>NC_091847.1:64343898-64968898 GCF_037783145.1 Equus przewalskii
ATGGACATTTAAAAAATCCACAACTCTATTTTGATTATTAGTGATAGCACAACATAAACTAAAATACAAATTTGATTAGATAGGAAGAAAAATTCATTTTTAATCTCCCTACAAAATTGATTTCAAGATATTTTTCTTTATGGATCAGATATTATTTTCAATAAATGTTACAAGTTTTAACACAGTCTAAAACAGAGACATCCATCAACTCCACACAGTGTTAACCTTGTGATCCTGGCGAGGGGCAGCTACCTCAGTGACAGGAACAAAGTACGGAATCCAGAGGAATGAGGAAGCCAGCTGTGTGGGGAAAGGCAGGTGATTTCTCCCTGAGTGTGAAATGGCAGCTTCTCAGCTCCAGATAATTGCTGTGTGGGACTGTCGGAATGTTGGCATGTAGAATACAGATAAATCTTCACTTTTCCACAGAAAACTGGAAACCCACAATTTCCCTGCTTTTTAATGTTGGCAACAATTCTAAAGAGTTTTAATTATGATACAGGACAAACAAAACATCTCTGCAGGCCAGAGTTAGCCAGCTGGCCACCATTTGGTGCATCCACGAGAACACCCACCATATTTTCCCGCCTCTGCAGGTTTGCTCATAACCTTCCCTGAGCTGAGAATGCACTTTCCACTCAGGCTACTACATGTGACTCTCCCAGCTAAGCGTTTCCTGTCTACACCAGCCCTTTCTCCTGGGTAAGGTGGAATAAGACCTGCTTCCTCAGTGTTTCTGCAACACTTCCTCCATATTCGTCTACCACTCATACCTCATACCTTGAAAATAACTGTCTTATATCTGTGCCTGATTCTACAACCATAAAAGCAGGAATGATTTCTTATGAAATTTGATATCCACATTCATGTAGTACAATACCTTTCACATAATAGAGTTGAAATACAAAATGAATGAATAAATTCCAGAATCAGTCTCTTTGAAATAAGCTAATGTAGAGTAGTGGATGTCAAATGGAAACATTATAATAATTTCTAGCATTTTACAGTAATAACTTCATAACATGAAAGATTTATATTTTCACTTCATCTATGGGGATAGGTGCTGAAGCAATGAGCAGTATGTGAGCATACACAAATAGATATTTAGGCTTAAGCCATTTTAACACCTGATAGTACCAGCTCTAAATATAATCCTTTAAATTAACATAATGAAATATGTTTCATGTCCAGATGGATCAAAGAGCAATATTTTTCTAAAACTCATATTTGAAATAATAGAATTATCTTATATGATTTAATACAAATGATACAACTTTATCAAACTAGATCATTTGTATTTGAATAGCAGTCTAAAATGGCTCATTACCTTCCTGTGAATTATATGATATTGACCTTCAGTTAGATAATGACATTGATTCATTTCTTGAGCTCTGAGTTATGGAAAAACCATTATGGAACACACATCCTACCTCTGTCCTCTCCCATTGTGCTGTATTTCAAACTTAACAGAAAGAACGAAAAAATCAAGCTGCAAGAATAGGTACTAAAACCCCCTGTAAAGAGGAGATATAGATGGGGCCAGCCCAGTGGCGTAGTGGTTAAGTTCACACGCTCTGCTTCAGCAGCCAGGGTTCAAAGGTTGGGATCCCAGGCACGGCCTTAGCACTGCTCGTCGAGCCACGCTGTAGTGGCATCCCATATAAAATAGAAGAAGATTGGCACAGGGTTAGATCAGGACCGTCTTCCTCACACACACAAGGAATAAAAGAGGAGACAGAGCATGATTTTCAAGAGTACTTTAATAATTACAAATTTATGACATAAGATTAACAGCAACATAATAAATTTAGAAACCTACGTGTGAAGTTCATTTATGGAAGTGAGTATCTCCAAGAACTCATAGGCAATAAAACCTTGACAAGCTCTAAATATTAATGCAGCGAGCTCTTAAAAACATTCATTTCAGGCCAATTCTTAGACAAGACAATGACAAAAATCTAATGTTTAGAACAGTATTTCTTTATTTTACATAGTGTCACCTACTTAAATTACTTCTCATGTATTATCTCATCTGATAAGAACCACTTTGCTAGGAAGAAAGGGTAAAACCTGATATCCACTTTAGAATAGGAAACCAATGATCAGGAAAATTAGGTGATGGGAATTTTAACTGTTAGCAAGCAATGGAGGCAGGGCTAGACTCCAGGTCTCCTGGTGACATCTCTAGAGTTCTTCCCAATACACCCTTTAGCTTGTCACAGTACAATCAGGTAGCGAGAGTATGGGATTATCTAGTCTTTCTTTTTTTAATTTAGATAGAATTTTGCTAAAGTTATCAAAGAGAAATTAAAGCTCATTTCTGCACAAGAGGACCTGGACAGAGCATTTGTTTGTACTTTCTCGGCATCTACTCTAACTGTTCCCCAGCAGCTCCAGATTTTTATTTGATGAAGATGTGCTTCTGGAGAAACTCAATCTTCTCAGCTCCATTTTTAAAGCAAGTCACCTGAGTAAAGGCAATCAGCAGTTCTTTTCCTGTCTCCAGTGACTGGTTGAAGCATCCAGTCTAGGCTGATCCAATCGGATCAAAACCAAGGGATTTGCCAGGAGTGATGGACAAATTCACTCTTTCTTCTATCCTGAATATAGCTGAAGCAAAATGTACCCCTGGAAGACTGGGGTCACCAGGGGAACATAATTTCAATAAAGCCAGCACTATTCTTTAAGATAAGTCACAGAGATAGAAACTGAGCCCTCAGTGATGTCACTGAGCCTTGCATGACCTTCTTCAGTTACAGGAGCCAATAAATTCTTTACGCAAGTTCAAGTCAGGTTTTTAGTTATTGACAACTGGAAACATTTTTAATTACTAGTGAATTCATCAGTTCTGAGCTGAAAGTAGTTTCAGTCATTGTCAATAATCTATTCTATGTTTAAAAGAAACGACTCTTAGAGATATGACCAAAATCCCCATGCAACTGTCAGTGAGTATATTAGGCTTACTGACTTATATTGAATACATATTCCTATACAAGGCTAGACTTCTTGTTGAAGTCTCAGGGAAGTCACACAACTGGCTACCACCTCTGTAGAAGGAATCTTGGTTTACTTTTTTTCTCTTTTGGTGAGGAAGATTGGCCCTGAGCTAACATCTGGTGCCAATCTTCTTCTATTTTGTATTGGAATGCCACCACAGCATGGCTTGATGAGTGATACATAAGTCCACGCCAAGGATCCGAACCTGTGAACCCCAGGCCCCTGCCAAAGCAGAGAATGCCAACCTAACCACTACATCACCTGGCTGGCTCCTTGGTTCACTTCTTAATTAATACTCTAGTCTGTTCCTCCAACTAAATAACCTCAATCCTTTTTTTAATAGGACTTATTTTCAAAACTTTACTTATCTTTATGGGTCTAATCTAATCTCTCCTTAACGTATTCCCATAATTATTAATGGATGAAATACACATGGACAAAATATAAATCTTGAACTCTATGAAATATTTTGGGACAAAATAAATAGAGAAAATCTGTACATTTTCAAGAAAATACCCTTCTGGCCATGAAACTTGCTTTTCTAATACCATGTTATCTGAAATCAAACTTCTCTGCATTTATTTCATAAAGAAATTCTCACTAATAGTTTTTGGTTAAAAATATAATCATTTGTTCTTAAATTAAAAGATAATAATAAATTCCCTGAGCATTGTTTCGTACTTTTTCATTTTTAAAGCTTCCCCTTATGTTGCATAATGCATTGCTTAATAGATGGTGAATAAACATTTTTAAATGAATCACCAAATGTTCTTAACGGTCATCAATTTCATTGTTATAGAAGAAGAAAAGCAAGATTCTTAAGAAATAATACATGATTGGAAAATATTTTGTAATATTAATCCATGATATATTAACGAGTATCTGTCATTTTCCCTGACATGTGGGACTATTAGCATCAATAATAAACATTGACGATAGTCGCCACCTATAGGGCATTTATGACAAGCCAGGCTCTGTTCTAAGTGCTTTACCTGTATTAACAATTCATTTAACACTTACAATTACCCTATGAGGCATACATTATCATTTGGCCCATTTAATAGATAAGGAAATTAAGTGTCTTAAGTTTCTGTATAGAACTATTCAAGACTCTTGACAAGAGGATACACGACTAGAGAGTGGTCATGCCAGGATTCAAACCCTGGCACTCAAATGTCACAGTATCTGGGAGCACATGACTTTGGCATCCTACAGGAAGGACAGAGGGCTCCAAAAGAAGGGATGTGAAATTCAGGCTTAGATAAATGCCTGCAAAATTCCCTCTATCCTGTCCTGTCTGCCTCCTCTCCAGGTCTATAAAGTTGTCTATATCATCTGTAGTTTCACATGTTTCTGGTTTATAATTTACTTTTTTGTGTCTTCATCTGTGGAATTTTCCCTCTTTCTGGCTCAGCACAGATGCGTGGATTATCTAGTAATCTGGTACACCTGAAAGCCCTGGTGGTCTGACCTTCCCGTCTTCCTGATTTGTGACTCTGGCTCCTCAACAAGGAGTTTCATAAAAGTGACACCACTAGTCACCTGAGAGGTGACCACATTCCAAACTACAGGACTTTGAGTTAGTTCCAATTTCAGGGCTCTTGGTTTATGGGGTTTGAAATTTACCATGTAAGTATTAACTGTCTAGAAAAGTCCCAGAGGGTGGTAATTAAGACAGCACTTTTTCCCCTTTCCAGAGCTAAGAAGATTCCTTGGAATAAGAAAAGTCAAGATGGATATGGAATGAATGGCTGTTGAATGCTTACTGTTTGAAAGGAATTAGGTATTTTTCTCGTTGAAGTGCAGAATGCTCTCACCATCTTGGGGTAAACTGGAACATCAGCAGGAGGAGCAGAGTTCATAGCTTTGCCTAGTTCTTCACAGAACTTTCCAGAATTACCTCAATATTTTTAATTGAGGGCATGGAATGGAGGGAGTTTGCACCAGAGAATATCTCAAGTCCAGACTTAACTGGCAAACAGATTCCCAGTTACAAAGCAGAACCTTGAGTACTAACCCCTCCCCAAAGGATTGGTGCTACAAAGCTATTATTATAGCAGCAATTTGAAAGTGAATAGAAACTTTGTTTCTATTTTACCTATTTAAAAATTCAATATAATTATGCTTTGCTACAATTTACAACAAATAGATTTTTACTAAATTGTTTTAGGAATGTTCTTGCTGACTATAATTGTATGGCTGTGTTGCACTGTAGCTACTTGGCTTCGAATTCTGGAATGACTGAACAGGAAAACAAATGACCTAACTAAGAGCAGAATTTAGTTTATTTGGCTGGTGATCAGGGCCCTATATTTTTATGGCCATAGGAATTCTCTTGTCAATATGTTTATCTATCAGATAACTGTGCCTCTAACATCCAGAAGCACATGACCATGAGTGTGTCTTTAAAAGGAGAGACTCTATTAAGATGACCATTAACATGCCTGTCAACTTTTAAAATGATTGATGTTTAGTTGATGCTTCAACGCTTTATCTCAGAACTTCTAAAAATGTAAAATGACTATATCCTTAATACTAGGCTACAGTCTCATGGCTATTACCATGTGGTATAATAATCAGAGTTAGTTAAAAAATGATCTATTATTGTGCTAACTAAACTACATCCACGGAGCCAACTGGCAAGCTAGCAAGCTAGCAAGCACAGCAAACAAAAACCCCAAAAAATGAACCAAGGCAAACTTTTGGCTTAAAAACATCAGATAAGAAATTCTATTTGCTCAAATGTTTCCCTTGAATTTATAATTGCCATTATTAACAAAATTTTGGAAAAATAGGTTAAGACGTTTCTTCTTTCTACATAATTTCACCCACACTTCCTTGATTATATGCTCTAAGATAATAACCACAGGTGCCAGAAGAGGATTAGGGACTTTATAAACATCAATCAATGTCACAGCTAGAAGGAGATGAATCAAAGCATACAGCAATAAATCCTGAGTGCCTTCCCTGTGACACTAGTCAGTTATTTCAGTAAGGAAAATTTTAGATGAAAAGTAAAATGCGCCGCATCTTTATCAGGGCAGACAAGGGTTATACTAACTACCTAGGGTGAAAAAAAGTTGAGGAAAGGAAGGGAAAATATAGTGTTCTTTCAATATCTCACTTAAAAAGAGATTTAGTTATGACCCTAATTCTGCTTCTTCACCTTCACACCAAACCAGCACAGCTCTTGGGCTCTAGAAATTCTGATGAACGGACATAGACAACACAGAAAGGGCGAGGAATGTTTGCGCCTGTAGATTAGAAACAGAGCGATTTGCTCCATAATCTGCCAGTCTCGGGTCTCACCTTAATTCCCACCTGTTCTAATAATGCATGGGGTGAGGTGGAGGGTAGGGGTTTCCGAGTTCTTCCCCTTTTGAAGAAGGATTATTTAATGCAAGAGTCACGGGTCTTGGAGGAGCAGCCATACAAGTTGGAAGCAGTTGTTTCAAAAGCAGCAATCCAAAGAGGGTGTCAGTGCAGACAATAGTGCTTTTAAATTGTTTGTCCCTCCCACTCCAAGTCTGAAACCCTAGAAACATGGCTGAGTTGTGTCCTTGACTCACAACACAAATGAGGCAACCAGAAGGACCCTTGAGCTAAAGTTTCCTACATCTAGAGCTGAGGCACTGAGCCTAAGCAGCATCCATGTCTCCTCTTGAAAATCTCAAACACACTGTAGTTTCTGGCAGTAAAATAGTACCTCCTGTGGGAGTTTCCAGATTACCTTAAATGTCCCCCAGCAATTCTTGTATATCTTGGAATCTGTACAGCCAGTGTTACTCCTACTAACTGCCTCCACAAGGAAAATTCACAAAGAGAGCTAAGAGGTTATCTCGAGAATGCGCTCTCAAAAATGTATTTGCTTTAATCTTTCAATTGTTGACTCAAGAAAGCACGCTGGTGTCCCACTACAGGGCACCGTACACCTAGCTCGCTCAAATCACTGGTCTACAAACTCTTATCTCAGGGTGGGCTTTCAAACTCCACAGGACCTTATGTGAAATATTTTTAATATCATCTTTGTCTAAAACAGGGATTGCCATGGAGACACCATCATTTTCTGCTGGCAATGGTTGAAATATGAAAGGCCCTTGATAAAACTAACACATTCTTCTTAGACTTCCTATCTCCCCAACAAGGTAAGGTAATGTCATACAGCTCAAGTCATCCAAGAACGGTAACTCAGAGAAAGACCTGGAAAGTACGTATATTTCTGTATATAGTATATATGTATATATATTTTTTTCTCAGTGTATTTCTGTTACCTGGGCACTGATTCCTCTTTCACTCTGGAGGAGTCAGAATCCTTTAGTAAGTGAACTGATGATCTCAAATTTACCTAGAGTAGTTTGAATTAATAACTTCTCTATGACACAGTTAATTCCTGAATGTATCCATGTTTCCCCAAGTTCCATCCTACTTAAACCTCCATGAAGTAAAGTTTAAATATGAGGAAGAAAAGAAAAATTTACGAAACTGAATAAGGTGATCTAAGAATAATTGTTAGGATTTTTTTAAGCAATTCAAAATAATTAAAGCAAATTCTATCATAACAGATTTCAAAGGGAAATCTTTGGATTTATTCTCCAATACCAATATCTCATTTGGAAAGCCTCTCACTCGCAATGAAAACTGCTGTATTGGTGATGAGGTGAAGTATTTCAAGCAAATTGATAGTTTTTGGAAGATCTCTCTGAATTTTTCATGGCTCTGGAATTCCTGCCATTTCGTCTACTATAAAATGCATAATCTCCTTAAACTGAAAAAGCCAAATCAGGCAACTCTTGCCACTATAATTTTTTTTATCTTTCCCTGAAAGGCAAATTCAGTTGTCCTAAACTATTAATTATAGAAGCTTTTAAGATAGTCTCAAAATATGGTCTAATTTATTTCCTTATCCTCCCAGGTTATAAATACTTTTATATGTTGAATATCACCCTGGTATCATGTTAAGCTTCTTTCTCAACAAATTATAAGAATGAATCAGTCAATTTAATATCTTTCATGAGAAGCAAGCAGATTTTAGACACAATTATGTCACTATAGTGTCTAACCTCTCCCTCATCTTATCAAGAAAATGGCTAATAATAGAATAAGCTTTTCACTGTGCTCATTGATCTTCTCTTGGTTCCACAAATAGATTCTGACTGTGCCCCAGCATGTACAGTCTTGATATAGATCCCAGGCTATTAATGCATCAACAAAGCCTGTACCGTAATATCACTCTAAGACTCAGACCGAGGAGAAGTTTCAGGCAGATAAAATTCCCTTATTACGTGCCATAGTGTATGAATTAGTCCCACCATTGTTTTTATAATATCTGAAAATTTGCAAACTATTTTAGATTATACCCTATATCAAGTAGACAAAGCAAGTTCCTCTTCTATGCTGGTGGGTTTTATTATTAAAAAAACAAAACTCAAGGTAAAAAACAAATTAAACTGCTAGCTAATTACTGCCAGAGAGAACAATTTGGTATCAATGAAATTAAAATGAAATCATAATTTTTGACTGAATTTATCAAGGTTTACACTAATACTAAATTCCTCTTCCAACAGATTAACTGATTCTACCATTTGGGGATATTTTACTGTAATTCATCTTAAAAGGTCCACCGGGATACACCCCTACTGAAAAACAAAAGGAGGGTGTCAGATATTTGTGGATTTTAATGAACTACAAGGTGATCAAATAGAAATGGCATATCTTAAAAAGAAAAACTATGTCAAAATCAGCTCTTCCATGTTTTATGTTGGAATACATTGAAAATTTGTCCAAGGAATTTTGCAGCAAAAATACTCTCTTTTGAAAATAAAAAATGGCCCTGCCCACGAGTTCTGTTATAACTCAATTCTCTTTGGAAATAAGACTGCCCTTTACCACTTGGTTTTAATTCTTTATAATTACTTTTACCCACTTTGTATTATCAAAATAACCTATTATTTTTTAGGAAATTTATTTTGCTTATTTTAAATATTAATCGCTCTTTAGTCCTTGGGGCGTTGGAATACAAATTTTATTTTATGTATTAATGTATGCATGTATGTATGTATTTGTGTATTTATTTATTTTGTCTCATGTTGTTTTTGAACGACTACAGCCTGCCAAGATTGTGGAGAAAAAACAGTATACTTAACAAACTTTCCCCAACCTATTCGTGAACTTTGACACCCAGGACTCCCCTACCCTGAGCTCCCTTTCAATGACACACCAGGCCAGACACCTTCTGTACCCCAAGAGGTTTCCTGCTGTCTTGTGCTCCTCAGACACAGGTGACTTTCCCTCAGTTCTGGGGCGGTTCCAGGTTTGGTCTGAGGAAAAAGCCAACAGACTTGCAAGTTTGCCATCTTGCCAGCTCCCTGTCATTTATATAATTTAGTGTTGTGAGTCACTGTAAATCCATTTTTAAATTAGTCGTGGTCTAATTGTGTTTTCTTACAAATGATAAAAATTAACATTTAATGTCTTTCCCAGTCCCTTCATATTATACTGCCTTTGGATCCCTGTAGGTAACATCAGCCACCATCCCTGTTTCCCATCATCCATCAGTGCCTAAATGAGAGCAGCATCTCTGACTCTTCCTCACATAAGTCTATTATTCTCCAAAAACAATTACATCCTCCTTTATGAAATCTGTCCCTTTAGCTCAGAGTAAAATTTCTAGTTCAGCTCTGGATCATCTATGAGTCAAAGGACCATAATGATAAAATTAAATTATAGCCAAAATAAAATATATTCATGTCCAGGCTAGTATGAGAGGGGAAGAAAAAAAGACTTATTATATACAAATCACAGCACTAATAGGAATTTATCTTATTTAGATGTTTCCCCAGGTACTGTCATACGAAAATGCCCTAATTTTAGTAATATTTTGAAACTTTAAAATTATTTATGTTCCAGTTAATGTAATTTATTATTATTTTTGTTGAATTATGTTCTCAAAAGTTGTCTATTGGATTTGTATTTATAAACAGCAGCTGTTCAGACCATATTAATTCCTAATGAACTTGCTTATTAGGTGGAATTAAATAGTTTCTCATTTGCTTATAGCTTGTAGTAAAAGATCCACAGATTATGGATATAACTTCTGAAAAAATGTATGTGCTCAGATTGCCCTCCAACGTCTTATTAAAAAGTAATTATATTTATAGTAATCATCTTAATTCAATCTAAAATAATCTATTACACTTGTTTCAAATTATGTGAAAATCTATTTCCAAAGACATTTGTACATTTTCAAGTACCTTATTTCTAAGAAAAGCACTAAAAAAGCAAAATCTTCTCATGCATAATGTTTTATCAGCACACCCTAGGTTTCTGTATTTGTGTATCCTTTTCCCTACTGGTTGTAATTTACATGCTCTGGAATAGAGGAATTTATTTATTTATTTATTTATTTATTTATTTTTATTGCAGTAACATTGGATTATAACATTATATAGCTTTCAGATGTACATTGTAATATATTTCAAATTCTGTATTGATTACACCATGTTCACCACCCAAAAACTAATTATAGTCCATTACCTCATATGTGAGCCTAATCACCCCTTTTGCTCTCCCACCCTCCCTTCTTCCTCCATGGTAACCACCAATCCAATCTCTGTTGCTATGTGTTTGTTTGTCGTTGTTTTTATCTTCTACTTATGAGTGAGATCATACAGTATTTCACTTTCTCCCTCTGACTTACTTCACTTCACATAATACCCTCAAGGTCCATCCATGTTGTCACAAATGGCCATATTTCATCATTTCTTATGGCTGAGTAGTATTCCATTGTGTACATGTACCACATCTTTATCCATTCATCCCTTGATGGGCACCTAGGTTGCTTCCAAGTCTTGGCTATTGTGTATAATGCTGCAATGAACATAGGGGTGCATGTATCTTTATGCCTTTGTGTTTTCAAGTTATTTGCATAAATACTCAGCAGTGGAAAAGCTGGATCATATGGTAGATCTATTCTTAATTTTCTGAGGATACTCCATACTGCTTTCCATAGTGGCTGCACCAGTTTGCACTCCCACCAGCAGTGTATGAGGGTTCCCTTCTCTCCACATCCTCTCCAACATTTTGTTGTTTCCTGTCTTGTTAATTATAGCCATTTTGACCAGAGTGAGGTGATATCTCATTGGATAAATTCTCAGACTCTTACAACCTCCCAAAACTGAAGCAGGAAGAAATAGAGAATCTGAATAGGCCAATCACGGGTAAAGAAATTGAAACAGTAATCAAAACCCTACCCAAAAATAAAAGTCCAGGACCAGACGGCTTCTCTGGAGAATTCTACCAAACATTCAAAGAAGATTTAATACCTATCCTTCTCAAACTATTCCAGAAAATTGAGGAAGATGGAGCACTCCCTAACACATTCTATGAAGCCAACATCACCCTGATCCCAAAACCTGACAAGGACAACACAAAGGAGGAAAACTACAGGCCAATATCACTGATGAACATAGATGCAAAAGTCCTCAACAAAATTTTGGCAAACCGAATACAGCAATACATTAAAAAGATTATACACCATGATCAAGTGGGATTTATACCAGGGACCCAGGGATGGTTCAACATCTGTAAGTCACTCAACGTGATACACCACATTAACAAAATGAGAAACAAAAACCACATGATCATCTCAATAGATGCAGAGAAAGCATTCGACAAGATCCAACATCCATTTATGATAAAAACTCTCAATAAAATGGGTATAGAAGGAAAGTACCTCAACATAATAAAGGCCATATATGACAAACACACAGCCAACATCATACTCAATGGGCAAAAACTGAAAGCCATCCCTCTGAGAACAGGAACAAGACAAGGGTGTCCACTCTCACCACTCTTATTCAACATAGCACTGGATGAGTTAGCCAGAGCAATTCAGCAGGAAAAAGAAATAAAAGGAATCCAAATAGGCAGTGAAGAAGTGAAACTCTTGCTGTTTGCCGATGACATGATCTTATATATAGAAAACCCCAAAGAATCCATAGGAAAACTATTAGAAATAATCAACAGCTACAGCAAAGTTGCAGGGTATAAAATCAACATACAAAAATCAGTAGCATCTCTATACTCTAACAACGAACTAACAGAAAAAGAACTCAAGAACTCAATCCCATTCACAATTGCAACAAAAAGAATAAAATACCTTGGGGTCAATTTAACCAAGTAAGTAAAAGATCTATATAATGAAAACTACAAGACTTTCCTGAAAGAAATTGATGATGATGTAAAGAGATGGAAAGACATTCCATGCACATGGATTGGAAGAATAAACATAGTTAAAATGTCCATACTACCTAAAGCAATCTACAGATTCAGTGTTATCCCAATCAGAATCCCAATGACATTCTTTACAGAAATAGAACAAAGAATCTTAAAATTCATGTGGGGCAACAAAAGACCCCGAATTGCTAAAGCAATCCTGAGAAAAAAGAACAAAGCTGCAGGCATCCCAATCCCTGACTTCAAAGCATACTACAAAGCTACAGTAATCAAAACAGCATGGTACTGGTACAAAAACAGGTGCACAGATCAATGGAACAGAATTGAAAGCCCAGAAATAAAACCACACATCTATGGACAGTTAATCTTTCACAAAAGAGCTGAAGGCCTACAATGGAGAAAAGAAAGTCCCTTCAACAAATGGTGCTGGGAAAACTGGAAAGCCACATGTAAAAGAATGAAAATTGACCATTCTTTTTCACCATTCATAAAAATAAACTCAAAATAGATCACAGACCTAAAGATTAGACCTGAAACAATAAGTCTTCTAGAAGAAAATATAGGCAGTACACTCTGACATCAGTATCAAAAGGATCTTTTCGGACACCATATACCCTCAGACGAGGGAAACAATAGAAAGAATAAACAAATGGGGTTCATTAGACTAAAGAGCTTCTTCAAAGCAAGGGAAAACAGGATTAAAACAAAAAAACAACCCACTAGTTGCGAAAAAATATTTACAAGTTATATATCCGACAAAGGGTTAATCTCCATAATATATAAAGAACTCACACAGCTCAACAACAAAAAATCAAACAACCCAATTACAAAATGAGCAGGGGACATGAACAGACATTTCTCCAAAGAAGATATTTGATGGCCAATAGACACATGAAAAGATGCTCATCATCACTAATCATCAGGGAAATGCAAATCAAAACTACACTAAGATATCACCTTACACCTGTTAGAATGGCAAAAATAACCAAAAGAAAAAGTGACAAATGTTGGAGAGGTTGTGGAGTAAAAGGAACTCTCATACACTGTTGGTGGGAATGCAAACTGGTGCAGCCTCTATGGAAAACAGTATGGAGATTTCTCAAAAAATTAAAAATAGAAATACCATATGACCCAGCCATCCCACTACTGGGTATCTATCCAAAGAACTTGAAATCAGAAATTCCAAAAGTCCCATGCACCCCTATGTTCATGACAGCATTATTTACAATAGCCGAGACATGGAAGCAACCTAAGTGCCCATCAACTGATGATTGGATAAAGGAGATATGATATATATATATACAATGGAATACTACTCAGCCATAAAAAAGGATAAAATGATCCCATTCACAACAACATGGATGGACCTTGAGGGTATTATGTTAAGTGAAATAAGCCAGATAGAGAAAGATGAACTCTGTATGACTCCATTCATAGGTGGAAGTTAAACATATAGACAAAGAGAACTGATTGGTGGTTACCAGGGGAAAGGGGGTGGGGGGAGGGCACAAAGGGTGAAGTGGTGAACCTACAACATGACTAACAATAATGTACAACTGAAATTTCACAATGTTGTAAACTATCATAATCTTAGTAAAAAGTTAAAAAAAAATACAGCATTACAAACAAAATTGAAGCTCTCTGTACAGCTCTCTTGAATTCTCTCTCTTTCTTTCTCCAGAAGTAACCACTAAGTTGAATTTATGTTTCTTTATTGCCGTTCATGATTTTATACTTTTTTAAAAACATTCTTTTTCCTTTTTCTTCCCAAAGCCCCCTGTTACATAGTTGTATACTTTTAGTTGTGGGTCCTTCTAGTTGTGGCATGTGGGACGCCGCCTCAGCATGGCTTAGATGAGTGGTGCCATGTCCATGCCCAGAATCTGAACCCGTGAAACCCTGGGCCGCTGCAGTGGAGCGCGTGGACTTAACCACTCAGCCATGGGGCTAGCCCCTGATTTTATTCTTTTAATAATATGGATTCTGAAACAATACATAGCATTAACTTGCATATGTTCATACCATTGTAAATGGCATTCAACTTTATGTATCTTTACTTAATTCTTTTCCCATATCAATATTATGCATTTGAGATTTATCCACATCAAATTAAAATAATTCCAATAATTTCTAAATAAAAGTGTTGATTTTGTGAGTGATGTTAGGTGTGTTTCCCTGTTAATGCATGGAAGCATTTCTCTGGAGTGTATTCCTGGAAACAGACTTGCTTGGTAGGATATAAGGTGAATTTACTCTGTACCCTTTCCAGAGTGGCTGTACCAACTTATTCTTCTATCAACACTGTATAAAAGTTTATGTTTCTTTCCATCCTTGCCAACTGTTTTATTTTCAGACTTGATATTTTTTTCCAAACTGATGAGCATGAAGAAGTAACATTGTTTTGATTAGTAGAGAAACAAGTCCCTTTTCATAGGTTTGTCAGAGTCTTGGTTTTCCTCTTGTGTATATATTTTCTGCTCATCTTCATAGACTAGTTTTCTATCAGACTGTCAGGTTTTCTCTTCACATTTTAAATACTAAAGGTCTAAAAGCAAGGGTGTCCGCTGATATCAGCTGAAGCACCATAGTAGAGTGACTTACAATATGGTTTTTAAAGTCCTTGTGGTTGTCTTAAGAATTAAATTAGCTGAAGCATATAAAGCGTTTATAAAGCCTGGCACATGGCGTGCACACAACAACACTCACCACTGTCATCTTCATTACCACCATCATCTTCATTATCACGGTCATCATCATTATCTCATCCTCATTTTCATTATTACTATATCAAATTACCATATGTGTGTGTATCTTTTTTCAAACTTCATATTTAATCACCAGTTTTTCTTTTGGTTATTAGATAACTGATATATATTTTCCATTCCTTTACTTTTATTTTTTCTGTATGATTTTGTTTTACATGTGTGCTGTTAGAAGTATATTACAGGACTTTGTTTAGTTTTTTCAAATCCACTTGTCTCTAACTTTACAGGTAAGTGAAATATAGTCATATTCATGATTACTAATCCACTTTATTTTATGGTTTGTTTGATTACTTATCTTCCTCTTCCTTTCATTTTTTTTCTACTTTCTTGTCTCCTATTGAACTAATAAAAGTTTTCTATATTTTTCTCTTCCCCTTCTGATGTTTAGAAGTCACCCTTTCAGTGGTTACTTTTATAATTTTGACATACGTACTTAACTATACAATTTTTTATCAAAGTCTAAAGTTAATCATTTTTATTCTCCTCCTGAACCCTACAAGGAGTTCAGCATACTCATCATGTAGCCTTTCAATCTTTATATTTTTGTCTGTAGTTTTGTTTATGTTTGGCTTAACATATAAAACTTTTATTCTATTTTTCAGTCAAAATAAATTGTATTTTGTTTTCTTTCCCACTCCCACCCTCCATTTCTTTTTGTTTAGTGGGTAGAGTCTTAATTGTCTCCAGTTATCCCTGGGGCCATTTTGTTCACAACCAGATCTAATGATTATGTTTTATGAGTTCCTGGCCCATGGTATATTAGGGATTTTTCAGATTCAGTCTTCAAGGTGGCACATAACTCAATTTATGGACTCAAGGTTGAACCCTCTCTTCTACTGCCCAACCCAACCCTGCCCCTTTAGCCAGCAGTTTCCCAAGCAGAAGTAGCTAGCCTTATTTTACCAGTGAAATACCACCAGCCCCCCCTAGACCTAAGCTGTAAACAGTGTGCCTGGCTCAGATCACCACTGATCCTCACCTCTTGTTAAAATTTTTTTTTTAAAGATTTTATTTTTTTCCTTTTTCTCCCCAAAGCCCCCTGGTACGTAGTTGTATATTCTTCGTTGTGGGTCCTTCTAGTTGTGGCGTGTGGGATGCTGCCTTAGTGTGGTTTCACGAGCAGTGCCATGCCCACACCCAGGATTCGAACTAATGAAACACTGGGCTGCCTGCAGCGGAGCACGTGAACTTAACCACTCGGCCACGGGGCCAGCCCCTCTTGTTAAAAATTTTAATACTCATTATCCCAAAGGAGCCAAACCAGGGATATTTCTGCTGCCTTCCAGACCCAGACCCTTCAGCCCTGAGGTTTTAGCCTCACTAACTCTCTTGCATTTCTGCTTCTATTACTGGTTCATAGAGATACTTATCTTATTTTTGAGCCTGATATGTCTTTTGGATGTGTTCATCTTTTATTTAGCTATCTGTGCTTTGGGGTCTGCAACAGAGAATAAGTATCAAACCAAGAACATCCTGTGCTAACAGAAGTCTTGAATTGACTCTTCTAAATCTGGATATACTCAAAATCCAAATTGCATACTGACGAAAAGGACCATGTCTTATACTTTCTTTTAAATAGCCATTCAGCGTGAAACTGAGAGGTTAGGGAGGATTGCTGATGAGGATGATCCAAAATAAATGACCAACAATTATTGATTAGTTAACTGTGTGGCTGTTATCAAGGTTATGTTACTTCTTGTGAGAGAGCAGGCCTTTTTCGTGTTATCTGAAATGTATGAGTGAAATTTTATGGCGGCTATGAATATGCATTTATATGAAGGCAAAACAATTCTTTGTTCCATATCAAAATTTTTTTTTTTTTTTAAAGATTGGCACCTGGGCTAACAACTGTTGCCAATCTTTTTTTTTTTTTTTTTCTGCTTTATCTCCCCAAACCCCCCGTACACAGCTGTATATCTTAGTTGCATGTCCTTCTAGTTGTGGGATGTGGGACGCCGCCTCAACGTGGCCTGACGAGCGGTGCCATGTCCGCGCCCAGGATCCGAACCCTGGGCCGCCGCAGCGGAGCGCGTGAACTTAACCACTTGGCCATGGAGCCGGCCCCTCAAATTTTTTTTTTTTTAAATCACATAGTTCAGAAAATATAATACTTGCCTTGTCTTAACTTTTCACTTGTATTAACTTATCACAGATATGTAGATGCTCCACGATCTCAGTGCGTTTAAGACATTGCAACAGTTAGATAAAAAAGGAAAGAAGTGTCTATGCTGTTCTACATACTTAAACTGTAATTGCTAGCTTCATCATGTAACAACATTTAATTTTAGGTCAGGCCACATATTTTTGTATAGTTTCTCTTATTTCCAAAATCAGATATAAAGTTTTCTTTTCTAAACTACTCCCATTGTATACTCACCAATTTAAATATATTCAACTTCCTTTAAAATATAGACTTACTTTAATCTCATTTTTGGGGCAACAAGTCTGTTACTTGTTAATAATGGGATGACTTTTATTGCTTTTTTATATTTTTGTATAGTTTCTACGCCATAATTTTATTAACCATGTTCATTTTTTTCACTATTACGTCACAGTCTTGGCAGCAATTATCTTGATTGACAAGTATAGATAGGTACTGCTGCTGAATTCAGAAGTTATTAAAATAATACTTTACATGTTTCAAGCTTTATTCAGGACATTTTCACATACATCACCTCATTGACTCTTGAAGCAACAATATGAGAGAGGCAAAGTCTAAGCACTCTCCCCCCGCAGTTTATAAATCAAGTGCAGCACCCTCAGATAATTATCTGTCTGTCCACCCACAGCCATCATGGAAAATAACATCCAGATAATTTGTTCAAAATTGTTTCCTTTCAGAAGTTGCAAAAATACTGAAGCAGAAGACAAATGACACTAGCTAGTAAGATGTGACTCTCATGAATTACTTAACTGTAAAAATTATAAATCTTAGAAAATTAAAAAGAGAATTGTATTATGTGTGGAGGAAGAGTGTGTTTATGTAGTTCTCTGCTGATAATGTTGGAAATTGATTGATTAAGGTATGAAAATAGATGGATTTTTCCCAATGTTTTTGGATGAGGAGAAGTTATATAGATAGAAACAAATAGATACAGATTTATTTACTTGAGTTATTTTAGCAGCTAAGGACATTAGAAAGATTGTATATTACATACATGACCATATATGTATAGGTCATAAATTATAATATTAGACTTTGAGTAAAGTAAAAATGGATATACTTTTCAAATCCAGGATGAATGTATGTGTAGTATGAGTATTCTTCATCATGCTGAATTAAATATGTACAACATATAACTTATAACTATTTTTTTCAGAGTGGGTGACACTTGGAAAAACAAAAATGGGAGGCAAACCAACTAGCCCCTGCCCAAGTTAGAAAATTATGTAAGAGTGACAAGGGGCAGGATAAATTTGAAAATTTATCATGCAATAAAAAGATGTTCAGTGTGTCTTTCATAATATTATTAAAGAGTTCATACAATTTTATGTAATACAGATTTCAAAAATAATTAACTTTCAGGGCCAGCCCCATGGCCTAGTGGTTAAGTTTGGCTCACTCCACTTTGGCAGCCCAGGTTCAGTTCTCAGGCTTGGACCTACACCACTCGTCGGCAGCCATGCTGTGGCAGTGACCCACATACAAAATAGAGGAAGGTTTGCACAGATGTTAGCTCAGACTCAATCTTCCTCAGCAAAAATAAAATAAAAATAATTAGCTTTCCATGTATTTTGAGGCAACGTAAAATGAGTTAGGGGCCGGCCCCTGGCTGAGATGTTAATTTCATGTGCTACACTTCGGCAGCCCAGGGTTTCACCGATTCGGATCCTGAGTGTGGACCTAGCACTGCTCATCAGGCCATGCTGAGGTGGCATCCCACATAGCACAACTAGAAGGACCTACAACTACAATGTACAACTATATACTGGTGGGGCTTTGGGTAGAAGAAGAAGAAGAAAAAAAAAAAGATTGGCAACAGGTGTTAGCTCAGGTGCCAATCTTTAGGAAAAACAAATGAGTTAAATGACTTAACTATATGTGAATAATATCCAGCCCAAATTATTCAAAATTGACCACACTTTTCACAGATTTTCTTTCTTATTTCCTTTATGGACTCATACTTAATCCTGAAGGTGATATATTTGTCTCTCAGTCTTTCTTGTTTTCTATTTGTATTATTATGGAAATTAAATGAAAAAAAATCAGATAATAAGATGTATTAACCATGGTCTCCCTGAGGACATAATATTGAACACAGCCTCTGCTACTACTATCAAAATGAATATTAAAATTACAATGCTACTTTGATAGGTAGATGGAGAAAATTTTATGATAGGCTTACCATAAAATGACAGATAATTATACTAACCTCATAAGGTTTCTGCAGACAGCTAATAAACTATTGAAAACTCTACTCAAATATAAAGTTCTTCAAGACTACGTTATAATCCGAGTTATAGTCAAAAACTATCAAAAATGAATATGATTTCTAGACAAAATTAAATCTAGCAATGAGAAAAATAGGTAATCTAACCGGCCATTATTTGGTTTTTCAAATGATGACCTTACTTACTTGGTAATAAGTACTCAGACCACATTCCCTCTAAGAGGTTGGGCGTAAATAGATTTAATATCAGAGTCTGAATCAACAAAAGCAACTTCAATAATTATCATTATTTCACCATCGTCATTACAATTGAAACAATTTGAAGAATTAAGCATTAAAAATACCAGAGATTTAGAATACAAGAAACTTCTGTGACTAAAAATGTTCCATTGGCCTAAAAAAAATGTTAGTATGTCTCATTCCAAACTCAAGAGCCTTGTCAACATCCTATTTTGTCCATTAAACTGTAGGAGTAAGAAAGAGAAAATCGTTAATCAAATGGGTGTCATGAATATGTATGTATAAATGACAAATGTATGCACAAGGGAATTCCAAATGGACGTGCAGGTAAGATTTAGGCGACAAATGTGGAAGAAACCCTAAAGCAATATTGAAAATTTTGGTTCCTTAAAAATTCAAAGGGTGACCTTTAAAAAGATGCTCCCCATATGGCTTCTAGAGGATATAAATCAAACATTAACATGTAGCCATATTAGAACTCATAAAACAAAGCTATAGGCATCGGACATGATTATCTTGATCAAAGACATAGGTAGAAAACTCAGGCAATCTGTTAAATAAAGAACATCATAATGCCTTAAATTTCTGACATTTTCATTTTCTTCAAACTTTTATTTCAGATAACTATGATCCTGAAATTAAAATATTTTTGTTTCAATTCTTCTGGATATCTGCATCTTATGAAATCTATTGTCCATTCTTTTTTGACATCTTTAACAGTCTGGGACAACCACTATGCCCCTTTGTCAACTATACCTCTGCACACTATAAATGAAATAGAAGCAGCTGGTCATTAGCCAGCTCCAGAATTTTGCCTGGCCTGCACCACCAGTGCCACCTTGTTTTATTTTGTTTTTCACATTACCCGTTTGAATATGGTTTTGGTTTGGGAAGCCTATTTTATTTGCAAAACCTAGGCTAACACCATGGCTACAGTAAAATATACTCTTACTAATACTTTTCATCATCATTCCCTGTGTTATCTCCAAATTGGATGCTTCGCCACTATAATTCACTGTCAAAAATTGGATTCTACATGTATTACTCAAAATAATGACTATCACCTATACCTCAGTGTAAAATTACACTTAATCCTTTTTTGGAGTTAGAACATATGCTTAAACAAATATACACATTCATAGTGGTGGGTGCACATGTGTAGATGGATGTAAGGGTGTTTATAGAACTCTGCAGATGAGAATGACTCAAAGCTAAGACCAGTACCACCATCAAATAACTCAGCTCTTCTGCATGGATGGATTATAGCATGCAGTTGAAACGTGATGACTTAGTAGTCCATTGATGCTTAGTTCCCAAATTTGGGGATGTGCACTGCAACAAGATTTCCTTTCTGCCGAAGTCAAAACTCATCTCCCAACTTTGGAAATGAGTGACAGTGGAAGTGTAGAAGCGCCTCGACTGGTACTCTGGCAATGTGAACCATGTGGCAACAACAGCTGCGATAGCAGAAGCAAAAGAGCAACAGCAGAGGCATCAGGAAGACCCAGAGGAGCCTCAGATGTGGCTCAGAGTCTGAAGTGAAAGATGCAGCAGAGACCAGAATCTTCAAGGGCAACCATGATGTGTGCCATTGGCCAAACTGCTACGTCTCTGCTAGCTGGTAACAAAACTTTTAAACCACCAGAATCCATTGCTGAGAAAGTGAGAAGTGAGAGAACTGGATGAACACCAATACTGAAGAAGAGAGTAATTCTCAGTCATGACTGAGCATAAAAATATTATTCAAAACAAAGTCCCAGGCTGCATCTCCAGAGAGTCCATTTCATTAGGGCTTAGGAAACTAGGAGCAAACCGTACAGGGACTTGTAAAGCAAGGTAATTTGGATTTTACTCTGAGACTAAGGGGAAGCTATTTTAAGCACCAAAAGCAAGGAAGCAACATATAATTTCATTTATATTTAGAAAATGACACTATGGCTATTTTGTGGAGATGAGTCTGCAATAGAAGCAGAGACCAATATATCGTAAAGGCTTTTGCTGGAGTCTAGGAGACAGATGATTATGTCTGGGACTAAGGTAGTCTCAGCAAGGTGAAAATTAGTCAATGGATTTCAAATATATTTGGATAGAAAAGGCAGTATTTCCTGATAGACTGAAATGTGGGTATTAGGAAAGAAAACAATCAGGGATAACTTCTAACTTCAAAAGAATTAACCTACATTTAAATTTAGTGAATAACCCAAACGATCATTGTTCCTATTCAAGTTATGAGAGAGGCAGTCAAGCTCCAGTGTCATGGCTTTACAGGTCAACTTGGCCCTGACAACAGTAGGACCTCTTTCAAGTTCTGAGAACTGTTTATTTTTAGCTATGAGGAGCAGTTACTTCTGCACTATAATTTTGCGAATACCACATGATTACCTACTTCCAATGATTATCATAGCACTATAAGAAAAGAAAATAATATTTATTCACCACAAGTCTATTGAGCATATGGTATATATTTGGGAAAACATGTATTATCTTTAGAAGATATAAAGAATACATGTTATTTTAGAATAGGGAAAAGTCCTGGCAGACTTCCTTAGTCTCTTCCTTTACTGTGATATTTCCCAAAGTGTTTTCTGAAATATGTTAATGGGTTACATATAAATAAGATTCATTATCAAATAAGTCTTGGAAAATAAGTTAATAATTTTTCTTACTATGGGACTTTTTAGTATTTTTCTATGGTAATGCACATGGGGATCTTGAAGAGATATGTAACATTGTCCGAACTCATTCAAAAATTGTTATGTTTGAGACGCACATCGTTCTTTGATGCCAGAAAGGGAAGGCACTCGAGAGCTGAGAAAGGCAAGAAGGAGATGGGCAAAGTTGCTTCCTAGTGAGGTAAGTTTTCATCTCTAGCAGTCTCTTTGGTTCCCGTCTATTTAAGGACTGTCTTGCCTCCAGTAGCTAAAAACATCACATTGTACTTCTCCTCGGTCTTCACTTTTACTCCTTTGGGCTCTCTCTCCAAAATAAGCAGTGAAATAAGACAGTCAGGGCTAAGATCCTGACTTGGAAGTACTCTAAACTGAGAAGGCCTGGCATGAGAGACTCTTGGTGTTGGAGAAAATTATCTGGCTTCTTGTTCTAGTCCTCATGCTCATTTGCTTGTTTTCTGTCAACTAAATAAGAGTTTCTCATCAGAGGACAGGATTAATGAATATGAGGCTGAAATGGTCATTTACCCGCTTGGACTTAGACGTGCTTTTAGCGAGGCCAGGGAGTCCTTGTTTCATTTGATCCTGTCTTGCTAAAGTAGGCCTTCCAAGGGTGTTTTAGGTCTCAGCCTAATAATAATATTCATTTACTAGACCTCCAAATCTGTGCATACATTTCCCTCAGGTGTCTCATAAGGCAATAGGAGACACATTAAGGGTAGGTTACTAGAGGTCCGGGTCATCTACCTCCCTCATCACGATCAATTTTCACATAGATTCCCAGAAAATACTTCTTATGAATGTCTGCTATTATATTTCTTGTTATCAGCACCATCCTCATAGACACCAGATTTCAAAATCCTAGACATTTCTTTTCCCTTCTCCAACCTCTAATTTGGTGTCATTTCTTTTAAAAAGTTTCCCAGGGTTTCTTAGTTTGGGTATGTTGCCCCTTCTATGAATAATCTGTTCTGTTTGATAATGGTCTGCACATCCTCACTAGATGAGGAACTCATTGAGAGAAAGGACTGAGTCGCTCATCTTGGTGTTCCCAGAAACGTGCATAATAGTAAATATATATTGACAGAGAAATACAGGAACAAATAAGTAAATCAGTGAATATATAGTTGGTATATGAAGGATGTTAGATTGATCTTTATAATCATTCTCTGATCCATTCCTAGTGACATCACTCTTTTACCTCAATTATAGCCATAGTCTTCTATAATTAATATCTTATTCTTACTCTCTCCCATTTCAATCAATTACAACTGCTGCTGTCTGACTGATCATATCGTATCATCTGCATAATCATTTCATCCTTCTGATTGGAAACTCTCAATGACTCCCCAGTGATATAATCCAAACAGAAACAGACACTTTTTCAACTTCTCTCTTGTATTATAATAACACGTGTTACCTCGAATGGGATATACTATTCCCTCCAATTCTCTTTCATGGTGTCTCTGGCTCTCTGTAGATCTACTGTTTTCTCTAAATTCCTTCTCCATCAGTCAGATTCCTGAGCCCATTTTTATTTTCTGGCCATGGCCATCGTGGCCCCTTTGGATTCTTCTCCATATCACGACAGTTAGCTTCAATCTCCACTACTCATTGACGTATTCTCACTGCATTTCTTAACTCAAACTCACTGGCTCAGCTTGGTTATTTGCATAAAATACTTGAAAATTTGCATAAAATATTTGCTCTCTGAGAGCATGGAAGGGAGGCAGGGTTTTATGATTAAGAAACATGACCTATAAGACCCACTCCTTTAGCAGAGCTGTGGGCAGAGGAGTTCATCTGAGAAGAGATGTGGAATGAAGGGCATTCGTGCTGGATCCAGTCTGTCTGGCTAGTTGTTAGAAGCTGTGTGTCTTTGGGCAAATTTCTTAATCTCTTGTTACCTTAATTTCTTCCTTTCTATACTGTCATCCTAATAGGACTAACCTTGAATGTGGGGGTGATCTGGCTGTGACATCTGTCATCCCCTTGATTGCCAGGGTTGATTTGGCTGATCTGGCTGGCTAGGCGGGTGTCGCTCTCCTCCGACACTGCTCCATGTGCATTCCTCCTGAACCTGCATGCCTGGTGGAAGAGGACAGCCTTCCTTGATGGAGGAGGACAATTCTTTGGTCAAGTGTGTATGAGTAGCTGAGCTCCCCAGCTATAACCTCCAAACAAGCTCTCTAATAGGACCAACCTCATAGAACTGTTGTGAGCATTAAATGACTATATACACACATAGCATACAGAATAATGCCTGGCCCAGAATAAACACTGTAAAGTGTTAAAGGGCCAATTATTATTATTTAACTCCATTAAAGCCCTGGTTAAACGAAACCTCCAAACCATCTTATCAGTAGACCCCACCCACCACCATTCCGGGAACAACTAAAGCACAGCTATTCTTTCTTCTCCTCTGGGCTAGTCCTTCCTCTACTATACCGCATGGTTCAGTGTGGGAGGTCTCCCTCTCATCCAAGTTCTTATTTGCTCCTCCCACCCTTGGATGATACATATCGAATATTTGATTAATTTAACTCAATTTAAAGAGAAATCCTATCTTTGACTTATGAATTTTTGGCAACTATAGTACTTCTTTTCACTGTTCTCAGGAGGTGTGTTTAACATTAAAGAACATGATTTGATCTTTGCAATCCTTTTTTTCCCCTAACTTACAAATTGCTGATTTGAAAGTGGAACTTCAACACCTCATCTGGTCATTGAGCTCTCTCTGTTAAGAGCTTAAGTGTTCTCCCTTATTTATTATACAAAGATAGAGTTAATGTGCACAACTAAATACTGGCAAATTCTGATATTCCATCTCATCAGGTTCCTATCATGAATAATTATTTTACATAAGACTTGCAGTTGTTTAAGCTAGATGAATAATTGTACTAAAAAGCTCAGTTACTAGTTACAGGATCAATTACATGAACATGGTCAAGTAAAGGAGAGTATTAACTCTGTTATAGTTGTTGAAGATGTATAAATGCTCATTAAACTTTATGTGTAATTGTATTCAAGTCTCCTTTGTCTCAGGAAATATTTATTTATAACAAGTGCTTAGTTTTCAAAGTTTTAATCTTTAGAAAAGAAGGCATAAGATGGTCAATAGATATTACAAATAAAAAAGATGCAAGCTGTCCTAATGAATAAGACTCTTTATTGCATAACTAACCCCATTTCATGCCTAGCAGTGGTCAACATGTAGATTGTGACCACTCCCTCTTTTAGAATATACAGTATATTGTTGGTCCAGCTTGAAAACAAACATTAAATTCTTCTTTGGATAACCAAATATTGCGAAGTTGTTTTATTGTCCAGAGACCCACTAGGCTTTTATCTCTCACAGATATAGAATCCCAACTCATCTTCACATCTAGTTCAAAACTCCATTGGTTGATTAAAAAATGAATTCTAATATGACAAAAATGAGGATGAGTAGGAATCTTAAGGGGAAGAATAACAGTCCCATCAGAAGAGAAAACTCCCACCTGGCACAGGATATCAGTTTTTTTTAAAGTGAAAATTCTGTTCATTATCAATTGATCTAGAACAATTGATATCGACAAACTCCGACTCTGGCTAACCTAAACAGGAAAGTGAGAATGGTGTAGGGAAACTGAGACAATCAACAGCAAGGCTGGAATACAAGGCTGTGGCAGGAGCCAAGGCACAGACTGCACAGAACTGGGCCATTTTCCAGATGGATGCCCGCTGCTGCCTCCACAGGCACTGAGAACATCTGAACTTTGCCAAAACGCAGCTAGCCACTCACTGTCCTGCCACCACACTCTCCACTCTGCCACTGCCATCTCTGACTGGCTGACTCCAAATGATCCTCAATGAAAACATACTCACCCTAGATTTCTACATTCCAGAGGTTGCATTTCACTCATTGAAAGTTAAATATGATTTTTAATATACTAAGTGAATTATAAATCATCCCTATGAAATATTGTGAATTTTTAAGAAATTATTACAATTACAAATAATGTTTAGTGTGTATATGTGTGTGTTTGCTTTTGTAGTTATGGCTTTTTTTTAAAGGTTTTGCCAACTCTCATAATCCATAGCTAGCTTGAGAACCTGAAGATGATCTGGGGCAGAAAACAATAATATTTAATCAGAGTTTATGTTTCAGTAGTGAACACAGTCAAGATAGTTCAGTAAAGAAGACAATCAATAATCATATAAGTGAAAACATAACTCAATAACAATCAATGGAACTGGGGAAGAGATGGCTCTTTAAATATGTTAATCATCTTTAAATATATAAATCAAGTATAAAAAGCAGTTTCGTTTGATATACACAAAGGCTTAAAAAGGAAAAGGAGTTTAATTTTAGAGCAGTGATTTTGGAGTAATAAGTTATTCATATCAATGGGACATATATTGTGTATTTTTTCCAGTAAAGATGAAGAATTTGGATTACTATCTCCTCATGTGATTAAAGGGGAAACAGGTCAGCCAAGAGCTATGCATGGAAAGTCATCCCACAACAGCAAAGCAGACTGGACCACATAGATGTGGAACTGACGATCTGGCTCTCTGCATCACAGTGTCCGGCCAACTGAAGGCAACTGTCCTATATACAGGCAGCGATGCGCTGCTAAAATGTTTAACAATTAGCTTGCTGAGTGTAGTTCCAATATGAATGCTGGCTGGTATTTTCCTTTACATTAACAAGTCAGATGTATGTGAAACATTAAAAATGTACATCAGAACTTCACTTGTTTGCCAGTGATGTGAATGACTACTTTGCTTAATTAGGCAATAGTTTTTGAATACTGGAAGAATTTTTTTATTCTGCTTACATTGTAAAATCTACAGAACCCACACTCTTTTAAGTCAAGACTTCATTACTAATATTTTAACCTATTATATATAATTTGAGAATGTTTTCAAATGTGTAATTTCCTCAAGATATTTCTAGTGGATGTATATATCTAGTTTACACATGTATTAAGATGGTGATTCCCTTTTACCTCATCTTTCACCACACACATTTAAAGAAGATAAATGGATATAGTGATATGATAGAGATAGTAGCTTATACATTTATATACAAGTACAAGATTTTTTTCAATAACAGGGTGATTTGACACTTTCTTAAAATTTATTTTATTAAGAAGTAAGAAACCAATACAAAATAAGTCACTGAAATGTGATTCTAGATCTCTTTCTGGTCACAGTCTCTTTGAGAATCTAATGAACATAGAGGTATACATACAATATTTTGAATTAAATATCTGAGGGTTCAATAATCCCAGGGTTTAAGAATGCACATACACACATATATGCACTCAATTTCCATCTGATGAAAATTTTCATGTATTTTGCTGAAAAGACATGCTAAGTTCCTCTTCCGTAGCCCGAATAGATTCATACTTCAAATAGATGTAAAGCACAATGGAAATAACTAATACAATTTAAAACTTCCTATCTTTTCGCAGCAAATTAAACCAAAGCATCTAATCAGTGTAATGTGTTTAAGTGGAGTAAACCTGATTTAATTATGTGGTTCCTTTCTTTTTGAAGTGTGGCTTGGTGCAAGATGTGACTCATTAGAAGTTGTGATAAACCTTGCCAATAAAATCTAGCAGATTGCACATTAGAACCAGGTAATTAAGTTAATATACAAGACACATAAACTTACAAGTTTTGTTTTGAGCTTCTAATCAATCAGACACCAAAGGTAAGACAAATGTTTGAAGCCAAAGATATTTTCAGCATACACACATGCTACTTAAAACAAGGCAAAATTATTTTATTATTTTAGCACATATAACACTGTTAAATGCTAAATCACAGAGGAAAATTTACTCTTACCTTATAAAAAAGGCATTCATACTGAAGCAAGAATCATGTTAATAGCATTGTCCAAAAGCATAAAATCATGCCTAAAAACTGGGATGATAGCATATAAGAATAATACAGATATGTTTCCTATTTCCTAGGCTATAATCTAAAGTAGTGACCAAAAGGTGGAAAGCTACTGTAATGTGTATGTCCCTTTGACAGTGGATTTTTAACCACCAATATTTGAGCATTCTTGCAATTTAGGAGGAATCCTCCATCACTGTGCGTAGGAGGCAGTGTTCTGAATTCCAAAACAGAAAGCCAAGGAGTCTGATGGTGCTTCTCCTTACCCTTGTGCAATTGAAGTTCTATTTGATTATACCTAACATATGCTCAGATAATTGGTGTTCACATTAGGAATCTTGGTGGGGAGCTGAAGATTTGGGCAAAATTTAGAAGTAATTCACAGTGGAGTCAGGGAGAGTCCGGTTGCTAGATCCTTCTATGACTATGCAAATATTCTGACCAAACTTTTATTCGGCTGTGAATGTGGCCATATCTTCTGCTGTCCTACCTCTGTTGGTATCTGTCACTATCTCCAGCCAGAATTTTGTTGTTGGTTCTGAGAGTTACTCCATATCCATCAAAAATTTCACTTTGGACTTAATTCGGAAGTGTTTTCTGTTGCTTAAAACCAAGAATTCTTACTGATATATGTGTATCAGGAGGAGAGTGAAAATGTGTGGCCACCATATGAA
Source organism: Equus przewalskii (assembly GCF_037783145.1). Taxonomy (NCBI): domain Eukaryota; kingdom Metazoa; phylum Chordata; class Mammalia; order Perissodactyla; family Equidae; genus Equus; species Equus przewalskii. The sequence continues at coordinate 64,372,761 of NC_091847.1, forward strand.
AGACAATGATAAAAGTACACTATATCAAAATAAAGCATAACATTTATCAAGAAGGTAAATCTAAAGAAAGGGGGAAAATGGGAGAAATAGCCACACGCATAATAAACTAAGCAACATTGTTAACTCCTTAATGATCAATCCAGAAAGATTTTCTGAAATAAGTGAAATATAGTTAGACACTATTTAAGGAGAGAGAGAGAGAGAAAGTCAGAGATTTTGGCAGCCATTAGAGGAAAATAATTTCAGGCATTGCTTTGAAAGGGGAAAAAACTCAAAGATGGGAGTAAAGACAAACTGACATTAGGCTTCCAGGGAATAAGTTCAGAAAATTGGATTTAAAAATAGAAAAAGAAGAAGAAATACATATTACTTAGCAGGAGTATTTTGATGTATAAAATAAGGACCTGGGACTTGATGTATGGTGGGAAGGGAAGACGGATATAAATTTCCAGGGGCTGGGAGTGGGTGTGGTATGTGCTAAAACGCCTTTGACCATGGAGATGAGGATAGATTGCCAGGGCAGAGGCTCCGTGGATGAGAAGAAAAGTATTGAAAGAATATCCTGTGCAGTGACAGTTCCAGAAGGAGTTCTAGAAGAAATGACACCTAGGACAGTCCTGAAGGTGACACAGGGAGAGTGCCTGGCGGAACTATATGAAGAAGCAGCAAGATATTACAACCAAATATAAATGTCGATCAAAAGAGAAATGCACTGAAAATCATTTTATGTCCTTACTTGAGCTGTCAGCAAAATGACCTTTTTATCCAGTTAGTCGGATGTTACACAAGTAGGAAAAAGTAAGGAAAAATTTTAAGGGGAATCTATCTTCCTCATGTGGAGCTGAAGTTGACAACAGATAGTCAAATTTGAAGTGCAAACAGATGCTATAAACAACTAGACACAAGAATGAGTGTGAGGTGGAGGGAGTGGCTTCAAGATTCACCCCGTCCTCTGGCTGCTGTTTTGGATATAGTCTTTCTTCTCATTCAGAAGGAAAGGAGAAAACAACACTCTCAAAGCTGAAATCAGAAGAATAAGGCTCATTAGGCCAGCCATTAGAAGGACAAAGACATTATTATTATTACCAAAACCTGTTAGTTCGATCTGAAGTGGAAGAAAGTAATTGCTTCCTTTTATTTTCAGTGATACAACTCTGTCAAGTCTCAATATTTTGTTTTTAAGCATTAAACTTAATAGATAAATCCCTGACAAAAGTTCACCGTGTCTCCTGATTGACTATTTTATCTTGATGTTTTAGTACACAAAGGCAGCTTTGCATAATACTCCAGGAAGCATCTGCTGTTCTCAGTGATCAAAATTTTAACAAAGTTTTAACAAAACGGGAAAGAATTGCATTCTGTAATACTGAGAGAAGCCCTCAACCTTAGTTAAAACAGATAAGCAGATAATAAGGTGAGGGCACTATCTTCAAAGTCTAAGATGAATCTTGAAAAGAAAATGTGCTACTTTTCATCTGCATTTTTGTGTGTAATTGAATAGGAAAATCCACCTTTGGAAGTGTATACAAGAAAATATCTAGGAAAATGTCAGAGTAGTGTGAAAGGACCTACAAGAGAGATTTTATATTGGTGTGTCCTGGAACTTCTCTTCTAAAATATTGCAATCAACTGCGACCTGAAGAATGATTAGGATCTGGCCAAGTAAACAGTGGCCAAAAAAACATTTGAGATAAATAGAACTATATGTGTAAAAGCTTCAAAGAAAAAACTAGCTGGAGGCCAACTGAAAATTTAGAGGAGGGCAGAGTGAAATGAGTAAAGAAGAAGAAGTAGCTTGAGATAAGTGGTTAGGGGTATAGGCTCCGAGACCAGGTTAAAGGATTTGAATTATATGGTAGCTACAGTAAGGAGTCATTAAAGGTACAAAGCAGAGGTTTTATATGAAAAATGGCACAGGAGACTAAAAATGGAAGCAGGGAAACCAGCACACATACTGCTGTGGGCCAAGAGAGATAAGGGCAGCTTGGAGTTGGTAGCAGACGTGAAGCAAGAGATGTGGATGGATTAAAGGAAAAGGATTTACTGGAGGATTTCAAGTAAGAGTTCAGGAAAAGGACAAATAATGGAGGACAACACCAAGATTTCTGGCCTGAGCAACTAAGTGGGTCAGGGGTGGTGGTAGTAAATGGATATAAAAAATTCAGTATTGAAAACAGAGAACTTGAAACGTTTGTGACTCATATGAGTGATAATGTAAGTAAACAGCTGGATATACAGGACTGAAAATAAGGAAATATCTGTACTAGAGAAAGAAATTTGAGAGCAGGCATACGAATGGCTTTGGAAGCTTATCTAAGTGGATGAAGGTGAGAAGTAAAATGCACAGATAAGGAAGCCTAGGAGTGAGCCCCAGCATCTGAGGAGAGTGATTAAGAAAGGTCAGACAGATAGGAGTAAAAGCAGGAGAAGGTGCGATCAAACCTCTTTTCAGAAACAAATAGAATGTTTCTATAATAGATTCTTTGGCCACAAAGACAATATCAACAAATAATAAAATTTAGAACATGTTTTTTGTAATGTTGATGAAAATAATCCATAACCAACCAATCTATAAGTGAAAATTTGGGTGAGTTTATTCTGAGCTGAAATCTGAGGACCACGACCCGAGGCCTTTCTTCCCGAAGGAAGAAAGGGCACCAAAGAAGTGAGGTACACAGAGTGGTTATGTACCCCCATACAGGACGTTTCACATATGATTGAAATGTCCCTCCCACAATAGTCACAAGATTGCCCTGTCAGCACAGCGCTTGATGGACACAGCAGGTGGTGGGTCTGCTCTCTTGGTGGGCAGAGCAGGAGGCAAGTCTATTGTCTGGAGCTGAGTGGTCACAGGTGAGTGCAGCAATCAGTTCCTACCCTAAGGAAAGATACTTAATCCTTGAGGAAATGCCAACTTTGGGAGGGGGAGGGAAGATGCACCTTAACCTCAAGGGCCTTTGTTCTTGCCATAGGGAATATCTAAAGCAGATATACAATGCATGCTCAACAGCCACAGTCAGGCCCTTTTGGAAAGACAAGGTCAGGCCGAATTAGGTTTACACCAAATGGCTTCCTCATATTCTCCAATATATCCTATTGCTTGCCATTTTTATTTGTCAGTAAACTGATATAAAAACATAAATATCAAAACTTCAAAAACATGATGCATAAAATAAAAAATTGATAAACTGGACTTATTCAGATTAAAAACTTCTGTGAAAGACACTACTAATAGAAGGAAAAAAGCACAATTGGGGTCAATATTTACAAAACACACATGCGTGTGTTAGGATGCAAAGCAACAGCAACTCTCGTTCATTGCTGGAGGGAATGCAAATGCTACAGCCAGTTTTGAAGACAGTTTGGCAGTTTCTTACAAAACTAAACATAATCTTAGCATCCTATTCAGAGATTGTGCTCCTAGGTATCTACGAAACTGATCTGAAAATTTACGTCCACTCAGAAATCTCCACATGAATGTTTATAGCAGCTTCATTCATAATTGCCGAAAACAGGAAGCAACCAAGTTGTAAGGATGTACATGTCTGGATAAATAACTTGTGGTACATCCACACAACAATACAATGAAATGTTATGCAGTGGCAAAAAGAAATGAGCTATCAAGTCACAATGATATATGGTTGAATCTCAAATGAATACTGCTAAGTAAAAGAAGCCAGTCTATAAGACTAGCTTGATGCCAAGTAGATGATGTTCTGTAAAAAGCAAAATTATAGGGAAAGTAAAGAGATCAGTAGTTGCCAGAAGATCAGGTGGCAGGGGAGGGGAAATGAATAGATGAAGCACAGAAGATTTTTTCAGGCTGTAAAACTATTCTGTATGATACTTTAATAGTGGAAACATGATATTATCCATTTTTCAAAATTCATATAACTTTATAGCACAGCTACATACCAATATTTACACCAATTTTTAAAAATCATTTAGGAAGTTGGGGATCCTAGGATGAAATGTAGAAAATAACAAAACAGTATAACAGAATTAAAAATATATGAAACAACCTCACTGAAGTGGGTGGAGGTAAAAGGTACTAAGTAACTTTGGAGATGAGTGGAATCTGTAAGACTAAAGGCAGAAGAAACTGCGTGTAAGCATTACATCTAGTTGATAAAGTTGATCTCCATAGGGGTATGGGTTAGCAATTCTGATACCACTCCACATGTACACTAGAATTGAAAATTTAAGTAAATGGATGGTAGATGGTGTAAGCCAGTTTCTCACTTTTAGAGAAAGAGATTACAGATAAGCAGGAGGAAGCAGGTAGAACGATCCATGTGGCAATGAATTAGAGTTGGAGACATTAGTACAAACTCATGTCTAGCTTAATATAGGTAGAGATGGTCGCATATAGAAATATTTACAGATATGTGTATATACATAGGTGAGTATACACAACGTATTTCTTTACTCCATGAGCTGACAAGGCCTAGAAGCAGTGAAACCCCAGTAGCAATGAGCACACCTGGCACCCAGATCTTTGTTTCAATACCGTCCTCCAATTAAAGAAACCAGGATCTATAGAGAAATGGTTTATTCTAGTAATGGGACAGAAAATAAAGAGATGAGACTATAGCACCTGGTAGTGTCAGATAATAAGTACTCAAAAAGAAAAAGTAAACCACAATGATGGAGTTAGGCCAAAGGGACACAGGAGCTACCTGAAAGAGCTGCTAATAGCCAAAGCTGAAATAATTTGAGCAAGAAAATAAATGAAGTATTACTGAATTATAACCCAAAGTATTAAATAAATATTCATGAGTCCCTATTGATATAAAAATTGAATAAATTTTTTAAATTGGAGAGAATAGAAATCTCCAATGCAATTTATGTGAATACTCTGCCTTCAAAGAAATAAAGCATAATTTTCACTTCTTAAGTGTGAGTTGTATATGGTGACTCATTTCCAAAGTGTACTATAGGCAAAAGGGGAAACAAAGGATAGCTTTACAGCAGAGAAAATTGACAAGCATTATTTCAGCAGATGATTGTGGGGGACTGGAATTGGCCACCCCAAGATATGTCTCTTTGGCGTGAGGATTATTTTGGGCTGGCTCCTTTTTTCAAAACTGCAGGCATAAGAAAAACTCTGAGAAGCAGAAGTTACCCTTTGTTAAGAGACATTTACATTTGTAAAGGAAATCTCCATCTGTAAAGGTGTCTCCCTCTCTGTACCAGGAAGAAGAGGGGATGACCTTATGTCTAGAAACTCTTATTAGCACCGAAGGCAAGGACTTAAATCTGCATAATAACCTTACTCTTGTTTACTGTGCTTTTCTGGTAATCTCCCATAACTGATGCCCCCAACCCCAACATCCTCCTTTGTCTTTAGCTGAGGATAGTATTTAAGGTGAGAGCCTCTGCCAGTTTGATGAGTTGCTCAGTTTGCCTGAGCCTCTCCCAAGTATACATGTTATAAAGCTTTGTTTAATTTTCTCCTGTTATTCTGTCTCATGTGAATTTAATTCATTGTCCAGCCAGAAGGACCCAGGGTGGGTAGAGGAAATGTCTTCCTCCCCTACATGATCAAGATAAGTCATGTTGATAGTATGTACCTTCACTATGATATGATGAAAATGGCATTTCACCTCTGTGGTCTTCCTCTCAAAACCCCACAATTCCAATCTAATCATAAGAAAATTATCAGATAAATCCCAATTGAGGAACATTCTATAAAATACCTGACCACTACCCTTCAAAACAAAGCTTCAAAAACAAGGAAAATGTGAGAGATTGTCACAGACAAGTGGTGCCTAAGGAAACATGACAACTAAATGAAATGTAATATACTCAATGAGATTCTGGAAGAGAAAAAGCCCATTGGGTTAAAAACTAAGGAGATCTGAATAAAGTAGTGTCTTTAGTTAATAATAATGTGTCAACATTAATTTTAACAAATGTAACATACTAATATAAGATTTTTAACAAGTGGAGAAATAGTGTAGGGTGTATGGGAAATCTCTGTATTAACATCACAATTTTTTGTAAATCAAAAACTGTTCTAAAATATAAAATTTATTTTAAAAAAATACTCTCAAGGCAAAAATTTTATCCTCAAAAATTTGGAAGAAAAAATAATGTATTTTAGAAAAGATGCTCCAATTATATACATGGTATTGTAAGGGAGGAAGACATTTCCTCTACCCGCTGTGGGGTTCTTCTGGCCGGAGAATGAATTAAATTCACATGAGACAGAATAACAGGAGAAAATTAAACAAAGCTTTATGACATGTATACACGGGAGAGGCTCAGGCAAGCTGAGCAACTCGCCAAAATGACTGAAACCCCCATCTTAAATACCATCTTCAGCTAACGACAAAGGAGGATGTTGGGGGTGGAGGGGGAACCGATCATAGGAGATTACCACACAAGTACCTTTACAAATGTAAATGTCTCTTAACAAAGGGTAAGCAAGTTCCACTCCTCAGAGCCCCCTTCCCTGTCCCAGTTTATTAAAAGTAACCAGCCCCAAATAATCCTCATGCCAAAGAGACGTATCTTGGGGTGGCCAATGCCAGTCCTCCACAGTATCAAGGCAGGTGTGTGAGACTTAAATACACCCTAAAGCTAATTCATTTTGCTGCAAGTTTTTTCAGCCTCCAAATATATTAGATACACATCCTTTTGAAGAGATGTGTCAGCAACTTCTGCTTCTTAAATGGATTATTCCCAAACACAATGACTGTCTTTATAGTTTTCCTCTGCTGCTGGTTGTCCTTGCCTTCCTAATGAAAATCTTGTTTGTTATTGCTTTTACCTGTGCCATTATTTTTGAAAACAATATGCTTCTCTATTACAGTTTCCAAATAATTAATCAGAAAAATATCCCCATTTCACCAAGAAAACAATACATTCATTTTCTTTAATTACTTGTCTAAAGTATTTTTTACTTGAAACTACAATAATTTGACAAATAAAAATGGCAAGGAATAGGATATATTGGAGAATATGAGGAAGCCATTTGGTGTAAACCTAATTCGACGTGACCTTGTCTTTCCAAAAGGGCCTGACTGGGGCTGTTGAGCATGCATTGTATATCTGCTTTAGATATTCCCTATGGCAAGAACAAAGGCCCTTGAGGTTAAGGTGCATCTTCCCTCCCCCTCCCAAAGTTGGCATTTCCTCAAGGATTAAGTATCTTTCCTTAGGGTAGGAACTGATTGCTGCACTCACCTGTGACCACTCAGCTCCAGACAATAGAGTTGCTTCATGCCACGCCCCCCGAGATAGCAGACCCACTACCTGCTACGTCCATCAAGCACTGTGCTGACAGGGCAATCTTGTGACTATTGTGGGAGGGACATTTCAACCATATGTGAAATGTCCTGCTTGGGAGTATATAACCACTCTGTGCACCTCACATCTTTGGTGCCCTTTCTTCCTTCGGGAAGAAAGGCCCCAGGCCATGGTCCTCAGATTTCAGCTCAGAATAAACTCACCCAAATTTTCATTTATAGATTGGTTATGGATTATTTTCGTCAACAAATTTATTGCTTGCTTTTAAAAAATAATCCTACAGGTCTCACTAGTACATTGTCTTAACAAATACACTTGAATGATAGATTCTCTTATTTATGAATATCTATGAAAATGCATTTGTTCTGAGCTCTTAAGTTTAAAATGATGTCAATCATGGAGGCCAAAAGATAGAGCAAGAAAGACAATGCTGTCTTTGTGATTAACTATTACTATGTGCTTTGGATAGACATAATTAAAAATCAAACAAACTGTAAATTTTGAAAATGAATACTTGAGTAAGGGTGAGAATGTCTAGTTGCTGGTTATTTGAATTGCATTGATCATATTTTTTCTCCTGTTCACCGTGTGAAGTTCTTTACCAAAGAAAAGAACCTGGTGACTGAGTGAAACTTGGTGAAAACCCAGCCTCCAGCATTTTGTTATCATAATACAGATTAAAGCATTTGGTAAACTGTGAAGTGGTGTGTGAAAGGTAATGTTTGTTTAATTATATTTTCAGACCTCTGAGAATGAGAGTTAGAGATGGGAAACCAACGGATTGTTAAAACTGCTGAGGAGATTTTAATTCAACTTTCACAAGACCAGAATTGAAGTAAAATTAAACTCCTCAAAAAAAGGATCTTGTAGCTTCCACTGTAGACTTCAAGGGGGAGTCCAACATCTCTTTCTTTTACAAAGTGACCTAGAAAGGATCAGCAGAGACTTTGTAAATAACTTCTGCCTTGAACTTCCACCCTACTACCTGAATGCTGGAGCACTCACTTCTATTTTTAAGACTTTTTTCCTCCCCATTGATAAGGTATAATCAAATTAAGTTAGATTATCATATCTGCCATTTTCCCACTGGGGATGATTTCCTGGAGGTTGTGATTGTGGAAAGTTACACAGTCAAGCATCATTTGCCCAATAAAGCACATAGAGGCAGCTCTTTAAAGACAGACAAATAAAATTGTGTGAAATGCAGGAATGGGACAGAAATAGGGCCAAAGCAAAATGACACTTATTAGCATTTAGGAATGCTTGAACTTTTTGATTTTAAATAAATCCTATTGAGGATTTTTATTTTATTTTCAATTTTCTTGTCCTCACTTCAACTTCTTTCAAGGAATAGTAATAACACTTATAGTAATAACAAAAATAACAGTAATATCTTACTTTTTATTTATTTATTTATTTATTTATCTTGAGGAAGATTAGTCCTGAGCTAACAACTGCCACCAATCCTCCTCTTTTTGCTGAGGAACACTGGCCCTGAGCTAACATTCGTACCCATCTTCCTCTACTTTATATGTGGGACACTTACCACTGCATGATGTGCCAAGTGGTGCCATGTCCACACCCAGGATCCAAACCAGCGAACCCTAGGCCACCCAAGCAGAACGTGCGCACTTAACTGCTGCACCACCGGTCAGCCCCATTACATTTACGTTATTGAGTAACTCTGCTTAAAATATTATAATGCTATCAGAATAAAGTCCAAACTTCTTTTTTTTCTAAAGAGCTAACATCTGTTGCCAACCTTCTTTTTTTTTCTTCCTCTCCCCAGAGCGCCCCTGTACATAGTTGTATATCCTAATTGTAGGTCCTGCTAGTTCTGCTATGCGGGACGCCACCTCAGCATGGCTTGATCAGTGGTGCTAGGTCTGCGCCCAGGATTTAAACAGGCAAAACCCTGGGCTGCTGAAGCAGAGCACGTGGACTTAGCCACAGGGCCGGCCCCTCCAAACTTCTTAATGTGACTCACATCTATTATTCGAGATCCATTACTTTCTAGGACTTGGTCGCACTCTGTACTTGAGCCATTCTGAATTGCTTGTAACTCTGGGAATGTGGAATGTTGTCTTTAGTTTCTGGCTCTGTTTGTGTGTGCTTTCTCTACCTCCCCTTCCTGTTAACTCTTATTCTTCCTGCAAATCTTGACTTAGAAAATTCAGCCTTTCTTCACCCTCAGATTTGGATTAGACGACCTTCTTTTGTGCTGGCTTTCATAAAACCTACCACTCCCATTATCAGGATACATACAATGTTGTGAAATCGCCTGTGTACTTGTCTGTATTCATTAATATATACAAGAACCTTAAGTATAGGAGATAGGGATAGATAGATAGATAGATAGATAGATAGATAGATAGATATACATATATATAGTCTCCAGTGTGCATCTGTTGCCTGGTCCCATTCCAGACACATAGGAGGTGATAAATAAATACTTATGAATCAATGAATGAATAGACAGAGGGATGGAGTGATAGGTGGATGAAATAGACATGGTATGTTATTTTTCACAAGGATTAATTTCCCTACTTAGGTTTCATCACTCAATTACACAACAAATGTTCTTGCATCTCTATTATGGGCAGGAATAGTGCTGAGCGCTAGCAATACATCCATGAACATAGTGCCTGTAGCCCGAGGTTACATCAGGGCTTCTGAACCTCGTCATTGCTGGGCTGACGTTTCGGGCTGAGAAATTCTTTGCCGGTGGTAAAGGTTCTAAAGAATGTTTAGAGGTACGCAAAAGCACTAAAGGGTGTGCTTTAAATCATTAAAGGATGTTTGGAGCGTCCCTGGTCTCTACCGACTAGGCGTTATGACATCTGAGAATGTCTCAAGACTTTGACAAATGGCCTCCAGGGGTCAAAATCACTCTTGATTGAGAACCATTGAATTACAAATGTTGGATGATACAGCTGTTAAACTGGTATTTATGATAAAGTGTTGTGATAGAAGATGTCGAAGATGACAAAGACATGTAGAGCAAGGAGTACTGAACGAGCCTAGGGCACTCAGGAGAAGAGCAACTCTTCAAAGTGGTAGAGAACAAATGAAACTTGGCTGCTGCCCACCAGAAGCACACAATCTAGAGGGTGTAGGAAGTGGGCAAATAGGCCATTACAATATAGTGTGGTAAAAGCAGCCATAGAAGCAGAGAACGATGCAAACACAGAAGGATACCGAAGGAAGATTTTATGTCTCTGAAAAGTTACCTGAATAATGGAGATAAATTACAAGGAGGCAAAGATTTTATTTATTCTATTATAATATTTATACATTATATTTATGGAGCATTCACGATGAGTTTTGGAGTCCAGAGATGCTGTAGAGGACGTTACAAAAATATACAACTTGGTTTCTACTGTGAAAAAATGTAAAATAAATCGTGAAGGATATAGTACTTACAGAACTATTGGAAAATAATGGAGATGTAATCCTCATGATATGGTGTATAGAAATAGCAGTTCATAAAAGGGAGCAATCAGTGTGGGCTGCAGTAATGGCAGCTTCATGGAGGACATGAGACTTGAGAGAGGTCTTAGGAGAAAGGCAAGAGGGATGATGCGTCTGTCCAGGAAAAAGGGAGATGAAAGCACAAAAGAAAATCCTCCCTGACGAGAATGAGCAGGACGGCTGGAACTGAGAGTGTGACACTGGGGCGATAGTGGAGGGATAAAATGCATAAGGCTAGGTTTTGAGAGCAGGAAAGCTGTTGCGGTAGATAGATTAGTACCAATGCTGGTTCTTGATCAGTAGAGTGGCAGAGTTAAAGGCATACTTGAATATAATTAAATAGGAATATTTAAATTTGATTAATGACAGAAATAAGGAGACCAGCAGATGGTTTCAGTAATCCTGGGTGAGGTGGCTGAGGCCTGGGCAAGGCTAGTGACGGGGGGTCTGAATAAAGAAAGGTGAAATCAAGAATGCAAATGATAGAATTTAGTAACCTATGAATTGTTCTTTCTCCTTTGTTCCCTCATCCAAAAATTCTGTAAAGTCTGGCTTTGAAGAAAATAATGTGACTACACGGAATAAAACAACTGGGAAAGAGAAGAGACAAAGGTAAAGAAAATTGAACTAAAATAAAGGATCCTTTTTCTGGACCAGTTATTCTTTTTTTTTTTTTTTTTTTTGAGGAAGATTAGCCCTGTGCTAACTACTGCCAATCCTCCTCCTTTTGCTGAGGAAGACTGGCCCTGAGCTAACATCCATGACCATCTTCCTCTACTTTATACACGGGACGCCTACCACAGCATGGATTTGCCAAGCAGTGCCATGTCCGCACCCAGGATCAGAACTGGCGAACCCAGGGCCACCCAGAAGCAGAACGTGCGAACTTAACCAGTGCGCCACCAGGCCAGCATGGACCAGTTATTCTTAAATTTGACCACATTTCTGAAGCCTGGGGAGATTTTTAAAAGATACTGATGCTTAAGGCAAAACTCGGAGAAGCTGATTTATTGGCCAACAGAAGACCCTCTATTAGTATGTTTTAAAACTTCCCCAAGCAATTCTAATGTGTATTCAGGGCTGAGAACTATTGGTCTGGACTGGCCTGTGACTGTCTTCACCTGGAGACCATTGACACAGCTTCTGTTAGGCACACAGTTTGCCCGTAGGTATTCACAAATGGTGAGCATTGGCCCTACAACCTTTCCTCTTTTGGATTATGCACTAATTAATAACTTCGTTAAGCTTCTTTTGGCCTGGAAAGTTAATATATCCTTAAACCTCATAATGAATTAATTCATCAGACTGACAATATCTCACTATTAAGCATTCTTTGCAACTGATGACATTTGTCAGAAATTTAGCCCACATAAAATGTTTCAGGATAAAATTATGTTTTTTTCAATGGAACTATGTTTTCCCTTTTCCTTCTGAATAGAGAGGAAGAGGAGTATGAAGAGAAATAAGAATGGGAAGAGCCATTCTTTTGTTTTTTTGTCTCACTCCATTGATACATTTCAACATTAAACCAGGCCTTCTTTAAAGGAGGAAAAGTTAATGATGTGTCAGGATGTATTCACGCCTGTCCTTGCCCCTCTGCCCCTTCGAACAGCGCAGCATATTTTCCTGATGAGTTGAAACTTTCAGTGATGGCACCACATGACTGGAAAACAATATGAGAACAAGATCCCAACCAAGGCTCTGAAATTCATTATGGGAAATGTGCAAAAGCATCCCACTCAGAAATGCAGCACCAAACATAGATGGCATTGTACTTAAATTAGAAATTCTCTCAAGATACTTGGAATGTGCTTGTAATTATGCAAATGTACAAGGGTACATTTATTCACATTTTTCTGGAATGTTAAAAATTAAAGTTTATTTTGAACCCAGTAATGACGGGGACAATCTATACTAACCACTACTCTCCTTTGCCTTAATGTGGCTCGGTTGTTTGAATCAAATCCTTTTGGTCAAATTCTCTTTTTAATCTACTTAGTGGAAAAACACACTTTGGAGGATAAGTAAATGATGGTTTTACAAAAATGCCAACATGCTCAGGTTATTCTTCTACTTAAAACCATTCCGTGTCTTTGCATTGCTTTTGGTCTAAGTTTCAATAATTTTAAACTAGCCTATAAGGCCCCGTCTACCTCTTTTATTTCATTGTATGCCACTTTTCCCTTTGCCTCTACATTCTATTCATGCTACTCTTCTTAGATGTCAGTTCTCCTTCCAGCCTCAGCAGCTCAGCCTGCCAGTCCTCCCCCCAGATTAGCACACTGTCAGTTAATATATCCTAAATACAACCCTTGTTGAGGGAAGAGTTCACTGTCCTCACAGACTAGGGTAGGTACCCCTATGGTCTATTGTCCCAGATTTTTCTTTCATAGTACGTGACAGTATGCAATTGTATATTTTGTGTCATTATTTGATTTGAGAATCGCAGCCACACTGATCTTTAACTATCCTGACAGCAAGGGTCTGATGTGCTCATTATTATGTTTCCTGTATCAGCCCAGGGGCTAGCACATGGCAAGCACAGAAATATTTACTGAATGAACAAATGACTTGAGGGTCGGACGGTGCTGGAGCAGCTGGATGGGATTCTTGTCCCGCAGGCTCCAAATTCAGAGCACAAAAGGCAACACTGATTAATTTTAGCATATGTCATAGTTTTCTAGAGACATGTTCAGAGGGCCATGAAAGTAGTGGGGACTCTCAGGCTCTATTATTTCAAAAGCCCAAAGAGAATTACACCTTTATCCTGAAAAATACTGCACAAAATGACTAAAATACCAAAACTTTTGGATTGTGACATATGACATTATATCAGTACTCTAACTCATGCTCATCAGGGGCTCTGATTGGCTCTTGTTATGGCTGATTAATACTAAATGGGAAAAAGCGTTATTTAAAGAAAGCAGTTTAGAAGATAAGGTCCTTTCTGACAAGATCCACTAAAGAGAAAGACCACAGAAGTGGTTTGGGCAGTAAGACAGAGCAATCAGGACATCAGCTCTCAATTCCCAGCTGTGCCACTCCCAGCTGGATAAATTTGGACAAGCTCTAAAACCAACTGAGGCTCAGTTTCTAGTCTGTAAAACAGGGATGATAATATTCACTATATATATGTGTGTGTGTGTGTGCCTAACACATATAACACATTCACATATAAATATGTGTGCCTAACACAGTGCCATGCCACAGGGAAGGCACTGTCAATAATGAGTGCCCGTGTGGACAGTGACGGTAGAATTAATAACTTCAGTGGACCTAGGTAGCCAAGAATCCCTCTTTACTTAAATGGGATCTGCGAACAATATTTTCGTGTATGCCTTAGCATCTCTTTTCACAAGTTTTAATTAAGCAGATAGCAAATATGGTTCAGTGAGGAATTTTTACCATCTTAATTAACTGAATCTCATATTTTTAGTAAAAATTATATGAAACTACCTAAAATCTAATTTTTACCATTTTTTACTTTTAAATTACTTTTATTCTATGCATTTATAGCCATAATAAAGTAAATCTAATCCAGTTCATATAGTTCACATGCATTTTTTTATTGAAATATTAGTTTGATGTTTGTAACTCATTTCCCTATCTGTTGTCTGATACACAGCAAAAATTTTAATCACTGCTAAAAATTACAAAATATTTCTCAATCAATTTGTATCTCATACTTAGACAATAAAAATATTTTCAAGTGGATATATCTGTAACATTTTATAAACTCCAATTATATTTATTAGGTACAAGGAAGTACAGAGATAAATATTTAGTACAAAAAAGTTTTATTGAACCACCATAATAAAAAGAAAAACTAACACAATGGTTTTAGCATTCACATAAGGCAAAAATGATTCTCTTATGTCCTTGGTCAATGGACACACATATCTCTTTGTGTTTTTGAAAAGAAGCATTTGCATGTCTCACATATCCATTAAAATATTTATTTTCACCCTATGTTGAATTATAAGCCATCATAAGAATTTTATTTTCAACTTCTCAAATGTGATGCCAGACTCTCAGGATGCAGCAAAAGACCTTCACTGAAAAAGGAATCATGCATTTCTACTCTAGATACCAATATAGTAGAAGAATGGGCTTCGGAGTGTCTACAAACTCTGAAAATTATACCGCAATGGTTATGCATGTTGGTATTTTTCTTAAGAGTATATCAGAATTGCAAAGGAGGCTCTGGCCCTGATTCTTTGAAGTGAAGGCCGTTTCATAAGAGGCCCTATTCTAGCTGAGAAGAAGACAAATTTTCTGTACTTACAAATCTCACATCGTAGAGGAGACTGACAAAAATATATAAGTAAATGATTGTATAAGTGTGGCTCACTTATAATGGAAAAAGCAGCAGCATCTGCTTTACATTTATTTATTCATTAAACATCTGTTGAGAATACAAGGCACCAGGCTCTTTTATAGATCCTGGAGATAAAGTTATAAAAAAAAAAAAAGAAAAACCCAGATAAAAATTCTGCTCCTATTGGAGCTACCTTTTAGAAGACAGACAATAAACAAGATTATTTAAAAAAAAAAAAAAAAAAAAGAAGTCATAGGGCCGGCCCCATGGCCGAGTAGAAAGTTCGCCTGCTCCTCTTTGCTGGCCCAGGGTTTCGCTGGTTCAGATCCTGGGTGCAGACATGGCACCGCTCAACAGGCCATGCTGAGGTTGTGTCCCACATAGCAGAATTAGAATGACCTACAGCTATAATATACAACTGTGTCCTAGGGGGCTTTGGAGAGAAGAAGAAGAGGAAAAAAAAAGATTGACAACAGATGTTAGCTCAGGGACCATCTTTAAAAAAAAAGTCATGTATTAGAAAGGAATTAGCACTAAGGGACAAAGCAGAAAATCAACCTAGAAACTGTTTATGCAGACAGTAGAAGAGGTGGCAACTTTCAACACAATAGCCAGGGAAGGTCTCAGTGAGGGGGTGATATTTAAAAAATGAACTGAAGGAAAGGTTTCGAAGCAAATTACTTGCCATCTGAAGGAAGAGCATTCCAGGCAGATGGAATAGTGACTGCAAATTGAAATAGGGAATGCAAAGGTGGAAGAACACCTGCCATGTTCAAGAAGCATCAAGAAGATCTACAAGCATGGTGTGGAGTGAGCAAGGGGCATATTTGTGGGAGATCAGGTCAAAGAAGTAAGTAGACACTATAGGTCATTGTACGAACTCTGTCTCTTATCTAACTAAGACTGGATGGCTTTTAGGATTTTGAAGAAGGGGGTAACGTGAATTGACATGTGTTAAGAGTCTCATTCTGATTTCTGAGTTGACAATATGCTTTAGGACAGGCATGAAATCAGGGTGATGAGTTAGGTAAGAGAACATTGCCGTCATCAAGGTAAGATATAATAATTACTTGAACAAAGTAGTAACAATGGAAGTAGTGTCAAATAGTAGACTCTGGATGGATTTTGAGACAGAGTTGACAAGATATGACAACATATTGGAGGTGGCATATAAAAGAAAGCAGTAAAATGACTACAAGTTTTTTATCCTGAGAAAATGGAAGATAAAGTTGTCATTTACTGCTATGGGGAAGGCTGGGTACAAGCAGGTTTAAGGAGTGTGTCACTCCAGGACCTCAGTTTTTGACATTGAGTTGGAGATGCCCATTAGACATCCAAGTGCGGTTGTCCAGTAGGTAGTTTGGTATATGATTCTGCAGTTCAGGGTGGAGGTCTTGGCTGGAGCTGTAAATGTGGGAGTCACGGAAGTCATCAGCATATAGAGGGTATTTAAAGCCAAGGGTTTATAGGTACTCACAAAGGAAGTGGATAAACATAAAAAAGAGAAGAGCTCCAAGGACTAAGCTCTGAACAATCCAAACTGTAGAAAGCAGAGAGACAAGAGGAAGGAGCAAATTTGGCCAATGAGCTAGAGGAAAAAGAGGCAAGCATGCTGTCCTGAAGTTAAGTGAAAAAATACATATTAACTTTGTTATATGCTGCTGAAAGTTTAAGTAATACAGAACTGAAAATTGACCACTAGATTTAACAACGTGGAAGTCATTGGTAACCTTGACAAGACCATGCTCGGTGGCCTGGTAGGATTGAAACCTGATAGAAAATGGAAGGAAATAAATTTAAGATCATAATAATTTATTTCCTTTTCAATAATTATCTCTGTAAAAAGGATAGAAATAGCACATGTCCTGGCAAAAGAAGTAGAGTCAGGAAAGGGAGATTTTGTAGGTGGGAGGCATATTTCCATGTTGATGGAAATAATCTAGGAGATTGAGTAACTGACAATACAGTTCACGAGACGACTTATATTTTAATATTCTCACTCTGGCTTCTAAGTAGAGAATAGACTTTAGGGGGACAAGAGTGTAAACGCCTTGTACTAAGTAGCAGGAATGGAGTAGTGAGAAGTAATTAGATTCTGGATGGATTTTGAAGGTAGAAGGGGAAAACATTGATAAAAGTACTTGCCTTGGATAATTGATAGGTGAGGAAATCTAATGAACAAACAGATGCTCCAGTTCTAAATAAAAAGCATAGAAGCACAGCCATAAAAAACAAGGCAAAAAGGAATATGAACATTGATGGAGCTAAGTATAGATGGGTTTGGTGGAGGCTTGTAGATGTTCTTTTCTTTTGCTTCTATTTTCTCAGTAACATAGAAAAATAATTATAAGCTAAGGAAGTGGGACATCTAGGAACGAGCTGACAAAAGGAGAGTGTGTGAAATTGCCATTAGGACAATGGAAGATAGAATGAATAAGAAACTATTGCTGGGCACCTCTCAAGGTTCAGTTGAGGTTTATGATCATGAATTTAAAGGCAGACTAGCTGGCAGTTTTTATGATCTCCTGCAGTTTGGTAGGTTGTTTTTAACTTTTTTTTGTGATGCAGATTGGCACTGAGCTAACATCTGTGTCAATCTCCCTCTATTTTACATGGGATTCTGCCACAGCATGGCTTGACGAGTGGTGCTAGGTCCATGCTCAGGACTCGAACCTACAAATCCTGGGCTGCCAAGGTGGAGCGTGTGAACTTAACCACTACGCCACTGGGTTTACTGACCCTGGCCTTCAGTTGTTTTCAAATACGTGAGTATAGGCACAGAGTTGGGTTTAGCCAGGGTGTAGTTTAGCCAGACAAATACATGTGAGAGAGAGGCAAAGAAGTTGACAGTGTACACAAGGACATAGACTTCTATTGCTGCCGTGACAAATTACCATAAACTTAGTGGCTTAAAACAACACAGATGTATTCTCCTACAGTTCCATAATTCAGAAGCCTGACATGGGTTTCAGTGGGCTAAAACCAAAATGTCAGTAGAGACGCAGTCCCTTCTGAAGACTCTAGGATAGAATCCATCACTTTACATTCTCCCATCTTCTAGAGGCAGCCCATATTCCTTGGCCCATGGTCCCCTTTGTCCATCTTCAAGTCCAGCAATGGGTTTGCATATCTCCGTGCCTTTCTTCCATAATCACACCTCTTTCTGACCAGAACAAGAAAATGTTCTCCACTTTTAAGGACTCACATGATTATGTTGGGTAACCTCTCCATTTTAATGTCCTCACCTTAATCACATCCAAAAAAGTCCCTCTGCCATCGCTGTCAAGTCAGAGCAGAATTCTGATTTTCACAATAGTGCCAGTATTTTTATTGCCTTTATGAAGTAGATTTATGGATATCCTCATCCACTCTGCCATTCAGGAAATTCCCCCCTGTTTCTGTCTGGAGAACAGACTATAAGGCATCATTGATGGAGGGAGCCACTAATTAGGCGGCTATGGCAGCGCCATGATGAAGAATGGTGATGCCATGGGCCGGGTAGTTGCAGAGTTGTAAAGGTGAGAACTGGAGAAACTTGAGGTATATTTTTCCTTCTTATTGACCGACTCTATAAATCTTGTAATACTTATTTTCTCTCTCATTCAATGAAGGATATAGGAGGAAGCCATAAAATTTTCAACCTTACTTTACCTGTATTACTAATTTATATGTAACAAGGCCTAACTCCACTAATTTTATCCTATTGTTAATAGTTATTGTAACTCTTAGTTTGTAAGCAATAGAAACTTCTTACATCAGTAGTATGTGCTCATGTAAGCTCTCCAGACTTGCATTTGTATTTTTTCTTGCTCAAAAATAAGCTTTCAGTTATGTGTAATTCCTAAGCGTTTGTTATAGCCACAACTTTCTGTCCTCAGCTCAAGTGTACACACCCGTGAGATCTGCTCCATTGAGAGTCATGGTTTAGACAAATAGCCTCTTTCTCATTTTTAAGGCTTTCTGGGCTAGGAAGGCCCTGCTTCATGTAGTTGGCTACATTTATTTTGTTCTTTATGCCCCCTTAATATGAAACAAAAGGTTTAGACTGAGCTTGGGTCAAAACATTAGTGGCAAAAACATTGGTAAAGATTTTTCTAACTACAGAGTGACCAATTGAGGGATTTTCGATTCTAGAAGCACATTTTTGTAAATATTTCCTTGAAAACATAAAGCTAAATACTAATATATTATTTTTTCTTCAGTTATATTATTTTGTCCCCTTCAGTTTTAATTCACACCTCATAATGAAGTAAACCCTATGTTTTCTGTAAAGAAACAAACACCTGTTCATGCATCGTGTCATCTGTTCCTTTCCCTACAGATAAACATCAAACGCTGATGACCTCATTCAATCTTAGAGATTGACACTCTCTAGTGGGAAGAATTAATACTAAGAGTATCAAGTACTTCATTACGTTTCTCCTAATTAGGGACAACTAGGCCAACAAAAGTTTTAGTGTAATTGAACAATTTTAAAATTTATGCAGAAGTCTGTTCTAAGTCACACTGAGTCAAATCTATAAATGTTCTGTCTACAAATTACTATAATTAAGCCTAAGAGATAATTTGAACAAAAGGCTAAGTAAATAATTTTTTCTCTTACCTGACTTCACACTTATCTCTAATCATGACTGGATCTATTTTCATTAAACAAAGGACTTTGACCTTACATTTGAAGACTTTTCTTCAGATAATAGAAGGAGTCTCCAATAAGTTATTTATTGCAGTTCAATTTTTTTATTGAGATAACATTTGTTTATATAACATTATATAAATTCCAGTTGTGCCTCATTATATTTAGATTTCTGTGTAGATTACCTCACGTTCACCACCCAAAGACTAATTACAATCTATCATCATACGCATGTGCCTAATCATCCCTTTCGCCCTTCTCCCTCCCTACTTCCCCTCTGGTAACCACCAATCCAAAATCTGTCTCTGTGTGTTTGTTGTTCTTTTTATCTTCTATTTATGAGTAAGATCATATGGTATTTGACTTTCTCCCACTAACTTATTTCGATTAGCATAATTCCCTCAAGGTCCATCCATGCTGATGCTATTGGCAAGATTTCATCCTTTTTCATGGTTGAGAAGCATTCCATCATGTATATATACCACATCTTCTTTATCCATTCATCCCTTGATGGGCACCTAGGTTGCTTCCAAGTCTTGGCTATTGTGAATAATGCAAAGAACATCAGGATGTATATATCTTTACACATTCATGTTTTCATATTCTTTAGATAAATACCCAGTAGTGGAATAGCTGGATCAGACAGTAGCTCTATTCTTAATTTTTTGAGGAATCCCATACTGTTTTCCATAGTGGCTACACCAGTTTGCACTTCCACCAGCAGTGTACAAGAGTTTCCTTTTCTCCACATCCTCTCCAACACTTATTTCCTGTCTTGTTAATTATAGCCATTCTGACCAGAGTGTGGTAATATCTCATTGTCGTTTTGATTTGCATTTCCCTGATAGTTAGTGATGTTAAACATCTTTTCCTGTGCCTGTTGGCCATCTGTATATCTTCTTTGGAGAAATGTCTGTTCAGATCTTTTGCCCTTTTTTTTAATTTTGTGTTTTGACAGGTATAAGCTCTTTACATATTTTGGATATTAACCCTTTATCAAATATATGATTTGCAAATGTCTTCTCCCAACTGTTAGGTCATCTTTTCCTTATGTTGATGGTTTCTTTTGCTGTGCAGAAGCTTTTTACTTTGATGTAGTCCCATTTGTTTATTTTTCTATTGTTTCCCTTGCTCAGTCAGACATGGTCCTTGAAAATATTATGCTAAGACTGATGTCAAAGAGTATACTTCCTGTGTTTTCTTTTAAAAGTTTTAGGGTTTCAGGTCTAGCATTCAAGTCTTTAATCCATTTTGAGTTAACTTTTGAGTATAGTATAAGATAATGGTCTTCTTTCATTCATTTGCTTGTGGCTGTCCAGTTTTCCCAACACCATTTATTGAAGGGACTTTCCTTTCTCATTGCATGTTCTTGGCTCCCTTGTTGAAAATTAGCTGTCCATAAACGTGTGCATTTATTTCTCAGCTCTGTAGTCTGTTCCATTGATCCATGTGTCTGTTTTTGTGCCAGTACCATGCTGTTTTGATTACTATAGTTTTGTAGTATATTTTGAAATCAGGGAGTTGGTACCTGCCGCTTTGTTGTTTTTTCTCAGGATTCCATTGGCTATTCGGGGTCTTTTGATAATCCATATAAATTTTAGGATTCTTTGTTCTATTTCTGTGAAAAATGTCATTGGAACTTTGATGGGATCGCATTGAATCTGTAGATTGCTTTAGGAAGTATGGACATTTTAACACATTAAAAATATTTAGGTGCTTATATGTTGGGTGCCATAGATATTTTCAAGTTTTATATCCTCTCCTCTTGTTGGATTAGTCCCTTTATCATTATGTAGTGGTTCCTTCTTTGTCCCTTGTTGCAGTTTTTGTTTTAAAGTCTATTTTGTCTGATATAAGTATTGCTGCCCCAGCTTTCTTTTCATTGCCATTTGCATGGAGTACCTTTTCTATCTCCTCACTTTCAGTTACTGAGTGTCCTTAGGTCTGAAGTGTGTCTCTTCTATGAAGCATATATATGGGTCTTCTATTATTATGCAATCAGCCACCCTATGCCTTTTGATTGGAACATTTAGTCCATTCACATTTAAAGTAGCTATTGATAAGAAAACTGGAATAGCTCTCTCCTGGAGTCCTGTTATAAAGTATTTAGTGAAAACTTAAAATGTATTATTATCTTTATCTCTCACAATACCAACAAGAAGTCTTTAATTTGTATGTCTTCTTTGTGTCTATGCTCAGCCTGATCTCGGTGTCTTCACATTACCCAGGCCTTTAATTAAGCCCAGAGTTCTCTAGCTCTTGTCTCTCCAAGAAATCTACTGATGCTCCTACCCCATACTTTATTTGCCCCACAGCATCATAATGTGGTTAGTAATAGAATTTAGACTATATTTTTGCTACTGAGAGATAGCTTAGAGACAATCTAGGCTCTCCTATTTTATAGGAAAAAAAATACCAAAGCCTAGAGAATTGTAGGGACTTGTCCAAGTTTACACATCGTGTTGAGACCAAAGCAGGAATAGACCTAATGCTCACTTTAAAGAAATTCAGATTTTATTACATTCCATGTCACTCAAATAAACCTTATTTCAACGCCTACTTTTAAATTAATGTATCAATTTATATCATGCCAAAGAATAGCAGAAAAGCACACAAAATATACTCCAAACTCAAGCTGGTTCCACTGTGGCAGATATGCATATAGTAAATATAAACAAAATGAGAGTAATGCCAATATAACATATATCATTGTCATAAAACCCAAGTGCTGAAAATAAGGCATTCCTAGAACTTTGACAAATTCAAGAGCGAAATGAAGAATAATAGCTACCAAATGTAATGAGTGACTTGTGGAAATAATCCAACCTAAAGAGCAGACAGGAAATAGGTGAAGGAAAAGCTTCCATCAGAGTGATTCTGGCATTCTAGTTATCACTACTTTTTGGCCTAATAATAATAATAAATGATTCTGTAGCTTAATTCTAAAAATGGATGGAGTTTGTCATAAAGATAATCAGTTGTACTGCAAACAGTCTGAAGAAAAAAATGTCAATGTAAGGGGATTTATCAGAATGGCAGTGTTTATTTGTTTCTACTAAACTCTCTTGAAGCTCATCCCTTTGGCTCTTCCCTGTAGACTTCTTTATTAACATACCTGTCACCTTCCTTGAGAGCACAATCTCCTAGAGAAGAAGGATTTAATATTAATTAGGAAAACGGAGTCATAGATTGGAGAATCTGTCAGTTTTTAACCCAGGTACATAAGAAGCACTAAATTTGAAGATGACAATCATTCTGGAATTAAAGGAGAATTTTCTGTTCTGAGGCAGAAGCAATATATAAGATTTCTTTGTTGCCAGGATAAAATATACCTTATGACTAGTCACCTCTCTTTGCTCTCTTTCCATATTCACTGTACCCACTCGCTTTTGTTGCCAGTTGATCTCTAAGATGTTCTATTATCGGGAGAACAGTAAGTTGGAGATGAGGGACCATCTAGTATTCTGGTGGCTGCAAAAAATGCTCCCCTATTGAGTTAGTAGGCACTCTGCCTTAAATATTTTTGAGTTTCTCTAGTGTTAATCACTCTCTTTCAGTTTTGTCTACATTCTAAACTTACAAATCTGAGGTATAGCCCACAAGACGTACTTATTCCACTCTGTGTATCCCTACGTGTGGAGTTGTACCCAAGTGAAGAGCTAGCTTCCTTGTGTCTTTTCAACTCTTCATAAATGATCCCATAAAACTGAGGCAGATTTTTATAATTAAGAAGTTGTGAAATAAACATGAAATTTTAAAACGTGAGAAGAAAATAGCATAAAAGAGAAAGCTGGCTTTACTTACTTGTTTCTCCAAAATGCTTTCGAAACTCAAACTTTGTCTCTCTGCTCATACAGACTTCTTCATTACCGTGCTTGCCACCCTCTTCAAGAGTGTAAGCTCCTGGGAGATAAGAATTTAGTGTTCATCTTCTGTATCCCTAGAGTCTGGCACAATGCCTGCCATATAATAGCCACTAAATAAATGTTTAATAATGAGAAAAAGAATTTAGTGTCTGACAGAAAGAAACAATCCATTCTTTCCCATACAGCTCATTATGCTGATAGGATCTCTAGGTAATTATTACTAATGACAAAGAACATTGATTGAGTGCCTATTTAGATCATATAATCCTATTTAAATAAGCAGCCAGCATACTCTCTCTCTCTGAACCACAAGGCTCCTTCAATAGAAAGTACTGAAGATTAAAACAGTATTCAAGGTAATTTGAAGAGGAAGATAATTACACATGAATGAAGAGCTGGGAGAAGGTGCAGAGAAAATCCAGATCTCTTTCTTCTGTTGGATTCCTCTAGAGTTCCCACCCAAAATATCAAAGCCATAAATAGGATGTTTGCCTTGTGTGTTGATAAGAAAAATCTTGAAATTTTGAACAGCTTACTTTATAATTCCTCATTAGGGAATATTGACTATCCTTACTTCCATTACTCTTGGACATTAGACACACTGTGAGTCAACATTGATCACTTCTTCCTGCAAGTAGGCCATGGCAATGATTAGGAAGATAACTGTTTGGAAACTTATAAAGCTGCCACTTAGTCAAAGTGCATCCTTGACTGTGATTCTGTAATCACTTTTTAATGGGCTACGGTGACTGGCTGAGTGTTTGTTATCTGTGGTTCTCATAGTTTTTATTGTCTGATATTTTGATCTCTTAAGGACATCCCTTCAGTATTTCTGTGCTACAGGCTACTTCTTGTCTTTTTAATCTTAAAGCTTCCATCACCACCAAACTGTCATGAATGCCACATCTTCAGCCTCCCTTTAAATACTATGGAAAGTCTAAATGTTTTAAAAAGTAAAAATTCAGGGAAAAATTCTGGGGAAAGTAATTGTGGGATCATTTCACTTATTTTTAAAAGCTTCCCTACTTTCATAACAAATTAGCCTTTTGGACCTATGCAAATATCAGTCTTCAGAGCCACCTTAATATTCTTTTTAAAAATTTCAGCTGCAGATTTTAGGATCTTTGATGGAAATTAAAAACAGCTACTATTATTATTTTCTGCTACTTCTACTCCAGGATCAACATTTCGACAATTGTGTTCCTGATCCCACCTTCCAGGTTATTTTTGAAAGTGCAATACAATGTTTCTATCTTTAATAATAATAATAATGTAATATCTCCAAAGCAGACATTCAAGATAGCTCACATTGACACGGTTTGACTTTTTAAGGCAAGTTTCCATGTGGCCTCAATCGCTACAGTATCAGATGGTTGGTAGTTATTCCCCCTACTTCTCTGGCTCAGCTTAGAAATCCAACATCAAACCCTCAGCTGGAACCGCAGGAAGAAAAGTACAGTCTGGCATCTTTAGGTTTTGCCAACTCCAAGTGCCAATGTGAACCCAAGGCCACATGCTCTGTTCAGAGACATGCCACCTACCAAACTACAATTCACAACATGTCCTGAACTTAGTGAACTAATACAATGAGAAAAGAAAATGGCAGCTTTAATTCCAGAGAAAACTGGAATAGCTCACTTTAAAATATTTCTAGTGATTCTATTCAATTCAGCAAAACTTTACTACACCTATACTTTCTGCAAAACAATATGGTAATTCTTAGAGATGTGGGGACAAAGAAGCACAACAAAGTAAAGCACAAATTCTGACTTCAAGGTGCCTGCAGTACAGTGGCTTCTTGGATAGAGATAGCAATAAAATACCTTCCATAATTTGTATAATTGTATGATTTAGGTATTTTGTTGTTGATGTTGTTTGTTTGTGTATTGGAAAAATTCTCTCTTTCTCCTTTACTCTACACAAAACACTTCTGACAACATATGTGTGGGTCTTCCACACACTGAGCAATTCTGCAACACCTGATATGTGTCCTCCAATTCAATCCAGTTCTGATTCTATCTACCTCAAGTTACTATCAGATCCCACAGGTTAATGGCTCAGGCGCACAAGACCACCCCCGCTTCATTTCAGGTACCAACCACAAGTCCAGGGTGTCCCCTGTTCTTCTGACCTTCTGGCTATAAATTGGAGGTTCCCAGGCATCCCTCCTGGAGTCCTGTTAATTTCCTAGAGTGGCTCACAGAACACAGGGAAGCATTTTATTTATGAGATTACCAGTTTATTATAAAAGGATATAAATTAAGAACAGCCAGATGAACGAGACGCATAGGGCAAGGTATTTGGGAAGGGGCATGGAGCTTCCATGCCTTTACCAGGGAAGCCACTCTCCCAGCACCACCAGATGTTCATCAACCCGGAAGCTCCCCAAACTCTGTACTATTGGAAATTTTATGGAAGCTCCATCACTTATGCATGATTCATTATTAACTCCATTTCCAGCCCCTCTCCAGAAAATGGAGGGTGGGGGTGAAACTTCCAAGCTTCTAATCATGACTTGGCCTTTCTGGTGACCAGCTCCCCTCCAGAAGCCCATCAAATGTCACATCCCATCATTCAGAAAATTCCAAAGGATTTAAGAACTTGGTGTCAAAGGCTTCCATCACTCAAGAAATTACAAAGGGCTTAGGAGCTATATGTCGGGAACTTGGGGCAGAATATAGAGAGATAGACAGACACACAGATACATAGATTTATATACATTTCTTATTATTTCACAGTTTAGTAAAAGCAGAACATGCTAAACTACAATGGAGATTCAAGAAAGCACTAAGTGATCCTAACTGGTGGTTTGGCTCATAGAAAGCTTTATGAATGAGGTGGCATTTTAAAGCATGGTGGAAGTGAAGAAACCAAGAAAAAGTAAAACAAAACAGAGTAGGGAGAGGTAGAGAAGCAAGACCACACACAGTGAGTTAAGGAAATATCCGGATATCCAGACTGACTTAGTGCAGGATCCATGAAGAAAAATAACAAGCGATGAATCTGAAGACAAAGGTGGAAGCCAGATCACTGAGTGCCTTAAAATGCAGCCTGACAAGTTTGAATTGTAGGCAATGGGAGCTATTGGAAGTTTCCGTATTGTTTGTTTTTAGCAGGTGGGTGAAATTATTAGAGTTCTGCTTTAGAAAGAATACCCTCGCAGTATTGCGCAAGGTGGAATAAATGGAAGTGGAAGGAAAACAGGAAGCCATTATTCTATCCTGTGCAGAAACAAGCCCTGAATCAAAATGATGGTAGTAAAAACAGACAGAAGGGAACTACTGTGGGTGAAATTATTTCCCTTTTTTAGATCTTGAAAGAAAATCTTTCCACATTTACATATGCAACTATTATCTTGTCACACTTTAACAATGAAAGTATGTCATTAACATTTTCTGCAGTAATTTATCTTGTATATACTAAAATAGTTTGCTTGCAATGTGAAATTTTATTTTCTATGCAGTGTTCGTGTATGTGAAAATCTTCTAAAGGTTTGAAAAATATTAGAAATTAAAGAGATATTTAGTGGTCAAACTCATTCATATTCAGAGTTTTGCATTTGTTGTCTTTCAAAAGTATTTTTGAAGATCCCCTTTGAGTTCCAAACTAGTAGCTGAAAGAATGTAATAACAGAAGCCATATACATGTAGGGTAGACAACCAGTAGAAGGAAAGAAACTCAATACGTTGTGTCAAAGCTTATTTAAATGGTAGACCAGAGCACTGCAATAAACTTGCTGGGAAATTGAGGCATAAAGACAAGGGCCAGCCATCTGACAATAGAGAACTCAATGAGATAGACAAGAGTGTCTTCATTCATTCATTTATTCACTATCCTATGACTTAGCCATGGCCTGGTTAATATATGTGGCAGAAAAGAAAAATGACTTTAATGTATTTTCAATCAGAGTTATCAATTCTCTAGTATGAAAGAAGATTTTAAAATGATTCCTCAGTGTTAAAGTATTTCTAAAGCTTAAGAAAACATACCAAGATTCAAAACAATCTTCCAAATAATGATTTTCTTTAACAAACCTGTACTGTGAATAAAATATATGAACAATGATATTCCTTAGAGTACTCCTTAAGAAGCGAAAACTTGGACACCATGTCAATTTCTAATTGCAGTCATGCATCACTTAAGGATAGGGATAAGTTCTGAGAACTGCATTGTTAGGTGATTTTTCCTTGTGCAAACATCATAGGGTGTACTTACATAAACCTGGATGGTATGGGCTGCTACACACCTAGGCTATGTGGTACTGACCACTATCCTATATGCAGTCCATCCTTGACCAAAATGTGTTTATGCAGCAAAAGACAATATTTTGATTATATACATGCTTTTATTTACATATTAATTACACCTTTAAAATCACTCTATAGTGGTCTATATATCAACATAAGAAAGTGTTTAACAACATATTATTAAATTTTTAAAATTAAACTACAAATTTGCATAATATAATCTTTCTATAAGTCTAGAGAGAGAGAGAAAATTAAAACTATAGAGTATATATGCGTATGTATACACACGTGTACTATATATTATTAAATATGTTAAGATTATTTTTAGAATTTTAATAGCAGTTATTTCTGAATGAGGGACTTAAGAATGATTTATTTACTCTATATATTTTCTAAATATAATTCTGCAATTGGAAAGGAAAAATACATATTTTAACCTTGTCAATTTAAATTAAATAACTATTTTAAAGGTGTTTGAAGATGTAAAATTTTTCAAATAAACTAATGTGGGCATTCTTTTAGATCAATTTAAACTGTGCTAAAGAATAAAAGAAGCATAAAGCTTATTGTAACTCAGACTTGTTCCCCAGTGGAAGAAATGCACTTCATATGAATAGAATATCGATGAAATGAGAACAACAGTATGATATATACGATTGTCATGAAACCCATTTCTATCAAAGCACATGGAAGAAAGTGAGGCACTTCCAGAACTTTAACAAGAAGAATGAAATCTGGTATAAAAGCAATCAAATATAATAAGCCACCTGTGGTAATCACCCGCTCTAAGCAGCAGAAAGTAAATAGATGAATAAAACAGTTAAGTTGGCCAGATTTACCAGCAACTACAGCAGACTTATGAAAACCAATTCATCCCCAGTTGTAATCTAATCCTAATAATTTATGAGGATGTATCATAGTCCATCCTAGAAACAGATGAAGCTTACCATTACGATAACAAAATTTGCCTTATACAAAATATTTTCCTAATATGATCTTCCCTTAAAGGACCTTTCAACTAAAATGATAAATGCAAAAAATAAAACCCAGACTGGACTTCACCTTTTACAAAATACCTTTCATTAACCATATCTTTTATCACTTTCTTTTAACTTTTTCTCTTCGGATAATTATAGATTTTCATGCAATTGTAAGAAATAGTACAGAGGATACCCTATACTCTTCATCCAGTGTCCTCAACAGTAACACCTCGCATAACCATAGTACTATGTCACAGCCATGAAATTAACATTGATATAATCCATAAACCTTACTCGGATTTCACTAGTTTTATATACTATCATTTGCGCGCATGTCATATTTGGTTCTACTTAATTTTCTCACATGTGTAGATCTGTGTGACCACCATCACAGTCAAGATACAGAACAGTTCCATCACAACAATCCCTTCGGCTCTGCTTTTATGGCCACAGTGACCTTCCTCCCCTGCTCCTGACCCCTGTCAACCACTGATCTCTTCTCCATCTCTATAACTGACATTTCAAGAAAACTGTATTAATAGAATCATATCGCATGCTGTCTTTTGAGATTGGCTTTTTTTCACTCAGCATAAGTCCCTTGAGGTGTTATGGGGACCAATTGTTTGTATGCTTCTTTGCTGAGTGGTATTCAATGGTATCAGAGTGATTCCTCCCCTTTATTATACTTTTTCAAAATTGTTTTTAACTATTCTAATTTGTTTGCCTTTCCATATAAATTTTAGAATAATTTTGTCTGTGTCTAGAAAAAACTTGCTAGAACTTTGATAAGAAATGCATTAAATCTATAGATCAATTTTGGAAGATGATATCTTTTCTATGTTGAGTGTTCTAAGCCATGAATACAATATGTCTCTCCATTTACTTAGGTCTTTCTTTATTTCCTTCATCAGTATTTTATAATTTTCAGCATAAGGATACTGTACATATTTTACTACATTTGTATCTAAGTATTTCATTTTTATTGGAGCAATTATAAATGTTTCACATGTGCATTATTAGTATGTAGAAATAGATTGACTTTTGTGTGCTGATCCTATATCCTGCAACCTTGCTGAACTCACTTATTTGTTCTAGCATATTGTTGGTTTGTTTTTTGTTTTTGTGGAATTCTTGGGATTATTGATATAGACAATCATGTCATTTACAAACAGAGGTGATTAAATTTCTTCCTTTTCAATCTGTATACCTTTTATTTCTTTTGCTTGGTTTTATTACTTTTTCAAGTGTGCTATTATGGATACATAATAAAGATATCAAAAGTTTTAACAATATATACCTGCACAACTTGATTTTCTTTTAAAAACATAAATAACTAACTTCAATAAAATGAGTTATGGAAAAAAAATAAAAGTGTAACTTTTTTCTAACCTCTTTTATTTTACAATCACTTCAAGTCAGTACCAAAAAATAACATTATTAACCTTGGTGACCCAGTTCAGTTAGCAGGTTTTGCTCAACTGTATGAAGCATATTGGTAAAAAATAAAAAAAATAAAAAAAATTCAGTAACAACTAATTTCTTAGAAACAAATCAGAATAAACAGATTTATATCTAATACCTGAATCTTTTATGGTTTATAATCTTAATCAAGAGGTTTTCATTTTAATCACTTCAAATACAAATGAGTATTCTTATTATTACCACAAATTAATTATAATCAAGAGTTTGGATCTGCCATGAAATTAAAGCTTTATAAATTCTTGATTTGTAAGTGTCTACATGAGAGAAATAAAGTAATATAAAGAGTCTCATATTCTTTTGTAGAAATAACTTCAAAAATAAAATTTCATACAAGCCTAGCTTTGCCTTATACCAAGGCACTCTTGCTTTGAGAAATAACTGGAATCAGAGTTCATGCAGTGGATTTATTACTGATAGGTCTAGGATAGTATGTTCCAAAGTGGGGTATGTAAAATATTGGACAAGAGACATATTCTAGGGCAAAGGTTTTCATTGGTTAGTTTAGTTTGGGATAAAATATATAAATCCCTTTTGAGCTTACTACCTATTAGCTTATTAAATTATCTATGAAGTCCTGCATTACTGAAACCTATTTACCTTTGTTTAATTCACTGTTTTTCTAATTTATTCACCATTAAACACTGCTGTCGAATAAACAACACATCAGACTTCACCGAGTTTCTTAAAGTCCATGTTGGGAAATGCTCACATAGGAAATGCTGGCCTCGCCCTCTCAGTAAGTGCTTAGTTCTCAGGGGTTTGTGGGAAATTACTGAAGTGTTTGGGATCCCTTCGTCTCCTCTCGGTCACTGTTCCTCTGGACCTAATGACACCACCTTGTACCATATAGTAGTCTCTTAGTACATTGCTGGATGACAAGGAAAGTATTCTGAAAACCATCTGAGTTAGTGCATTGCTGAACAAATCTTATTGTGTAGATGCTTCGTAGCTAACATGGCTAGTCAACAATATGAGCACTTATATGCAGAGCACAGTGTTCAACAAATGTTATTTTCTCCCATCCTCACCCCCTCAGTGTCCAATATTTAGATTCAACCAAATTATAATCGTAAGGACCTCAGGAATTGGGACAGCCTTAAAAAGCTATTTTGGAGCCAGTGAACTTTCAGCTTCCCATATATAATACCACTTGATTGACTGGTCACTCTAGGAAGAATGAAGAATGTCTATTCAAACAAATGACATTAAATTCTAGCTGCTTTAGTCAATTTCAAAATAATACCAAGATTAGGTCAATTTGAGAATATCTCTTAATTTGAATTTTGTTATATATATCTAAGGATAGTAGCAATATAGCATCTTACAAATGTCCAAGCTACAACAAGCCTATACAGTGAATTAATGTCATAAGTTCATATTACCGAGAACTGTTGATTGTGTTTCTCTTAACTTGTTTACCTAATACATTATATTAAAGTAAACCAAAATGATGGAATTACTTTTTGAAGATTTTATCAGTTTTCCCTAATCATTCTAATCATTATTCTGCTGTTTTGTCAGGCTTCCAAAAATCAAATTCCTTTTAAAAGAATATTTGCTGCACTTTGCTTTTCTCTGTTTCTATTAATGAAAAGTTAGTGAACACAGCTCCCATCCAAACACTGCCACACCAAAATCTTCATGTGAAACTGTCCATTTTATTATCTTAGCAATAACCACTAAGTCAGTTGAGAACTCTTTCAATAATGTCAAAAACTTTGACAGTTCAAAGCAACCCTTGGTTCATATCTCTTTTTTGGGATAACTAGGAAATCATTCCCAGATTTCCTAAGTCTGGATCACACTTTTTCTGGTTAGCCTTTTATAACTAGTTGAATAAACATTTGGCATTTTTTTTAAAAAAAAAACAAATATTAAAAGCAAAATGAATTTTCCTTTTATACCTATATTTGACCCTTGGATTTTTTCCTAAAATTTATAAAACTTTACTTCTGCTTACATTCCTCTCAACAAAAGATTAATAGTTTGAAGCCTTGAAGAGACATCTTAATGAGATAATGAAGTATGAAATATTACTGACACTATAAATAGGTAAAAATACACTTTCCCTAGTCTTATGTTCTTAAGACACATAAAGAAAACTCTTTAATCATTCTGGTGCATTTCATATTTTACTTTCAGATCACATAAAATGCTTTCGCTATTAACCAAGGAAGTGTCTGTGTTTGCATCTCAGAAAATATCTGGGTCTCATAGCATATATAAACCTGGAGCATATCAGTCCAATAAATATTCAAGAGCAAGCTTGGTAGGATTTTCAAGAATACAGGTATTGAGACCAACTAATTAGAATGGAGATTTTGTAAGAATTTTCTCAGGGAGATAATAAACTCAGAACTTAATAAAGCTCAGAGAGCTGTGAAATAAAAGACAATACAATTCAAGCTATAAGGAAATTTGTAGATAATTCTCTCGCTCTGTCATTCCAAAAAAAAGATTGCAATTTCTGCCTAGCTGTATTGGACATTCTTTCTAACAAATGAAAATAACTCTTAACCAAATCTGATTCAGGGCAAAATTATCTAGACATATTAGTCTGGTATTCAGCCACCTTACCTGGAACCAGATATTCAGACACTTGTGATATGCTCTGGAACTCTTGGAATCTTCAAGTTGAAAACATGTGAACAATGGATTTGGGCAACTGAGGCTATAGGCTGGAGAAGCTCTGTATAATTCCTTGATCAATATGAAGACCTATCTTTACCACCACATGTAGTATCTCAAGTTTAATGCCTACGGTTGCTTGATTCTTCTGTTTGCAAGGAACAAAAACTTGTCAAGTTATCTCAAGTAATTCAGAAGTCGTTGCAAGAATAAACATTGTGGTGCATCCATACTGGGTTGTCTCTTCAGCAGCTCTTCTCTGAAAACTACCCACCTTGAACATTGGAGTCACTCCTACAGTTCTAGTTTGTTGTAAAACTCTGTTTCCCTAGGCGTCATAGCAGCACATCTGGAAAAAAAATGGGCTAATCAAATATTTTTCCCTACAAATTAGTAATTTTAAGCTAAATGATATAGATATTGAGTTCATGGGAGCTGAGTTACGTTATGTTAAACATGTTGAGGGAATTTTCATAAAGTCTTGTTTTTTGCATATCTGGTGACTCTACCATTCATTGGATTGCAATCAATGATAGACCTAAGTATTCCACAACAAATTCAAGTTTTTACATGTCATTTGTAACCAAAATAATCTTAACTTACACATATGATTATGCAAGCCCATAAAACACAGAACAATCAAAGCTGAACAACATGGACTGAGAAAAGCCAGAAATCTAGATAAATTTGAGATCTGTGGTAATGCCGACCCTAAAATTTTTTCTCCATGGCTCATCACTGATGGGTCTCAGCTAAACTTTGTAGTCCTTCTTTGGATCAATCTAGGACAGCATTTCTCAACTTCTACTATATATATTTTTTCTCTGCCTAATAGCATCTACTGAAACAGAATTTCAGCTTTCCTAGAACTTTGACTTATTATAACCTCTTATAGTCCTGACTCTCTACTTATGACTTTTTCTTAGCTTCCATTCTCATTGCTCACTATGTTTTTATTTTCATAATTTTAGTTAAATTTCTAAAAAGGAAAATTACCTTTTCTTGCCTAGGTTGCCATAGGTTGATGGCCAACCAGTGGATTGACTACCCTTAAATTAGCTGATGACTCCTTGTTCATTCAACTATGAGATCTCAGAATTTACACAGTTAACTCAATCACCACAGTCTAAGACATCGCTGGCATTTTAAGGCCTGTCTAATGCAATGACAAAGAATTACTAAATTCAGAAGCGTTAGAATTAGAATTAGAAAGGATTGAACTTAAAGGAAATTATTCTAAAGCTAAAAATAATTTTGCTTTAAAACTAAATGGTGGCATAGCTCAGTCCTTGATATTAGAGTTATAATAATTTCTGGAATTAGCAGATGCCAAGGTTTTAATCTGACCATTAAATATATATATCAGCACGGGGATAGATAGTTTCGCTGAAGAATTCCACCAAACATTTAGGGAAGAAATTATATAAATTCTTTATAATTCACTTTTTACATATGTTTAAACATATTCTCTATATTACAAAAAAAATATTTTTTTAAGAAAATGAGAATTGTGTTTTGTTGGTTAAGTTATTCCTTCTCAATTTTGTTAAATTCCTAAAGCTATTTGGAAATACATATAATCTCCCTATTATATGTGAACTAAAGAAAGCTATCAATAAAAACTTGGATATATGAAAATGAAAAAATGAATTATATACATATATCTTAGAAATAAGATATATTTCCTTAGAATACCACTTTTTTCAATGTATTGGGAAAGTAATGAATATAATGCCCCAAAACAAAAAGAGATAAATTATTCCTGAGTCAAGTATTTCTTATTTTTAAAACAAATTTTAAAAGATTTAGATGTTACAAAGAAAGATAAACACACTAATGTCTTGCTATATTATAATAGGAGCTGAAAAATCTCTTTAGGGTCATATTTTTCTTTGAGTTCTGTTACAGTAAATATGGGTTTTTGTATCACATTACATTTCTGTTTCCCAAGCTAATTATGATGTAAATGAATCGATGCACAGCATTTCCTAACAATGACAAGATGATAAAATTGCATATATACTACCACATACTGAGAAAGTTCTACAAAATTCAAAGTAATTAACCTCACTTTGATTTACATAAAATACGATTAAAATAATATATATAATATTTTTGGAAAATACTGTAATGAGAAGCTGAAACTTTTGCTGATTATTACATTCTTACAGAAGCTTTTAAAACACAGGGGTATGGTACTCAACTCTCTATATTATGCCTTATTTTTTCAAAGAGAAAATGACATATGTTCTTAGAATGTCTTTGGTCGCCCCAAGAAGTGTTGTAAATGAACCAAAAATGTTATTTCTCTTTCCTTATTAATTTTTAATTTTTAGCATAACATATTGGAGAATGTGTTATAATCATTCCTATTTGTGTTAAGTACTACCGGAACATTTCCTTTTTTATGCCTAATATGGCTAAGAACTACAGCTAATTATGCTTTCTTCAGTGAAATTCCAAAAAATAGCTCTTATAGTTTCAGACTTCAACGTGATATGCTTTCTTTGGGACTCGAATAAAGCGTAGTAAGGGGGTTTCCTGATAAATCATGATCAGCGGGGAAACAGACTTCAACCCTCACTGTAACTAAGACACTGTTTCTTTTAATTACTTAGCTGTGGTGAGAGTTGAATACATATGTCCTGTTTCAACTTTGTTTTTATATTTACTCTGACATGTTCAGTGGTTGCTCTCAAACTATTTTTTCCCTGCCATATGAGACACAAACTGTTAAGTTTGAAGTGCAAGACCTCTCCCATCCAAATTTCAGTTTTGCTAAATACAACAAAATCTTTCTTCCCCACTCAGAAAGCATATCTGAGTGTCACTGAAGGTGACATTATTGAAGAAATAATTTGAGCCCACTTAAATATATTTAAGATATAAATTATTCACAATCCTTGTTACCTTTTCTTTTTGAGAAGATCACTTTCAACCCCCTTGACAATTGATTGCACTAAAATTAGTAACACCTAACACAAGGCTGAGTTACTTTACAGGAGTCATTTATGATGATATGGCACTGTTTAAAGTGTTACATTATGAAAGAAATGAGTCCAAATAAAAACACCTTTTTTAGGATATATATTAATGGCACAGATAAGATCAATGAAAAACCACATTGACACCAATTCATAGTCATTTCATCATTTTTAATTTTAATTCCAATGACTGAAATTCTTATTTAACATCCATCCCCAAATTATTTCTACCATTCTCCTTATAAATTGCAAATCACTATCAACTATAGGAAGTTAATATTTGACTATTACTTTCTTGGAGATAAAAATAATGAATACATGCTTCAGTCACATGTGAAGAAAAACATAAGGACTGTAATTAACTGGATGTAAAATTCAGCAGAGAAAGGTGGAAAAACAAAGATGTTAGTAACTAAAGATATCAGGGTACCAAAAAAATGTGGTACTCTTTGTGATCAAATCGCTTTGTTTTGTTTTGTGTTTTAATATTGTATTAGTTTCCTAGGGCTGCCATAAAAAAAATCACAAACTATGTGGCTTAAAACAACAGATGTTTACTGTCTCACAGTTCTGAAGGTTAGAAATCCAAACCAAGGTGTTAGTAAGGCCACGCACCCTCCAAAGCTGCTAGGGGAGGACCCTTCCTCGCCTCTTCCACTTCTGCTGGCCCCAGGAGTTCCCTGACTAGGGGCACCGCAATGCCAGTCTCTGCCTCCATCTTCACATGGCTGTCTTCCCTCTGTCTCAGAACATAGAACAGATCCCGGGTTTTCCAGAAACAACCGCAACTAGCTGGAAGAGCTTTTCTCCACACCCTCAACTACAGAATCTATATAGTCCTTACACCAGCCTGCCATCTGGATCTCTGAAGGGAAGGCAAAGTCCCAAATGAGGCAGATAAATATCAAGGGGAATTCAAGCAAGGGTATGGTCTTGAAAGTATTCAAAGTATTAAAGAAAAGAGAGAGAGAAAGACAGAGACAGAGAAGCTCAGAGACAAAGAGGTGAATATAGCTTAGAAAAGACAGATGGAAACAGCCTGAAAGAAAACAGTTTAAGAAACGGAAAAGCAGATGATAGAGAGGTAGACAGATGATAGAGAGACAGATGATAGAAAGATAGATACACAGATAAGCTAATGTCAGTTAGAAAGACATTCGCAGACATGAATAAATTTCTTAAATAAAAGCCTAAACAATTAATGAATCAAAATAAATAATTAGAATTAAAGAATTTGTAGTAAAAAGACTGGCAGTGATCAGTGAATCTATTTAAATGTAAAATGAAAACTAAAATCTACTAAAACTAAAATGTGTCATGACTATGAGCAATGGGTGGTATTTAAGAAAGGAAATTCCCTTTGACCTTGATATTAGGAATATTCTGTTTTATATATCAC
Organism: Equus przewalskii; assembly: GCF_037783145.1. Classification (NCBI taxonomy): domain Eukaryota; kingdom Metazoa; phylum Chordata; class Mammalia; order Perissodactyla; family Equidae; genus Equus; species Equus przewalskii. The sequence continues at coordinate 64,410,023 of NC_091847.1, forward strand.
CTGAATCACTGGCATGTTGAAAGTGTAGAGAAAGAAACAGAATCAGCACAAAACTTGGTTTTGTGAAGATCCATGTATAGTAGATTAATGTTATAAATGTGGTTAATAGATGTCTCAACTTTTAGAATCAACCTAAAATTAGTATATTGAAAGTTAATTCTCTTATAGGACGGAGTATAAATGTTATCAATCTAGTAAATTGTCCATATTGGCAAGAAAAAGAATGAATGAGAAGTGAAGTGGAGGGACCAGAAGGTCTCTGAAATCTCAAAAATAAGACATATAAAAGGACTAACACCAGATGTACAGCCAAAAGTTGATGCGAAAGAAATAGCAGGGGAAGCATATTACTTAAATTTTAAGTGTAATGAATTGTTAAAAAGACTGATATAGCTATAAAATTTGGAAGGGAGGAGGGGAGGTGAAGATGTTGTAAATAGCTCAATCTTTATATATTTTAGTAGGAGATCACTAGTTGGATATTGTTAATAAATTACGGAAAAGAGGCATAAGAATTGTATTTAGAGATATAGAGGTAATTAGAAAAAGAAGTGAAATAAAAATTGTTTAGAAGTGCTTTCCTCTGCAGCACAGTGCTGGAGCGGGGAAAGATGAAGAGGAGGCCACCGCTTTCTGTTATAACCATTTAATCAGAGTTAATCATTTACATATATTACCTTAATAATTTTAAAAGAGAATTTATCTACTTCTAGCCCAGTAATCAGCTGCATGCCAAGGAGTTTAAGGTGGAGTATAAAATTTAAGCAGGCTTTTCTCTGAGCAATAGGCACCTTTTGGCCTTACACTAATATAATTAAGAAGAATTACTTAGTTACTCTTTGAATAACAAACAGTCTGATAAAAAGTGAGTTTCTGATCCACCTCTGTTGGGGAAAAAACTAGAAGATTTGAATAGCTGTTTCTTTTAGGTTTTGGTGTTTTTTTTTTTTTTTTTGAAGATTAGCCCTAAGCTAACATCCGTGCCCATCTTCCTCTACTTTATATGTGGGATGCCTGCCACAGCATGGCTTGACAAGCGGTCCAGGCCTAGGATCCCAATCTAGGATCCCAACCTAGGATCCCAACAGGCAAACTCTAGGCCACCGAAGTAGAGCGCATGAACTTAACTGCTGCTCCACCAGGCCAGCCCCTCTCTTAATTAAGTTTTGCCCAATCAGGCACTCTGCTACATAGATCATGTTAAGAGAAGGAAGATGGGGATAAAAATACCATTAAATCTTACAATTAGAACGATGTTGGTAACTTCCAAATGAGAGGTTAAGATGAGTGCTGGTACTGAAAGGAGTTAAGGAATAAGCAGAAGGCAAAAAATAGAAACAATATAGGTTAGCCTTAAAAGAATAAGGAAGGGATAAATGTATAAACCAATGTCCTTATTTTCTTTCAGATCCTCAAGCATGTCAATGTACCCTTAATCCCTCTCTGCTCTTTATTCCCAACATCTTCCTCTCACACCACCTTACTCCCAACTTCACTTTCTTTTGTTTACTCATCCTGCATGACTCATTTGAAGTGTCACCTCCTCTCAGAAGTCTTCCCTCACTAACCTGGATATGATTGCCTTGCTTGCGCATACAGAGTACCACATGCTCCCCCCATTATAGGAATAATCATATTGTCTTATCCTAGAAGGCAGATCCCATGTCTATTCTGCCCTCCGTGGTATCTCCAGTGCACTAACAGGACCCGGCACAATCAATACTTCCTAGTGAACGAATTTTTAAAGATGAATAAGTGAGTAAATGAATGAAATGAACGCATTGTTGAGAACTGTGGTTTGAGGTTTTGGAGGGAAGTAGGACATTTTCTTTGTTTTATGAGGAGAAATGTGTTGAGAATACTACTTCAGGATGAGACTATTTATTTTCATTTTTTACTTTTCAGAAAGAGTCAGCCAAGAGAGAGAATAGAAATGCAACCAATCGCTACTTAGTGGAGTAATGCCTTGGAGAAACGCTTCTCAAAATTTCAGTGCAAATGACCTGGGTATCACGTTAAAAACACAGACTGATTCAGTGGGCCTGGGATGGTGCCTGTGATTCTTCTTTTCTAAAAACCTCCCAAGTAATTCTGCAGCTGTTGGTCTGGGCACCAAACTTTAAGTAACACTATACTGGAAAATACAGGAGAGAGTGGGCCCACGGAAACAGCAAGGAGGCGTGTTTACCCTAGCAAGGAAGAGACATTCCAATTTATACAGGCAGGTGTATAGACGGATGAAGACAGAGAAACTTGAAGAAGGAAAAAGAGAAACTGAAATATTCTCATGGGATAGTCTCAATTCCCCAATAAATAAGTAGAAGATTCGTTAAATATTAAAAAATAGAAAGAGACTAGGACTTGCACAAAGAGGATATGTTTTGGAAAAGCTGCCATATGACAGCTTTTTTATGACATAGGGAAGGCCATATGACAGTGGTTCTTTTGACTGCCCAACCAATACATTCACCTGAGGACTTATTAAGAATTTTAATACTCAGCCCACACAGCAGACCAATTAATCAGAATCTCTTGGGTGTGTCCCTGGCATCAGTAATTTTAGAGCTTCTAAGGATGAGAATTACTGTTGTTACAAAGTGCAATTGTGTGCTGCATAACAACGTATTGGTCAACGACAGACCACGTATACAATGGTGGTCCCATAAGATTAGTACCATATTGCCCAGGGGTGTGGTAGGCTATACCATCTAGGTTTATGTAAGTACATTCTATGATGTTCACACAACAATGAAATCACCTAACGATGCATTTCTCGGAACGTATCTCCATCGTTAAGCAACGCATGGCTGTACCGAAGTCAATTTGGCAGCTGCTGGCAATTTGAAGCAGGAGGACGCTAAAGTTCTCCTGTCCTAAAACTTCACTGCCAGCTGGCGTGTTACCATGACAGTAAGTCTCAGACTGAAGTTTTCCACATTTATAAGAAGGTACAAAAATACTTAAAGCCACGTTAATGTAAACTAGATGAAGTCTCAGCCTTCTAACCTTTCAGGCACTCCAACTAGCATCTTGATGAAAAGTTCAACCAAGGCAAATTTGGCAAATATTTGCTGGCAAAAGATGATCACCTAATATGATCCTTTCTAGTTGAATCAAGAGAAAAATCCCCTAACCAAGTGAAGGGGACAAGTCTTCCTGGGGCACTAGAATTAGGGTGCTACTCCAGAGCTGTTAGCCTGCTGAGTTCCCTAGATTTTGATACCCTGTTAATGGATGGCTGGGCATTATTATTTTTTTTTTTTTAAGATTTTATTTTTTTCCTTTTTCTCCCCAAAGCTCCCCCATACATGGTTGTATATTCTTCCTTGTGGGTCCTTCTAGTTGTGGCATGTGGGACGCTGCCTCAGCGTGGTTTGATGAGCAGTGCCATGTCCACGCCCAGGTTTCAAACCAACGAAACACTGGGCTGCCTGCAGTGGAGCGCGCGAACTTAACCACTTGGCCACGGGGCCAGCCCCCCTGGGCATTATTTTTAATCAGTCACATATCTTGTACAACAGTCATTTTGCCAATGAAAATTTATTTTTACCATTCCTTATGTTAATTAACAAATTCTCTAGTGCAGATTTAGATAACACTAATTAAATGGCTTGCTGTACCTGTGGCTAAAGTGTGGGCCTTTGATTAAAGTCTTTGAAATGTTAATTAACCACTCTGAATTGTAAACAACTGATTCTGGTACTTAAAATTTAAACAACATTTCCTAAAGTGTCGATTGAAGTTAATATCAGCAAACATTGTCATCCTGTCTTTGTCTACATGGGGAGTGGGGGCTGTTTGGGACTTTTTGGTTGTTATTACCACATAATTGACGGGTGGTTAGTGAATGGGAGCCACAGTTGCTAGAAATATTGCAAGACATAGAATAGTCTCTTACAAAAAAGGATTGGACTGAGTCTCACACAATTTCAACAAACATTTGTTTACCAAATATTCACTCTTTTCATCTTCCAGTAAATTGCCTCCTTTCCTTTGAAGGCCCAGACCCGGCTCCTCCTCTCCTTAGTCTAGAATGACATATATACCTCATTTTGCCTGACGGTCTTTGGAATTTTTCATCCTTATGAGAATTCCCTGTGTGCACATATTAAATTTGATTTTCTCCTGTTAACCTGCCTTATGTTATTTTAATTGTTCAACCAGCCACAGGAACCAAGAGGGGAAGGGGGGAGTGTTCCCTTCCTCCACACCTGCCATATATTTTAGTAAGTGAATATCTTATTCATACACATCTGAACCCAGACTTCATCTCTGCTTTACATAAAAGCATAACATATGTCTGCAGCCTTTTAGAGAACACAATTTTCCAACGATGCAAGTGACGTATGAATCAAGGGGAAATACTTGTTTAGTTTCAATCTTTATCAAGAATTGCTTAAAATTACAGAAATAATGTGACCACCAATGGCAAAGAAACTAATACTCGCTGAACACAACACACCTGTATCAGTCTGCATCTGTGGCTGTTGCAGTCACAGTAATATTAAACATTGGTGCAAGCATCTGGCTATTTTATTATGCCTTTTAGTGTAAATTGTACATGACTTGTATGAAACAAAATTCATGTAATTGTATTGTAACTTTCCTTTTATGTCTCTCTTATGTTACAGCTGTTTCATTTATAACTTGATTTTTTAAAATTCTGTGCATAAGTAGGTCATATTATTTATGTTTCATTTTATAATAGTAACGGAAGAGTTAAACTATTAAACCGCTGTGCTACCCTGAGCTGGTTTAGGGTAAATTATAGGTATTATCATAGTTTTCGAATAAAGCTATTGAAAAGAGTTATGCAGCAGAAGATAGACAGCATGTTTTCAAAGTGGACCTAATCACATTGTTTTGTGTTTTCTATTAATGCTCATTAATCGATCTATAAGCATAGTTGTTCCTGAAGATTATGGCAGAAAAAAAGAGGTGAGAATCACTTTGTCTACATTCTTAAACTCATCTAACAAGATGAGGAAGTATGTTGTGTGTAATAGATGTGTGGATAACAGGAGATGGAGAGCAGTAAAGACTTCGCCTTCTGTTAAAACAAAAGTTGAACCAAAGTTAAACAGGTAAGACTTTATTGAAAGTTGTTGCAATAGAAGAGAGAAACCAGAATACAGTCAGAACTCCACTCCATTTAAACAAGGGACAGCAGAGTTTTTGCAAAGCTGGGTGGGGGCTCATAGGTCGTTTGTATTTTCTAATTGGTGTTACCCGGAGGAAAAATAAACCTTCTCATATTTTCGTGAGAGAAGGTAGTTTTACAACTTAGAGCAGGCACCCACCTAAGTTAGGCCCCTCCCCTCCCACAGAAACCAGGAAATAGGAATGCTACCTCCCTTGATATCTACATTTCAAAGAGATGGCAACCAGGTCCCTGAGAGAGACATTCCTGGGTTGTAAAACGTCAAGGGGTGAGAAAGAGTTTACAATGACAGGTTTTCCAAATAAAAATTCTCTAAGAAAAGGGATGTCAGGGCCTAGAGTCAGGAAGAAGCCTATCTAAAGTTTAGTCAAGATGAGGGAAGCATTCAGGCAATCTTTGTAACCTCCATATTAATGATGCTGAGAACCATAAGCTTATTTCAGTGATACTGCAATAAGCCCCAAGGTATTTACAATTCTTCTTTTACTTGAGGACGCAACTATATTTTGAATCCTTCCCCAGGTTTCTTGGTCTGATTCCTCTGCTTACTAAAGTTTTGAGGATAAGGCAAAGACCAATTCCCACATAGATTCTATCAACTGTGAAGGACATACAATGACTGATAATAATGTACATATGGATGATAAGTTCAGATATGTCTGTTAACAATTGCTATTGCACTATATTTATATCTTAACACGCAAGATGAATATCACATTTTATTGATATGTAAGTATTGCTCCAATTGCTACAATTTTATCATGATTTATCCTGTTAACATTAACAATATGAATAATTATTTAAATGACTGAGCAATGATACATCGATTTCCCTTTACAAAATTCAGATTTAAGAGGCAGCATGCACGTTTTGTATACTTATTAAAGCTGATATACTTCTGATATACTCCTGCTAAATAGATTTTCATTTATATGATACTCTATTGGTAGAGAACTAAGGGTTTAGTACAGAACGTGCATTGCATGTTTAACGTACAAGAAAGTACCCCCAAAAAAGCTTTCGTTGTTGTCTTCACTTGAAAATATCTGTTTATGCAAGGCTGGAAGTTGAACAAAATATTTTCTTATGAAACCATTAAGCAAGAATTCATTTATCCCTAAGGATAGAAATAGTTGTCGCTGTATAGACGTGGCTCTAGAATAGATCTAATATTTCTAAATTTGCAGTCAGTTCTATTCGAGTTTTCCCTAGGTGTATCCCCAGACACCAATAAGTATTTGAAAAGGATACTGTTATGTGTTTTCTTTCTCTTTCTTATTACTTATGTGTATCATCTACCCTTCACATTTGTCCCTAAGAAGTTGATTTAAACACAGTTCTCATAACATGGCATCTGGGAGGCAGGGTACATTTTCTGAGTAAAGAAGCAAAAATATGTGCATTTTCCCCTTTCGAATTCTTGCTAGCCTTTCTTATTTAGCCTCTTGTGTAGACATCCTTCTATAGGTTACAATCTGCCTTAAAGAAGCCCAATATACAAATTTAAAAGTTATAAAACACATAAACAAGGTGATAACATTTATGTTGTAAAAGCATCTGCTATGAAAAGCGAGATCACCTGGTACATTTGCTATTGAATCTGATCATTCTTTAAAATCCAATTTACTCACCCACAACTTCTCAAGAATACTAAAACAAAAATTGTTTAAAATGAGGCAACTCACCTGCATTGGAGGTCCACGTGCTGTGAGGGAATGAAGTGACCCTTCCAGAACTCGAGGCAGCCTGGCGGGGCAGAAGCAGTAGATTGAAAAGCGGGTGAACAAGAATCGGAATTTCAAACATGTCGTCTTGTGGCCCACGTTCTCTTATTTGTCTCAGAGTGAAAACAAGAATGACTTAATCTTTTTCTTGTCTGTATTCCAATATCTGAATATGATTATTAAGCTGTTCTTCATCTTTCTCTTAATGTTAACACATCAGAAATTTGCATTGTTTAACTCTCTTTATTCTTTTACAATCATTTGATAATTTTTCTCCTTTTTGTTTCTTATGTTCCTCTTTAGTTTTGCAGTTCACATGAGAAAAGGAGTAAAGTCAGAAATGCACAATCTGATGGGGCTCCTTCAAATGTACGGTTCAGTAGCAACTACATGGTTCTGACGTCTCCTTTGATCCAAATCCATTTTCTCCAGAAAACTGTCCAAAGATTCTACCTGAAGGATCATTGATGGCTTTCTTTTTCTCTATTTCCCAAATTTCAATGTGTATTTAAATCGAGTCAGCAGCTTCATTGTGTTTAGATGACACTAACCTGGTAATAGAATCATATTAACATTTAAAACAAAAACAAAATCGATTCCCCTTGCTTTGATTCTCCCTTCTCTGGAAGCATCCAAACTGCCCTAAATTCTTCTCTGATCAGTTTCATTTTCTTAGGACTGTGTTTGTCACTTACCCACCAAATATTGACCTTGGTTATCCCCTGCTGTGTCTGTGGTTTTTCACACTCCTGCTCTATTTCCATGTGGTGTCTATTGCCAAAAGCATCAAGACTTGCACCAAAGGCGGCATCATTCATGTTGAAGGCACCAAGACCCAGGCAATTTTCTATTCTAAGTGTAAGCTAGTCCGCATAGACATTATGCACTGCACCTGCAATGCAAATGCTGCTCTTCTGCTTTAAAAGACAAAAATGGTGCTTTCGATGTCATACGTAAAATATAAAGCAGCTGCCACTAGAGCTTTTCTTCTTCTTTCATTGCAGCTTTCTCTCTCTGGAGCTTAGACATAAATTCATGGATGTGGAGCAGAGAAGAATCTAATGAGAGCCCACAGCTTTACCTCCAATCAGTCTTTATCTGATACTGATGCAGTGTCTTTAAACCAAACTTACACTTCCTTATTGTTTTATTTTCGGCTGTTTGTTTTCCTCAAGGATTTTCTTTGTTTTTGATTATACAGACATTCAGAGAGATGAATTTTCCCAATGTGACTGAGCCCTGCACAGCCCCTTCCACAATGGGTTAAAGAGGTGGGTCCACGTTCTGTTCTGAGCTGCTTTGGGATGCATATAGCACCCTTCCATAAATGGACTTCTTAACCTCCACATAGCACAGTCGTTTATTGTTGGTCGGCTGGTTTGGTTTTGTTTTGTTTTCCCCCCAGGTAGACAGAAGAGCAGTTAACATGGGGGAAAAAATAGTACCTATTTCCTGATCACTGGGCGTTCTCAGACCGAGCTAGAGTTAAGGGAATACCAGACCTCCAGCGGGGCACTGCCAACAGGAAGGACTCCAGAACCTCACTCTCCAGGAAGCAAAGGACAGCTCTTCCACCACGTCACCAACAAATTAAACAAACTAACCTCAAAACTGCAAAGACAACTTGAGTTCACACTGTAGTACTTTATTTCATACATTGTATCTATAGCTATGATAAATTCTATACTTAATTAGCATCTTCATCGTTTTCATATTTTTAAGATATGAACATAAAGTTCAAAGTTAACATAAATAATACAAATTGATAGGTTTAGAGAGTTACCAAAACTATTTTAATTTAGCAATATGCAAAAAGCTTTGCTTCATGGATAAAGAAACCATGGAGCCAATCAAACTACTTATGTGGAATTGGTAGCATGTTACTCTATTATGTGGTAGATGAAGGCCATTCTACATCCCCAAATTATAAAAACTGTTCTGCCAATGCTGAAAGAAAAAATTAACCTAAGGGGTGATTTTGTGGAAAGGTGATTTACTTTCAAGTGAGCATATTCTACTTTGGCTTTTTCCAGTTACTATCCTTCACTTTTTGAAGCAGTTATTCAGGAAAGGAAAAAGATAACTTTTAATTTATATATGTACTTACATAGACCCAAAGATACCCCACTAGAAACCAGCTCTGTTGGTTTTCCCCTCCCCGTCTCTGAGCAATATCCTGAATAGAATCTGTAGCTATCCATTCATTTGTGGGTATTAGAACTGTTTTTTTATTCAGTATTAAAAATCCTGGTCCAGTTTAATCTTAGTTAACATCAAATTTGGCTCCTTTTCTTGTTGGGCAGTTTCTTAGAATCCTTGGAACATCTCCCTTTGTCAATCGGTTATTGGTGTATGATAAACTGCACCAAAATTCAATGGTTTAAAAGAGCAATAAATTGTGATTTTTCAGATGTCATGGTTTGGCTTCATTTGAAGTGGCTCTGCTCCACCTGTCTTCAATCGTATCCTTCCTCTAGGTTGAATGAGCTAGCTGAGCCTAGTCTCCTCATGGGTATGGCAGAGGCATAAGAGAAAACAGGCTACAATATGCCAGCATACTTCAAATCTATGCTGTGTCACATCTGCTGTCATTTCAATGGCCAAAGTAAATTACATGGGCAAGTGCAACATCAGTGGAGCAGATATTGATTCCATGGAAGTGAAGGAAAGTGCATGAACATTTCTGGATAATAATCTAATCTACCACACTGTCCCATATCCCTACATCCTGCCCCATCCCCATTGCTATGGCACTCTTTCCTGAATTAGTGATGCAAATGCTGAGATCTTAACTGGTTTTTCTTGGCCTTTTTGTGCAGAAGTTGCCTCAGCCCAGAGGCAGTCCTTTCCACCCCCAGAGTAGTGTTTTTCCAATTTATTCTAGTCTGCTACCTTCTAAAGGGTATTTATAGCCCAAGGGAAAACTCAGCATCTTTGAGCCACCAAACTTTGGGAGTTGCGGTCACTTCTACAACATTCCTATCTCTTTGCTCCACACTGAAATGCATTTCCAGCAAGTCTCTTGCCATTTGGTCTTCCAGACAAGATGTAGGCATCACTCTCTATGCCCTCCCCAAACACCATGGGACAGAGATCAAGATTTACCAATATAGTCTCACCATGTTGGCACCAGAGATCCTTGAAGTCTTTATATAGCTGGATCACCAAGGTGGAAGAGAAGAAAAAAACCTCAAGCATCACAACTTATCCTTAAAGTTTAAACCTCCGTACCCTCTGCCATCTAGAGGACCACAAAGAGGCAACGTACCATCTTCAGAGCTCTGTTGTCCTTAAGTCTCCAATTCGGAGGGCAGAGCTGGAGCTGAATAAATGAAAAGAGAAAGTCCCCATGTTTATAATTGTGGTAGTATTTCCTTCCTTGACCCATTGCACAATACTGGTTTTCATAAATTATGGGCCAGAGTCACCTTGGCAGAAACCCACCTGGCATAACTTAAAGGGTTCACAGCATGCTCCAGTGCCTAAGCAGATTTTTCCTATCCAGGTGGCATAACATATAAAACTACACTATTACACACCATTCCTTTGAGTGAGCATCTGCGGGAAGTCTACATTTAGGAGTGATGTATCTCGGGGAGACCTAACCTTAAGTCACTGGTCCTTCATATGTTTGTTACTGTAGCCCTGGGTGTCACTGAGGAGTATGGCCAGACGTACGGGAAAGACAGTTCTGAAAGGAATCTGGGGGTCAGAAAAAGACCTCCTTTCAGCTTGTCTAAAGCTACTCCTAATTGACAGAATTGTTCAACATTTTCATTGCTGACATGTTAATGAATAGGGGTTTTTTTAATTACACATCGATGGATTTGCAAAAATTGAGATGAGAATTCCTGTGCTTGGCTTCTCTGCTAAGAACCTGTGATACTTGGGGCAAAGCTTTAGCACCTCGGGGCCTCATTTGAGCTTTTTTACATGTACAGGGTATTGTGGGTCTCACTGACAGAGGACATGTAAAAGTGCCTTAAAACTACAAAGTACTAGGTGATGAAGTGATCCTATCACCACAATTATTTCTGTCCTATATATTTAATTGAAAACTATGCTTCTAACTTCAAAGGTTAAGGAATTATAAGGCATTTTGGAATGCAGTACTTTGAATTTATTACTCACACAGTGTTCTGAAAGTGGGTAATATAATTGTAACCTCCATTATTTGGTACCTATTTGGAACATAAATTTCATAGACAGAATCTTTTAGGATGTGTTTTAGGTATTACGAGAATAATGAAATAATTTCCAAAGCACTCTGAGAATCTCAAAAAAATGACAAAATTATTCTCTTTTTTATTGGAAAATATTATATTTGGGGATCTTTTTGGCTAATTCCTGATTAAAGATCCCCCAATATTATATATATATATATATGCACTCAAAGTATTACCACATATATTTTAATTAAGATATATACGATTAACTGTTTTATGATGGTTGCCTATAAAAAGAATAATAATGCTGGGTTTGACATGAAGAGTACATTTATTTTTACTTCCTTCAGTATCATCTCTGAAAGAATCCACATGACACACAACTACTGGTCCCTATGTTTGTTTCAAATTATTCTGATTCAATTTTTTAAGGAATTTAAATTAGTACATTTATAGAAAACCTAAATATAGCTTATTTGTCATTAATTTTGGCATATACACATTAGATGATAAATTTTATAATGTACTATTTTAGTTTCCTAGGGCTGTTTTAATACAGTATCACACACTGGGTGACTTAGAACAGCAGAAATTTGTTGTCTCACAATTCTAGAGACTAGAACTCCAAAATCAAGGTGTCAGCAGGGCTGTGCTCTCTCTGAAGGATCCGTCCCTGCCTCTCCCGGGCTTCTGGTGGTTTGCCGGCACTCATCAGCATCTCTTGGCTTGGAGATGCATCATTCCAATCCCCCATGTTCACATCATGTTCTCCCTGTGTCTTCACATTGTCTTCCCTCTGTGCCTGTCTGTCTCTCTGTTCAAGTTTCCTCTTTTTATAAGGACATCAGCCATATTGGATTGGGACCTACCCTAACAACCTCATTTTGGCTTAACTCTGTAAAAACATCAAATTCATAGGAGCACAGTAGAAAGGTAGTTACCAAGGGCTGAGAGGAAGGAGAAATGGGGAGATGTTAGTCAACGGGTACAAACTTCCAGGTATAAGATAAGTTCTGAGGATCTAATATACATGATGACTACAGTAAACAACATTGTATTGTATACTGGAAAGTTGCTATGAGAGTAGAGAATTAATATTCTTATCATAACAACAACAATAATAAAATGATAATTACGTGAGGCACAGGATGTGTTAACTGACCTTATTATGGTAAACATTTCACAGTATATATATTTACCAAGTCATCACCCTGTATACCTTAAACTTATACAATATTATATGTCAATTATATCTCAATAAAGCTGGAAAAAATCTATTTCTAAATAAAGTAACATTTTGAAATACTGGTGCTTAGGACTTCAACATACCTTTTTTGGAGGGACACAATTTTCCCATAATGTGTACATTAGTTTTATTGAAATTATATGTGGCAAGATAATGGTAATGAAGTTGGTAAGTTTAAGTCTATGGAGTTGCAATAAAAAATTAAATGCTAATGAATATATTTATAACTCATAATTTCTCATAAGGAGCTTACTGTGTCATTCTATAAGGTGGAATTTCTATTGTAATATTTTTTTTGAGGAAGATTAGCCCTGAGCTAACATCTGCCACCAATCCTCCTCTTTTTGCTGAGGAAGACTGGCCCTGAGCTAACATCCGTGCCCATCTTCCTCTACTTTATATGTGGGATGCCCACCACAGCATGGCTTGACAATCGGTGTGTAGGTCTGCATCTGGGATCAGAACCAGTGAACCCTGGGCCACCGAAGCAGAACATGCAAACTTAACCACTGCACCACCAGGCCAGCCTCCAATGTAATTTTTTTTTAATTGATCATCTTGTGGAATTAACTTGAACCAACGAAATACTGGGCCGCCTGCAGCGGAGTGCGCGAACATAACCACTTGGCCACAGGGCCAGCCCCTGGAATTAATTTGAAAGAACTGATGTCTTTATAATATTAAATATCCCAACCATGAATACAGTATTGTTTTGCATAAAATTTGTACTTTTACTGCTGTAATTGGTAACAAGGCCTATAAATTTATATAAATTAATAAAACATACCCATAAACATCTCTTTCTCTCCCTCCACCCCCTTTCTCTCTCTCTCTACACATGTTCACACATACATACATGCATGCATACATATATCCACATATTTTGAAGATATTACAGAGGGTATTATGACGGTGTTGGGAAGTGAAGTGAGGATAGGCATTAAGGAACAAATAACAAAACAAGAAAACAACTTTGCATGGCCTTTGATGTTGGTTTGCCAGTAAGTGAAGGGTGCATGCGATTAACTGACCTTATGCACTAAAGGGCGAATAATTCAATTGCTAAATCAATTGTCTCTTTATGATTTTGACAACTTTTAGATGCTAAGAAAAATTTTTATATCCAATGCAGTAACAAATACAATCAGGGAATACGTTTTTTCTTACTAAGTAGACACACTGAGATGGTCCTTTAAGAGGACACCACCAAGGAATAATAGCAGCTTTAAAACTGGAAAGAAAAATGTTCTTTGCTGAAAGAGCAGGAAGAGAATGGAAAAAATATTTTCCTACTTTAGCTCTGCGTCCTCACTACGGGGACTTCTGAGTTCTGACTACCATTCAGCCCCCTATGGTTACACTTACAGCAGCGTAGTAAGAAAGCTTAGGCTGGGAACCACAGCTTCCAGAAAGGCAGCACCAGCCATTCGCTTTCCACAGGAGTTGTCTTCCCAGCAGTCTCTGCAGCAGCCCAGCCCAAGCTTTTCTACTTCTCCCCAGGTGATGGCTTAGGTGGAAGGGAATGTGAGTCACGTGAGGTGGATGTGGGCGTTGCTCTGCCTTAAAAGCTCTCTGAGGGGGCCGGCACGGTGGTGCAGCAGTTAAGTGCGCATGCTCCACTTCAGCGGCCTGGGGTTCGCCGGTTCAGATCCCGGGTGTGGACATGGCACCGTTTGGGACGTCATGCTGTGGCAGACACCACACTTAGACAGTAGAGGAAGATGGGCACGGACGTTAGCTCAGGGCCAGTCTTCCTCGGAAAAAAGAGGGAAAAAAAAAGCTCTCTGAACATGTAATATCCCCAGTGGCATAGCTTCCAGATTCTCCACAAGTGATGTGCCCTGCTTCAGAAATTATTTAAATTGGAGCAATGTCAAATGACGTAATCTCTTATATTTCCAAGGGAACAAAAATAGAGAATAGATTCTATCCCGTGGAGTAGGGGAAAATATTTGATAACTCTTCAACAGACAGTACAGAGTAAAAATTTAGCAACAAATGTTACATTCAGGCAAAGGATAATATTTCTAGATCCCTCTGCTTTACTTCTTACTTTCTTATCCTTTTTTTTTTTTTTTAATGGAGGCTTCACCTTTAATTGTACCCAAATCAGACCAGGATAGTCATGCATGCTTCACCCAGTTTGGCAGCAATCACCTTAATGATAACTTTGAGAACTGATGCAATTAGGTCTCACTACATAAAGCAGTCTAATAATTAACTAAAGACATAAGAGGAATCCGCCACTGCAAGTTGGTTTGAATAACTCTTTATTCTGGAAAAGAAATACCAGGGAGTTTAGCTCACCACTGCTCTGTTCTTCCTTGAATTGGCGCATTGCTATTTCAGTACTTGTATATTTCCCTAGAGCTAGCTTTCTCCTCAATTTCCACTTCACTGTTGCCCACACCTTCTCCCTAGCAATGCTATTGGTTTCTCTCTTCTCTGGATTCTCTGCTTTTAGTCAATCTTCCTTTTTTTCTTTTGAGGAAGATTAGCCCTGAGCTAACTGCTGCCAATCCTCCTCTTTTTGCTGAGGAAGACTGGCCCTGAGCTAACATCCGTGCCCATCTTCCGCTGTTTTATATGTGGGACGCCTGCCACAGCATCGCTTGCCAAGCCATGCCATGTCCGCACTCGGGATCAGAACCAGCGAACCCCGGGCTGCGAAGCAGAACGTCTGCACTTAACCACTGCACCACTGGGCCGGCCCCTCAATCATCATATTTTGCCGATTCATACCTCACATTTTCTTCCACAATCTTCCTTTATTTTACATTCCCTCATTTCTCATCCGCAAACTCATATACGTATTATTTTTTTGGTTCCAAGAAGCTGTGCGATGTGAAGAAGGGCTTCTGGACAGTGAGTGGTAAGGGAATATTAAAAGGGGAAGGGAAGAATCGCTCCAGCCTTACCCAGTGGAAAAACCAAACTTTCGAATGCTGACTCTTCAATGAGATGCTAAAGTTGTAGTCGGTATGTTCACCCCTCCAAGTGCTCGCTCTGTGCCGTCCTTCACCCTCAGCGTCAGCAAAGCACCCACTCTGGGATTCTGTGTCATCAAAAGAGTGAGTTACAGGGGCTGGCCCCGTGGCCGAGTGGTTAAGTTCGCGTGCTCCGCTGCAGGCGGCCCAGTGTTTCGTTAGTTCGAATCCTGGGCGCGGACATGGCACTGCTCATCAGACCACGCTGAGGCAGCGTCCCACATGCCACAACTAGAAGAACCCACAACGAAGAATACACAACTATGTACCGGGGGGGGGGCTTTGGGGAGAAAAAGGAAAAAATAAAATCTTAAAAAAAAAAAAAAAAAAGAGTAAGTTACAATAAGTCACTGATATTTTATTTCCTGTCTTACATTGACGCCCTGAAAGAGTGTTAGTGTAGCTCTGGGATGACTCACTGGTTAAGACTCTAGCCCTCAAACTCATGACCACAGGTGTCAACAAGGCCTTAAGAATAATGTGGTCTTCATGGCTCAGAAAAGATAATTCGCTGAAGTTGAAGCAGTATCTTCTGTCTCCTGAGTCATCTACATACTATAATATTTTTATCTGGGGCCTTGGATTATGGAGTGATGACTTATGCACAAAATGAGAGTTGAAAATAAGAAAAATAAGAAAGAAAAAAGTTCTCCTTGAACTTAACTCTGAAAACTCAGCTCAGATTTCATATTAACTTACGTGTGAACATGATTTTTAAACTTCTGGACTATAGGTTATAAAATATTTTTAACATGCTTGTTCTCAGAACAGAAGTAAAATGAGATGATAGAAATCAAGTAACCATTTATGAGTTTTTCTATTAAAACAGTAAGATTTTGCTGCCAGAAATTCTGTGATTATATCTTTAACTCTTTGGTGAGTTCTTCAGGTTATTTGGCTAGATTGCTTTTGCTGGAATTAAGAACTTAAGCTATTTCCTTTCATTTACATTTTCTGTTAACATAGTCAAGTGACAATCTTTAAACGACAGAAATAGAGTTACGTTTGTTTCAATTGTTTTCCTAACTTTAACCTCTATTTCTCTGTGTTGAAGTTTTTTTGCCAGAAGTTGATAATTTTTCTTTTCTTATAAAAAGCCCCTTTTATTTGATGATTCTTCTGCTTCTAGAGCAATTCGTTTTCTGTTCATAAAGTCTCTATGTTTCCTAGTAAACATTTACTTTTCCAAACATCCTGCAATCTGTTGCTTTGCTTTTTAAAAATCTGCTAAAACATATTATAAAGAAAATTGATAATATATACCTGTAAAAACTAAAAAATAATCAGTTAAGAGCTTTTACTTGATTCAGAACTCAGAGCATGAGCTCTCCATCTCTGGACTGAAGAGTGGTATATGATAAATTCATCTCATAAAATCATGACTTTACAGAAAATGAAATGCATTTCCACATTTTTGTGGAAGTGCAAAGGGAAGCCTTCAGCCCAGCAGAGGTAGTAACAGGTTCCACGGGGACTCATTCCAGAAAAAAATGAGGCAAGGAGTAAGCAATTTCTCCACAGCAAGCTTCTCTCTATGTTTTTGAATGGCATCAGCTCATGCTGATGCTGCAGATGTTAGTGCACGGGGAATGAGCGCTGATGTGCCGAGATCTCAGAGAATGCCTCCGGATTCCCCGGGCTCTGTTTTCAGCCTGTGGAGTTCAGAGCAGGGGTTGGAAGATCAGCCAGAGGGAAGACCCCTCTCTCAGCAACCAGGAAGTGAATGGAGAGAATTGTTACTTTATGAAAATTCTCGTGAATTTCCTCAAAAACAGGATAACTGCAAACACAAACCTGGTATTCTGGGCCCTCTGAAAACAATAAAGCTCTCTGTGCAGCACCAGGTTGAACTCACTTGCCATTTATCCTTGAACTGGGTTTTTAAAGCTTAGATATCATCCAGAAAACATCCCTTCATTTCAAAGGAAAAGCAAAAGAGAAACCCAGAGAATTTAATTTATCAGCCCCAGATTTCCCAACTAGTTGGAGGCAGAAGAGAAACAAGCTACACTTACTGACTCGAAATGTAGTCCCTTTCTGCTCCATCTTAAAAGTGGGAAAGCTGGGCTAATATTTCAGAAAGAATTCCTATATTTGCAAAAGTCAAATCCCTGGCCTACTACCTAAACTCGAGTCTGGATCCTCATTATGTTGACCAAGAGATAATGACTGACCTCATACTGGCCACGGTTACCCTCTTCCCTCCCTTTTTGAATAGTCCATGTGGTCATTACCCCCATGACATAATCTGACTCTCTATATCTCTGCAACTTCATTTTAAAAATCCTCTACTCTATGGGGCCAGCCCCGTGGCCAAGAGGTTAAAGTTCCATGTGCTCTGCTTCAGTGGCCTGAGGTTCACGGGTTCGAACCCTGAGTGGGACCTACTGAACTCATCAGCCATGCTGTGGAGGCATCCTATGCACAAAATGGGGGAAGAGTGGTTCAGGGTCAATCTTCCTCAGACAAAAAAAAAAAGCAAGAGGAGGATTGGCAATGGATGTTAGCTCAGGGCAAATCTTCCTCATAAAAAAAAAATCCTCTACTCCTGCAACTCCTCTTTGCTGGCCCTTGAACACACCAGGCATGTTCACCCCTCAGGGCTTGGCACAAACTCTTCTCTGAGCGGGTAATATTGTTCTTCCAGATACTTGCATGGCTCACTCCCTTACTAGCTGCAACTTTCTGCACAAATGTCACCTTATCAATGAAGACTTTCTTACCCACCCTATGTAAAATAGGCCAGCCCCAACCCCAAGACTCCCAATCTCTCTTCTGTGCTTTATTTTTCTCTATAGCCCTTATCATTATTTGACATGCTATGTTTTGTGTATTTATTTGTTAATTGTCTTATCCACTAGAAATATAACTTCCCTGAGGGGGGATTTTCACTGCTTTTGTGCACTGCTGTGTGCCCAGAACCTAGAACAGTGGCTAATATAATATGTGCCCAATAAATATATGTTGAATTAAGTAATTAATGCTTCTCCCTCAGGTACCCGTTTCTCCAATTTGCTTCACTGCTCGACATATACGACCACTGCCTTTCATTCAGGATTGTTAAGGCTTCCAGCTGTAAAGAAACAGAGAAAATGAAAACCTGAGATTAGCTAAGTCACTAAGGAGAAATTGCCTCAGCAAAAAGACAACAAAGCCATAGGTCTTTCTTGGATATGTATATATCAGGAAATGAAACATAAATGTCAAATGTCGTAATGAGCCTTCCTCTCTCCCTACCTTACTCTCAATACACAATGAGATTCTTTCTCAGAACTCCCATAACAAGTTAAACAAACATCTGTCTTACCACTTGTTACACTATGCCTTATGTGTTTGTAAATGTTAGTCTCTCTAACCTGATTATGACCTTCTTAAGGTCAGAGAGAGAGTGCTACATCCTTGTTTCGCTCTGGATAATGACTTATACATAGAAGATGCTAGTAAATCTTTTCTTAGTTGACTTGACTTAGATATTGCAGTGAAGGTAGGACAAGAAGAACTCCATGAAGCCTTGTGTCTCTAGAGTCCCAGTTCTTAGAGCACTGTTTGCAGATAGGAGGAAGCCAATAAAATTGGAATGAATGAATAAAACAATTAATAAGAAAATAGAGACAAAAATTCAGAGTAAAGGCAACATTGGTAAAGTGATTCATGCCAAAAGTGAAAGAACAAAATTAAAGCCCAAGACAAAAAGGCAGGCTCGTCCAGAAAGAGACTAAAAACATAGCTTTTAGACTAAAAACTGAACCTCTTTACCTCTTCCTTTAACTTGTGTATGGACTCGTTACACTGCTCGTAATTAACAGTCTTCCACTTGGCACTTTACCACGTAACTCTGCCCAAAAGGCTGCACTCTTCCTCATTCATGAAATAAAAATACTGTAAGCCAAAAACATATTCCAAACCTTATTTCAATTATTTGACTCCCCTCAGAACTCTCACTGAGATTTTACTTCACAAATAGTCCCAAAAGGCCAACTTCTCTACAAGATTATTAATATTTCAAGCAAAAATATTCATCCTCTTCCTTCAAATAATATTTAGCTAAAGGAAGATCTCCATAACTTTATTAAACAAAATACTTTTAATTTATTGAACATGTCATAATCATTCTTTATTTTCAAATTTCCTATGAATAGAAGCTTCGAATCCCAAAGATCTGTTGTTCAGGAACATAACAAACACTTATAGAGCGACCCTTGGAAATCCGTCATTCTATTAGGTGCTTGTTAACCAGCGTAAAGGAAGCTAAGTGTGTATAGGCACTGAAATAGCTACTTATCCTGAGAAGCAAAATCCCATAAACCCAACTAAATTAACTCTACTCAAACTGATTTGATTAGAGAATCACGGGGAATCAGAGGCATTTGCCACCACTGGCAAAAATAGTATCCTAAACCGCATTCAAGTTGAATCAAGGACAGCAGTAGGCTATAAACAAAAGGACAACAATGAATGATTCTGGCTCATTCCTTTTGGTGCTTCTAAAGGAATGTAGGCTGGCTTTATTTGAGCTGTTGTATGTACAATCCTGTGTAGTAAGCGTAATTGTAAAATAGCACTGCCCAGTAAGAAATCAATGGTAAACTCAAAATCATTTAACAAGTGAACATACAATTTGCGTGTTAGGAATTTAAAAACATTTTTTATATATATATCAATAGCAAGTTACTATTATTTCCCTATAGACTTAGAGAAACAGGCACAACATAGCTAAGATAAAGCTTCTGCACATAAGACATTTACATTTAAAAAGGGGTTAATATAGTGGGTCACTTAAGTTAGAAAAATATTAAGCCTTAAGCTTTGAGAAACTGATAAATATTTGATAGATTCACAGAAAAAGGAAAGATATTTGAGGCAACAAGTACAACATAATTGTAATTAAAAACTGCTACAATATAGTGAAACAGAAAACTTTCCAGAAATACCTTCATTATGTAAAGTTTTTTCTTTTTATGTCACTTATATCTTTTATTTAGAAAATTATTCCGTAAAATGTATGTCAAATATTTAATATCCCCAAGTCTTATCTCTATATCCAAAATCCTTAGTTACACAATTCTCCCTATAAAATGTGAGTCTTCTGGGGCTGGCCTCATGGTGTGGTGGTGAGGTTTGGCGCACTCCACTTTGGCAGCACAGGTTCACAAGTTTGGATCTCAGGTGCAAACCTATACTACTCGTTAGCCATGCTGTGGTGGTGCCTCACATATGAAGTGGAGGAAGATTGGCACAGATGTTAGCTCAGGGACAATCTTCCTCACCAAAAAAAGAAAAGATTCACTATTTCTATGTGGCATGCCACCATAGCATGGCTTGATGAGCAATGTGTAGGTCTGCGCCTGGGATGTGAACCCACGAACCCCAGGCCACAAAAACGGAGCACATGAACTTAACCACTTCACCACGGGCCCAGTCCCTTAAAGTGAATCTTTTGATTATAGTAGTTTATAGTCTTTCTTAGTTATGAGTTTATAAAAAAATTTAATCTTTTCATTCAATAAACCAATTTTAACCCATGGGTCTTTTTTTACCTATAACCCTTTAGTTTTATGAATCTTTTAAAGAAATAAAGCAGGGGCTGGCCCTGTGGCTGAGTGGTTAAGTTCCCACACTCTGATGCAGGCAGCCCAGTGTTTTGTCAGTTCGAATCCTGGGCATAGACATGGCACCGCTCATCAAGCCATGCTGAGCAGCATGCACACAGTGCACAATGTGGCAGCATCCTACATGCCACAACTAGAAGGACCCACAACTAAGAATATACAACTATGTACCGGGGGGCTTTGGGGAGAAAAAGGAAAAAAATAAAATGTTAAAAAATAAAGGAAAGAAAGCAAATTCTTTAAGCAATTTTAAAACACACAACATTTTTACAGAAGGAAGAATATTTATGTACAAACTCCTTTGAAGGAAAATTTCTTCATATACTAAGAGATTCCCTCCACTGGACATATATGTAAGATAACCAAGGAAGAAAAATAAACTTTGTTCAAGGCTTGATAGTTGTTTTAAAAGCTTACTTTACCTCCTTAGTTATCTTACCTATTTCAGAAGAACATAGTCTACCCTTAAAAAGAATGTTGTATGTTCCACAGACAGATGACAAAGTCTCAAATCCTCTGCGGTGGCAGATGATTCTCCCTGGGAACTAAGAAGTCCATTCTCCTTGCACAACAAAATCATCATTCCCTTGGGAGCAAAGCTATCTTTCACCTATTGAGGCTCCTGCTGTTTCCGCACTAGGAGCAGTTTCTAGAAACTAATTCAGACACTGCAGAGTTGACACAGGATTCTTTTGGGTTTCCATAACAATACCTTCATCAATTTCTCTTTGAAAACCTATTGCTAGTTTCTTCATGCCCAAGACCCACAAAAGCTCAGTTTACACTGAAATGACAGTGCCACATAATAAAAGTCAGCTGTTTTCTCTATGTCTCACATCCCTTTAATCCTTGCTAGTGTCCCCCACTTATAATCTTTTCTTCACTATATATATTTGGGACTTTTTCCCTCCTTTTCTCTGACTTATCCAAGTCCAATCTTTCCTGAAAACCTTTTTTACTCTGCTCTCTGGAAACCACATTCCGTGTTTACTAAGCTCTCCTCTGAACTCAAACTTTTCACAGAATCTTCTCTTTGTCTCCATTCTTTGGCCTCAACAGAAATACAAATCTCCCCCTGGAATGATCTTCACACTGGAGCCCTTTCCAGGAGAAGCTATTCGTATGTTCCACGTTCTATAAACCATTTGGCGATATGAATCACTGCTCCATTCCCCAGTGTAACCATTAACTTACATCCTTATCAGGATCCTAAAGTTATTGGAAATTTTTCATCTGAGCAACAAAATTTCTCTAAACCCTAAATCCCAGCATTATCCCATAATCTTGACTCTTTGAACATTTTAATTCCATTAAACTGGGCTTCCAGTACCTTAAACCACCAACATTTGCAGCCATGACCTCTTTCTTGTTCATATTTCTTGCCCACAACCACTTGACTTCATCTTTACTCATCCTTTATAACTTTCTGGTAGCATCCTTCCTGTTTTCTGAATATTACAAGCTTATTCTCACCACTGTGTTTTTATACAAACCAGCACCTTTCTCTGGGATATATATGTCGGTCAGGATCATTTCAGCTGCAAGTAACAGGGGGAAAAAAGTGTCTTAAACAATAGAACATATGTTGGCTCATGTAGATGGAAGTCAGAGGAGGTCAAGCTTTAGGGTTGGTTGATTCAGAGCACAACATTGTAATCAAGTTCATGAATTCTTTCCATCTTTCGATTCAATCATTCATCATGCTAGCTCCATTCTAAATCTAGTCAAGGACATCTGCCAATTGGAATCATCTTGAGATGTTTTATGTTTGGCGTCCAGAGTTGAATTGTCATCACCCTCCAGAAGAGCTATCAACTAGCCTTTCCAGAAACCCTCATAAAGCCCTCTTTTCAGCTCATTCCACAGAAAAAGTCATATACCCATTCCTAACTCAATAACTGCGGCAAGGCAGATGGGATTACTTTGGTCAGCAATAATTAAGACCCAACCTTGGAGCCAGGAATCATGGGATTTGGGAAGATATATAGATATAGATATATACTATATCTATAATATATATATATACTACATCTATCTATCCATTTCTCTATCATCTGTCTATCTATCTATCTATGCTAAAGGGATGTCCCTATGTTAAATATTCATCCAATGTGATTCAGGGACTGAGTTTAAAGAAAATATAGAAAAGGGTGGTTCCTATGCCCCATAGAAAGGTGATTTGCAAACTTCATTTTTTTTCTCTTTGTTTTTTTTTTTTTTTGAGGAAGATTAGCCCTGAGATAACATCTGCCACCAAACCTCCTATTTTTTGCTGAGGAAGACTGGCCCTGAGCTAACGTCCTTGCCCATCTTCTTCTACTTTATATGTGGGACTCCTGCCACAGCATGGCTTGACAAGCAGTACATAGGTCTGCACCCGGGATCCGAATCAGCAAACCCCAGGCCAACAAAGCAGAACATGCAAACTTAACTGCTGCACCAATGGGCCGGCCCCACAAACCTCATTTTTGTTTGAGAAATATGTTCTCCAAATGAATGCATGTGCAAAGGCTAACTACTTGAAAGATATCAGAGCAGACCTGCAGATGGCAGAGGTTAGAAATGGTTCCTCATCTACCCAGGAAGCTTCCTAAGGTTAACTTGAAAACTCTCTGGAGAAACCTGGCGGCCCATACGGTGCAGCTTGAAAGCTACTGTCTTAGATTGTTTCTTGAGTAATGTTCAACTATTTCAGCCAGGTTACTGAGAGTAGCTGATTATTAACTAATATGAGAATAATGTCTGAAGTTCAGTTATTCTTTATTATTGACAAAAAGTCTATATATTTTAAATACCAGCCATGCTGTTATCATGGTTCATATTTAATTATGAAAATTAAGAAACTCATTGTGATTCCACTTCAAATGCAGGACATTTCTGTCTCTGCATAAAGGTATATATCAGGGCTGCCTGTAGATAGAGGCAGGACTTTTCTTATGAATTATAAGATTTACTCTCTCTACATCAAAATCTAGCCTGGAGCTAATCTGTTTATCCTATGAAATGGTTCAATGAAAGGAAATTCTTCATTGAACCACATTTAGAACCAGCGTCTTAGCTTCATTGGATCACGTTCAGATTAGACTTTTTTTACGTAGCTAGATACACGACCACATTGAGCCTGAAAGTCTCATTTATATTTTGAGTTATTTACATTATGAGTCCTTGACATTTTGATTCAAAGTTTAAAGACCAAACCCATAGCCACCTGCGTTTCTCTGTCCCATGAGTTTCCACCATTCCTTTATTGTTGGGATATAGGAAAAGGAGATAATAAAATGTCACATATTTTTAGTAATCAGTCCGGACTCCCTGCAAGGACATTGCTTTTCTAGAAGAATAGTCAGAGGTCAGTCACATGAGAGAGTTCATAAAGTATATTAAACTCAGATATCTGAATCGGTTTTTTGAGAGCCAGCAAGTCTTGATACTGTCTGTGAGCCTCTTATCAGGGACAACCGCTGTGATGTAAGAACAAAGTGAGCAGTAGAATTATACTCTTGAAAACTCCTGATTTCCACTTCTTTGACTTTAAAGGCTGTGCAGAACTTCTCTTCTGCTCAATCACCCCGGTGTCTCTGGATAGAAGTGAAACAAGGATTACGTTCCAGAAGACAGAACCCTCAGTTTAGCTGTTGTATTTGTTCATTTGTTTATAATAAACAAAGCCAGGGAGAAGGATAATGACATCCAGGACACGTGTGCCACATTTCTCAACGTCTTGTTCATAGCAGGCACCATTAATCAGAGCTGGCACTTCCTGTATAACCCTATGTGCCATTCCCAATTTATTACATTAAAAAGAAATTTAAAAGTGAGGTGATTTTGGAGGATATAATACCAAAGACAAACAAAATGATAACTTTACAAACCAAATAGGATAAGGGAATATGGGTAGCTATAAGAAATGAGCGCTTAAAACTGAAGAAAGTTGACATAAGGAAAAGGCATGAGAGAAGTCCAAAGTTCCTAAGTGTATTAAAATGTTACTTCCTTTTCAAAACTAACATTTAAATGGTAAATGTATAAAACAAAACAATTAAGTGTGGTGAAAAATGAAAAAAGACTTAAGAATGAGGATCAAGAAAAAAAGTAGAATCTTCTTGAACAAGTTTTCAAATGAGGCAGAATGAGAAAAAGAAGCAGTTGAAAATAAAGAAGATAACTGATGAAATGATAAAGTTTTAGAAGTTTAATAAATTGTAGAGTCTGGGGAAGAGGAACGTAGTTTCATTGCTAATGAATGATAGGAAACCTGATGTCATAAATTTAGGCTGACAACCACAAACGGCCCAGACACTGCATAGTAACATAGATCTCTAGTCAGCTTGCCACTGACTACAAAAGTCAATGCTCTGAAAGAATAGCCAAGGTGATTTAAATTATTTATCTTCCAAGAATAAGACCTTTGAGGATCCCACAATAAAAGTTATAATTGTTCCATTTGATCAATATGTAAACATCATAGTTTATTCTGTAACTAAAAAGAACGCCCATTTCCTAAAGGAGAGCAGCACAAAACAACTAGATAGGACAAATCTATGAGCTCTCATCACTTTGGGATTCAAATAACTGATGGAGAGAAGATAGATAAAAGGGCTTGTTGAGAAACTACACACACACACACACACACACACACACGCACACACGCACACACGCACACAAGCTCATCAGAAAAAGATTGGATTAGCCACATTTATCTGACTATATTGTTACATAGATTGCAAGTTGAAGAGGAGGTCGTGCAATAAAGAATTCTAAAAATATATAACTGTTAATTGAATTTGAAGAATAAGTGTTCTTTCTCATTCTCTGACTAATCCAGGTTTCATCCTGAGAGGTATAGAGAAAAGAAAACAAGGAAAATCCAGTCATTTGACCTTTAGAACGGTGACTTCACTTTAGGAACTTACCACTTCTATGCCCTGGCTTTTCTATTTCAAACTATTTAGCTTTGTTTAGATTTTCTAAATATTAAAAGATGTATTAGACAAATTCACAGGGAAGCAATGCTTTCTAAAATGTTTATCAGCAAAAAAACAAGCCAGGCTTGATTGTGAAAGCAACTGCAGGAAAGATAGCTGAGTGAAAAGCAATCAAATTTGCATTACTCTCCCCTGAGGGTCACTCAGGAGCCTACTAGACCTGAGAAGACAGCACCCTCCAGCCACTTCAACCCTACCCATAAAAAATAAACTCGTACGTACATACAGCTAATGATCCAAGACAATGCTAAATGTCAGGGGCAGCTTAAATATATGAAACCCAAACTCATTTTAGAAATAGCTTCATTTTGCTTCCCATCCATACATCTTCTTAACTGAGATGTCAGCAAATATAAATTAACTTATATAGGCTTCATATCCTATAGCTTTCTCTAAGCACTCTCGATAGAGTGATGTTAAGAAAATTTTTCAGATTAATTAGACTCTTGTCTGAGATCATCCGAAAGGTAAAAGTAGCAAAAGGAAAATTAATTTACTCTAAGAAAGCTAAAAGAGGGGGCCAGCCTCATAGCCAAGTAGTTAAGTTCTCACGCTCCACTTCTGTGGCCCGGGGTTCCACCAGTTTGGATCCTGGACCCAGACCCAGCACTGCTCATCAAGCCATGCTGAGGCAGTGTCCTACATAGCAGAACTAGAAGGACCTACAACTGGAGTATACAACTAGGTACTGGGGGGCTTTGGGGAGAAGAAGAAGAAGAAAAAAAAGAAGATTGGCAACAGATGTTAGCTCAGGGCCAATCTTTAAAAAAAAAAAAAAAGAAAGAAAGAAAGCTAAAAGAAGAATCTGTGGGCTTCCTGTCTCCATCTATGAAATGGAAATGCTCACAACTATTCTCTGTGCCGCTTGGTGGATCAGAAGAAAGAATGGATGCAAAAATCTTCACAAGCATAAAGGACTATACAATTGTTAAGCGATAGTATTGCCCTTCTGTTTGTAGACATCATCCAACTTGAAGCAACTTGCAGAATAACTAGAGGATAGAAAATTTGCTCTTATTTTTATCCATATGAACATTTCACCCAGCATAACCTCCTTTATGAAAACTTCTCAGAAGTGGTTGTTTTAATCATTTCAATAAGATTTCAATTTAATATTTACAGTATATGTGATATTACCATACCTAATTCATAATCAATATTTTCTTATGCCTAATTTGGTAAGTGGATTCCGATTCTGAATAATTTCTGCTAAAGAAATAAGTTGTAGAGATGCATTATTGAAGGTGAAATATTCCTCTCTCAATGGTAGTTAATTTCTTTCAACTCTAAATGTACATTAAAACTTTTTTTAAGGTTCATTTTAAAATGTAGTATTTGTAGTGAGCACAAGTCAGTTTTTGGCTATGAACTCAATTTTTGGCAGCATGTGAACTCCTTTTGCTACGTTTAGAAAATGTTCCACCTTACAGACCGTGATGGGAAGCAGAGTCTACAGCCCACCTAGAAACTTGCGCTTCCAGCCTCTTGAACAGCTCATCCAATCAGATGCATAAGATACAAAAGCTAGAGATTCAAACATAACTTGAAGAGATTTCTTTCAAGAGGGGTACCACCAACGCATAATCCCTATGAGTATTTGTGACAACACTGGCAAATGTGGTGTCACTATTCTGTGCCAGCAGCACCAGAGGTAAAAGCTATGACAATGAGCACTCGATGGTGGCATCATCAGTCTTTCCTGGCCTGTTCTGTCATGATCTTTACCTATGACCCTGGTTGTATAGTTGCCATATCATTCTTCCTTTTTTCCCAGGAAGATCTACAGTCATTCTTCATGCTTCATTCAAAACGATAGCAACCTAGAAGCTTGCCCCATGGCGTTGTGGTTGAGGCCTGCACACTCTGCTTCAGCGGCACAAGGTCATGGATTCAGATCCCAGGTGTGGACCTACACTACTAGTCAGCCATGCTGTGATGGTCACTCACACATAAAATAGAGGAAGACTGGCACAGATGTTAGCTGAGGGCTAATCTTCCTCAAGCAAAAAAAGAGGAAGATTGGCAATAGAGGTTATCTCAGGGCAAATCTTCCTCAGCAAGAGAAAAGAAATAGCAACTTAATATCATTTTAATAAATTCCCAAGTCAGCCAAAGTTGATTACAATTGCTGATACATTATTGATACATAGACAAAGAAGATAACATTATGTATATATATAACTAAACTACAAATATATGTATTATGCATAATATATAATTAAACTATATTTATATAACTAAACATATTTTTTTCTATATTTCAGAAAAAATAAGATAAGGACCTATTTAGAAATAGAGTATATGGAAAGGAAAAAGAAATTATTTAAAGAAAATGTATAATGTCATAAAAATAACAAATCAGTAGTAGTTAGTTGGATAATTAGTAACTAGTTGGCTAGAGAATAACATGGAAAAATAATAATCATTTTTATTTATGGAGAACTATGTGCCAGATGCTATGCCCAGCACTGCACTAACATTTCACCCAATCCAGAAAACAAACTGTGAAGTGGGTATTAATATTGTGGATGTGGATGAGAAACATGAGGCCTATAAAGGTCAGATAATTTCCTTATTGACACAGTGAATATAAAAATTATGTGAAACTTGAGTCTACCTGATTCCAAAAACAAGCTCTTAACCCTCATAACACTGCCATTATGTTGTACTTATAGTTTATTTGTTCATCACCAAGATTTTATGCAGAAGGATCATTTTCACACTTATCAACAATAATTATAAAGACAAATCAAATATTGGAAATGACAGATTTAATGCAAATTTTCCTGGAGGATCCTGAATTTAAAGTATGCTCTTGCAAAAAATCCTTTCCAATTCTCCAGTCAGTTATTTTGAAATGCTCATCAGGAACTCTTTATAAAAGTAGTACAGTGTGGTGTATTAAAAACAATAAGTTGTAAGTTTCCATTGAATAGATTTATGATACAATAAAAAAGCATCCGAGTAAATTATTTCTATTCTCCAGCTTAGCACATGTTTGTTTTATGAAAATGCATAAATTCTCAATCAAAAGTTAGAAAATTTAAATGTGGCCCATTTTTTGCCTGTCAGTATGGAATGACGTCCATCTTGATATTTCTCCTTGCCCTGGCTGAGCAAATTGAAATACGTGGAGCCATTTCACCTAGCACTGCTGACCTGAAGCAGAGATGTCATTCCTAAAACAAGGCCGAGGGAGAACAGTAGGATTTGCCTTTTTCCTCCCAGCCTCCATAACCATTTGTCAGCTCTTTCATATATGTAAAATCAGCCAACTGAAATAGGCAGAACCATGCTTGTTAACATTGTTAATAATGACCAGAGCTGTGCCTCCTTGGAGAATCCTTGCAGCTGCTTGTGAGGAAGGCCCTTCACTCATAAAAAAACACTTATGTTTTCTTATTTCTTTGCGCAAATATTCAAGGAATGCATTGCAGCTAATCTTTACTACTATAAGAATTTAAACTCATTATGTTGGAGAGAGGCAGTGAATACAGTAGGGCATGACTCTCAGAGGGCCACAACAGTGCATGAGAGCAGAGGATCACGTTCCCAGGAAAGACCAGTGTGGAAAGGGTTCAGAGCCAGCTGACCCCAGGTGACAAATAGACAGCAATCACTGACCCTTGAAATTAACATTCTGCAGTCCTAGTGCACACAAATGTGATAATCAGGTATAGAAGAGAAAAAAAAAAATTCTAGAAGAGAAAGGTGAATACTGTCATACACAAATTATAGTAGGTTTCTCAAACTTTTAATTTTTTAAAAACATTTTTTCTGAAGAAAATTTTTCACAATTTCTCAAAATATTTTCATTATTTATAGGCTTAGTAGACTCAATCAATATTTGTATGTGGAAAGTAATTACCTTAATGCTGACTCTTATCTTGAACGGTAAATCTTTAGACTCAGCCACATGAATAATGAGAGGAGTGTTGTTTTTCTGCTTGATAATCAAATCTTATTTAATTTTGCAATTTAATCATTAACCTTATTCAATAGACAAGGGTCCTAATGACATAGGTTGTTTAAAAAATCAAATTCATACTTAAAGGACAAACTTTTGCCGCCACTAAGGTTAACCAATAAAAACTATCTGAGATTGCAAGAAAAAACAAAAAATCCACAGGTGATACCAGAAAAACAACCTTTGGGTCCACAGCTTTTGTTCATCAACATTCGAAGGCTATTCCCTAGGCTGGGATGGTTGGAGCTGAAAACACATGGATCTAGAAATTATGCTCAATGGTATTCATAAAAAATGTACCATGCAGATGAAAATAAACAGAATGACCATTAATATTCCTGACTCCAAAGAAAAATCAGTGCCATCTATCATATTGAAATGATGTTTACATCACCCGGGAGGTTTTCAAATAAGCCTTGGAATGAGCGGCGTCCTCTAGGAGAGGACTTTGTTTTCAGTGTTCTCAGAAATCTGTCATCTCCACTTGGTAAACTTCACACTCATTGTTTAGTTGTTACAAATTAATTTGGCTTCCTGTCATTTCAGATTTTTTTTCTTACCTACATTTGAAGCATCTGGTGTTGAATTTTCTGGTCAAACGGGCACTCACATGAACCTTGTTATTCTAAGTCTCAAATCTTTGTATTCTATATTTAATACATAAATATGTGTGAGGCAGACAGAGAAAGTGATTCACATTTTATATAAATACAAGCTTCTAAAGGAAAACTATTCTAATGCATGCAATTTATCAGTATCCAAATTTTATTTTTTTATGCCTTTATGAATCTATAAAATTTTCTTAAACCCTATTAAATACTTTTTCAAGAGAATGTTACTTTTCTTTGTTGTAGGAATAACGTACCACTCCAAGCGCGGTTTTCCTGTGTTGCTCTGTGTTCAGGCTCAGGGCTTGGGTGGGGGTTCCTTGCATTGTGTGCGATTTTTCTAAGAGCAAAAGATAACGTTTTTTGTATGGTTCTGTTAAACTGAAATCAAGGAATCTAAGGTGCGACTAGACTTTGCAGGTGATTTGAATACAATTCTTCTTATGTTCAAATTCTAGTATCTGGTCACAATACATTTGAGTAATCCAATTTATTGGGGATTTTTCTTTTCATATTGAGTTGAATTAATGTTGACTTGATAGTACATAATTTTTATTTTTTTCCAGGATATAAGACCCTCAATTTTTCTGCCATTCTTCATGTGAAATGACTGCCCCTCCACTTCAGTCTGGTAGTTTCTCCAGACACATTCTAGTTTCAGCCTCACTTAAAGGATGTGCCCATAAGTACATCTAGCCTTCTAAGTAGAGTGGGATAATGGCACTCTTTATTTGGGAGAAAAAAACAAAACAAAAAACCCTGAAATACTGTGTCCTTTTTGCACTTTGCAGGAACGGGGAGAAGTTGGTTTGAAGAGAACTGCTATCTCATCGCGGCTTCCGTACAATTGGTCAATAATGCCCAATTAATTTTAATAGGGATACAGTTCTTACCCATTTCCTCATTTTTCTCCCCACTGTGCCACTGCTATGGGTCAGGTCTCCAACACCTCTCCCCTGGCTGAGGCAACAGCAGCCTCAGGGATGTCCCTTCTCTCCAGCCACACCCCTCCCCAGCCAGCTTTCATCAGCAGCACCGCTGTCAGAAAATCTCCCTAACACACAAATCTGATAGCACCGCTGACTAGTTATCAAACACATGCTATGTGCTTTATCCTCATTCCTTAAATTTTCCAAATGGCCCTTCCAGGTAGCAGTTGCTCTCCTGTTCTACAGATGACAATACCAAGGTTTGGAGACCGTGGCTAGATTTCCCAAGATTGCACATCCAGTATGTAGAGGAGCTCGAATTTGAACACAGGCCTGCCAGCATCCAAATGCCATACTCACTACACTCCCTCAGGATCCAAGTATCAATAGAAAACACCAGTTTCCAGCCTCATGAGCTGCCACTTACCTCGCCATACAGTGAAATCCAGCAATTTATAGTTTCCTGAACTTATTTTCTCTCACACTTCTTTCCTCTGTGACTGCAGTATCCTTTCCTCATTCCTGTCTAAAGATAATATTGAAGACAATAATGATAAAAATGGTTTCTCAGTTTCCTAGGGCTTCTGTAACACAGTACCATAAGCTGGGTAGCTTAAAACAACAGAAATTTATTCTCCCTCAGTTCTAGAGGCAAGAAGTCAAAAATCAAGATGTCACAGGCCATGCTCTCTCTCTGCCAGCATCTGGTGGTTGCCAGCAATCCTTGACAATGCTTGGTTTGCATCTGTATAACTCTAATCTTTGCCTCTGTCATCACATGGCTGTCTCCCCTCTGTGCATCTGTGTCTTTCCATGTTCTCCTCTGTGTGTGCATGTGTGTGTATGTCTATCTCTGTGTGTCAATCTCTTCTCTTCTCATAAGGACACCAGTCGTTTTGACCAAGGGCCCACTCTATTCCAGTATAATCTCTCCTGAACTTACATCTTAATTAGACCTTATTTCTAAATAAATTCATATTTGCAGGTACCAGGCGTTAGAACTTCAACATATGCTTTAGGGAGCAAATAACTTACAACCAATGGTAACAGTAAACACGAATAAAACAATAGCAAATGATCATTACCATTGGGACTGACTAACCCACGCTCACTGGCAGCTGTTAAAATTTAGGGGAGGTATTACTTACCCTGAGCGACTTCCCTGATACCTCCTCTCCATCTCAGTTTTAGGCAGAGATAGATGCTCCCTCCTCTATGCAGCTCTAGAGCCCTATTTATATTTCCATCATAGTATCTAGACAGGTTATAATTACCTACGTGCACGTCTTCCCCTCCAGCTGTGAAACGCAGCTTTTTAATCTTAGCACCTCACATCATGACTAGCACACAGCAGATATGCATTAAATAGTTGCTTAAATAAACTAATTATATGCCACATTGATAAATACTATAGTACTAACAAGGTAGGATCTATTAAGTACTCAGTATGTGGCCAGGCACAGTCTAAGTATCAAGAGCTGTGAATGGTCTGAGATTTTTTTCCTACTTACAAACCAACAAGTTAGCCCACCACAGTTTCGTAGATGCTGGCAGAAAAGAATAGACTTCAGAGTCGCAGACAAAGGACGTTACTGATCGTGGCACAGCAGCCAACGTGAGCTTCAAGTTTGCACCTTTTCTCCTTCCTTCCCAGGAGCCACCAGGCAACATGTAGGGGGAACTCACAGGGATGCTGCACACACAGTGGGTTTATGTCACAGCTGAGGAAGCCCAAGTTGAAGAAACCCCAATCTTTTAAAGAGGGTTGCTAGCAAACCTGTCCAACTTTTGTCCTAGAGGGAGATATTATCTTTAAAAGATAATAATCCTGGCTGCTGCCCTGGTGGGAGACAGTACCTCTATCTCCCAAAGCCATTTCCCCCACAAACATGCTAAAAAAGATAGTCCAGAACAAAAATTGCTATAGGACATACAGAAGGCCATGAATTATCTCCCAGCAATGTGTTTTATATCCATTAACTCACTTACTCTTTTCTTCAACCTTATTTTATCCCCCTTTATAGATGAGCAAACTAATATAATTGCCATGTCATAGGTAGGAAGTGGAATAATATTTAGTGATTGGATGGATTTCCTTTGCCTGCTGCTTGTTTTAGGGTTTCAGAAAACCTTTATATCTCATCATTTTGATTTAATGAATGTTTATTATGTGCCCAGAACAATTTCATGTGACTTTAGCATCTTTAAAACAACTCTAATACATAGGTATGATAGGAATAAAAACTGTGCCTATCTCATTGAGATGGTGTAAATAGTAGTTGAGTTCATATTTGAAAGCACTTCTCATAGTACCTGGCATTTAAGAGCTCAATAAATCATACATACTATTTTATAGATTGTAAGATGAAGCATGGAAAGGTTAAATGCTCATGCAATGTTACAAAATTAGAAGTAGCAAAACTGAGATTGGAATACAACATGTCTGACTCCAGGGTCAACTCTCCTGAACAGCACGATATAATGGTGTCACTCGTTCCACTTGCTTATCTGCCTTTATGATATCTCCCACCATCTCTTCTGTATGGCACGTCACTCTTCTGCTGTCCCTCGATTCTAGTTCTGATTCCCTTACATTCTTGACTCTTCACGCTGCCCAGTGGCTCCCAGCATAATGATGCTTCTCCAGAAGTCAGATTCTCAGCCCCCTCCAACCCTCTCATGTCATTTGGGCATCTGCAGGGAGGCAGATGTAGCACACATAGGCTGGGCATCGAAACACCCTCCCCGTCCCCATGCCCCCTGGAAAAGCATCTCTAGTGCAGTGATTCTCAAACTGTTGGGTGCAGCCTCAGTGTGGTATGAAATCAATCTAATGTGTCGGAAACAGCATCTTAATGAAATAGACTGAAACAGAATAGAATAGAATAAAATAGAATGTGTTAGAGTGTCTTACACCTGAGCAAAGTACCTAATGTGTGTGTGTGTGTGCGTGCAACCTACTGGGTCCCATGTAAACTGTCAAAGGTTTGAAAGCCTCTTCGATAAAATTCCATATGTATGAATCCACCTCCTGGGAAAACCTCTTCACTCTGGAATCTAAACGTCTGGTCTAAATGTTTTTGTTGGTTTTTAATTCTACTCCCTTTCAAGCCCTTTTTAGGCAAAGGTAGACAACCTGCCATCAAATTGCCACCAACTGCATTACCGTAACCTACCCTTTTGTTCTGCCAGTGCTGTTGCCCAGTCGCACATTTTCCAAGACACAGCAAGTCTACCTTACAGCGTTTTGAAAGTCGCTCACATATCCCCATCTCCCTACAACACCAGGAGCTTCTGTTCAGGCTAGAACACAGCCAATCTGGCTCAGGCAGTATGACAGGGCCTCACTTAGTCTGGGAAAGATCTTAGTATTACTAATAATAAACAGATTCTTTTTCTTTTGCTAGATATAAACCTTCAAAATTTCATGCTAAAAAAAAACTCTTTTCCTAGGATGACCATTTCTCTTTATGTTTCTCACACATAGTCTGCTTCTTAACTAATCTCCTTATCCTCACAGATTGGGATTCATCCTTCAAGGAAATTTTCTTAATTTTTATCAGCAATCAATTAGGAATCATCAATTAGTCTATCACTTATCTGATTTTTTCAATGCCAATCTTCCCTTTGATGGAACATTCATAGCTTCCAAATGTATAGGCGAATTAGATTTTATTAATTTAAATATGAGGAAAGAGAAGTTTAGGGACTTGCAAAGACTTACAAAGCTTTCTCAGTTAATAAAAGTGTTGGTAGTCTTCTCTACTTCTATGCATTCCTGCGTGTGTTAGTTTCCTATGGCTGCTGAAATAATTACCACCAATGTAGTGGTTTAAAGCAACAAAAACTGATTCTCCTACAGTTCTGGAGGCCAGAAGCCTGACATGGGTCTCACTGGGCTAGTGAGAAACCAGCAAGGCTGCGGTCCTTCTGGAGGCCAGCTTTAGCATCTGTTTCCTTGCCTTTTCCAGCTTCTAGAGGCCTTGACTCATGACCTCATTCTTGTTTTCAGAGCCAGCAAGGTCAGGCCAAATCTTTCTCATGCTGCCATCTATCTGTTTCTCTCTCTTCTGCATCCTTCTTCCATTTCTAAAGACCCTAGTGATTACATTGGGCCCACCCAGATAATACAGGATAATCTCTCCAAGTCAAAGTCAGTTGTTTAACAAACATAATTCTATTTGTAACTGTAGTTCCACTTTGCCATGTAATCTAACACATTCACAGGTACTGAGGATTAGAACACGGAGATCTTTCAGTGGCCAATATTCTGCCAACCACACCAGGCATAATGGATAGAATAACTATTATGTGTAGGATACTAGAGGAATGTAGATAGATAAAAAGAGCCATAGAGATAGAAAGAAAAGGATGATGGATAATGAGATAGAGATAAGGATAGGTATGATGTAACTGGCACAACCCTATTCACTAGCTTTGGGTACAAGTAAAATCATATTCTTACTAAAAATGTCAATCTCCTAAGTGCCAAAATTAACAAGTTCCAAAACTCTCCTTCATTTTACTTCTCCATCTGACCTGAATTATTCAAGAACATCAGGGTTTACTCACTTTGAAAGGTATACTTCTTCCAAAATCTTGGTGGTCAAAGATTGGAAAATTAAAACAGGGCAAGAGAAGCCCTAGTTTTAGTTGTCTCTGTTTCAATTACTGCCAACACTGTGGAAAGAAGATACAGACTAAATAGAAAAATGAAACCTAAATAGAACTTTATCCATTAATGAAATTTAAGGAGCAATTAAAACTCTCCCTTGTACCAAAACAAAGAAAAAGTATCAGGTCTAGTGAATGTTCCTGTGGCGTCGTATCCCAATCTGCAAGTAAATGTTTGAGAGTACAAAAGAAGAGGGCATGCCCGTCTCCCACCAATTTTATGATGACCAATAACCTTAATACCAAAACCCAACTAGGAAAGCAGAAAAGGCCAATCTTATTTAGAAATGTAGCTTAAAATTTTTCTTGAATAAAATATTAGCAATCAAAATCAAGCAATGTAAAAAAATAAATGATCAAGTTTTGTTTAATTTCCAGAATGCAAGAAGAGATGAAATTCAGAAAATATATTAATATCCTTTATTTTACTTTGAAATTAAAGGAGAAAAATTATGCTGTCATATCAAATGAGTCAGAATAAAATTTTAATATAATTCAGAAAACATTTCCTTTCTAAAAGAAACAAGTAAAAAGTTCTCTAGGAAAAAGGGAATAGAATAGGACTTCTTTACCCCAACAAAGGGACTTTCAAAAAGCTACAACAAATGACATGTTTAACAGAAATTTTTTTAACTTCTTTTAAATCAAAACAAGAAAGAGCTACCAACCACTTTTTGAAATTGCATGAGGGCCAAGGGGGAAAAAGTGCAGAGAGAGAACATTAATTCTCTACAGAGATTTTGTTTATTATTATTAAAGCTTTACATTTTTGAGCAGTTTAAGGTTCAGAGCAAAAGTGAAGGGAAAGTACAGAGATTGCCTAATCACCTCTTGTCCCCACAAATACATAGACTCCCCCGTTATCAACATCCCCCATCAGAGCGGTAGATTTTTTAAAACTGATGAACCTACACTGACACATCATAATCATCCAAAGTCCATAGTTTAAATTACAATATAGTCTTGATGTTGTACATTCTAGGGGTATTAACTTTAATGAAGTCCAGCTTATCAATTACGTCTTTCACAGATCATGCCTTATGTGTTGTACCTAAAAAGTCACCACCAGACCCAAGGTCACCTAGGTTTCTCCTATTGGTACTGAACCAAACTGAGTTTGTCTCCTGGCGAGTTAAAATCAGACTCTCCACCAGAAGTAATTGTCACACAAAGTAGGGTTTATTTGTAGCAAATAGGAGACCATGCTGAATCATTTCCAAAGTCATGCTTTTTCCTGAGCATGGGAAAGCAAGGGCCTTTTATTTCAGATGGAGGCTGAATATTCAAAACAGAGTGGTAGGTACACATTTGTGCAGGCTCAGTTGGCACCTCTCAGCTCATCTGTGCAGTTCTTGTGGGGCGGCTCAGTCTGGTTCAGGGTGGTTAGTGATTGCATCTCTTAACATAACAACAACAACAAAAACAAAAACAATTTGGAGAAACATTTAAATGTTTCCAAAACCAGCTTTGAGTTCCTCAGAGTAATTATTCAGTGACAAAATGTTATTTTCCAGTTTTATAGTTTCACCTTTTACACTTAGGTCTATGATCCATTTTGAGTTAATTTTTGTGAAGGATGTAAGGCCTGTATCTTGATTCATTTTTTTTTGTTTGTGGGTGTCTGGCTGTTCCAGCACTATTTGTTGAAAACACTATTGTCGACGAAAATAATCCATAACCAATCTATAAATGAAAATTTGGGGGAGTTTATTCTGAGCTAGACTGTGAGGACCATGGCCCGGGAGAGTCCTTCCACAAAGGAATGGAGCACTCCAAAAAAGCGGGGGTACACAGGGTGGTTATATACCCTCAAAGAGGATGTTTCACATATGATTGAAATGTCCCTCTTACAATAGTCACAAGATTGCCCTGTCAGCACAGCATTTGATGGACACAGCAGGTAGTGGGTCTGCTATCTCAGGGGGCGTGGCAGGAAGCAACTCTATTGTCTCGAGCTGGGTGGTCACAGGTGAGCACAGCAATCAGTTCCTAGCCTAAGAAAAGATGCTTAATCTTTAAGGAAATGCCAATGTTGGGAGGGGGAGGGAAGTTGCACCTTTGTCTCAAGGGCCTTTGTTCTTGCCATAGGGAATGTCTAAAGCAGATATACAATGCACGCTCCACAGCCTGCCGCGGTCGGGTCCTTTTGGAAAAACAATGTCAGGCCGAATTAGGTTTACACCAAATGGCTTCCTCATATTCTCCAATATATCCTATTGCTTGCCATTTCTATTTGTCACTATCTTTGCTCCAAAGTATTACCCCTTTGTCAAAGAACAGTTAATTATATTTATGGGGGTCTATTTCTCGGTCCTCTATTCTATACCATTGATCTATTTGTCTGTTCTTTTGCCAATACCACATTGTCTTGATAACTGTAGCTTTATACTAAGTCTTGAGGATAGGTAGTGTCAGTCCTCCAACTTTGTTCTTCTCCTTCAATATTGTGTTGGCTATGATGTTAAGTATGATGTTGTTTATATGTCAAGTATGATGTTAGCTGTAGGATTTTTGCAGATATTCTTTATCAAGTTGAGGAAGCCCCCTTCTATTCCTATTCCTACTTTACTGAGTTTTTATCATGAATGCATGTTGGGTTTTGTTAAATGCCATTCCTGAATCTACTGACGTGATGGATTACTTAACTGACCATTGAATATTGAACTAGCCTTGCATAACTAAAATAAATCCCACTTGATCACATTGTATATTATTTTAAACATTGTTGGATTCAATTTGCTAATATTTTGTTGAGAATTTTTGCATCCATGTTCATGAGACATATTGGTCTGTAGTTTTCATTTCTTGTAATGTCTTTGTCTGGTTTTGGTATTAGGGTAATGCTGGCTTCATAGAATGAGTTAGGAAGATTTTTCTTTGTTTCTAATTTCCCGTAAAAATTGTAGAGAATTGGTATAATTTCTTCCTCAATGTTTTAAATTCCCAGCCTGATAATTCCAAAATCCCTCCCATGTCTGT
Source organism: Equus przewalskii (assembly GCF_037783145.1). Taxonomy (NCBI): domain Eukaryota; kingdom Metazoa; phylum Chordata; class Mammalia; order Perissodactyla; family Equidae; genus Equus; species Equus przewalskii. The sequence goes on from NC_091847.1 coordinate 64,449,058, forward strand.
TTCTGATGCTTCCTCCATCTCTTCAGATTGTATTTTTTGTCTCTGGTGCACCTTGTAATTTTCTCTTGATAGCAGGACATGATGTACAGGTAAAAAGAACTCTATAAATAGGCCTTTAGTAACGTGGTGGAGAGGTGTGGGGGAGTGGAAGCATTCTAGAGTGCTGTGCTCAGGTCTCAGTCTTTTAGTGAGCATACGCCTTTGGACTGACAGTGAACTTCACAAGAGTCTCTTGGTTTCTTCCCCCCCCTCACCCCCAGGTGGGACAAGATGGCTAGATTGGCTGGAGTTGGGGATTTCCCTCCCCTCAGGTCAGTTAGGCTCTGATAATACTGCAGCAGGTTATGCTCTGGTTAACTAGTTTCCCCTGAGGGCAGGCCTTGTTAAGAGGAACAGAATGCTCTGGTTTATTTCCAAATAGTTTCTCTTCCCCTCCCCCTGCAGGAAGCTAGGGCAGATTCTTGTCTGAAATTTACTGTGGGAACCTGATTGAGCTCCTGGTGTTACATCTCACAGTATTGTGGGGGTCCTGTGACTGAGTCCCCTGGAGTTTTTTACTCTCAGAGTCGTCCACACTGAGCCTCCAGAAATTCATCAGTTACACTTCTGGTTTTCCTTCCCCATCACTGCTTCCTGTGGTGGTTTCTGCTGGTGAATCTCTGCTCTGGTAAACTGGGATGACTTGTATTTGCTCATCGGTCTCTCCAGTCCCGGGGGCAGTGGTTTGCCTTGTGTCCTCCCATCTCTTACAGATCCAGGAAGAGTTGTTGATTTTTCAATCTGTTCAGCTGTTTATTTGTTAGGACAGAGTGGTGACTTCCAGGCTTCTTGTAAGCAGAACTAGAACAGAGACTCATTACGAAGAAAATTCAAGAAAAACTACAAAGTATTAAAATGACTCCATAGTAACCTTCTTAACAAGGCCTTCCTTCTTTGACCAATCCCAGCTACACATACACACTTCACACCATATTTTTTTTCCTGTTTTATTTTGTTTCTCTTTGGTACTTATCACTACCAAATGTTCTATATGTTTTATTCATTTATTTTGTTTTTACAACCACTAGAATGTTGAGCTCCATAAAGGCAATACTTTTTATCTGATTTTTTTCACCGCTGTAATCCCAGTATCTACAACAGTACCTGAAACAAAGTGTTTCTGTACATGTTTTTGAATGAGTGAAGGAACTCATAGGAGAGTTCAAATATAAAGAGGAATTGTGTTGTATATGCCACTGACAAACATTTAGGAAGTACAATTTTTAAAAATATATTGTTTACACTAGCAACAAACATAGTGAGATACTTAGAAATATATTAAACAAAAAATACACAAGGGTCATACAGAGAAAATTCTGTCATTAAAGAAGATCTAAATAAATCTTTTTATATAAACATGAATTAGGGACTAATACAGTGTCATACAGGTATCTGTTCCACTCACTCCATGAATTTAGTGTATTCCTAATCAAAATCTCCACAGGGCTTTTCTTGGAGCTTGACGGACTAATTTAAAACATATTGAAGAGCAAAAAGCCAAGAAAAGCAAAGAAAAAATTTAAGAACAAAAAATGGAAGAATTAATCAAATGAAAAAATAAGGTTATTTTAAAGCTAGTATTTGAGATTGTGTGGTTATTATTGCAGAGTTAGCAAATGATTAATGAAACAGAATACAGATGTTTGATGGATGGCATTTCAACAAAAGTAAAATAGATGGACTATTTTATTAATGGTGCTAGAAGAATTGGTAATCCATATGGAACAAAATAATGCTATATTTCTATATCATCTCATATACAAAAAATTCACTTGAATTTCAGGTGAGTAAATACTTTAACATAATAAGTATCTTGTATCCCTTCCAGAAGAGTAGTAGCCTGTATTTAAGACTCCAGGTAAAATGAATTTATTAAATAAACATAAAATGTATAATCTACAAAAAAATTGATAACTTTGTACCAAAAATGGTGTCATAAAATGTGAAAAGTCTAGCCATTATTAATATTCAGAAATATTAAGGTTACCTACAAATCAATAAGATAGAGAAAAGCAATCTAATTAAAGCAAAAACAACAAGAATAAGGGCTAAGAACAGGCAAACCACAAAAGGAGAAACCCAAATAGTCAATAGATGGATGAAAACGTGTTCAATCTCTCTGGTAATTAGGGAAATGAAAAATAAGACCACAATAAAATGCCACTTCACATTCATCAATTGGGAAATACTTATTAAATGCTTGGTATTGGAGAGGAAGTAGAGAAAAAGGAATTCTCGTACATTGCTGAAGGAAGTGTAAATTTGTAAAATTTGCTTTGGAAAGCAGTGTTGTAAAGTTTACAGTATCTTGTAAAATTGGAGATGTACGTGATGTAAGACCCAGCCTTCCACGCTTAGGGACATATCTGAGAGAAACTTACATATTTATGTACAACACACATGTGTAAGAATAATTTTTTAATTATTTTATTACAATGATAAGTAATATTATTATGCAGCACCTTATTCTACTATTTTTTACTTGTATTAACTCTTTTAGGCTCAGAACAACCCTCTGAGGTAGATGCTAATTGTATCCCCTTTTATAGATAATGAAGTTGAGACACAGAAGGAGTAACAAATTGGCCAATTTCACATAGCTGATAAATGGTGGAACAAGGATTTTTAAAAGAGGTAGTCTAGGGGCTGGCCCCATGGTCGAGTGGTTAAGTTCGCACACTCCGCAGCAGGCGGCCCAGTGTTTCGTTGGTTCGGATCCTGGGCGTGGACATGGCACTGCTCATTAGACCACGCTGAGGCAGCGTCCCACATGCCACAACTAGAAGAACCCACAACGAAGAATACACAACTATGTACCGGGGGGCTTTGGGGAGAAAAAGGAAAAAATAAAATCTTAAAAAAAAAAAAAAAAAAGAGGTAGTCTAGCCCCAGAGTCCATCCTCCTGACCTATATGCTATACTATCTCTAAAGCATAAGGGAACTCTTTAGAAGCAACCTAAATGTCCGTCAACAGGAGAATAAATCAATAAAATCACGTAATAGGAAACTTTGCAGTGGCTTCATCTATCAACATGGATATAACTTAAATCATAATCCTGAACAAAAAGAAGTTACAGATGAATATGTCAATTTGATATCACATATATACCATTTAAAAATATATGGTACATTATGTCTTTATGGATATGTATATATAATAAAGGTAATATATACAAGAATAATAAATATCAAATCCTGGATAGCAGTTAATGGAGGAAATGGGGTCAGGGAGGAATACACAGGAAATTTCAAATGTATCTTAAGGTTGAAAAGAAAGAATCTGAAGCAAGTCTGGGAAAACAATATTTGTCAAAATTATGGGGTGGGTACACAAATATTTTTTGTATTATTTTGTAAAGTTTTCTACATAGGTGAATATTTTATAATGATGCTACTAATAATAAAAATAATAAAATAAGCTCATCTTGGCACTATCTGTGCAACTTTCTCCTGTTCTCCTGATGCTCCACATTTTTGAAGCACGCTGAAGTGATATTTCCAGGGAGGAAAATCCATCTACCCCCAACCCATTCATCTTACGTGTGGTTAAGATAATTTTACACGTGGATTCCTAAGGTTAGGGCTCATCGCGTCCTGAGCTCTGCTTTCCTTACTAGGGTTGCTAGGTCAGAAGTGGCACCCAATCTTGGTGACATATAGTGCTGGACCAGCTCTCCGCACCCTCCGTCCGTTGTTCTTGACCCTGATTCCTAATATAGCCATCATGGTGAGTTTCCCTTGGTAGCATCTAATGTCCTTTGCCTTCCAAAGACATAAGAAGGACCAGCTTCAACCATAAGAGCGCTTATAATAAAACTCTACCATAAGATAGAATGATTCCTATACCCTCTGCCCTGCAAGGCTCCTCAGGTGTTACGCAAATTTCTCCACATCCTTCTCAGGAGACTTTGAACTCTTCCTACCAAGAATATTAAGGGGACAGTCTTTATAAGGAAAGAATGACAAGAATAGCAACAACAACGTCTTCATCGCCCTAAATTCTTATCACTAAAATGAGCCTCTTAAATGATTCATAACAAATGCAATCTGTTCCAAAATGACCCACTGTCCACCCAAGACTGAGAAGCTGCTGACAACTTTTAAATAGGAGCATTGATTGCTCAGTTTCTGACTAATCAGGTTCCCACCAATATGACATCCATATTTAAACTCTCCCTTTAAGAAAACCAGAGTGTGGATATGATGATATTCTGTGTCTACCTTTCAAGTCATCTGCAATTTAAAAGAGGTGCTTTCTACTGTGGTAAAAAAGGCATTTTAACAGGAATTTAAAACTTTAATCGAATGAATTCTGCTTCCACAGCTCAATTTCAGGCATCAGTAAACAGGTGGGAGATTGCCCCCTCTCTCTTGTCTTCTTTAAGGCCTTGACTTTGCTTATGTCTAAATCTAAAGCCAGTCTTTTACTAATGTATTTCATTTCACATAATTCATTCAAATTCCTTCACCTCAACATAAACAATATTTATTTTCATATAGGAAATAAGCATCTAATATTTGTCTATTATTATAATTTTTAAAAATCTATTCGTCTCTTTATACAATACTGTTTAAAATGCAAAATAGTAATGGTTTAAGATGCACTTACACAATTTCATAGAAAACCATCACTTCCCTCCCTGTCTTTCTGTATTGAGATAGGATGTCAAGATGTAAAATAACAACTGTGTACTATATGATCGTGTTCTCATGAAATAGAATTTAACCTAACATTTTAAAAGCAAATATCATTTCAGACGTGTATCCTTTCTTCAATGCTACGGGCTTACTTTATAAGTCTATATAATTAAATCTACAGTACCTAATCCTACAAGAAGATAAAGTGTGCACACTTAGTTTTGAGAAGGCAAAAGGGAACCTCATCTTTTGATTATGAATGTAAATGACATGCCATATACAGTTTAGTGTCTTTCCACAAATACTTCAAATTCCATTGTGGTGGTGACACACTTTATTTTACTGATGAAAGAAGTGAGGCAGACAAACTCCCTCCATCCATTTGTTTTATATCTTAAGAATCATACACAGAATGTTTTTGGCAGAAGTCAAGAGTTGATTATTCTCCACACAAACTCCTTAAGAGCTTCTTTAATGATTCTGATGCAGGTTCTGCCACACGCCTGATGTAGGATCAGATGTGTTTGGAAGATGATATGGATACAATGTGACTGTGTAGCGAGTCATATTAGAAGTGCTTGCACCTAGGAATCATCTGGTTTTATTATAGAAACATCAGTGTTCAGCAAGCTCCAGATATAACTGTGATTTAACAACATTTATCTTTAATTCATTCAGTAAACAGTTGTCAAATGCCTACTATATGTGAGGCACTAATTACGTGTTGAAGAAACAAAAGACCAATATAATTAGTTTCTTGACTGAAGGAATCTCAGTTTGGTGAAGGAGCAAACAAAAATAAACAAGTATAAACAAGTGAAATACTGGGGCCGGCCTGGTGGTGTAGTGGTTACATTTTTAAGTTCTGCTTCAGGGGCCTGGGGCTTGCAGGTTGGGATTCCCATAGAGGACCAACACACTGCTCATCAGGCCATGCTATGGCGGTGTCCCACATACAAAATAAAGGAAGGTTGGCGCAGATGTTAGCTCAGCAACAATCTTCCTCAAGCAAAAAGAGGAAGATTGGCAACAGATATTAGCTCAGGGCCAAACTTCCTCACACACACACAAACACAAAATTTACTATTCATAGTGTGGCTAAAATTTTGTTTGCCATAATGCCTCTCTGGCAGAGTGTACTATTGTGCATAAATACTCACTGTCCTTTCCAGCTGGGGAAAGGAAATCATAACTTTCCTAACCAATGGACGTCATGTGTGGCCTTATGACTTGATTGCCTAGAGGAATGTGAGGTTAAGTGATATATATCCCACAGGGGCAGAAAGTTTAGCAGCCAGTGTGTGGTTTATCATGTTCTCTTTCTTTCTGCCACTTTGACTATTAATGTTTCCACTAGAGGCAGCAATATCATCTTGGATCCTGAAGTAAAAAATACTTAAAGAAGAGTCATCCCCACCAGGAATGAACATGTAATGTAGTGAGGAAAAAACCTTTGTTAGTAAGCCACCGAGACATGGAGAGTGTTTGTTACTGCAGCATCACCTGTCCTGTCTGGACCAATACAGTCCCTTAGAGCTGCACGGTGCATGTGTCACAGAAGTACTCTCATAAGACCAGGTGAAGTACAATTGGAAACTCCAATCACGGATGGAACCAGAGACGGTTTCACAGTTTCACTAACAGAACTACATTACTCCACTTGAGATTCAAGCAATTCGTTTGCTGTTAGTGACATGGGAAATACCACCGGAATTGGAAGTGGTAAGGAGAAGGAGTTGGAGGTGAGAAAACATGAGTAAAACCACAAAAGGCAAAGCACTACCTAAGTGTGAGACTAGTGTGGTAGCAGGAGCTGGCCTATGAGACTGTACTTAATTATGAAAACTCAGGGCAGGAAATCTGAGTTTTACAGACCTTGAAATTAGCTTAGGTACCAAGATATATAACTGCCGTTGAGCACTAGGTAACTGATACATAGTTACTCTATGACAGAAATATTCCCATCATTAAATGAGGCACAAAATTGATGCGCAAGACAAGCAGAAAAAATTCAGAGCCGGAGGACAGGCCTTCACAGTCCCTCCACTTGCCCACCGAACTATCACGTCCCCACACACCTGCTGATTCCTGTGATTTGTGTTGGCAAGCTGCCTCATTTGAGGTTTGTGAATTGGTTTGTATCCCCTTAGGTCTTAAGGAGCTTAAAAAATAATCAGATGTATGACACTATGTAAATATATAATTTTGGATAGAATTGCTCTTGGGTGGGGCTAGGGCACATTTTTAGACTCTCCAAACGATTGTAAACTACGGCCAGAATTTAGAACCATTGCCATCGAGGGATAGAAAACTACTTCCAGGAAATATATGTATACTTCAGTGTAGTCTTTAGGGATAGAGGCATACATCTATTTATTTTTATCCTTTTAGTAACTCTAGTGGTGGAAATTTTAGGATGGAAAATAGAAGATCAGAGATAATGACCAGTGCTGTCTGCAAATAGTATAGGACAATAACTAGTCAAATACCACAGGCAACATTTGCTCAATCTTTCCACAAAACGGATTGTTGTGGTATGTTTCTGGCACTGCGATAGGCACAGTTTTTGGTCCCAGTGAGCTATTTTAGAGCTCTGAGGCTTGTAGAACAGGAAAACACCTAAACTGGCAGTGCAGAGGTGGCCTCTTTCTTCTCCTAGAAAGCAAACTAATCTAGAACCCAGGGCTTTAATATTTGTGCCAAACTATACTTATGCCTTCATATATTTCATCACTCAGCATTTGGATCTCAGAGAAACTCCATGATATATTTCTCCTATTTATGCTTTCTGTCAGTAAAATAACAATGTGAATAATTCGATGCTGAAATTTACCTGATTAAATCAAGAAAAGTTTGTTTCAAAATTCTCTTTTTTAATATCTTATATTGTCTCTCAAGGACACTATTTATTCAGTCTTTGATATATTTCAAAGAAATTGACTTTAATCATATCTGGAACTCTAACTCCATTCCAAATAGTAAGTTCTAAATTATGTGAGAATAATCTTCGAGAACTTAATTACATAATAAAATACTTCAATGTCTGTAACTTCTTTGATTATATTAAATTAATTTTAAATTCTACAGATTTTTAAATGAAATATTTTTAAAGGAAAAAATAATCTGTAGAAAAGGGAGAAAGAGGATCAGGAAATCACAAAGATGAACAGCGGTACCGAATATTTTTAGTTACAGACAAGTTGCGATCGTTCAGAGGTTTGACTGGTTTCAGATATTCTGGAAGAGCTGGGTAGAGAGGGGGAAGGTGCTAGGAATCAAGCAGGTGATGTTTCTCAGTTGAAGTCAGTAATTTGGAGTTTAAGCTTCAACCTCCCTTCTCTCACCCTATATAAGGGTTGCTAATCAAGGCTAATTAGCCAGATTATAGCTCCTTGCTGGGGAGATAAATGAACAGAAGGAGGACACAGCTGCAAAACCAGGATGAACGGTACTTCTCCAGCTTGGTGCGCACAAATCACCTGGGGATTTTGTTAAGAGGCGAATTCTAAGTCAAGCAAATGAGAATGTGCGTTTCTAACAAGCTCCCACCTGGTATCTATGCAGCCAATCCTTGCATGACACTTTTGTGTATCGAGATTGGAGTTGATATAGTTCTATTCTCAAGTTGTATCCATGACTGACTCATCACCTTAGTTAATTGACTATTCACTATACTTCTTGCGCTAGCACAATAATTTCTTTATATGTGAGAAAACAATGAAACTAATACAAATCTCTTTGTTTATGTTATTTAATCTACCATTTCGGTGAAATGAAGTGAAACTTTGAAAAGTGAAATGGTGTGAGAAAAAGATATTTTCTGAAGTAATCATTTGAGAAAAATTAGGCAAGCTGAAAGAAAGAAAACGAATATCCCTTTATCCAAATGAGTTTTTTCCTTATTAGGCCACTTAACATTTTCATTTAAAAGGTCTAGAATAATTTATGTAATAATAAGTCAGTTTGGCCCTATCTAGGTAGTTGGCTTGGAGTAAAATGACTAAGTTTTTGTGTCTCCATCTGTAAAATGAGTAAATTGGATAAAATTAGTTTTATTGCCTCAAAATTCTGAAATTGTATAAGAATTTTTGTACCCTTATTTAGCATTAACATAAAACAAATATTTGTCAGAAGTTTAACTCAAATCCTAAATAATCAAAAGCAAAGGAATATAGAAATCTAGTGTCTTAATGATTGATAGTAATAGGATAACAGGTCTGAATTCCAGCTCTGCTAACTTCCCGACTGAGGGACTCCGTTTTACTGTAGTTTCTCATTTAATAAAAAAGGAAAAGAAGCAAAAATGCCCCTCCTAGCATTGTTTTGAAAAGCTAGATGTTTTGGTATGTGTAGGACATTTAAAACCATGCCTACCTCTTGGCAAACTATTTATTAAATTAAATAAATCATCAAAAATTAAAAACGAGGGACTGACCCAGTGGTGTAGTGTTTAAGGTCACATGCTCCTCTTTGGCAGTCCGGGGTTCACAGGTTCAGATCCCAGGCATGGACCTATACACCACTCATCAAGCCATGCTGTGGTGGCATCCCACGTATAAAGTAGAGGTAGATTTGCACAGATGTTAGCTCGGAAACAGTCTTCTTCAAGAAAAAGATGAAGATTTGTAACAGCTGTTAGCTCAGGGCCAATCTTCTTTACCAAAAAAAATAAATAAATGAACAACTAAATGAAATATTAAAGGAGACAGAACTGAAACACTAACAAAAATAAGCATAGCAGTTTCCAACTATAATCATTAAAAATACCCTGCAATTTTCATTGATTGTAAATGTGACTTGAGAGTGATGAAATTCTTTAGAATTTACAAGGCTAAAAGTGAGAAACAACACAGCATAGAAGTTTTCCGCTTTTTTACTCTTAATTTCTGACACAAGTCTCAAAGTAAAAGCAAAAACTCCAAAACCAAATACCAATTGTAAATTAAGCCTGACAACTGTAAAGGGTAAATAAAAACTGTCAGGTTCTATACCACTAGCCAAAGTCAACTACAATGACCTCCTAAAGAACAAGAAATGTTCTTAACAAAAGCATGAATCTTAAACTTTTTAGGGGAATATCTGAGGTTTTGTTTTTCTTGAATAACTTAGTAGTATTGTTTGAATTTACCTTTGGAATTGAAAGTATTCAGTAAAAATCACATGTAGAAACCTCCCTTCTGCTTTTGGCGAAGATGAAGTAACATGGGCAAGATGTACCTCTTGACTGAAAAGAAAATTATAAAAGTCATATAAAATAAATGAGTTTTCAAGACCTTGGAAATCCAACAGCTAAGGAAACGATCCCAGAGAGACAGGAAACAAATGAGATGAGACTTGTGATTGTCGTGCCTTCGTGCCTTACTACTGGGAAGACATTGGGCCTTGATGCCAGGAGACGAAACACAGGACGGCCTTAATGACCTCTCTGATTTGAGCAGGCTGAGCTGGGAGTCCAGGAAGGTGAAGATGGCTAACATCTTAGGGCTGGATATGGGGGGAACAATCTTCACAGAGAGAGCTTCAGAGCCTTGCAGAATCACCCAGTTGAGTTTTCAGCTGAGAGCTGATCAGCACATGCATGTGAGAAAGCTATCTAAAACCAGTGAAAGAAGCACCCCAAGGATGAGAAGGACCAATCCCCGGAAGCTCACACAAGCCAGGAAGAGTTCCTTTTCCCAACAGCCTGAGTGAAGAAACCTTGTAATATTGTTCTATTTCTAGTTCTATTTAACGTGTTCACTCTTTTCCCTAAACATTGGGAATATATTATAAAATGTGATTTATGGTGAAAAAGTTCTCTTGGAAGAACTGAAGACAAGACTTTTTTTGGATTAAGGACAGTCTTTTCACAAGTAATAAGTATTAACACACTTTTTAGTTAGTAACTTTGCTGTACTTCTGGGCTGCTAGTGAGATCTTTCACGAGAGAAATTACTACTACTAATGATAAATTTTGCAACAGCACCAGGATTCTGTTCAATACTGATTCTAGTATCTATGTGAAGAGAATGATGGGGAGTGACTCTCAAAGGGCAAAGGACTCAGAATGATTCCTCCAAGAATTCTTGTATACATACATTTTTAAAGGGCAAGATAATGAATGTTTCCCAGATGAGGAGGAGGGACAGAATTAAGAGGCTTAAAATATTATAGATGAAAGGAAAGTCCCGGTCTTCCTCACCCCAATCGTGGGATTAATCTCTTTCGGTAGGACAGGTTCTCAACCACTCACAGGAGAAACAATCGTTCTTAGAACTGTCATGCCCAAGTTCGATATTTTCTAGACAATTATGTTCCATTTGGAAGGATGTTGGGTCATGGAAAAAGAAAAATAAACAAACAAATAACATATAAAGTTGGAAACCAGACAGACTTGGATTTGAGTCTTAGATGTTCCACTTATTATCTAAGCCTTAGTTTTTTAAGCAGTGTAATAGATAAATTAATGCCAGTATTGCAGGATCATTGCGAAGATTAGAGAAAATCTGTACAAAGTATAACCCATCAGGAGCTCTAGGAAGACAGCAGCAGGAAAGTATCTAAGCTCCTCTACATTCATTTAATGATTCATTCATTTATTCATAGGGCCTCTCTTTATTTTAGCTTATACTACATATTAGATGTCACTCTTCTAGAAGAATGTGTGATATCAGTGAAAAAGATAAACATTCCTAACCTCATTAAATTACAGCATGAGAGGCTCACAATTAAAATAAATCTGGTAAATTAACAAGTTATGTCCTTTGGAAAGTTAAAGCAAGTTAAAGGAGATCAGTGGTGCAGGGGTGGGAGCTGGTTGTAATTTTAAATAGGGAGAGATTCAGAGTAACCCTCACTAACATAATGACATTTGGCAAAGAAGATAAGAGAAATAGCACTGTGTCTATTTGATGGAGGGGCATTGCAAGCAGAGAGAAAGCGCAGGCAAAGTCCTAGAAGCAGGCGGATGGCTGATATGGCAAAAGAACAAGGAGGACACTGATCAAAACGCATCAAAGAGCAAGGAGAAAAAGAAGGGAAATGAAGATAAAGAGCTGTGTGTGTGGTCATGGGAACCAGCTGGATGGGGTTGGGTTTTACAAGCCATCATAGGGACTGATTTTTCCTATTAGTAAAATGGGAAATTTTTGACTAAAGAAGTGACATAATCTAACTTATGTTTTAAAAGGATCACTCTGGCTGCAGTATTAAGACTAAAATGGGTAAGCGTGGAAGCAGGAAGAATAGTAAAGAGGGAATAACAGTGCTCTAGGCGAGAGAGGATGATGGCTGGGACTTGGTTGGAGGAGGTAAGGTGATAAGAAATGATGGCATTCTGGATTTATTATAAAGATAGAGCCAGTCCATCTGCCTCCTGAGGACACCGGCAGAGCCCAGAGTGAAGCCTTTGGCTCTGTCAGTCCCAACACAGAGCACAGCCTCAGGAACTATTTATTTTCTAGCCAGACGGGTGGCTGGGGTCAAAGAACTGTGGCAAGCATCCAGGAATAGCATAAGCCTGATCTACAGTAATCTGGAAATCCCTGGGGCTTAATGTGATTATGTCTCATCTCTCTGTCCAAAATTTTCTGAATCCAAAGAGACAAAGTGGATTTCTCCTGATGGCAAAGATAGGGTCTGACAACCATCAGCTGCTACCACACTGGCTCATAGCAGCAGAGACCCTGGTCCTCTTCATCACGTTTAGTGTTGGCTGCAGTTAAAATGGTGCTTGCTGTGATCCACTGCCCAGATTGTCCTTCAGGAATGAAGAGCATACTCCCCCAGCTGCCAAAAATACTACCAAAAGGTGGCCTTCAGCTGTCAGCCTTCATTGGGGATTGTCTTGGCTGAAGAAAACTGCCAAGCACAAGGTCATGCCTGCTACCAAGGGTAATCACAACTAATGCTTAATCTGTGTGGGAGTGAAAGGTCCGATCTCCTTGCCCCAACTCAGGATAACGCAGAAGGATCATTCTAGTGCCATATCTCTTCATGAGGTCAACTGTGAACTTTGTTTGGACTGCATCATAGCTCGTCTTTCTTTGACCAAGACTGCTTCTTTCCCCATCCTGCTAAGATATTTAATAAATATCTTGCATGTTAATATCCATCTCAGATTCTCCCTCCTGAGCAACGCAGTTTGTAATAGTTGATATCAGGGGGTGATCTGAGAAAGTAGATGCTAGGATGAAATTTTGGAGCCAGATCATCTATCACTCAGCAATGTGGACTCAATCATTGTAGTAAGTGAAGTACAGAAAGCATAAGGTAACAAGTGATTATAAAAACTTACCATCAGGGGCTGGCCTGGTGGCGCAGTGGTTAAGTGCACACATTCCACTTCGGTGGCCCAGGGTTTGCTGGTTTGGATCCCAGGTGCAGACATGGCACCACTTGGCAAGCCATGCTGTGGTAGGCGTCCCACATACAAAGTAGAGGAAGACGGGCATGGATGTTAGCCCAGGGCCAGTCTTCCTCAGCAAAAAGAGGAGGATTGGCAACAGATGTTAGCTCAGGGCTGATCTTCCTCAAAAAAAACAACAACAACTTACCGTCAATGTAAGAGATGGTCTGCCAATAGAAGATAATGTATTACCTCTCTTTTTCGCTCTCAACCTCTTTGCGTGTACGCATCAAGGAAAGGCCATATGAGGAGATGGTGAGAAGGCGTAGTTTGCAAGCCAGGAAAAGAGCTCTCACTAGGAACCTTGATCTTGGACTTCCCAGCTGCCAGAACGATGAGAAATACATTTCTGCAGTTTAAGCTAACCAGTTTATGGCATTTTGTTATGGCAGCCCGAACAGACTAATGCACTATCCCACTAGGGAAGTCTGGTGAAAAAATATTTATATTTTATGAAGATGTCAAATTCAGCATAGCCTTTTCCATATGGAGTAGATAGCTAGAATTTTTCATTAAGTTCTCCTTTAATATCATATATTTCCGGAGATGACCAAAAAGTTGTTTCACTAAAAGTATAAAGTTAAATTCCCACACTTTTTGACTGAGGGAGTGTCAGTTTACTCAAAAGCACTCCAGCCTTTTGATAACATGACCCATGGACAACAGCATTCTTGTTCCTTCAATAGAGTGACGTCCAGTGCATTGATATAGTAGGTAACATGAACTCTCAAAGCCAGATACTCAGGTCAACTTAAAGCTGCCAGAGCAAACAGAAAGTAATTCTATATATTTACCCAAAAAGTTTATTTTTATTCATTATTTTTGTTTGCTTGCTTGTGTGTTATTAGTGTGGGTTTTTTTGGTATAATGTGGCATATTTATTACTACTACTAGTCATGCAAACTACTTCACTCTGTTGCTTTTTAAAGTCGAAGTTTTCAGCTTGGAATATGTTCTATTTGATTGTTTGTTTATGACACTGTTATTGTGGGTTTTCCCCACTGTATATTCATTTTATTTTTTGGTCCCCACGTGTAAATTTCAAAAGCGAAATCGTGTGCTAGCTCAGGAGAGAGAAGATATTTACAGGGCATGCATTCTGTTTTAATGCCCTAGTAATATAAAGGATATTTTTCATGTGGGAATGCTTTAAAGGCCTCTAAGTTTTCAGATTTCATTATAAACAATCTGATGAGGGAAACCCCAAAACAATTTTTAAAAAGGGAGTCCCTCAAGATGCAGCTATCTAGCTGAGAAAACACTTTTGGAGTAGATATGACCCATGCATTGCTGTGTTCAGTTTATTTTTCTTCCTTTATGGTATTTTTATGCATTGAATATACATTCTACTTCCACCATGTTAACAGGTGCTGCTGGATTAAAAAGTGAATCCGGTGGAATTGAAACCCTCAAGAAGCACACAAACATCCAGATAACCAGATACTAAGGAATACTTACAGCATAGTGTTATGTGTATAAAGACGGCATGTAAAAGACAGTGTTGGTACAGAAAGAAATGATGAAGTTTGCATGTGGGGGGCGAAGCGATGGAGATATATACCGTCATTGAATCCTCCACAGAAAACGTGACTGCGATCTTTGTGCTGGACCTTGACATCAAATTTTACCAGAAAGGGTATAAATATGAGAAGCACCCAAACAACATTCTATGTCTGGGCAATGCTCGTGAGTTTCTGTTTGGAGGGAAGGATAATAAGGCAGAGAAGTTCAAGGAGGAGGGTTCTTGAACTCTTATAGCATCATTACTGTCTATTTGAGTCAGGCTTCTTTTGGTTTCAAGTGATAGAAACTCTAAACACATTAGATTAATATAAAAAGGGAGTTTATTTTTTCAGGTAACGGAAACATCTAGGGCTAGCATCAGAAAAAGAATCCGGATATTAGATCCAGGTGACATTTATTAAAGTCAGTATGTAACAACCATAAAATTGCTGAAGATTCAGGATGTTACACTAAGAGATTTAAGAGGATTGGTCAGCTTCCCCCTGTGGCTGCTTGTGACCATGTAGGACTTAGAAACAGTAAGGATACCGTCGCCTCAGCAAGAATGCAGTCACTGGCCAGGAAACCAGGGAGACTTGAGAAGCCATGCTCACCGAACAGCCAGTGGCCTCATTTCTTCCATCATCCTTTGCTGTCTTTACATTCTTTGAGCCTGTAGGTTCTGAAAGAGTTGGAGCATTCATTGAAGTGCTCATTCTCACAATGTGTCAAAGCCAGTAGTCAATGGGATTAATTTAATCCCTAAGAAAATTTCGGGTGCTCTTACCAGAAGGACAGCAAGTTAGGCAGGCAAAAAACATAAGTCCACGCAGAGGCCAACTGCTTGATGTTTGCAGGAGGCTGTAAATGCCTTGAGGACAGGGAAAACGTCCAAAAACTTCTTAACCTTCTGTATCACTCAGAAGGAAGCTGAATTAGAATGTATAAAATTGATAAGATTTTATTAAGACCAACTGACTAGTTTCTTTCTTTCCTACAGTATTTTTTCCTGACTCCCGAAGGACTTAATGTCCATATTACACATTTTATTACTGACATTTGGAGCCTATAAATTTGCTAAATAATTCAATGTGTAAAAGTCTTGTCATTATAATTAGGTTATGACCACTTAGAAGGTAAGCTATGATTTTATCTTTTCCCACCCCAGCCTCTATTATAAAGTCATTAATTTATTTAATTATTCTTTTATTTATCAAATACATAGAGCAACGTACTATGCATCAATGTGCTAACTGCTGGAGATACAAAGATGAATATAACACTATCCCTAACCACAGATCTCAAATTAACTGTTTTGCACTATTGCTTACCACAAGTTCATCCTAAAGGGAGAGTCAGATTACCGCAAATTATTACACTGCAGTCAAAGAAATACTACCGTTAGTGTACGAGAAAAATAGATGACGGAGAAGGAAGTCAATGTTCCGCTATGGTAGATGAGCAGATTCTCAGGACAGCCTCACAGAAAGCCGATTTAGACTAAATCATGCTATATAAACTGAGGTTTACTTAAGAGGGGAGGAAAAACAAGTCACGTCAGCATTTATCATTTATTTATTTATTTGTTGTGGTTCTGCTAATGAAAATTTCTTTCAGATTCTCTTTATCTGGAAAAAAAGTCATTTTTTCTTAAATTCTGAAAGATTT
Source organism: Equus przewalskii (assembly GCF_037783145.1). Taxonomy (NCBI): domain Eukaryota; kingdom Metazoa; phylum Chordata; class Mammalia; order Perissodactyla; family Equidae; genus Equus; species Equus przewalskii. Next base: position 64,465,293 of record NC_091847.1, read on the forward strand.
TTTTACTGGTATAGGATTCTAGGTTGAGATTATTTTCTTTCAGCACTACTAAAATGTCATTCCAGGGCCAGCCTGGTGGCGCAGTGGTTCAGTTCACACATTCTGCTTCGGTGGTCTGGGGTTTGCCAGTTCGGATCCCAGGTGCGGCCATACGCACTGCTTATCAAACCATGCTATCACAGGCGTCCCACGTACAAAGTAGAGGAAGAAGGCACGGATGTTAGCTCAGAGCCAATCTTCCTCAAAAAAAAGAAAAAGTCATTTCACTATACGCTGGTTTTCATAACTTTTGTTATGAAGTTGTATCTGTAAGTTTTTCTGTTGCTCTTTTAAAGGTAATGTGCTTTTTTTCACTCTAACTACTTTTAAGATTTGTCTTTGTCTTTGGTTTTCATCAGTGTTGATATAATTGTCTAAATGTGTTTTGTTTGAACTTATCCTGAATGAGTTCACAAAGCTCCTCAAATCAGTTTTGGAAACATATCAGCTGTCATTGATGGCTTCAAATATTCCCCCTTCCCCCCGCCGTCCACCACGGCCTGAAACTCACAGAGCTGGGAAGAAGGAGTTACAATTTGATTACCACCAAGAAAATATAGCTTTGTTAGCTATGTTTTTAACCTCTATGCTATAACACTTATTTTAGCTAAAAACACAATATGAGCTTTTCTGTTCTAACTTTGTTCAAAAAGTCAAGTTTTGCAAGAATTTTCTCAAATATCATTTTCTATAAATTAGTTATTTTAATGTCTTTTTAAACAAGCCAAGAATTTCAAAGACACAATCTAACTTGCTAACTTCTCATTTTATTATATTTAAAATGAGATTTTATTTTTTTCCAGAAACACAGACACTTTCAACCTATCACAAACCACCAGCTAAGTGTATGTGTGTGCGTGCATGTGTGTGCTTGTATGTGCGTGTGCATGTGTGTTTTCAATTTCTCTATTGCTGGGAATTCCCTAGAACTGGAGTTTCCATTTCAAGCAGCATTTCCTAACTTTGACTGATGTTGGTATCTTTTCATTTATACACGGGGAATTTACGCATTGTTTTTGAAGTTGTTTTTACATTACTCTTGGTGACTTTATGTTAAACAATTTCCTATTTCCTAAGAGGGTATTTTTAGTAATATGCTTTCTCATTGTTTGATTCAGAAGCTTGTAACAGAGCCAGAGTTTCTATCATGTACTATTTAAGTAAATGATTTTAAATATATAGTGTAGGGGAAAGATTTTTATTTATAACACTAATTAGGCAACATTACAAAATAATATTAATAAAGAACAATTATTTGTCCCAAGAAATATTAAGACCAAGAAGAAAATGGACAATTGTTAGAGTAGTATTTGAATTAACAAGGCATTATACTAACAGTCTCTTTATGTATAGCTCAAAAGAATATAAAATAATGTCCAAAATATTTCAAATTTTCAAATTTGCTCTAAGTAATTATACCACTTTTCTCGAGGATGTTACACTAATTTTGTATATTTAGCTCACATTTTTTAATTAGGATTAATTGCTCTAATATGAAAATATATTGTCAAGTTTTAAAGAATGTGTTAAATTGAAACCACATGGATTCATAATATAGGAGGAATGAAAACATGAGTGTAAATATTTTGACAACTGTAAATATGTAAGAATGTTTTCTTATCAAAAACAAAGTTTCAATGTTTATTTGCGCTTGGAAAAGAGCAAATTATCTTACTGAATTATTCTAATTATCTGAATTCCCACATGCAGTCTCTAATGTTGATATGCACTTATCTATTTTATCATACATAATTAGTGTCTATACTAAGATGCTCGGTATTTAAAGTATAGAGAGCAATTAAAGTAATAGAATCTTTGGCCAATTATTTATGAAAAGAGTTTGTAGATGTCATCAATTAAAACTACACCTTTAAGTGGTATTTTTCTAAAGTTAATTTCGTATTGATTCTAAACATTATGTTGTATAATTGAAATAAATGATCTGTTTCAACTGAGAGTGTAATGAATCAGATCTGTAGGATTCTTTATTTTGAAGACAATGAGGTGTATTATAACACTAGAGACCTTGGCTCCAAAGCATCGTATATTCTCTGTAGTGATTCCATTAGGAGAGGGGCTTAACCAAGGCTAGGATGGGAGGGGTGAAATGGGATGTTTTTCTGGCCACTGTGGGCATAGTCAGCAATCCAAATAATTATATTCAAAGGATTACTAGAGAATTAACAAATATATAAATAGGTTTACTTATTAATCTATTAATCCATGTCCTAGAAATAGAGAGAAACCAAATGAAGTATGGAAACTGTGAGCTATTGCCCAGAGGATGGGGGAAATATTGGACCTGGTATGGATCCAACCACTATGAGCTTTGGTTTTATTACCAATAAGGGGGAAAGAAGTGTCTTAGTTCAGAATTAGCTGGCATAATAGAATTGAGATCTAGATGAAAGGGACATTTAGTGTCATTAAGTGCAAATGGAAAATAATAAAAGAAGAAATAAAAAGCATAACAAATGAACAAGAACCAGGAACAGAAAAGAGCAGATTTGAAAAACATTCTGGGAGTGAAAAATGCAGAAACTGCAATTTAAGACTAGGTGTACTGTTAAACAGCAAGCTTAGACACAGAGGGACAAGAAATAATTGGTTAATTAAGAGATAAAGAATGCTGCACATATAAGAGAGTGTGTAAATGGAGAAAGACTAATATGCAAGCTAAAAAAAAAAAAGAGTTCCAGAAAAAGAGAAAAGAGAGAGAAAGGGAAGATGATAAATAAAACTACTTTTGGGGGGCTGGTCCAGTGGCTTAGTGGTTAAGTTTGTGCACTCTGCTTTGGCACCCTGCAGTTCATGGGTTTGGATCCCAGGCGTCGACCTACCCACTGCTCATCAAGCCACGCTGTGGCAGCATGCCACATGTGAAGTGGAGGAGAATTGCCACAGATGTTAGCTCAGGGACAATCTTCCTCAAGCATGTAATTGACAAGGTTATGATCCAGACTAGACAAATTTTTTAAAAGTGGAATCAGTAAGGGAGAGAGAAGGGATAAAGGCGGTACAGAAGGAGAAAAAGGAGAAGAATTAAAAAGGAGAAGACAAGGAGTAAGAAAAAGAGAAGAAAGGAGTTTTCCTTAAAGAAATAAGGACTCACTATAGGTGTGCAGTAATTAAAAGAGTACAGTGTTGATACGTGAATTGGTTAACAATGGAATAGAATAAAGTACATGGAAACAGATCCATGAAGATGACCCTGTAGTATATGAGGGATGTGGATCATAAACCAGTGAAGAGGTGACTCTCCACTCAACGGCGCTGGGACAATTCACTGTTCACATGAGTAAGAATAAAATTAGATCCTCATCTTAGATCATACAGAAAAATTCAGCCCAGTTAGGTCTAAGCATAAAATTTTAGGGCATTTCAAACCTTAAAACATTTAGATATTTTTTTACTTGCTAAAAAAATATAGCATCAAAAAATTTTACTCTATAAGTATTGTTTTAATACATTCTAGATAACTAATTTTTCAACAGAAACACAATTTTATGCTTTTCTTTTGTTTTTTATCCTGCTTGTTTTTCTTTTGTTTTTTGCTAAGAGCTAATTTTTTATTAAAAACATACATTCCAAAATTGTCCAAATTTAAATTAACTATTGAGTAATATTTCCTCCATTATTCAATATTTTAAATATCAACTAAGGGTAGGGTACATACATTGATTACAGTTATAAAATCTTTAAACTTTTTCAAATAATTCATTAGTTAATATTTTTGGTTCCAAAAATTCCTCTATTCCTTTCAGCATCTGCCATTCTAAAGCAATACATTTACTGAATATTTTCTTTACACACATCCTTAAATCTCCATATAAATGTCTGCATCTTTCTTTCTCCCTTCTCCCCCAAGAAATATTCTTCATGATCTCCTTCGGAGCTTCTACGCTATTTTTAAACGTCATATGTTTTGGTTATCTTTCGCTATCAACAAACTCCCCTAAAACTTAGTGGCTTGAAACAACCACCATTTAATTACCTAAAATATTATAGGTCAGACACGTGGACAGGACACGGTGCATTTGGATGGTCTCAGCTCCAAATCATGTCTGCTGGGCAGGGTCTGGGACCTTGTTCTCAGCAGTGGCTGGATTTCTTGGTTCTCCTCTATGTAGTTTCAAGACTTTTCCCTCTGCATGTGGCCTCGCCACATAGGCTCTCCCTGGTTAACTTCTCACAGCATGGAAGCCAGATTCCAAGAGAAGAAAGTGAAAGCTGTCTGTTCTTTTTAAATCTAGACTTGGAAGTCCACTGTATTCTGTGGGGAGAAACCGGTGAGAAGGGCAGCAAAGATTCAAGGAGAGCGTAAATAAGCTCTACCCCTTCATGTGAGAAGCAGAATGTGATGTGAAAGGGAAGGAAATTTGGGGACTATCATGTTAAGTGCATAGTGTTAGAGATGCCAAGTACTATAAAAATATTAGGCAGAAAGCTTAGCATTTGAACACAGGATTGCTTAATTTCAAAGTCCACATTCTTTTCAACAGTCCAAACTTTATCCCAAAGATTAGAGGCTGGATTTTAAGAATTACATCAAAATAAAAAGGTTTATAATTACAGATTTCTTTCCAAAATCATGATATACACATTAAACTTAGCATTCAATGAACTGAGGCTTTAAATTGAAACTATAAAAATTTATCCATAATTTTATTAAGAAGGAAGTGGTGTTTCTCTATTAATTTCTAAACTAAAAGTGAGAAAATTGCATTGCTTTCATACTATTAAATGACTTCTATAATGTAATATTTCTAATAATTTTTATCTTGTTACTTAAGCAATACCACCTAAGAGTTAGAAAACCACGGCTAAATTAAACAGAAGGAAAATTGTATAAAATTTAGGAAATGCAGACAGTTAAAAAATACTTAACTAATTTTTATTTCCACCACCAGACTACCCACTGTTAACATTCTAGGCATAGCTTTCATTAATTTTTCTATCACCATTGGACACAGAATAAAACAATTAAGCCTACAAACATCTCTATTATTTTATTCATCAGCACTTGCTCCCTACCTTAAATCACACTTTTTCTCTATCATTACATTTGTTCACAATTCCTTCTCAATTACCTATTATTTCCAAGGCTTGGTCCAATGTTATCTCCTACTATAAAGGCACTGTAGGAAAGGAACTCTTTTCTGTATTGGAGTAAATTATGATCCTGGAGTCAGATTATTTGGCAGTGGATGGAATAAAGAATACGAAACAATAAAGGAAGCAGCATTATCTGAGATAAAAGAAGAAAACTAAAGGAAATTTACTACTCTCTATTTCCAAAACAATTCTACTAGATTTTCCTACTTTATTTCCCAAATAATAGCAACATCATAACTTTCTTGCAAAGAGAAAAAAAAACAAGGCTTATCTGTAATTGAAGTGTGAGTCTAAAGTAATCAACTGGTTCATTCAAACTTTTGAAATTAGTACAATAGTTGAAATTACAATATCTATTACATAGCTTTCTCGCCTTTAATAGTATTTTTTTCTTTGTTTCCCTCATATTTTGGAATGTGAGGTTAAGTAGAATTCACTGAGTTAATTCCAAGTGAGAGTTAGAACATTTTAAAACATGGAACTCCTAATACGGTATGACACTGTCTGTAATTTAATCATTCTTGACTGTTTTCCATCACTACTCTTGATATGCATGTAAACTATTCTTCCAATAAGGCCTTGTGAAAATAACACCTAACAGAACAACTCTATTTATAAAACAGGGAGTTTTCAGATTTTTCTGTGTGCTAATACATGCTGTGTGCCCTTAAAACATACTCTATGACTTCCAAGTGGAATCATGCCGTCATAATGACCAGTCCAATTTTCCATTGTATAAAAAGTTCATTATGTAGCTATAGCCTGAAACAAATGTAAATGAGGTGAGTCATTACACGAGAATTATCTCTCAGTTTTTGGCATCAGGTTTTATATTCCAGAGAGCAGATTTCATGAGCTTTTTATGTTGTATAAAATTTGTACACATATGAGTCCTTGTAACTGAAAACTGTTGAATGGGTTCTTTTCTCCTTTGAAAAGAAAGCTCCTTGTATCATTGCTGAAAAGTCAGCAAGCAAAGCTGTAATAATTTTAACTTCTCAACCTATCATTGCAATCTTTAAAAAGTTATTTTTGAATAACCTATACATATAATACAATTATCTCCATATGATCTTTAGGAAATTTGCATAACAGAATATCGAGTGGGGCTTTCCTACCGTCCTGTTGTGCCAGAAGCTTAAAGCTAGAGGTAAAGAAGAGCTAAGTACTGGTATATTCTAAGGAGAGCCACCCACAACTAGTCCTGTCACCCCTAACTCTGAAGCAGAAGAACATGACCCTACTGCTAGTCCAGGTGGGGAGAGCACTGGGCACGGGCAAAGCAGAGCTGTAGTGCTGGACCTCCTGGGGACTGCGATGTTCCTGGAGAGATTTCCTTTCTATTCTCCTGGGAGGAGGCGGCACTCTTTCTCCTGTGAATGAGCCCCTTTCTCGCTCAGGCACTGTTACTCTTAACTCTCTGGTGAACTGGCGGGTACGGAGTTTCAGGGCTGTCCACGGAATCCGGGCAGCTGTACCTGCTGTTCCCAGAATCCCCCAAATTAGGCCTTTGTTTGTTTGTTTTGAGCAGAAAGGTGACAGATTGTTACCCTTCTCTGCTGGGATTCCTAGCATTACTTCTACCAGCCTTGCTTTTAGTACGCAAAACATTTAACATTTAAATGTGCTTGTCAAGAAAATAAAAATAATACTACCATATTAACAAAAATCAATATTAAAATTGAAAGCTCTAGAAATAATCTACTCAGTACAGTTGAAAAGTCTGAAGATGTTCTGTAAACAAATACAATAAATAGGTTAAAACCCTCTTCTGCCTTTTACTAGAGGTATGGTATGGGAAAATTACCTTCTTTCTGTAGAAATGAAACTAGTAATACTTACCAGAAATAATTAATATTTATAAAGTAATTTTAACCAGGACATGGCTAATAGAAACTAATTTTTTAACTGATGCAAAATAAAATATTCTGAAAAAGAATGCAAAATTTGTAAAGATAAATTACATTGACTTTTATTGTGTGTATTTAAGTATTGTTTTATTTTAAATATTTACAATAAAAATAAAATTATTTTTCCATACTCATAATACTCTTGAATTACTAAAATTGTAATCTAGTTCTACTTTTAAACATTATTTGAAGTAGCTGATGAGGCAATAGTTTCAACTATCCATGTGAAAATTCAAGCATTGTACTAACAGACGCACACACAAAAAACACATTCCCACATGATATACTTTGCTTAAGAAGAAATTGTAAATGTTCGTGTCATAACACATTATGCTTTGCCTAAAGGCGTCTAAGTGGTTTCTGATGTTTGGGCATTATGTAAATGATTTTTCTAAATATCTTTTGTGGATTTTCATATTTATTTTAATGCCAAATTGGATTTCATGATGCCCAGTAGGCAACTAAAGTTTTTAAGTTTACAAACTATACCCATTTTGTATTTTATTTCTTTCTTCCGTTATATAAATTTGACATATACAAACACTCCCTCAAGTATAGTGATTTCTATATTTTTGCATATTCCTTTTGTTTCTAATAACTGTAAAATTTATTTGAAAATGATTAAAATATTCAACATACTAAGTTGTTTCCTCAAATTTAATAAATCCCAAACCATATTAATTAAAATCCCTCTATCATTAAAGAGCGTTACATTCAAATAAAGTCCAATCTAAATAAAAATAGCTCTTTCTTGCATCTTACAAAATATTAGTTAAGGGACCGGCCCCTTGGACGAGCGGTTGGGTTTGCTCGCTCTGCTTCAGTGGCCTGGGGTTTCGCTGGTTCAGATCCTGGGCGTGGACATGACACTGCTCATTGGGCCATGCTGGGGTGGCATCCCCCATAGCAGAGCCAGAAGGACCTACAACTAGAATATACAGCTATGTACTGGGGGGCTTTGGGGAGAAGAAGAAGAAGAAAAATATATAAATTAGTTAAAATGTGTTGAACATCTTCAGTTTAACCCTCCAGATTTATTCTCCATCCTTTTTTATCTTGCTCTGCTCCCTAGAAGACTGACCCATTAGGACTGCATCCAATTGCTCCATAGCCTTCAGATTTTCTATTGCAGGTGGACAGTGGGAAGCACAGCAGGAGATGGGAATGTGGGAGCAGAGTGATGTCAGCACATGTATCACACATGTATTCCCCTTGCTCCCTTCCTGGCTAGTTGCCATGTGGATGTGCCCTTTTACCGAAGGTCATATTTTCTTTTTTCTTTCTTTAAAGGTATGCTTTTTTATGGTGAGGAAGACTGGCCCTGGGCTAACATCTGTTGCCAATCGTCCTCTGGGTTTTTTTCCTCCCCAAAGCTCAGTATATAGTTGTATATCCTAGTTGTAAGTCATTCTAGTTCTTCAAATTGGGATACCACCACAGCATGGCCTGACAAGAAGTGTGGAGGTCTGTGCCCAGAATTGGAACCCACAAACTCTGGGCTGCTGAAGCGGAGTGCAGAACCTAACCAGTTGGCCATGGGGCTGGCCCCTGAAGGTCATATTTTCTATTAGGCATTCTTCTCCATATAGTTATCCTCTCTAAATTCTAGTAAACATCCCCTCTCCTTCCTCTTGCTCCTTTAGGTCTGGGGTGGTAATGGCTTCCTGAAGTATTATTCTAAACTCTACCCACACCTTTATAAATAGTCTCTTTATTAAACTCTTCTGAAATTACCTAGTTTAAATGAGCTGTTTGTTTCCTTCCAGGACTCTAATACATTCAGTTTCCCATACAACTTTCTAAAATATTTATATAGGTTAAGATTTTTGGTACTCAGGGAATCTTTAATGTTTTATACATAAGCTCAAAGGTCAATTCGTTGCTAGTTTGTCATAGCAGTATGTAGTCTCAATTGCTATGAACTATGCATTCCTTTTTAATGTCTCATCAGCCCCTATTGTATTATCTAGAGCCCACGTCATTCAGTAATAACTAGAATGTTCTACTGTTTACCTTCCCTCACAAGCTTCTTAATCTTATTCATTTCTGAAATTCTTTCAGCTATTGTTTCACTCCCATGACGTTAAATTTTCGTAACAGCTGAGATTAAATATTGACTTAAAACTTTCGTAAGTCACCCTTGCAAAGGGTGGTAATCCCTGAATAAGAGAAGATTTAGGAATGCAGATTAAATAGGTCTCTAGAGGCACCTACATCACTTTAATTTCCTGCATACAATCAAAGATTATGAAAATACAGATTATAGGGCTGTGAAGATGGCTAGACAAAAGCATGGCTGCAAGATTTAGATTTTCCATAATTATATTGTGTCACTGATTATTCTCAGGAATCAGGAGTATTTGCAACCCCAATAATGCATTAGTTAAGATACTCAAAAGTACTAAAGGATCATGAGCAGGGCCCAAAGTTTATTGATATAAATCACAGCTGTAAGACCCCATAACTGGTACCTTCTTCCAATTCAATAAAGAACCACAGCACTCTAAACTTTGTCATTTTTGTACTCTTTTGTATTTAGCAGCTCAGATACCCGATGATATTAAGCTTAATAAAAAGGGAACCCAAGTCCCTTAATTGACCTCCCTACCTCCAATTTCACACAGCTTCAATATCTTCTCTAAATGGTCACCAGAGTGCATTTTCTAAAACGAAATTATCCTATTTCAAAACTTTCAGTGGCTCCCATTACAAAGATTTACAAGACAAAGTTCAAGACCCTCATCGAGAACTCACCAACACACTAAGCTATTTGAACTTCCTCGTATTTGTCTTTCTATTTCCAGCTTTTCAGCATTTGATTACATCATTTTCTGCCATGAATGCCCTTCTCCATCTTGCCTGCCTGCTGCACAGCCAATCACCTTTCAAAACTCAGCTCACTATGTGACAACATGCCTGGTTTCTAAATTGTTAGCACATCGTGCCACCAACCCTAAGGAATATATTTCTATTTTAGTGCCTAACCTGTATTTATTACGTGTTTCCCTCTGTTGGACTGTGAGTTCCTTATGGGCAAAGACTGTACTTACTCATTGTCATTTCCTTTTGCACCAGCTCAGTGACTGGCATTAGAGGTACCCAGTAATGGATGCCGCATCCATGATGATGGACCTCCTGGAGCAGGTCTGATCTCCATCATTCTTGCTCCCTAGCAGTACACTTACTCTGGTTCTTTGAGCAGATTGTATCTTAAGATTTGAACTAAACTCAGTTAAAAGGTGATGGTAGATGAGGCAAAATAAACACTCTTCTTCACAAAAGAATCCGAATTAGTAATTGTAAAAATTATGAGGGAAAGAGAAAAATCAATATTAGAACACTACAGTAATAATTGCTGCAGTCAAGATCCACCAATGCATATTAAAACTATTGGGCATACTTTAAGGAGAAACAGGATGTTTGCATAGTCTCAAAGTATCTCCTCGCAAATATTTATTAATTGCAATGAGAAACTTTACGGTGGAGAAATCTGGCAGACACCACTTCAACCAAGTTAATCACCAGTGTGAACTCATGTCAACATGATATATGTACCTCCATTATGACAAGAAGAGGACATTTTACTGCTGTGATATCTTTCCCAATAACTCATGAACCCAGTGTAACCATGAGAAAACAGCAGAGAAACTTGACCTGAGGAAAATTCTGCAAAATACTCACATTTTTCTTCAAAATAGTCAAGGTCGTGAAAGACAAAGAAAGACCAAGGAACTGTCACAGATTAAAGGACACTAAGGAGACACATATGCTATGTGGGATTCTGGAACAGAAAAACTACATTGGTAGAAAAATTGGCAATATCTGAATAAATGCCATAGATTAAAAGATAAAAATAAATACATAACTGGAAGTTGACACTTTTTGACCACCAATTTAAACTTCCAGTTATAAAATAAATAAGTACTGGGGATGTAATGTATAGTATTATTGACTACAGTATATGTGAATGTTGCCAGGAGAGTAGATCTTAAAAGTTCTTATAACAAGAAAAAAAAAATCATAGCATATGTGGTGATGGATTCTACCAAGATATTGTGGTGATCATTCCCTAATATATACGTATATCAAATCATTATGTTGTACCCTTGAAATTAATATAATGTTATATGTCAGTTACATCTAAATAAAACCTATTAAGTACATAGATAAATAAAATTATTTTTTCTTAACAAAAAATAATGCTAGAAATATCTTTCACTTCTTCAAATAAAAATCCACGGCTATAATTTGTTTTAGCCAAAGCTATTGTTTTCGTTTTATTTTGACCCATGTTGATTCGGTTTCGAGACAAGCCCCCATTAACGTAACAAAAGTTTGAGTAGTTTTACCTGTTTCTTTGTACAACTATCATTTATTTTATATTTACTTGGCAGACTATGCAAAATGCTTTACATTTACTAACTCTAGCAGTCTTGAAAACAACTCTGTTTTAGAAACGAGGAGATTGACATTAAAGAAGAGGAAGCTACAAGCTACATGTCCCAGATTCCACAACCAATAAGTGGCAGAACACAAATTTGAACTCATGACTTTACGATTCCAAAGCCCAAGGTTTAAAACTCTGTGCTTGCTTCTTTCTTCAAAAATCAGCAGCCCAAAGGTCACACTTATCAGAAATATCTGACACTGAATTTAGTAAATAAAATTTAAGCTGTGAGAGCTCTCTTGAAACTTTAAGAACCATCTTATGAGATATATCCATACAATCATTCATTTACACTTCACTAATTCTCCCCTCAACTCATGGCACAGTATGAAAAATTTTCAATGAAAACAATTTAATTTTATTAATTAGGTACTTTATTATATTCGTCGCTTGTACAATGTACAGATTTTCAAACAGAACGTTTTATTTACAGAGAGCGGTGTTCATTTAAAAGTCTTTGCAATTTATTTTTATGTGGAAAATGAATGAGCCCTCCCTGCACAATCAGTATATGTGAAAGATTTGTGTAATTTTGAAATCGCTCCGGGGGGTTTCGTTTTTGAAATTGAACAATGGGCTTGCGCAGTCACACTCTTTGAAAACCAGCCAATTTCCATTGAATTGATAGCACTTTATCAGTGTGTATTCTCAGATTGCTGGGCTAGAGACACTGTTGACGCAGAACCAGCATGACAAGTCTCTGTTCTAGCAAGTCTTGCCACAGATTGCCTTTCGCAGAAGAACCACTGTTAGAATGATTTTACCCCTGTAATGAGAAAGAGACTCAGTGAGAGAAGGTCGTTTGTTGTTAGATTGTGATAGGAGCCAGCGTCCCCTTTGCATTTTAAAGCGTGATGACATTCTCCCACATCACATTATGTCAGGCCCAAGCTTCTAGGTGCCTTGCTTTGCTTTCCTTTGCTTTGCTGTCAGGCCCTATCATCAGGCCTGCAAAAATTCTGATATAAAATTTTGAAGGGAATTTAAGAAATTAGCATTCTAGTGAAAGACCCCAAATCATGATTTTTAAATAAAAAGTTTTCTTTTGCCCGAAATAATTTTTCAGACAATCTAGAATGTATTATTTGTTTCCTACCTTACTGAGGAAAAAATAACGTAATTCTATTTGCAATAACATTTCTGCTTGTTCTCTTTTTTCTATTTTAAGTTTGTGAGTCTTCAAATGGACAAAATATCTTCTGAATTCAGCAGGTTTCATGGAAATAAAACTGTTTTGAGTCAATTTTTCAGGCCTGCAAACTCTGGAGCAGGAGAGCATGTCTCAGGAGACCACTCCTGGTCACAGGCCAGGCCTTTCCATGAAGCCAGTTCAAGGTTTTCTCTTTTAGTCATGACTGGCTTGCAATAAGACACTCTCTGCTGTCCAGAGTGCACGTGAACTGGAACGAGAAGTGGAAACCTGAGCTGGATCAGGATCTGTGTTTTCTCTCATTTCTACTGTAAAGTAGGGCTGTTGCCTTCCAAGGGTTGTTTGTGTTCTGCAGTTCTTGCAGAATAATTGCCCTTTCACTGTTAGCAGGAAACAGGGAACCAAACAAGTGGCAACGTAATGGGTTGGAAGGTAAAGATTTAACATGAATGGCTGCAGAAGTCGTTTCAAGTTGGAATGATATCTTCTGTTTCAGGATCAGAAGAAAAAATTAATGAAGTTATTCAAATAAATGGACATCTAAGTCTGACATAGTTCTAACAGAAGAATTTTGGAGTCAAACGTGGGAAAGTGAAAGACGCGACAAAAGGAAACTTCATAGAATGATTTCCAAGTTCATTTGGGAAAGTAAACTTGAGAGACTAGTGATGAGCCTTTTGAAGGGGAAATAATGAAGGGGAATTTGCCCAATAGATATTTTAAACAATTAGAGGCTGAGGTAATTAATACGGTTTTATTGCAGGAATACACTGACAGGTAAATGGGAAAGGGCTGCTGCTAGCCCATATGGTGTCTTTGTACAAATTAGGGAAACTCCCCACCCCTTCCAAGGCAGCCCTGCAGGTCCTTGGCTAGGAGCTGAGGATGCCTCTGAATTAGAGAAGATGCCCCTTTCTCCAGGCTCATGGACTCCACTGACTTGGCTGGCATAGGAGCCTGGCTGAATTTCAGTAGGCATTGCACCTTTTTTGGGGAATCTTATTGTATTGTGCATACTGTTTGACCACACCGGAAGTTCTTTACAACCAGACCCTAGTTCATATCTAAATTAACAGATGATAAGGACTACTTCTAAAATCACTGGGGAAAAATGGATCATTCAGTAAGTGATGTTGGACGCCTAGGTAATTATCCTGGAAAAATAAAATGAACCAAAGCCTTAGGTTTCACACCAAACTAAACTGGAAAGCAAAAAGTAAAACTACAAAATACGAGAAGAAATATAAGTGATTAGTTTGAGTGGAGTGTCTTTATAAGCACTACAAAAAAACCCAGAAACCAGAAAAGACTACTGTCAGGGAGGAGAAAATGCTCCCCTTCCCGCCTTGGTTCCTTTGGCTAGTCAAATAATTAAAATGACGTACAACAGATTAACAGGAGAAAATCAAATTTAATACATGCACACAGGGAATTCACATAAGCATGAAAAATTCCAAAGACAGGCAAAATGAGGTGTATATGTCATTCTGGACTATAGAGAAGGGGGCAGGGGTCTGGGACTTCAAAGGCAAACGAGGCAATTTATAGGAAGAAAAAAGAGCTAATGTTTGGTAAATAAATTGTCCCAGAAACAAGAGGAAACAGAGAGAACTTTGGAGGTTGTTCTCTGTCTACTAGCTCATGTTATCCTATCCTAGCCTATCCTATTATGTTATCTGGGGTAATAGCTCCTTCCTCAAACATGTCCTCTGTTTAAAATCTTTTTGGGGAGTTAAGGGGAAGGTCAAAGGTTCTTCCTGAGTCTTTTGGGCCTTGATTGTTTTTAGCTCAAAATAATCTGTAAGCCAGAGTGGCACATTTTGGGGTGACTCATTCTGAACGCCTACACTACATTTAAAGAAATTCTATACAGTCCAAAAAAACAGAAACAAAAAAATTAAATTTTTTTTTTGAGGAAGATTAGCCCTGAGCTAACTACTGCCAGTCCTCCTCTTTTTTGCTGAGGAAGCCTGGCCCTGAGCTAACATCCGTGCCCATCTTCCTCTACTTTATATGTTGGACACCTACCACAGCATGGTGTGCCAAGCAGTGCCATGTCTGCACCCGGGATCCCAACCGGTAAACCCAGGGCTGCCAAGAAGTGGAACGTGTGAACATAACCGCTGTGCCACCGGGCCGGCCCCAAAAATTAATTTTTTAAAATTAAGTTTAAAGTGGGGCTGGCCTCATGGCTGAGTGGTTAAGTTCACGTGCTCTGCTTTGGTGGCCCAGGGTTTCATGGTTCAGATCCTGGGTACAGACGTGTCACCACTCATCAAGCCATGCTGAGGCAGCACCCCACAGGCCACAACTAGAAGGACTCACAACTAAAATATACAACTATTTTTTTTTAATTAAATTTAAAGAAACATACTTTAATTTTTTTTTCTGCTAGAGAATAATATATTTATCAAAGAACCCTTAAAAATCAATAAGGAGGGGTTGACCCAATAAGTGGTGTAGTGGTTAGGTTCATGTTCCCCTTCAGCAGCCCAGGGTTCACAGTTTGGATAATGAGCACAGAACTACACACCGCTCATCAAGCCATGCTGTGGTGGCATCCCACATAGAAAAAAATAGAGGAAGATTGGCACAGATGTTAGCTCAGCAACAATCTTCCTCAAGCAAAAAGAGGAAGATAGGCAACAGATGTTAGCTCAGGGCCAATATTCCTCAAGCAAAAAGAGGAAGATTGGTACAGATGTTAGCTAAGGGCCAATCTTCCTCACCCAAAAAAAAATCAATCAGGAAACAAAAAATATACAAATCCACAGGAAGAACATAAAAATGGACAAAATGTATAAGTTTCCAGTTCATAAAAGAAAATATAAATGCTTACTAACTGTATGAAAACCTGTTCAGCTTTACTAACAGTAAAAGTAATAAAAATTAAAACAATAATGAGCTACTACTTTTTCACTTGGATTATTTGAAAACTTAAAGTATTTGGAGAAAAAAATATCAACCAAGATGGAATAGTTTACACAATAATATTTACATACATCTAAAATGCATATAACAATAAATATTTTGCAAGAATACACATAAAAACAAACAAAAAATACACATTAAACACATTCGAAAGAGTACTTGCATTGGACAAGAGAATGGGAAGAAATGGGGATCAAAGTGCATGATGCAATAAAATGGAGAGGGGCCTGTGGGAACTTGCAGGATGCGGATGTGCCACACGCGGCGAAGTGTGCCTCACACGGCCGTCTGTGCCTGAGGTCCCTTCCTAACCGCAGAGATCATGTAGGTAATAAATAAAACACCAGTGCTGCATGTTGAAGAAATGGTACTCACTTATAGATTGCTTACGGCAGCACATATCTTTATAAACTTTCCAGAATTAGCTTGGGTAACGCCTTTTTTTCTGCTCCTGATTTCCCTGCTAAAATATTTTTCCTGGGTCTTTACTCTCTTGCCCTTGGAGAGGTATTGTGACATATTTGGTACATACATTTAGGAATTAACCTAAGAAGCATTACTGGGCATGCGGGGTTCATTTCTTTCCCTGTCTTTCAATCTCTCTTTCTCTCTAAGAAATGGATCTCAAGAAACAGAATTTAATTCCTTTTTCAAAGACGCTGACTCCTCCTAGGTGGGAAGGGCAGGAACCATGTGCTTGAGGCTGCTAGTTTGGCTGTTCATTTTTTTAGATCTACCAGCTCAAACCAGCTCTCTGTCAATAATACAGGTACTAGTTTAGCTTTCTCTTTTAACTTTTGTTTTATTTCTCAATTTATTCCCAACTCAGGCATACAGAAGGGATGTTATTTATCGGAGAGTCTCTCAGAGACCTCAACAATCCTTGGCGGGTCTGGAGCAAATGTTAGCAGTGGGCACTCGTGGTGGTGGGAATACAAGTGATATTTATTCTTCTCTGTATTGCCCCTATTCGTTTTTTTTGCAATGAGTATGTTTCATGTTCTTAATCAAGAGGACCAAAGTAGAATGAGAAATAAAATGATTAAAAGTAGAAAGGAAATGTAATACATTAACATTGGAACCCAGATCCCCTTGGGAACTCAATGGATATTCGGCCGTTGTTGCATATAACAAAAAGAAATATGCCCCCTTTTCAATTCACGGGACTGAGATTTTGAATTCCATCTCAGTTTTTATTTCCTTTTTTAAAAAATTGTCAAATACTTTAAATGATGTGTTTGCAGTAATATAGAGTTAAACAACTAGCATGTTAACATGTTTTTGTGTATTTTTGTAATAGTCAGCAATAAAATTGTTATTCTCGACATAAATAACAGATAGTTGTCTGTCTTAGTCAAGGTTCTTTCAGTTTAAGTAAGAGAAACCTCAAACTGGCTTGAGCCAGAATATGAATTTAAAAAATACTGGAAGGCTGCTGAGTCTCTATCAGAGTCCATAGGCGCCTATGATAAACGTGAAAAATTTTCAAATGGAAAGCTGCATGTTTGCTATGGGTAGAATTCAGCATATTCTAACAGTGGTGCCCTGCCAAGGCCTCTGCAACCCTTCTCCTTGGCATCTCCCTTCTTTAATTGCTGGGGCATGCTATAGATCTGACTTGAAATCTTGTTCTATTTTGTTTTAGTGTTTTTAAAAACTTGGTTCTTACATCCTTGAGATTTTTATACCTTTAAGCTATTTCATAAAGCAGTTCATATCAAAAGCCAGGTTATAAAAATTACAGAGCAATAGCAAGTTTAGAGACTTTAAACATTGGGAGAAAATATAAAAATGAGTAATCTCTAGCACTGTATGCAATGATTAAAAACGACGGTTATGGGGATTCATGCGTCCCCATTCATCTATCCATGAGGGATACAATTTACAGTTATAATTTTTTCTCTTTTTGGCAACTTCCAAGTGTCATGGAAAGGCAGCCTAGAGCTCTAAAGAGAAAGCATATGAAATGCCTTCAAGAAATTATTTTAGTGGCTAATTCAGGGGGAGACTGGAGTAAAAGGAAGATATAGAATCTTCTCTCTGAGAAGCTGGGAGTTGTGTAAAAGTCCACATGACTTTCAACATGGAGCAAGGTGAGAAAGGGTTTAGAAAAACTTCTCTACAAAGGTATCAGAGGCAAATGAATAGGAAATAAGTATGTGTTATGAGATTTTCCATTAATTCATATGATGGAGCTTACGTCTAGATCTCTGCAGCCTGATTTATTCTTACACCCTGCTCTTGTTCAAGTGGAGCTGTAGTGTATTGAAGAATGATCCAGTGTTTCTCAACTAGGATCCACAGATCCAGGTGGTTTGTTGATGTATTCTTGGGAGTCCAGAGTTCTCTATCAGAATTTTTAAAATTTGTGTTAGAAAAAACCCACCCCATATATTTATAGTTATATCATGCAAACATGGATTTGGTCATCTGGTCAACCTCCTTATTCCTAAGTACTGGGCTACCATTTGATTTATTTTTATAATCATATTGATACCAAGCGATCACCTAAATGGCATCATTTATTTCTTAGAGGCTGTTTGCAAATTAGTTATTTAAAGGTTATTTATAGAAAAAGCAATTAGCATTGTCCTTTGATTAATGTTTTTAAGGTAATTGTTTTACCGTGTGCTTGACTACTGTGATAAAGGGAAGAACGTAGTTAAAAGAGGACTCTACCCTAGTATGAAAAGGCCTGATCTCTGGTTAGCAGCTCCTAACTATGAGATTTGGGGAATGTCAATTAAGATTCTTGGATTTCAGTTGCCTTGTATTTAAAATAAGGGAGTTTGGCTAGAGCTTGGTGATCCCTAAACTTACTTTCCACATCAAAAAAGGTGATGCTGTCTCTTTTTTAATGGGAAAAGCATCAGTGAGAAGGAAATTGATTCAGTTAACAAGGTCTTTGGGGGAAATTCCCACTACCACCTTCTCCTAATTACAGCCAAATTTAGTGGGATCTAAGAACCAAATATTTATTGAGTACCTTCTCTGTGCCTGACACTACTCCGTTTCAACTCCTGTAAATGTGACCGTGAATCTGTGAGTTCGATTATATAATTCCTTTCGGCACTTGTAATTGCGACTAGTGTCCTAGGGCACAGAATAATTAAGTATGGAGTCTGGAAATAATCTGGCTTGTCTGATTTTAAGCCCTGGCTTCCATTGTAACACATTGTATTTACTAGACTTGCAAAATGCTTGTTTTCCTTTATCCATCTATTTTCACATTCAAATTAAAATTTAGTAAATTAAATTCTGAGCAGCGTCCCAAAAAACTTTAGTAAAGGTCCTCTCCTCCTCTAAGAGTCGCCTATATGAGGATTCTCCTCCTTGCCTCTCTTCCCACAGAGAGGTTTACCGGGTGAGTAAGAATGTTCCGAGGTAAACACCGAATGGATCAAATGAGCACGACCTGGTGGGTGGGGCAGTTTTCAATTTTTTAAGGCATAACACAGTGCGGAGATTCAGGCTGAGTGAAAAAAAATGAGTTAAAGTAAAGAAAAAAAGTCTGTAGAGGTGCAATCAGAGCAGCAGCAACTGTGTCAACGCTTTCTTGATAAAGGCTGTAAAGAAGGCGAGTTCTACTGGTATTCGTGTGTGTGCTTTTGACACTTTTCTCTTTCTTATTAAGCCGCGGAAGTGTTTTAAAATTGTGTTAGGAAACACAGAGAGATAAGGGAAGGCGATCTGGTGCTTCAGGGGGGAGGTTCACAAGGAAGCGCGGCGGGGGACGAGGGCTGGGGGAGGAACAAGGGTTTGCTTCTGTCCCAGTTCACAGGGAAGGTGAGGCCTCCCCTTCTGCAGCCAGTTGCGCTCACGTTCCACTCTCCTCCTTCGGTCCTGCGTGCAATCGCCAGGGAGCCCCAGTGGGCCACAGGAAACGACCATCAGAGAGTCCAGAAAGTCAGCGAGCTGGAAGCCAGGCGGCCCGTTTGCAAGTGTCCAAGGAGACCGCCAGAAGCGCGCCGGCCCGAGTCCGGGAGCGTTTCCTTCTGGCCGAGAGGGGGAGCCCCGCGTCCCAGTCCGGAGCGAGCGGAGTCCCGAGCCTCGAGCCCCAGCCGCCGCCTGCTCCAGCTCTGGCTTCAGCCGATTAGGAAGAGGAGGGAGGGGGCAGAGAGCGCGCGGAGGGAGGGGACCGGAGCCGAAGGGTCCCCAGTCCAGTACCGTGTTGACGCAGAGAAACTTTCCCTCTCGGCCGCGGAAACGGCGCCCGGGCGGTGCTGGAGCGGCGATCGCTCGGCTCCGGGGACGCGGCAGCTCTCCACGCCCCTGCCCGAAGCCTGCCCGACTGCATCCGTCAGTAGGGCACCGAGAGACGGCGATTGATCGGGGTCTTCCCTGGCTGCAGCCCAGCCCCGCCAGGTAGCGTGCCCTGTGTTCCAGCGGCATCCTGAAGGCGCGGGGAGGGAGGGCGCGGGGCTGCGCGCCGCCGGGCAGGTTGCAAAAATTAGGACAGTGAAAGGCTCAGGGTGTCGTCCAGCACTGAAGGAGGCTAAGACCTGTTGACGACTGCTATGTTTCAGGGATGACGGGGGAGCCTCACGAGGTCGGGGACGCAGCCGTCTTCCGACTCTGAGAGCCTCCTCTAGCCCTTTGTGGTAACTTTGGTCCGGGTGTCCGGGGCCGGTAGGCAGGAGCTGGAGCTGGAGCGGAGCGGAGCGGGGCGGGGGCGGGGCGGGGGGCGCCCGTGGATCGGTACGGCTGAGGGTGCGTGGACCAGACCCAGCTGAGCAAGCGAGTCTTCGCCGGGTCACGGCGAGGCGACCCAGCAGCGAAACTTCTCCCAGCGTAACCTCCCTTTTGTTGGCCCGGGAGCGAGTGTGGCCATGGGGGCGGGGAGGCGCGAAGCTCCGAGGCCGGGCCGAGGATTCTTTAAAGCCCGGGGCTGGAAGGGCCCAAATTCAGGGGCGGCGCCCATAGGGTTACCCATCGGCTGGTGGGTCAAGTAGCTGCTTCTGGCGGGCGCTCCGTTAGAGGGGCGCACGGCGCGGCGGGGTGGTGAGACCCTGGGCTCCGGGTCCCGCTGCCACGCTCGCTCGGCCGGGTCCACCTCCCGCTGGGCTGACTCGCTACACCCATCAGAACCCGGCGCGATCGCTTCTTTCCTGCGGCTCGTGGGGCCGCCGCTCTGACTTCCCTGTGTGCGGGAGGGAATTCTGGGCAGGCTGGTTTTCTTGGAATGTGTTTACGATGTTGAATGGGACTTGAACAGGAAGCTGGACGCTGCAGCTGGAACTAGCGTGCCGGGGTAGAGTAAGGAAGGCTTAGCTGGTGTTGGGCTTGGCAAGTCCACTTAGTACGTTGGGCAAACCTGGAGTAAGTGCAGGCTGGCGGTCAAGGTACACCCTCGTAGGTCCTAGAGATTTTTCCCAACGGAGCTCGCCTTTCTTTCATTTGGAATCAGACATTTTCGTGCACTGTTTCAGTCTACAAGTTTCGCAATGTATAATGGCAATCAATTAGAAAGGATTTAATAAATTTAGTTTGGGACGTGCTTTTTAAAAAATGTTGCACCAAGTCTTGAGAATAAAAGTTTTTGGAGAGTGTTTTAGTTATGGCTCTGCTTGTTAATTTCTAGGACTAGTAGGAAACCACGATATTGATGATTTTGTGTCTGTGATACCAAATGGGTGATCAGGTGCTAAAGGAGGGTAATGAGACAGAGCGAATGTTAGGAGGTCGGAAACTCTGAGAGGAGTTGGAAATTTTTCAGATTTGCAAATCGCCCCCTTTCTCTGCCAGTCTTCCCCTCCTTCCCCCACATAAACAAGTAGCCTTGCTAGAAAACCCACCAATCGGGAGAGTGCAGTTGCTGGTGACTACAAGCCTTGCTGGAAACAGCAGACAGACTAAGGTACTGCCCCACTGCATAATTAAAAGGTCCCCTTGAACTGTCCAGGAGTGTTTTCCAAGCTTTTACGACTGACAAGGAAAGAAGAGAGGAACCTGGCCGACAGCCAAACTAGACTGAGCTCAGTAGCCAAGCATGAAAGAGACCGGGAAGTTGCAGGGGATAATTGGAAAGGAGCTGTTGGTTGTACTTGGGTTGAAACAAGGGGTTTCTTTTGCAGTGGGGATTTTTAGGTGGCTAAGATCAGTCTTCTTGGCAAAAAATAAACTCAGCATGGAGTGCAGCCGGCTATGACAGAGGAGGGTGAAAGAAGTGCTCCAGGAGGGAGGGCTGACCCTACCTTCTCAGGGTTGCAGTGCTTATCAGTGGTGCAGTGGGACAGCGGGGGGCCTGGTGCTGCTTGTGCTCATCATACTGTGGAGATGCCTAAACTTTGTTGCTATTTGTCTCCTCATCTTGGACTAGACTTGCTGTAACTTCGGTCCGTTGATCTTGACCTTCTTTGTTTTCATAGCCAGTAAGAATTGAAGACCTGGGCTTTGAGCAGGTGGTTTTCCACCTAAATTGAATAATTCAATTAGGTATTCTCCAATGGCACAGATTTGGGTCATGGAATTAAAGTGGAAAACATGTCTTCCTTGTGTCTGTCAAAAGTGATCCCGATAAATAGATCTTGCTCTTTCACCTGCAGGAGTAGAAGTTGAGTGATCTCAGTATTTCACACATTTGCCCAGTACTTCAGGTTCCTGCTTCCAGCAACTCAGAGCCATATCTGCAATTCAGACCCTTCTTTTATATGTTAAGATTGTTTATGTGTCATCTGGCTACTTTTTTTTCAAGGGACGTAGGTCTATTGTGGGTTTGGAGGTTGAATGGTAAAAAATACTAATATGGTTTGTATTTCCTCTGGATTGATGAGTTTGAGGTTGTGAATATCAGCTGCTCTTTGAGATTGACTTTCTGAATCACCCTTGGCAGTGTTTTTCCTGACTATGATATCAGTTTTTCCACTTGCAAAGTAAAGAAACTTTCCTTTACATAATTACAAGCTTACTGTGGGCATTAAAGAGATGAAATTATGTTAATAGGTTTTTAAGACATAAAGGACATAGAGTTTCTGACTGAGCTGATTCTATTGGGGGTAAAATAGAAATATTTATATCTTGAATACACATATAATAGTGACATCTATTTAGTTTATAAAAATTACTGCTTTTTCGTTGTAATCTTAGCTTTAGTTTAGTCATAAATTTTAATTTTTGAGAACATTGAGTGAGATTTTGTTATGGTTAACACTGAGTCATTCAAACAGAAAAGAACAATCGGCAGCTTCATTTATTTTTATTTCAGTTTATATTTATACCCAGGACCGGTTGTTTTTTGAGTCCAGCTCAGTTTTGCCCTTCTGAGAAGTTACCAAATATATTTGTAGAATTTGGCTCCCTCCTCGGAAATGACACTTGAGAGACTAAAATACATTTATGATGTCCAAACAAACTTTCTTTTCCCAGTGGCCACAACAGTTTCCTTAAGAGTTTAGAGGATAGATTTAAGAGCCATTCATTAGTTGGTTCAACCAATATTAGTGGCATACTTTTTATGTCCTAGAACCAGCAGCCTTGGAATCAAATCCCAGATCTGAACTTCTTAGCACTGTGGTTTCGTGCATGTTATTTTACTTAAACATTTTACCAACATATAATTTATTGTCTATGTTGCTGTCTATAATATAAGAACTTGTTAATTGTTGATCCATGCATGATAATTGTGAAATATTTAATTTTTAGTTTGACGTGTCCATTAGTAAAATAAACTACCTGTTTTTGTAGCTCAGTGTGCTATGCTGGACTCGTATGTTTAACTTAACTCTTTCTCAGGTGAATAAGTCAATGTATTAGAGAAAGAAAAACCGAGTAAGGATAAAGGATAAAATCTTTTGGTAGAATACTTTAAGCATAACTTTTATTTTTGATTTTATTTTATCATTGATGATGAATCTATAAAAAGTAGGAATACATGACAAACAGTAGTTTAATTTATGGGCATATTAACCCAATTAGGACTTTTTTTGAATAATCAAAGAACAAGTGAATGTTTAAGGATGTATTAGGGTGATCTTAATGTAAAATATCCACTTTTTCTTTTGATTTTAAATTAAAAATCTTTACAATCTTACTCTCCATTGCTGAATAATAGATAATTTTTATTTACGTTTCACTTAGCAGAGTGCTTTGTTTCTGATTCATTCTGCAAAATTGCATTTGTTTTTTAAAACCCTTAAAGGATTAAAAAAAAGTTATTTTATTTGACTATAATGATGAATTGGAAAGTAGTTCAAGGAGCCAAGTGCATGGCTGCCACGAGCCCTGGTCCCTAAACGCATTAGAGGCTGGTGCATCTAATAGTGTTTGCCTTCACACATTTAGAGATCAGGAAACTTAAACTCGATCCTATGGGAGATTAAATGTGTTTAAATTGGATGAGGAAAAACGCTGTAAAATTTGAAAACAGATGTCACTTTAGTTCCAAACAGTGGCGATACAAAATTGAAATCAGGCCTTTATATTTAAAGATAATGGCTAAAAGTCATTGTTCCAGAGTTAGGCTTAGAAAACAGTGCTTATACTATTTTTAGGCTCCTTTATTTGCTAGTTTTGTGTTTGTTTTATGCTAAGAAAATGTTTTCAGTCACTCTAATGATGCCTCTAATGCATGATTATTTTTCATCAGAGGATAGTTAATTGACTCTAATATTGTGCAGGAGAAAAAGGGCTAATTTTCTGTTTTCATTAAAATAGTGTAGTTATGGTAAACTTGGAATTAGTTTCATCTTTCAATATTGTGTACTTAAGGATGATTTTGGAAAGGCTGCTGCAATTTGCTCACATAATGTGAATAAGTGAGTTAACTTATGTAACAGTTGTGATTGCTGCTATATTTTGTGCTATATTGCAAAGATTGATATGAAGTTTTAAAAGAGTTTTGAATAACACTGCGTATATTTTCCATGGTGCACCTAAGAGAGCATATCTAGATAGCAGTAACTGCATGTAGTTCATATTTGTTTTATGCTATTAACGTTATATAGATGCACATACCTACGTATTTTCTTCATCATATGTCTTCTGCAGAGGGGATTCAGAACATACCTTCCATGCCTTAGGTGACTCTCCCCTTCTCCCTTTCTCTCTCTCTCTATATCTACATATGTATATATATGTATAGTTATGGCATATTATTCTTTGATGTTGCTTTATTTGTGCTAGGTGTATTTTTCATGGGGAAAATACTTCAATTAATTGATATTTCTGAGCCAGTTTTAACCATTAATTTAAAATCTTTTCCAGATTACTGTTACCAGAGATCTTTGGCATTTTTGTTTCAAATTCTAAAAGAGTTTTTAGGGGCCGGCGTGGTGGCACTTCGGCGGCCCAGAGTTCGAGGGTTCGGATCCTGGGTGCGGACATGGCACCGCTTGGCAAGCCCTGCTGTGGTAGGCATCCCACATAGAAAGTAGAGGAAGATGGGCACTGATGTTAGCTCAGGGCCAGTCTTCCTCAGCAAAAAGAGGAGGATTGGCAGTAGATGTTAGCTCAGGGCTAATCTTCCTAAAAATAAAAAAATTAAAAAAAATAAAAAAAATAAAAATAAATAAATAAATAAAATAAAATAAAAGTTTTTAGGCTTTTATTTATGCCTGTAAAGGTAGAAAAAAATAGTGGGAAGAGCTGTTTAATGGCTCTGAGGATGACATAATCATGGAGGCCTCTTCTCCTTCTCTTAAGTAGAACAAGGCAGAGGTGCAGTTAGCTACTGAAAGAAGGCAAATCACTGCTGGGAAGGTAGAACTACTAAGTTTATAATCTACCGTGAAGTGAGAATTGGGAGTAAATGTGGGGTTTTCCTGGTATTGTATAGCTTTTTCTTATCATTATCAGGTGTTATAGTTGCCCTGTCTCTTGAAGTTTAACCATAAGTCTTCCAAGAATGCAGGGAACTTACACTTCGCCAGACCTGCCTACAAAGAGCCGCCAGAATGATGTGGGGTCAGGCTTTCGTTCGCTTTCTCGTAGAAATGAGGGTAGTCATTTAGATGACCAAATACAGCTAGTTGAGAGATTTGGTAGAAGAAAACATGGAGCAAATAAGATAGTAAGTGAATCATTACAGATTTGGCTGTATAACATTTCAAACAGTTCTGTAATGTTTCATCAAATGATAACTACGCTCTCCTTCTCACTTAGTTTGCATTTGAATGAGGGAGTATCAATTTTAGACAGCATTTTAGCTAAAAAAGCGAACAGAACCAACTGTGCTATGGGAGCACATCTCCAAATTTGGGTAATTAAAAGTTGATATGAGAGGATGAACTTGATTTTAGCCTCTCCGTTTCTCCCATAGCTGTTGAACTTCATCTAGAGAGTGCCATATTTTAAAGGAAAGTTTTAACAGCAAACGGGTTCATTTACCCAACTTTCCACTCGAGTGAGTTAAAACATAGGTTGCTAAGTACTGGTAAGAGTTGGATTTAAGAAGACAAGAGTATTTTGGTAAAGTGTTTTTAAAGGCCAATGTCCATGTTATTCTCTGTAATCTATTTAATTTTTGTCTGCCTTTGAGGAACTCCATAGTGAATACAGAATTTTGGAAGGTGGTAGTACTTTCCTCCTACCTCCTTGAGGGTGTCTACTCTTAGAATCATAGAAATGTCCTCCAACATAAATGCTGATCATTGCTGGTAGGACGCCTCACTACAGAGCAAGTTTGGCTTATTGTAAAGAACACTTACATAACTGAATTAATTTCAAGGTAGTTTACCTCTATGCCGCATGCAGTAATTGAGTATAATTAGTAACAGGATGCTGCTTATGTCGTGTAGTTTATCGAAATGTAGTTTGAGAGAATTGTTAAGGAGTCACATTTGAGTAAATGAATTGTATTTGAAATTATCTAAATGCCATCTGAAATGGCACAAGTCTGTTGACATTTCAGATCCGTAAAGTAACATTGCTTTATGATAGAGCAGGTATTGTTTTGAAATTTGGTGAATTAGTATTTCTATTTTAATGCAACATTTTGATTCTGGATGTATAGGAGAAAAGACTTTAAAATTCTTAACAGCAAACTAGTAACTATCATATTGCCAATATTGTTTTTAATCGTTTTTAAAGGAAGAACCGTGACTAAATTTACAACATCTGAATTATCATAGGCTTAATTGCTTAAATTCAGTAGACTAGGAAATTTATGATTAATTTAGAAAAATGCAGTTTCCTAGAGCGAGGCAGATGAGGCTTTAAAGAACGTTTTGTGACTTGATATAACAAATCTTTCTTTGGAATTTCCTTATTCAATGAGATACTGACTTTCTTTTAACTTGTCACAAAAATTTGCAATCTTTTCCCCCCCTCTTCTTGTTCTGGAAAATGTAACTAGATTTAAACTATGAGTTGACAAATAAAGGGATTCTGATATGATCCAGTTGAATTTGATAAATACATATTGAATACCACTTATTTATTTATTTATTTTTGTAGTTGTGTCCTTTTTAGTAGTAAGTGACAGAGACCTATCTCAAATGAACTTAAATAGACTTAAATAGAACTTGTTATTTCCGTATAATTTTTTGCTACAGTGGAGAGGATGTTGAAGGAGAAGGGCTGGGGATTATTCATCTGCATGGGAGTAAACTGTGTCTGGAAAGAAAGTGTGGAGATGATTCCTGAGCAAAGGATGAAGATGAGTTAGCAGGCAATGAAGAGGGCCAGTTGAAGACAGAGCAAGTAGTAAAGGAAGGAAGCATGGAACCATGTAAATGGTTTAACAGAGCAACTTGGGAATTTTGGAACTGTAGAGATGTTTCTCCTTTCTGTCTTCGTGTTGATGACCATAATCATTAGTAATTGCATATAAGAGTTTAAGAACTTTAGCTGGATTAATTATCTTAAAAAATTGCTATCTTATTTTTATTTCTTTTTCTGTTTCTCCAGATCTGACTAATGTGTAATTGGAGCCACAAAGAGTTGAGTGTTCTCTCCATTTCACATTCTAGGGGGTCCATGAACTTGGAAGGAAACTAGCATCATTACTCTCATGAACATCCAACTTAAACTTATTATATCTTTCAGTTTTTTTTTCCCTGAGGAAGATTGGCCCTGAGCTAACATCTGTTGCCAATCTTCCTCTTTTTGCTTGAGGAAGGTTGTTGCTGAGCTAATCTGTGCCAATCTCCCTCTATTTTATGTGGGATGCTGCCACAGTGTGGCTTGATGAGTGATGCTAGGTCTGTCCCCTGCAAACTCCGGGCCCCTGAAGCAGAGTGTGTGAAATCAACTCCTACACCAATGGGCAGGCCCCTATATCTTTCAATTTTGAATGCAGGGGGACACACACACACACACACACACTCGTCCTAACAGTACCTGTAACTTTCTAGATGTTGCAGATATTTATTGTCGTGTCTGATTGCTCTGGCTGCACATATTTTGAAATATTTTTATGTTGATGACTAGTTTGAAATTACAATAATAATTATGCCTGCTTCTAGGAAGTATTTTTTTATATGTGGATATATCTATAGACATGTAGCTATATCTGAAATTGTTTTTAATATATTTTAACACCTCTATGTTGTTTCTTGTACACAATTTATATATTTTTTCTTTAATAATTTTTTGCAGGGGAAGATTCACCCTAGGCTAACATCTGTTGCCAATCTTTCACCTCTTTTCTTCCCCCCCCCCCCACAAAGCCCCAGCACCTAGTTGTGTGTAGTTGTAAGTTCTTCTGGTTCTTTTGTGTGA
Source organism: Equus przewalskii (assembly GCF_037783145.1). NCBI lineage: Eukaryota > Metazoa > Chordata > Mammalia > Perissodactyla > Equidae > Equus > Equus przewalskii. The sequence goes on from NC_091847.1 coordinate 64,493,542, forward strand.
GCACTGCCACAGCATGGCTACTGACAGATGAGTGGTGTGGTTCCATGCTCGGGAACTGAACCTGGGCTGCCAAAGCAGAGCGTGTGGGGCTTTAACCTCTAGGCCATCAAGGGTGGCTCCACAATTTATATTTTATTTTATGCATTTAAAAACATTTTTGCGAAGGGGTCCATAGACTTCATTAGACTGCCAAATGGGTTCACAGCACAGAAAAGGTTAAGAACCCTTGGACATCTATACTAGTTTTTTCACAGGTACCAATGGGTTGTGCTATCATTTAATGAGGTTAAAAGAAATTCAAGTTATTTGACTCAGTTTTAACTGATAGCATTTAGTTATACAGAGGTGTCCTAAATTTTTTGGAAAGTAATTCCAAGAAATAATGCTTATTTTCCAGATAATTGGCTTTATTCAAGAAGCATGTGTGCAGTTCTTGGTTATCTTGCTTTGTGACACAGTTCAACGAAGACGCATTTATGTTTCATTTCAGAACATGTTTACTTAAAAAACAGATTTATCTTTTTCACACTATAGCGTTAATTATATTTGGAAGGGTTGTTATTTGCCTGGGAATTTTGTCTTGTGCTGGTTTATTTTTCATATATAAATACTTTGTCGCCTCAACTACACTTTAAGTTGCAGGAATGAATAGATATGTTTTGCAAGAGAGAATAGATATATTAAACAGTTCTTTGTATCTCCTGCTTGGTAACAAGTAACCATGCCAGTATTAGCAATTTCCTCTGAATATTAAGGAAAAAAATAAATGTATGTATGTGTGGAAACTTGGTTTTTTTCTATGCATCACTGAGTAACTCACTTAGGGTTATATATTTGGTTATATGATGTGTATTATTCATGACCATTATTGATGAAAAATTGAAACGTGTGCCAAGAATTTTGGAAAATAAGAATACGGAATACATAAAAATATAGCAAATTACTTTTATGAAGGAGACATAATTAAAGCATATCTGATGTAATTTATTGTCCTATATTTCCTCTCTTCTTTTTACTTAGCTTGATAATTATGTGACACTTCCATTTAAAAATTAGTTTTCTTGTTTTATTGATATTTGATTTATTTGAAACTGATGATCAATTTTATTTTTGAAATATGTAACAAAAGCCATCTCTTTAACCTTATTAATTTGAAATAATTACTATGTGGAGCTTCACATTTACAAATCAGTCCAATTTTAATAGGTCTGGATCACTTTCAAATTCCAGTGAATGGATAGAAGGTAATAGTTTTGTCCTTGAATATTGACAGTAGCTTCAGGGTCACAGTGAGAGACAACTGTCATCTAGTCCGCTGCTTGTTTTTGGCTCCACTTTGTGTCTTCACATCAGCATCCAGCATCACTGGAAGTTCTTTGCCTCTCTTCCCTGTTGGATCTCCAGGTTCCCCCGAGTGACACTGAATAGTGTAAGCCAGGTCTGCTTCTCTACCTGAAGTTAATTCTCCTGTCCATTTCTTGCGCATTGATTCATAAGAAGCCTATTTTTACTTCCAAGAGTCACCTCGCCTCCCTTTTTATTGTGGCGGACACTATTGGTTGTCCATTCAAATAATTTCCGTGTTCCTCTTTGCTCTGGTGTTATTCAGATGTCCACTCTTCCCCACTGATTCAGGGGAAGGCAGTTCATTCCTAGTAAAAGTGAAATTGGGATTAGGCTAAGTTAAGAATCATAGTCTTTCTGTTTCCATTGTTAGTGATCAGAGGTTGAGGGGCCACTCACTGTTCCTTGTCCCAGTCATAGTCAGTTATATGAAACGACAGGACTGGGGGCAGGTGGGTTCAGAAAAAGTTTCTTCACACTTAGCAAGGGGACGTTGGATGAGAAGGCATAAGTCAGCTCTTGATATTGATCCTGTCTGGAACAGACACTTGAAAGTGCAACAGAAGGTCATCTTTTCTCCATGAGGAGATCCAACTTGAGGGCAAAACAGACGCATTAATGACAGCAAAAAAAATTAAAGAATCTGCATGCTTGATGGCATTTTTGGGTCCCTGCATCAATCTACTATATTTCTGGATTTACTGTGGTGTGAGATAATGAATTTCTGTATTTTTCAAACCAATTTGAACTAGAATTGTCAGTTACTTAAAAGAAAAAGTATCTTAATTAGAACAGTTACTAAGTGGCATCTTAATTTGAAATAGACATTTTAGAAGTAGTAATTTATATTATTAAAGAAAATTTGTAGAATACTTGGGTTTTATAAACTTTGGATATGATTAGTGCTATTACTCTATAAAAATATTTTATTACTCAAATTACCAAATTTTCTTATGTTTTTCATACAATAAATAGATTAATCATCTTAACTAAATTTATTCTAAGATGAATAAAGTCTACATATATCTCAGAAATATGTTATTCAATAAAAATGAAATAATTTGAAATATAAATTTATAATCTTGTCAGTTCATAAAATTACACCACTTTATTTGATTATTTGGTGTCTTTAGTGTATTGGAAGCATTAAATGTACATTAAGAAACATTGAAGGAATCTCATTGCCTTATCTGAATAATTTAAATCTTGGAGTCATGATAAAACTAATAGAACTATTTAAATGTGAAAGATAAAACTGATAGGATTAAAATTAAAGAAAATTGTGAAGTGCAGATCCATTCACAGAAGCATAAAAATGCAGACATATAATAAACTTATAAGTAAGAACCAATTGTATAAAACTAGTTCAGTGGAGCTATTAGCAATTTAATTATTTTTTGCCACTGTGTTCTTGTGTTAGCTTTTCTGATGATTTAGCATTATGTATATTGGCTTTTGTAATGTGCTCTAATCAAAGTATGGAGATATATCTGAGTCTTTGTCCTCTTTCTCTAAAGGTGGTAGGAATTATCCAAAGCTGAGAATTGACAAAGCAGGAGTGAAATATATCTCAGAGTATTAATGCCATCCTTAGTGGAAATGGTTAACCAGTGGTTTAAGCAACAGATGGAGGCAAGCAAAACCAGGAATAATGTTACAGGCTCAGAGAATAGGCAAGTGTCACGATGGGCGGGTTAGTTGGGAATGAGGGGGTGTGAGAAACAGAAAGCTAGAGGCTGTGTGGGCAGCACAGATGAAGAAGAGCAGTTGGTGAGACTGGAGGTGGAAATGTTACAGATGTTGAAAGCCTGCAGTAAAGCAGGGTGGCAGCTGCGTTGTTGGTCAGGAAAGAGCAAGGCTCTGGTGGTAGAGCTGGTATCAGTGGGGATGTGGACAGCATGGAGATTGGGTTGGAGAGGGACAGAGACGGCCAGTAACTTGAACGCTAAAGGAAAGTGAAAGAGACATCAGAAGAGTAGTTACTGATGGAGACATCCAAAGTGTGATGGAGACTTTCCATTACTTTCTACATTACTGTGATTGAGACGTGCTTATTAGTTTTTTGCATAAAAATGCAGTAAACATGCTTGGGATGCTTCCTGTATGAAATCATGATCTTCATTCAAAGCTAGGCAAGAGTGCAGAGAATACAAAGTGCCGCAATTCTCAGAGGATCATTGTTCTTTTAGAAGCTGTTGGTCAGGGCTTGTCCTGGGGCATTCCTTTGCCCTTATGGAATAGGAGTGCCCTCTGGTAACCTTTTCCTGGTCTAAAAGGGAGCCACATTCTAGTGGGGTTTTGAATGTGAATAAATGCCTCTTGGTATCGATATGATTCTAAAGGGACTCTGCTTACCCCCTTTGGAAATTTTAGTCGTGGGTATATCTGGCTCATAGCAGATATAAAATGAGGAAGAGGATAAGTATCCAGATAATTCAAATTTCAACTCCTATTTGTGCTAAAATAGTCGGATAAGGTGAAAATAGTTTTTCTGCCCTTAAATTGTCTGTCTCTATTAGGATCTTCATAGCGTCTGCACTCTTTTCTTAACCTGTTTTCTTATCCCATGAGTCCACACTAAAAATGATTTTTTGAACAAGAGAGAAATGATAACAAGAATATGACAGAGTTCAGGACACACAACCCCAGGACACCTTGACGTATTGAATATTTCAACCTGAAGAAATTTGAGAAATGGCAGGTGAAGGAAGAACTCTCTGACCTTCCCTTGAAGCACGTCATAAAATCCTTCCGTGAGAGGTGCCCTCCCCATCCCAGGAGGAAACAGCATCCTTATCTCTGAAGGCAAAGGGACACAGAGAGGAATAGGAATGATCTTGCTAAATTTCCCCCAGTTGCTATATTTGGCTCAGAATCTTTGTCCAGCATATCTTTCCAGTACTAATAACTCTTCTTCAAACCTAGCATAAAAACATTCAGGTTTAACTATTTCTTCAGGTCGTTTCCTCATGAAGGTTCTCATGTTGTCTGCAAAACCTGTATTAAATAAATTGATATGTTTCTCTCTTGTTAATCTGTCTTTTGTTACAAGGAATCCCAGTCAAGAGTTTAGAAAGGTAGAGGAGGAAGAGATTTTTCTCTTCTACAGACAGCATTTACAGAGTACTTACTATGTCCTCAGCATTGCGCTGAATGTTTTTATAATTTATAAATGATTGAGAAGCTTGTCTAAGGTTACACAGCTGGCACAGGGGATCAGGGCAGGGATTAGGCTGGAAGTAATGCATCTTCACCACCATACTAGCTGAGAAAGTGTGCAGTAGGGTGGCAGCAGTCCCCTGGAGGATGCGGCCAGCACCAGAGTTCTTACTAGTGAGAGAACTATGTCTTTGAATAGCCCCACGGCCTAGCCACCCACCTGATTCTCCCTTTTTTGGAGCACACTGAGCTGCTCATCTCCCATTCTCAGGCATGGCAACTTGGAACTTCTCTGTGACAAGACATTTATTCATTTTACCCTATTTAATTAGATAAAGCATAAAAATGAACCCATTAACTAAATTGTGTCTGCATATTGCTTTGGCTTTTGCTTGATTTGATTTGCCTGGAGGGTTAAAATGTTGAGTGAGAAAAATCTAACATTTTCTCAATCCCATTTTTTCCCTGGTTTCGTCAAAATGATAAGGTTTGAGTAAATAAAGCTTAAGATGTAAACTCACTAAGAGAATGGTTTCTAGTAGCATGACGTATTCTTTTCGCTTAAGTATTTGGTAACACTTTCCTTCACTGAGTCCTTAGGAGGGACTAGGTTACCTCAAAGAATGTTTCAGCCCTTAGGATGGTCTAAGTTTTAGTTTTAAATAGCTTTTTTAAAAACTAAGATAAGTTTCTTAATCAAAATATTATATTCAAAGTTGTCCTAATTTTATTATTTGATTTCATCATTTTTGTCTTTTTTTGGTAAATTAAACTGTTAGACATTTGATCTCTTGTGGTATTTATAGCTTGGGTAGTATAAGAAGGTTCTCTTGAACCCTTGGAGTCATAGACAGGGCCTTTGACGTAGTCTACTTGTTAGGGAAGACGTCTCTGTAGCAAGCAACGAGAGCGGAGAGTGTTTCAAGCATGTAGGGAGTCTTAGAGAAAGAACGAGTATGTGGTTCAGCTGCAGAATTAGAAAACTGAAAATAGAACCAGAGAATAGAGCGGAAGAAAAAGAAGGACCGAGATTGCTGGAGATGAAGCCAGTGGGGCAGAGATCAGAGCGTATGGGACTTTCTAATCCAAAGTTTGCGTTTCATTCTAAGAACAACTGGAAACTCGGAAAGATTATAACACGGTTGGTGACAAGATGTCATCTGCATTTTAGAAAGCTTTGAGTAGATCCTCTGCCAGCCAGTCTAGGCAAGAGAAGATGGTAGCCTAGTTTAGAGTGATGGCAATGAGAAATGAGTTTATTCCAGAGATGTTTAGGAGAAAAAACGTCTGTACATGTTGATGATTTGTCAATGATTGTGGGAGGTGGGCAGGAGGATGGTGTAAATGTTGTCTGTAGGGAAGTAAAAATAATTTTCCCTTTATCCTTCTAGGATCTTGGCTGAGACCCCACTGTAATAAAAGGCAGATTAATAGGAGAAAGAAGTTTAATAACACGCATACGTCCTGTATACATGGGAGATACCCAGGAAAACTGAGTAACTCCAAGAAATGGCCTAAGCCATCACCTTAGATACCATCTCCAGCTAAAGACAAAAGATGTTGGGGAGTGGGCACCCAGTTATGGAAAGTTTCCGGAAAAGCACAGTAAACAAGGGTAAGGTTGTTATGCAGATTTAAGTTGGTGCCTGCTCTATTGATAAATAGTTTCTAGAGATTTATCATCCTCCTCTTCCTGCTACAGAGAGGGAGACACCCTTACAAATGGAGATTTCCCTTACAAATGTAAGTGTCCCTTACAAAAGGGTAACTTCTACTTTGTTTTCAGAGCTTCTCCCATGTCCCTGTTTCTTAAAAATAGCCAGTTCAAGATAATCTATATGCCAAACAGGCATATTTTGGGGTGGCAAATTCTGCTCCTCTTCAATCCTAAGATTTCTAATTTTGGTAACCTGGTGCTTGTATTCATCAACAGAATAAATACAGTAAGTAGAATTATTGAAGGAAAATAATAATTTCAATTTTGGACATGTCTCTGAATTATCCTGTTGTGGATGTCCAGTAGTCATTTGATTATCAATTGATTTTATATATATATATGGAGCTAAGCGGTTTGGTGTGAGTTGGTGATATATGTGTATATGTGGTATGCGTGTACATATGTGTAAGTTTTCAGATTTCAGATTACAAGTATGAATTTTAGCTTAGAAAGTGTCATTGAAGCAAAGGTTTATATAGTGGGAAGAAAGCCTATGACATGGCTCAGAGGAACACCAATATTTTAACCAGGGTAGAGAAAAGCAAGTAAAAAGAATGATTTGGGAAGGAGAGGATTATCAATCAACAGTGTTAAATAGTATAGAGGTCAGAATAAAAAAGCAGCTTAAAGTGTCTATTGTGCGTCTGTTGCACTTGACGTGAAGGTCATTGGTGATTGTGGTGAGAAGGATTTTGGTGGAATTATGTGTGTGGTGAGTTAGTTGTGGAGTAGAGTAGTATTTGAAACAGCACCTCAAGACGATTCTTTAATGATAGAAATCTGTGTATGGAAAAGGAGGGGGAGTAAGGAAACTGAAAAGGGACTTGGGTTCCACTGCAAGGAAGATTTCTTTAAGATGAGAGAGACTTCATTAGACTTTTAAAAAAAAATTCAATTTATTTAAACTAAAAAAAAACAAAAACAGTTTTCCCATTTCTCCCAGTCCCTGTCGTCTCCCTCTGGTAACCACCAGTCTGTTCTCTGTATCTATTTGGTTTTTATTAATTTATTTTTAGATTTCACATATAAGTGAGACCATACAGTATTTATCCTTCTCTGTCTGACTTATTTCACTTAGTGTAATGCCCTCGAGGTCCATCTATGTTGTTGCAAATGACAAGATTTTGTTCTTTTTTGTGGCCACAATAATATTCCATTGTATATGTATATATATATATATATATATATACACACACACACACACCACAATTTCTTTTTCCATTTATCCACTGATGGACACTTAGGTTGTTTCCATATCTTGGCTGTTATAAATAATGCTGCAGTGACAGTGGGGTTGCATATATATTTCTGAGTTAGCATTTTGGTTTTTTTCAGATAAATACCCAGAAGTAGAATTGCTGGATCATATGGTAGTCCTATTTTTAATTTTTTGAGGAACCTCCATACTGTTTTCCATAGTGGCTGCACCAATTTACATTCCCACCAGCAATGCACAAGGATCCCCTTTTCTCCACAGCCTTGCCAACACTTGTTATTTCTTGTCTTTTTGATAGTAGCTGTTCTGACAGCTGTCAGGTGATATCTCATGGTTTTGATTTGCATTTGCCTGTTAATCAGAGATGTAGAGCATCTTTTTATGTGCCTGTTGACCATCTGTATGTCTTCTTTGGAAAAATGTCTTTTCATATATTCTGCCCATTTTTTAATCGGATGTTTTTTTGCTATTCAGTTGTTTGAGTTCTTTATATATTTTGCATGTTAGCCCCTTATCAGATATGTGATTTGTAAATATTTTTCTCCCATTCAGTAGGTTGCCTTTTCGTTTCATTGATGGTTTCCTTTGCTGTGCAGAAGCTTCTTAGTTTGATGTAGACCCACTTGTTTATTTTTGCTTTTGTTGCTTTTGCTTTTGGTGTCAGATTCAAAAGATCATTACCAAGAACTATGTCAAGGAGTTTGCTGTCTGTGTTTTCTTCTAGGAGTTTTATGGCTTCAGGTCTTATGTTCACGTCTTTAATCCATTTTGAGTTAATTTTTTGTGTGCAGTGTAAGATAGCTGTCCAGTTTCATTCTTTTGCATGTGGTTGTCCAATTTTCCCAACATCATTTATTGAAGAAATTGTCTTTTCCTCATTGTATTTTCTTGGCTCCTTTGCTGTAAATTAATTGACCATATATATGTGGGTTTATTTCTGAGCTCTCTATTCTGTTCCATTGATCTATGTGTCTGTTTTTATGCCAATACCATACTATTTTAATTACTATCGCTTTGCACTATAATTTGAAGTCAGGAAGCATGATGCCTCCAGCTTTGTTCTTTTTCAAGATTTCTTTGGCTCTTCATAAAGGTCTTTTATGGTTCCATACAAATTTTAGGATTGTCTGTTCTATTTCTTGAAAAATGCCATTGGAATTTTTGTAGGGGTTGCATTGAATTTGAGTAATAGGGAAATTTTAACAATATTAATTCTTCCAAAGGAGACTTCTTTATAGTTAAAGCATGTTTGGCAAATACAGTGTCTGGTAGGGACCAGCAAGTATATGTGCAATTAAGTCATACTGGATGGTGGGTACTGTGGTGACGAAAGAGCGCATACCTTCTGAAGTGAGTAGTCACTCTTCAGTTCTGTCCAAGTCTAGATATGTGACAATGTGGACATATTTGTCCCATCTGTCATTGTGGAGAACAAGAACAAATGCAAACTAGGATAGCATATTAGAATTGCAAGCAATATTGAGAACCACTTTACATTTATTATAGTTCTGTGATTTTTTCTTTCTCCTATGTACTCTTCTTAGATAGAGGTAAGTATAAGGAGGGCAATTGATTTTTTTCCTAAGTGAATTCAGTGGTAGTAATATAGTAATGTAGTAAGGAAGTTTTAAGTTGTGTGTCAGAAGATGGTTAAAACAATGGACCAAGGACTGAATTCTCAGAAGGGACATGAAAGAGAGAGGGGACAGATTGATAGGGGAAGGAGAAGGGGCCAAGAAATGGAGAGAGGTCTATGCATTATAGGAGGCTGTGGTCAGAGTATTCAGTGTCAGAGGTGTAATAGTTCTAAGTGGTAAGACTGGTAGAATGCTTGCCTGCGGACGAGAGGAAGGAAGATCATTGGATATGAAGAGTTACGAAACCGAGAGACCAGTGTGTCGGATGTCGGAGAGATGGAGGGAGAGGAGGAGGGAAGAGAGAGAGAGAGCACATGAAGCTAGAGGTCTGGTGTCTTTTCTTATGAGGACACTAATCTCGTCATGGGGGGCTGACCCTCATGACCTCATCTAAACCTAATTATGTCCCAAAGGCCGCAACTCCAAATAATATCGCCTTGGCGGTTAGTCTTCAACGTATGAATCTTGAGGAGATACAAGTCAGTTCCTAGCACCCAGAAATACTCTGAGAGGGAGATGAGACTTCGTTGCACAGGTGGGTTTATTGATAGCAGATATTTTTGTTCCAATTATGTGCTATAGCCTACGTTATATGTTAGGTACAACTAAATTAGCACTTTGCATTTTAGAGTATTTGATACTTTAAACACATATTCACCAATACTCATTATAGTTCTGCACCATCAGTATAAGGCATCAGATTTTACTGGAAAAAACCTGAGCTTTGGCTCATTTGGAGACAGGATTTGCTATTTAAGAGCTGGGTGCTCTTCAGCAGGCAAATTGATTGCACACTCCTTCCCTTTCTTAACCTGTAAGACATCATAGATAGTAACTTCATGCAGGGTTCTTGAAAGGATTAAAAACATAACTGTTGCATGTACACAGTGGCTGGCATTTTGTAGGTGGTCAATAAATGGCAGCTAGCATTATTATGTAAGTATATGATAATTTTAGTGCTGTTATATTTAACCTCACAGTAAAATTATACACTGTTTTCATTCTGATTAACAAATATGCTAGTTTATGTAAATTAATTTATCCCAAACTATAAATACAAATGGAACAACTTCAATGTAGTTTGTGACTTAGAATAGATAAAAAATTAGAAAAGTGCAGAATGAGTGTCTGTTTTTGACTGTATCTCCATCAAAAAGTTATGTATTTTCAGTAAAAAAAAAACCAAACACACCAGTGTAAAACATTGTATAATTTAGACTGAGACAATCTCTTTTTGGAAGATTTGTTTTTATATATGCAAATGAAATATGGTGGAAGAAAAGTTGTAATATAAAATATTAATATGAAACAAAAGAAATCCATAATCCTAAAATTGCGTAAGAGGAAATTATTGCTTTTTAGTATATACGCATCAACAGTTTTTCCTTGCTTGTACAATTAATGCATGCTGTTGCAGCAAACATAAGAATACTGAAGAGTATAAAGTAAGAAAACGAGTCTCCCTGGGCATTTTAATATTTTCCTTAATTTTAAAAATATAATTGGGATCATGTGCTACACACTGGTTTGTCGTTGGACTTTTTTCCCAGGATATACTGTGATGTCCAGCAGCCGAGCTAGATGTATGTGTGGGTCTGAGGGCAGGAAGAACTTGAGGAGGAAAATCCTGTAGACTTAATTTCACGATTTCACATTCCTGTTACTATTAAAGATAACCGTAGAATGCTGTGAATTGATAACATATAAACAGAAAACAAGTAATCACAGATAAATCATTTGGCAGTGGTTTCTGTTGGAAACAAGATTTTTCTCCAGAGTGTGTGATGAAGTGATTGGCACAGTGCCAGTCTGTGCCTCTCTGCTTTCTCTCACTCAGCACTCTCAAGGCTCGGTGCGGGGTTTTTCAATCTAGTAGCTCTGTCCGTCACTACTAGAGGCCTACAATTCGGATCATTTAGATCATTATTATCTGGATGCACGCATTAGCTCCCACATGTGCCTGGACCCAACTTATTTTGGTTATGAGAAGAGGTTGTGTCTGCGAGTCTTTTCTTGACATCTACACAGGCAATAAAGTAACTTGGATTTTAAGGATGGAATCTGTTTTTCAGGTCTGGTGTTTAAAATGCATCCTTTCCATCAAGGGCTAAGAACAAGCTGTATTTTGTTTTGTAAATGTCCACATGAGAACAATTATCACAGAAAAGTCTTTTAGAAACGACTTCTCCTCAGTATTAAAATTAAAACCTCACAAAAATCAGCTTTTGACCATTTTTTCCCCTAATACTTTCTAAAGAAATCTCCCCTGGTTAAAATTTGGAAAATAAAGAAATACACAAAGAAGAAGAAAAATTAAAAAAAACAGAAAACAAACCCACAAAGCAGAAAGGCACTGGCGTGTTGTTTGACTTTTATTTATGTATACCCTGTACATCTTACAGACTGAACCTTTGCAAGAAAAGATGGAGTGAAGTATGTAGTCTGTGGGATGTTATGGGAGACCCCAGATGGGTTGGTGAAGACTTGCTGAGATACGGATAAACCTGGCCGTTTACCAGATGTCCGCGTGGTGTGCAGTCTTGCTTCTGGCTCCATCATTTACTCTTTTAGGGATCTTGGGGAGATTATTTAGCTTCTCTGGAATTTTTTCTTGAATTTGAAATGAAGATAATGACGTGAAACTGCATGCATCACTGCGAAGTGTAAAAGCAAGAATCTTCAGTAGCTCCCGCAGATTTTCATGTAGCTTTTTCTTGTGCGCCTCCTCCCTTGGCCCCAAGATTTTTATAGTTCACACTGTCTCTGTCGGGCTGGGAGAGCAGGCAGCATCAGATTTCCTTGTTCTCCTTCTTATCAGATTACCAGGAGGCTTCTGAGAATCAATAAATAAAGTTCCTATTGTTACATTGTTATTTTTGAAATTGTTCCTTTTCGCAGTTTGAATCCAATGGCTTTTTTCTTTTTCAATCCTGTATTTTGGGAGATATAACATCGTGAATGGCCTCTATGTTAGGAAGAAATTAAATTATGTTATCTTCAGATTCCAACCCAGTGTAAGAAAGGAGCTTCTGACAATGGATCAACCTTAATAGTGATGTTGTGTTACTGAAACTGTTTGGAGAAAGGCTGAAGAGGTATGGGATCAGCGCTACTATGGACGAGTGTCCTGTACCTTGTCTGTAGCTTGAGACATTGGGTAAGATTTCTGAGGTCCAACTGTGATAATAATTGAAATTTAAATGGGGTGATCGGTCTCCTGAAATAACATTTGTAAAATAAGGAGAGCCAATAATTGTGTGCTAAGTGGATTAAAGCTACTGGGATTTCCGCATTTAATCATGAAGACCTTCATTCATTCAAAACACTTTTTAAACTTTATTTTATGTGCCAGGTGCTATGCTCCATTCCTCCAAAGTATCCTAATGTCAGAGAAGCACCGACTCACGAGCTTAATCTGCTTGCTGCAAGTGCAATTTCTTTGAAGTCTTAAATTCATTTGAATCTGACCTTCTACTCCATAAACTTTATTTTAAAGTAAAATGAATGTATTTGTAATTTCAGTGAGGCAATACCCATCCTCCAGGATTATGAGGTATTAATCCTGTGACTTCATTTACTCCTTGGCTCTATGTTGCATTTCCCTAGGTGTACATGTACCTCTGTAAGTGTACTCTGGCTGTGAGCTGTGGGGAGTGGGTTTCCAACAGTATAAGAGCAAGGGAAAAGGAGGGAAGGGACACGATACACTTTGTTCTTATGAAACCTCATGGCTTTGGGCAAGATGGGATGAAGAAGTATGAGCGTAACAGTATGGAACTAAGTTATGAAACGTTAAAACAGTCTAGATGAGAGATGATGAGGGCCTGAATGTAGGAGATATTAGTGAGGTTGGAGAAGAGTGAATTGGAGTGATGTTTAATTTATAGAATTGTTGGCTGATTGGATGTGAGCATTTCAGGAGGAAGGAATAAAGATGATCATATGCAGACTTTGACTTATTAACTAGATTGTGGTACTATTCACCAAATCAAGGAAATGGAGAGCAAAGAATGATTGGAGGAAAAGACTAAGAATACCACTCTGGATTTTTGAGTTTGAGGTGTTTGGGGACCATTACGGGGGAGACGCACTGTAGTAAATTGAATATGCTATTTGAAAACAGGGAGGGGTTCTGAGATGGAGATGTGGATTTGAAAGTTATTAGCCTGGGTGATTGTTAGTTCCCTGAGGTCAGACCTTTGAGAGCATTGATAGTTAAGGGGAATCAGAAAATGAAAAGGCTGCAAAAGAGACTGAGAAGAACTGAAATAGGAACTCAGAGTCTCTATTCCAAACAAAAGTCTCACCTGCCTAACAGGTAGATAATAGAGATCTAAACTAGAATCATTTTATGGGGGATAGAAAGGGAAGGACTGACTTGCCAATGTTTTCAAAGAACTGTTCTGTGTTGTTAAAGACCAAATTGCACCTAACATAGGGTAAGTATTTCTAGAATTGGCAGTTTAGGTGGCCAGGGCTTTTGTGTTCATCTTGGGATTACGGCTTCCATGCCCACACTGCTGCACCCCAGAAACTGAATAAGGATTCCACGCTTTGGCAAAATGAACCTTAATCCTTGGTCAAAAAATGAGGTATTACAGGTCTCCCTAGGTTATCTTTAATTCCCCGAAGAATATCTCTGCAATTTGTTTCCACAAATCCATTCCTAAAGGTAACCAAAATTGTATTGTGGAGTTATCTGTTGTTGTGTGTGACTTCAAGTGAGGCTTTGCTGACTCCTACACCATTTTGACTTGGACAATCTTTGAAGTAGTGGTACCTAGAAGTAAATATGAGTGGATGTAACCAATTTTGACAAAATGGATTTTCCTAGATTATTGAAAACTATTTGCTATAAGCTTATATTAGTATTATTGGGAAAGCATTTCGTTATTTTAAACCCATATCTTTATGTTAAATATAGTTATAGTATTAGAAGTTTTCTTAAATCAAGCTTGATTTTTATAAAATAATTCTGCTGAAAAAAATAAAGAATTGAGAGAAATAGAGCATTGAAGTAGACTGCAAACCCTATTTTTATTCAAGTCTTTTTAAACAGCTCCTTCAATATAATTCAAAAACAGCATACCTAGATTTGTTATTCTCTTCATGTCGTGCGTTTTTCTTAAAAAACAAGACTGTAGAAGACACCAGATGCTTTTAATTTTTTTCTTCTTTTTAAAAAATTTTCATAAAAAGGAAAATAAAAAAATGCACATAAAAGGATCTTTATAAATTAACTTGATAAGACATTGTTCTTGGATATAGTACTGAAACGAATGCTTTTAACATCTTCTAGAGAGTCATTTTTAGTGCATCTTTAGTTGCAGATTCTTGAGTTTTCTACCTGATTTGGTACTAACCGGATAGCCTTCATCCAGTTACTTCATCCCACTGAATGTAAGGAAGTGGATGAGAAATAATAGTGTATTTAAGTTTTAAGCTACTGTTATGCTTGTATTTCTTGCTCACAGCAGTGGAGGCCCTACAAGAGCAGGGATTGCTGTGCATTTACTCCTCCCCAGGGACCCAGATCCTATGAGTGCCTGGCACAGTAACCCTTCAAATATATGATGAGTGAATGGAGAAGAAAGGAATTTAAGATGTGGTTTCCTTAAGAGAGAGTGTACCTCATCCAACATGCGTATACTAAAATAATGCCTAAGAAAGTTGTAAATGTTGGGTAATGAATTAAGGCAGAGACACACCTGTGCATTGACCCATAGCCTATCCATTACCTTAGGGCTAGTAATGGCAAGGTTAATTTTTTTCTTTTTGGTGAGGATAATTGGCCCTGAGCTAACATTTGTTGCCAATCTTCCTCTTTTTTGCTTGAGGAAGATTGTTGCTGAGCTAACATCTGTGCTTGTCTTCGTCTGTTTTGTATGTGGGATGCTGCCACAGCATGGCTCATGAGTGGAGTACGTCTGTACCTGGGATCTGAACCCAGGGCTGCCAAAGCGTAGCATGGGAACTTAACTACTACGCCACTGGGCCAGCCCCTTGGCAAGGTCAATTTTTATCTCAGATACGTTAGCGGAGACAATCCAAACTCTGCACCATGAGCTACCAGTCCTTCACAGTCTCGCCTTGGCCATCTCACTACATTATCTCACTCTATCTGAAGGACAACAGTTTTCATGACACACTTTTACTATGATTATTTAAGGTTATATGTGTGATTATACCTGTGTGAGGACTTCAGTCCTGAAAACATGTTTCTTCTCAGATTGAATTGGAATATTCTGAGATTGAATAAATAGAAATTATGTTTTTACAAAATATACTGGAAGCAAAATGTAGTTGACATTATCTTGTCAACTGGTATTTCACTTGGTGATTTGGGGAACAAATTCTAAGAAGTGGTGAAAACTGAGGAGAAATATATTTAGTGTAATTTAATAGTAACTTGGTTTGCATGTGTTTGACTGTTAGAATAATTACATGGGTTTATTTTTATATATTTTTCATTGTTTTAAGTTTATTTCTCCATAGCAGGGTGTAACCTGTCAAAATCTTTATGTTGAAAAATGCCACTTACTAATAAAGTATGAGAAAGGAGGAGTAAACATATTTTTGATTTATTAGTCAATGCCATGTTAGTGGATAACTCTTCTAGGAAAGTTGAGGAGGATACTGGTTTTATTTATAATATAAAATAATATACCTAATCATATGAGTATATGATAAGCAGACAGTATGTTTTTATAAATATATATTTACAGTATATTTTAAAATATGCTATTAAATATATTAGTAGACTTGTATTATTCTTTTTTGTATCAGGGGATATATATATAATGCATAGACGATGATATTAGATGGAACAAGAAATGTTTTTCTGAGAATGAAATTATAGTTCCATAGGAGACTGATTTTTCTCATTTCCAGTTTTTCATTGTTCATTTTTTACACCTTGGCAAACTTAATCTGTAGCATCGGCCAAAATTTCACTTGGCTGTTTATTGTAAATTACCCTAATTGCTGAAAGAAAACTTTATGATACCTGCCTAATTTTAGTTGAATGAAATAACTGATTTTCTTCTAATTTATTTTTTTGTCCCATAAAATGTGTTCATAAATGAGAAAAATCAATCATAAAATAGCAAGGTACAGTTATTCCTGCTCAGAATTAAATAAAGCAGAATGGATAAAATGCAAAGTATTTCTTTAACTAGTCATTGACTGTTGCTATATGTGCTATTTTATTGAATCAGAGTAACCCTCATAAAAGTTGTCAAACATTTATAGAATCCATTTCAGAAGTGGTATAAATTTTTTATAACTATTAGGACAGTTTCTAAGTTCCTAAAAATGCCCTAAACTCTCTAATGGTATCAACTGAGTAATTTTCAGACAGATATCAAAGTAAAAGTGTCAATAAAAGTCCCAGTAGTAACAAATGACATGCTGATGGCGTTCGGTTGTTCTTTTCTTTCAATAAATTCCGCGTATGGAGATTTAGGTCATTATATCATTTATTTGACGTGTGATATTTTGTTTTTTAAAAAGTTTTTAAACCTGTGAAATAAATTCTGTAGGATTTCTTTAGCTGGCACATTCCTTTTTGGGAGTATGATTAAAGCTATCGCTGTAACTTTTAAACAATTTGTAGTTCATAAAAAGCAAGACATTTGTATTAAATGTTTACAGACTATAGCAGAATTTTTGCATTTTGCTTTTGGGAAAACTCATTCTTCAAAAGAAGTTGTTGTTACACGTGGATGCATTCCTGTTATAAAAGATTCAAATATTCCCAAGACCTAGATAGCAAAATATGAATGTTTACCTTTCTGCCCCCCTCACACATGTGCTCCTCAGAGGTAAAAACTGTTAATAGTTCAGTATGCATCATTCCAACACAAATACTATCCATTTACAAACATATATACTTGATGTTAAAAAATAAAAATGAGATCATAAGGAATATTCTTTTAACTTGGGTTGGAAGAGATCAACATATTTTGGAATTAAAGAGACTTGATTTGTACAGCCCAAGGTCACTATTATTTGGACAATCTACCCAAGGAGTTAGCCCGGTTGCCCACTGTGAAGCTCCCCCAGGTACTCTAGCATTTTCTTGGCATAGCATCTTGGAGGAACGGGAAATGTGTTCATGAGGGGGTAAAATAATTGTATAAAAGTCAGTTCATTCATCAACAAGCCAGAAATGTAGCTTATAAAAAAATAGGACTCCTTTGTTCTTTTATAAGTGTTTGTCAGGTTTACCCACATTCTTTTTGTATGTTTGTGATCATTACTAGTTTGGCCCCATATTGCATTTCCCATATTAGCCATACCATACATGCTAGAAACTTTTAGATTTTTCTGTAATTGATTTTGGTCTTTCTTTTTTATCCTGTCTCCCCCCTCATTTGACCTCTGTATTTTTCCTATCTTCTCTTGTCTTAGACCCTAACATTTCGGACCATGCTTGATGATGGTGTATTTAGGACAAGATTTCTCAACTGTTGGCAATATTGACACGTTGGGCCAGATCATTCTTTGTCAGGTGGGGAAAGGGCCTGTCCTGTGTGTTGTAGGATATTTAGCAGCATCCCTGCCTCTACCCACTAGATGCCAGCACTATGCCCCCAGTTGTGATAACCAGCCATAACCAAAAATATCTTCAGATGTTGCTAAATGTCCTATTGGCTGCAAAAGCACCTCCAGTTGATGCAGATGTAGGGAGGCAAAACCATCTCCAGTTGATGTCAGATGTCCCCTGGGGGTGCAGAATCACCCCTTTGAAAACCATGGTTTAGTGGCATTTCTAAGCTGATATTTTTCTGGCATATATTTTGCAGGAATGAGGAGTCATTCCTAAAGCAGTCCATAGCGTGTTTTGAAGTGTCATTAAAGTTGTGATAAATCCAGTGCTGTTAAACCTTCAGTCCATACAGGCATAATTGACTTTAACTCAGAGGTGGATATGTATTTGCTGCATAGTTAGATAGGAAAAAAAAAGAAAATATTTGCTGACGGAAAGTCCTCTCCAACTTGAAAGAAATGTCCTCACTTATCTTTGTGAATATCAGTAACCTGAAATCAGACCTTTTTCTTATGCCTTGACAAAAGTTCATTCAGCACTTTAACTCCTCTTTGTACGTTAAAAAAATATATGCATTTGGGCTACTGCAACACAGCGTTTAAACATATTTTCTGATAAGGTATTAAACCAAACTAAACAACCTTCCAGAATAGATGCAGCATCGTAAGGTCCAAATATGGGTGGATTTTTTCATACAAAACCCCTCAACTTTTATCTTCAAATATGTGGACGTGAGTAATATTCAATTTATATTGAAATAACATAACCACAATTTTAATGTTTTATCTAAAATTTACAAAACTCAGTGAAAGTGTTTTATAATAAAAATCTATCCTATGGACTATCTAGGAAATGTTTTCAGATACTTTTATCTTTGAAACTTAACATTTTGGCATCCCACCAAGAAAGGACCAAGAACAAAAAACTGACCTTCACAATGAAATTTAGATTACTTCAGACAGTGTTTCCTGTATTTTTAGACTTAATGTTCTCATTTCCGCCCTTAGTATATATTCTTGTTTAATTAATTTCCTGTTGATTTTAAAAGAAATTTGTGCTGTAGGCTATTTTAAAAGGATTGCTTATTTCAAGCTTTTCCCAACGTGTATTTAAATCATTTCCTTTACAGAACCAACACTCAAATTTTTTTGAAGTTAAAATTTGAATGTGAAATCCAAGCATTGTATTAGTTTTAGTGTATTCATTTATTTTGCTGTTTTCAATGCGTCCATCTTTAAGTCTGTAATTTCTGATTCTGCTTTTATTTCTGTTTTTAACTATGTAATCCAATTGTAAAGATTTGAAAATGGCAAATCCAATAGAAAGTATTTTCTTTGTTTTCAAACCAATATAAATCCCATTCTAGATAGCAATATTATATTTAATACTAGTTCTGACTAAAGTAATAGTCTTGACCCTCTGTAAACTCGAGATCAAGTAAAAATTATTAAAAAGTAATATTCTGATGAAAATATTTGTGTCACTAAGTTTAGTGGATGTTAAAATCGAACTGTGTGCACAGTGTCATGCTAAAACATTTTTCATATTTAAGTCTTTATTGTATCACTGGAAATATCTGAGTATCACTTGTGCAGCTTTTAATATTTTTATTCAAAGAAACCTTTCTTAAAGCTTAGATCTATTTAAAAAAGAAATCTCTTATGGTTGATATATTTTTCAATACACATTAAAGTAAATAACGAAGTTAAGAGGGTTATGGAAAAGGTTACTCAGGAATGACTTAACGTCATCTGGGATGTTATGTACCACATTTTGGGAAACACTGATTTGAGGGAAATAATTTGTGAATTATAAAACTTACTCTTTGATTTGTAAAGTCTTCAGGTTATAAATAGGAATTTTCCAGACCATGATCAAAAATTCTTCTGCTCCATTTTTAAATTTTACACACAGTGATCTCTATAAAATACTAGTCACTATAGAATACAATTGAGTATAATACATTTATGTCTTGGAACTCTTTTTTGGCGAGGGGGAGGAAGTTGGCATTGGCTATTAGGTGGGGTTGTAAAGGAAGTAACAATATGGCCTCTTCATTTTGTTCTATTCTCAGGACATAAACTTTAGTAATAGCTTAGAGTAAAGGAGAGAGTGGAACCTGATTCCAGCTTGTTTGATTCTAAATTTCCGCAGGAGCAACATTAAATATAGTTTATAACATGTGGCTGGGTGTAATATTCATGGTGTATTAATATACTCCAAATTTGTAGCTGTTCTTTCCCCAGGCATTTCTTTCGCTGTTTCTCAGTTTCTCACAACACTGCGATTCTTCCCTACCTTTGTTGTTTCAGCTGTTTCGTGGCAGTTTATTTTGGAAATGTATATTGACTGAAGTTTCTTATGCCACCCTCACTTAGCTCTTTGTAGTAAAGGTCACATTTACTTAAAATGACTGAGAGGTACACTAGAGCCGGCCAATTTCCATTCCCACTAACCTCTCTGACCCTAATTTTGGCCTTCATTACCTCTTCCCTTGTTACTTCAAATTCTTTCTTAAATTTTCTCTCAGCCTGTGGCATTTTCTCATTCTCATTCCTTGCAGCTCTGAACTTGTTTCTCCCTGGTCAGAGCCTTCAGAATCGCACTCTGCAAAGACCTCTTTATCTCTACTTTTATTCCCACCACTGTGTGCCACAGTCCTCACACATTCCCGCTGCTCTTGTATTCTACGCAAACTGGGCAGTCATTGAACCCTGAGGAGATTTTGCCTTTGCTTTTGCTGTATTCTCTTCTCATTCACTTACTCTTCTTGAAAACCAAAATACATTCATTTGACTGTTAATATCAACACTCCTTTCCAGGTTCAGCTCACCTTTTACCCCTTACCTTATGCCTCCCGGGTTCTCTTTTAACCGCCACCCACAGGATGTACTCTCCCTGAATTGCCATTGTACTTCTTGTTTTTTTATAGCTAGATTGTAATCTCAGTGTAGAGGAAAGGCATGGGTTTTCGAGTCAGCATATCTGGTTTCTGCCCAATTCCCATGTGTAATTGCCATGAGCAGGGGCCATGTTGTGGTATACATTCTTTTTCATTCTCGGGACTCCATTCCTTACACACAAAGTTGCACTTGGCAATGAGTAACTGTTTGAAGAATGAATAACCACTTATTTATGAAGGACTGTTATTTTAATATTTATTCAAACAATGTCCTGAAGAAATCTCAATGTTTTTGCCACCCACAGAGAAGTAATTTTCTTCACCAATAAAGGGCATGGTTAAGGAGTTTGTGAGCAGGAACAGAATGAAAATGCCTTATTGAGGCGATATCTGAAGATTTCTTGTGTGCCTGTGCATGTGTGTGGGTGTGTATATAAAACTGGAGAAAGAGGAGGTTTCTTTCACTGTCACTGCTTTCCTATTTTTTTCAAGTCTGTTATGTACCCATTAAATGTAGGCAGTCCCACTGGAATTTAGAGCCATTTGCAGTCACTTATGATTCCTAATGCCAGTTTCCAGTTTTAAATGGGGAAATTGCTATGGCATGGAATCTGATTATAGGGCATCCTAGTATCTCTCTCTTCTATGACTTACCTCGGTGCAACAAGTTACCAGACAGGAAAAGAGCTAACGTTTGCAAATAGAATATCAAATGATTTATTAATCTAATGATTGAGTTATATAGTTAGGCTCTTGAATATAATAATTTGCTTTTATGCTTTCTTGTATCTTCCATTGAACCTTGTTATTGCAATATACGTTGCATGGCAAGTTTAGTACCAGGCATATCTGTCTTAAAACTTAGACCAGACGGCTAATGACAAAAATAGGAAAAGGGATTTAATTATAAGATATACTAATCTCTAAAGAAGTCTGGACCCTCGTGCTGTGCATGCACAGGGGTATCTGTGCATACTCTGAGCACTTTTTTTTGTATTTACTCAGGACTAAATGAGTAAATGACTGAATGTGAGCAGTGTTAATTAAATTTGTTGAAGAGTCTCTGATGCCCCTGAATCATTTTCCGGGGAACATTCTGAAACTAAACCGGTAGCAATAATTGCTTAGTGAATATATAAAATGACGACAAACTTTTCAGTGCTCTCTCTTCAAGAAGAATAATATCAAAGGAGCCTCCTTTTAAGATACTTGAGGATTTTTTTTCTCCCTCCTTAGATGCCTGTTTATTTTAATTAGAATTTTTAGATACTGAATATAGCAACTTATGACCCTTTAAGTTTGTACCTAAGCTTAATTATTTAACCAGTGCTGAAATTGATTTCCTTTAGAAGCATCGTCTTGTTTCCAATCTCATGAAATCAATAGCAAGTGTTTGGTGCTAAAATGAAGCTATTGCATACTGAAATGTTTATTGACACATATTTTCTAAAACTCAGTGCAGGGACATCTCTTTGTATGTTCTTAAAGTAGATTATACTGAATTGTGTTGATATTCTTTAATTTGGAAGAGTCTGGGACATCCACATTTGCCAGAACCGTATGGTGCCATGACCAAGTTGGGGGGCTCCTTAGAGAATGCAGTACAATTCCTGATTGTATTTTAGACTGGCAGCTTTGAATACAATGGAGCTATTAAAAGTAAAACAGGTGAAATATTTAAATATGGCTATTGGTACTTCAGGCCTTCTTCAATCTCATGTTATGTTTGGACAAATAGAATTATTTTAAGTTCGATTTTCTTTGTTGTTTCTGCGAGAGAGTCACATCTTTACATAGTAGAATAATGTAAGAAAATATCTCCATAATTTTCTGTACTGAACCAGTATTTGTCATTCGCTGTAACTTTTCTAAGTTTTTGAATGGTCCTTTAGATAATGATAATAATATTATCAGAGTAATCTTTCTTGAATTTTAAGAAGACTAAATAAATATCTTGAAATTTCATTTTATTTTATGGTTAAATTTTTTTTGCTAGCTTTCTTTTCGTAGCTCTTTATTTGGACATAATTTCAAATCTAGAATAAATTTGCAAGAATAGTTGAAGGGCTAGTCTTTACCTACATTAACCTATTGTTAATATCTTATCTCATTTATTTTATCATTTGCTCTCTCTCTTTCTCTCTCAATGTGTGCATGTAATATGTTCATATATTATATATACATGTAGATATACATTTTTTCTAAACCATTTGAGGATGAGGGGTTTTTTTTGTTTGTTTTGGTCAGCTTTCTTATCTCCTTTGTTTTTGAATATCCATGTCCATGATTTAAGCAAGACATTTTAGTCTGATTTAGGTGGCGATAATCAAACAAAGCATTTCAGTAAATTTGCTTTTTCATTATTAGTAATTTTTATCCAAACTACAATTATTATTATTAGTATTATTTTTCTGAGGAAGATTTGCCCTGAGCTAACATCTGTGCCACTTTTCCTCTATTTTGTATGAGGGTGGCTGCCACAGCATTGCTGAGTGGTATAGGGTGCTTGCCTGGGATCCGAACCCACGAACCTGGGCTGCTGAAGCTGAGTGCACCAAACTCAACCACTACGCCATTGGGCCTGCCCCAGTCCTAGCTAAAATTTTTTATGCTCAAGGCCACTGCAAAAGTTTGTAGACCAATGGAGCCAGTATATGCTCTTTCTCCTATCTACCTTTGAGGTGTTTTGACAAATGGTCACAGGACAGGGGGTAAAGGAAGTGGTGGTACATGGAGAGGATGGTACATGGAGTGCTCTCCATAGGGACAGTGTTGATCATTTGGGATAGAACCACTAGCTATCCTTGTCACTCAACGCATAGTCATTACTTTCCTGTCAAGGTGGATTTTAGTCTGAAAATTATATACTGAGCACAAATGTTTCTCAGCTTTTACTCTTCATAGATCCTTGATTTCTGAATGTTTAGACTAATGCTTTGTTTTGCTACTTACTTCGTTATTATTCTTGTATGCATTGCTCCAAATAACAGAATAATGTAATACCTGTATATGTTCTGTGGGTTAAAATACAGTTCCCGGAGGACCGTGTTATTGTTTTCTTTGCAGTTTCCTGCTATACTGGAGTGAGCTTTTAATACATGCTGACTGATTTAAATGATGAGGTACCCCACACAGCTGCTCTATTTCGTTTTTGTTCGCTTCTTCCTCAAATCTGTGGAATCAGCAAGGCAGTGTCCTAGATTACCTCCTGGGCTACTTGCAAGTGTTCTATACTTTATGTTATACACGTTGAGCCTAGAGCTAACATTTCTATATGTACAATGTATAAACTTTGAGTTTAATAATATTTAATAACAGATATTTTATTTTATACATCTACTATTGAATGCTTAATACTTTACCTATGTTATCTTTAATTTTTACTGAAATCTGACAAAATGAGTGAAATTATCTTTGTTGTACAGATGACAAAAATGAAGGTTAGCTGAGATTCTGCCCCATCTGAATCTACAGTCTATGTTGACAATATTTGATATCTTTTGAAATATGAACACTTGATGTAGTTTGATTTATTATCGTCATGCAGCTGTGTTCTCAAGTATTACTAAGCAGTCAGATGTTAATGACCTTCTGGAATAAGTTTCCATCATTGCCTTTAACTTCCAAAGCTGTCCTTTAATTATCAGGGCTGACGCCGTGTTTCGTGCTGATGACACTGTTCCTAGAAGCTTTGCAACAGATGGTGGCCGTTGTGTGGACTCAGCACAGTTCTGCTGGACCGTGCTGCCGACTCAGCAGAATTCTGCAGCTAAAGTCTGCCTGTACAAGGCATCAGTCAGCGGTGGAGAGACTTATCTGTAAAACCAGAAAAAAAACGATTCTCGTTAAAATGAGTTAAGGGCTGTAGCTGAACTCTGTTCTCTGTGTGGCATTTTGTGTCAGATTTAAAAAGCATATGGCCAGAGAGCCATTTCACGGTAGGGCCAGTTAGCAAATAGCCTGGTGTCAGATTCCTGATAAACCACAAGTTTACATTTTGCATTGAGACCGTTTTTATCAGAGAGCACTGTGTTTTACAAGTGCTCACGTGAGGGCAAAATGCCTGGTGCACAGCACATGCACTTGATAAATGCCCTAGGGAGTAATGGATAGGGAGATGAGATTCCTGTGCCAACAAGGAATTCTTTGTTTCACGGAAAGTTTCATCATTTCGGACAGAATTATTTGAATCTGGTAATGGATGGACAAGGCCTGCTCTGCTTATGCCTACAAATTTGGAATCATTTCTACGCGACATGTGGGAACTATTTCTTTGGAAGAAAAGAGAAGTGTGTTTACTTTTTTAATGCGCCTTGTAGGTTTCCTTGGGACTGCTCAGATGACGACACTTACAGTGATAAGATCGGGACTGCACAGTGAAGTTAAAGGACCTTGGGCCTCAGGGCTCCTTATTTCCCTAGGCTCTGTCCAAGACCGTGGGCCTTATTCACACGATCTTGTGTAAAATTTGCAGTTAAGATGTTTTAGACATAATCAGGTAAGATTACGTTTTTTTTACACTGCTACTCCCTTCTGTCATATTTCCCCGAGTGTAAGGTGTGTTAGAATGGCCACTGGCAAGTTTCAAGTCTGGCTAACAGGATGCTGAATTGGAGATACATTTATCTCGGGCTTAGTGGGATATATTAGTGTAAGCCATATGAAATTGTAATCTTTGGAGGTTGAAGATGTTTGAACCTTGGCAACTTCATATGGTCATATGCAGCTCGAAGTTACTTCAGTGTGTAATTCAGTTCTTTCTACTGTGCCGGTAAAGGAATGTCTTCCAGGAATCTGCCCACTGGTCACTGGGCCTACATACCCAGCCTGAGGAGTTGAAAGCATATGGCTAGAGGCCATTTTATGATATGCATGTGTCCTAGAGCATCTGGCACAAAAAATATCTGGGTGGAGAAGAAACAACAACAAAACTGTGATAAACCCTGATAGAGGAGAGATTGAATTATCTTTCTAGTCTCTCTGTGGAAAACATGATAGAATCCTTGGCATATGAAGAGGCAACCAAAATGTATGAGCCAAAGCAAAACAAGTATACCAAATCATATCTAGTAATTATTTGAAAATATATGCAATTTTTCTGGATTTTGTGATTTTTATGATAACTGTCAAGTTTTCTGTGGTATTTTGAAATTTATCTTCTTAAAGAGCTCCCCTGTCCCCGTTGTATAAGCTTCAAATTCACAATACTTGGATCTGCCCTTAAATGGGAAGCATATGGAATGGGGTCCCATTAGCAAACAGATTTTCCCCAGGAACTCAAAATCCTTTTCAGAGATTATTTTTGTAACTTCTTAAATTGGAGATCCATTATAGCTACCAAACTGATTTCCTTTCAGAGGAAAAAGGTGCGTAATAGGAAGAAAATAGATTATAAGAGTGATACGAGGCTTTATAAGGTCATGTTTCTAGGGTTAGGATTGGAGTAAATTTCAAAAACCATAGCAAGTCAATCTGTGTATTTCTGTCCCTCTTTATCTTCTTTCAACCTTGTTTATCAGCATCTTCTCCTCCAGGAAAATGAAGACAGATGGGGATCATCGGTGAATGAGATTCTTCTCTTAATGAAACTGGGAGTGGGTGTGAAAGACCTTTTCTAAGGATGTCTTGTAGTATCCTCCACTCTGTCTCTGCTAATGATATGTTACCCTGATCCGTTTCTTTGCCTTTTCTTGAGGGCTGGCCTGGGAGGTGCTACTAGATTCGGCGAATATATTACTAGCTAATAAATTCTCCACCGACATGCATCCATCAGGTCACAAGTAAACAGATGTTTGTTCTTCTGCCTCATTGTTTTCTCTTTCCCTCTAATTGCACCAACTTTGGGGAGTCTAGGAAACTCTAACTTAAGAAGTAATGCTTTTCTTGTTGCTGCCCCCAAGTCCCCAAATGTCACCAATAATTCAGAAAACCAAGGAATCAGAAGGTATACTAATGTCCATTCCTCAAAGAGCTTTTCTTTAATGAACCCTTGCCGGGGGCATGAAGTGTCCCATGAGAAGCCTTGCTGGATTTATTCCTGGAGGATTCGAGCATGTAGGATGGATGTTTAAACATTTTACACTCCCTTACCCTTCGGAAGATAGCATATGTGTGACTTTTCTTTCCATTGTTTCTTTTATGAGAAACGTCTATGGTATACATCAAACATCATGCATCAGCTCATCATAAATCACCTGCAAGGCATTGTTTGGGCAGGGGAACCCTCAATGCAATGCCCACCTATGACTGCTTCCTTTCTTTTATGTTTCCCTGTCATGGTGAATGTGATAACCAACTTTAAGTTCTATAAGGCAAAATGTGAGGCACATAAGACACCTCACTACTTATTCACCATATCAAGCACATGCAAGCCTTCTTAGTCTCTCCTTTGGATCACCTCAGTGCCTCCTGACTCCTTCTCACCCACAGTCAGAGGAGGTGTTTTTTGTTTGTTTGTTTGTTTGTTTTGGTGAGGAAGATTGGCCCTGAGCTAACATCTGTTGCCAATCTTCCTCTTTTTACTTGAGGAAGATTGTTGCTGAGCTAACATTTGTGCCAATCTTCCTCTGTTTTATGTGGGATGCTGCCACAGCATGGCTTGATGAGAGGTGCAGCATGACTTGATGACTGGTGCGTAGGTCTGCCCCAGGGATCGAGCCTGTGAACCCTGGGCTGCCAAAGTGGAGTGCATGAACTTAACCACTATGTCACCAGGCCGACCCCCAAAGGAGTTCTTTTTAGGGGAATATAGTTTATATAGTATGTTTAAATGCCTTATTCAATGGACAGTCACCACTGCATCATACTGATTCATTCGACAAATATTGTTTGAGTGCCATGGAGAGATGGAGTGAAGTGGTGGGTTATATATCTTCAGACTGTCTCCTCCAGGTCCATTCTCCACCCTTCTCCGTCATACTCTCTCCTCTGGAAGGCAAATCAGACTATCTTAATAGTTCCCCCCGGGAAGAGAACCGAGGGAGGGAGAAGTGTGAGTTCAAGTTATTTATTCTCTTAGCTCTTTTCTTGCAAGTAGCCTCAGGTTGACTGCTATACTCTTCCAATCATTTTTTTCTCTCAATCAACCCTCTCTATTGGATTCTTCTTCCAGTTTCTAGTATCTTCCCTCTCTCTTGTTCTTTCAGGGCTGGGGGTAGCAATATCCCTCCTGTTACTATTCCTGGGGTTCTGCCTTATCCCATTTGGTTTTCCTACATCCTTCCCACACCCTTGTAAGTAGTCCTTATTGAATTCTCCACCAATTATCTTAGTTTTAGTGTGGCATCCGTTTCCTTCTAGAACCCCAACTAATACAGATATTAGTCTAGGAATACCTCTCTGATGCTTTGAGGTTATCAGCGACGTGTGGAGGAGGTGAGGAAAAAGCCATGGAGATGTGTAGGGAAAGACCTTTCTGCATGGAAAAACTCTTCTCTTGGAATGTTGGATGGACAGCAAGGTGGACGAGGTGGCTGGCAGGAAGGAAACAAGTGGGAGAGTATTAGGGATGTAAGTCAGCGGGATAGTAGAATGAGGTACGAAGACCATAGAACATCTTATAAGGCTTATTTTCAGCATGAAATTGGAAATCGTTGGAGGTGATAACAGACTTACAATGTGTCACTCTGGATACTATTTGGAGAACAGACTGTATGGGGGCAAAGGTGGAAACAGAAGGCCAGTTAGGCTATTGAGAGAGACAATGGTGATTGAGCCGCAAACATAGTGAATAAGGGTGGAATTCTAGCTGTATTTTGGAATACGGGGACAGGATTTGCTGATGGATGTAGGATGTTAAGAGAGGAGTCCAGAATCATGCAAAGTTTAGCAACTGGATGAATGGATCTGTCATTTCTGTTCTGAGGACGATCATCGGAGGAAGAGTTTAGGCAGGAAGATTAGGAATTTGATTTTGGATCTGTTAAGTTTGAGATGCGTCGAAGTAAATGTATTAAGTGGGCAGTTCATGGGAAATGTCTAGGCTACAGATACAAATTTGGGAGTCATCAACATATACATGGTATTTAAAGTCGTGACTTCTTGAAATGATCTAGGCTATTGATTCTCAAATTCCTTAGTTGGGTATTTGTAAATATAGTTTTCACTGTAAGTATGGCAGTTGAGTCAGTCTGGTTAAGCTTTAAATGTAACATTATCAAGATTAGGAATAATATTTTATAAAATATAAACAACTTATATATTCTATAATTAACATATATATAACATAAGCACTTATAAGTATGCATATCTGTTAGAAAATTGACCTGTGTGTGTAAACTCATAGGTAGACATATAAAGTGTGTATAACACAAGGACCATGTTTGAAAATATTATTTGTCTTTTTGGAAGGCATTTTCTTTAAATGTCAGAAAGTGAGAGTAATCACTGATTTTCCTGCCAAACAGGGAATTAAATTATAACTCTGAGAAGATAATGCAAGGAACATTATTTCAGCTGTCCTTGAAATGTCGATTTACTTTTAAAATGCAATTATTTTAAGCCATTTGTTTACAATATGGCATCTTTATATGTAAAAATTTCAAACACTTGGTCTTCTGTGATTTATCTCTAACTTTTTAGGAATTTGAATAAAAGGCAATTTGTAATAGTAAAGAAATCTTTCTTACCCAAAACAGAGTAGGCTAGGAGTCAGAAATGTGAATTTCTAAGATAGTTATTTTGCCACCAACTAGCCATGTGAATTTGCAACATTTGACACTCTCTAGGCTTAACTTCTCTAGACTTAACTTCTGTAGGTTCTTTGAAAATGAAAAATTAATGTAGATTAATGGTATTTCCATAGTTCTACAGACCCCTTCCAGACTGGTCACCATGGGCCCGATGTGCCAAAGATGCCTGGGTCCTTCACTGTGTCAGCCAAAGTCTTTTGCTTTTACTTGCTCTGTGTTAGTGCTACCGAGGAACGCATTTTTGAGCCACAGGATCACCAGTTTAAAAGTCTTAGAAAAACAGTTAATTGCTAAGCTTTTCTAGAAAAAAAATAATTATGTTCAAAGTTTTTGTCAGCTTTGAGAGGTGCCTTACCTCCAAACCACTGCCCAAAAAACATGCCCAGCCTTTCTGTAACTGTCTTCCCAGGTAACTATTCTCTTTTGCCTCTGAAGTATAATTTAGCCTTAACATTCTTTAATTATAGAGTCCTAGGATCTTACAGTTGAGACAGACCTTGGAAATTATCTCTTTCAGCCTCTTTTCTGATACAGAATGACCACCACATCCCCGAGACTAGTTATTCAAAATCTATTTGCAGAGTGCCAGGGGCTCATCAACTGGGATGGTAACCCATGCCATTCTGTAACAGTTCTTATGCTTTCTTATGTGCAGCCAAAATAACTACCTTTGAAACCTTCACTTTTCTGTCATTTTCCCATAGGGATTTGAAAACACTATCTGTGGTTAGTGACTCTCGAAGTTTACTGTACATAAGATCACGTAGAGGGTTAAGATGAATGTTCCAGGACTCTGTATCCAAAGACTGTTTCCATAGATCAAGAGATGGAGTCCAGCAATCTACATTTTCAACATATATTTCATGTGATTATAATTGTAGATCATTATTGTAATTCAAAACAGAATATTGTGAATTAGAAAACTGAGTTATAAAATAGTTTGTATAATATCAGAATCTGTGTATAAAACATCGATTTAGGGTAATATCCCCAAAATGTTATCAATGGTTGATTATTTCTGCTTGTTGGGATTATGGACAACTTATGCTTTTACTTATCTTTGCATTCTAATATTTCCACAATGATTATATATTACTTTTATCATTAAAAAGAATAAATTTAATGAGTAATTTATCACCCCCGCCACTTATCATAAAGGTAATTTTCAAAGAACATGGAGACTCGCAAGGGTGAAAGAGACCTCTCTAGTCTGGCGGCATTTGTATTGCTTCTGAGTGTTTTCAGGGCACGTGAGAGTAAAGGTCCTTTGGTAAAAAATCCTGACTCTCCTGATCTTCTCTAAAGGGAGGATGATGGTCAGCACTAGTAGTCATCTCATTATTCAGTCCATCAGTTATTCATTTGTTCTTTCAAGAAACCTTTAGGTCCTCTGTGCCACTCACTAAGGCTATGAAGAAAAACTTGTCTACCAGATTCTTACTATAGTGGAGGAAGCACAGGTGGCATAAGAAAGGAGCTGTTTCTTCTTGGGAAGCTCTCAGATGGTTTCACTTAAGAGTTGTTGAATGGAATGAGTCTTTAAAAGTGAGGAGCAGTCTTGTCTAAGCCGGTGGGGGTCGTGGTGGAGATTTTTCCTTGAGAAGTGTATGCAAAGCCACAGAAACGTAACCTAGTGTGCTATAAATGGGGAACTGTAAGAAATTTGATTTGGCTAGCTGGCTGGCTACCCGTGAGAGAACTGCAAGAGGTAATGTGGACAGGAACCCAATCTCTGAGCATCTTATATGCCATTTTAAAGAATTTGAGAATTTAGGCGAGTAACTTGGTCAGCTTTAATTGCGGCAGCAGTGTGGCAGATAGATTGGAAGGGGTGGCTGGAGATGGTGGAGAGGAGGGAGTCTGGCATGACTCCCAGTCTTTTGTAGGCTTCTGGGTAGATTGATTCTAACACCACTTTTGCATGGGAGAAGATAGGAGGTATCAGACTAGTCCTACTCTCCTATGGCATAGAATGAGCACAGAGTACATGGCAAATATAGAACAAAATAAAATATCTGAATTCAACATCTGGACATCGTTTTCCATGTGTCCATTTCTGTATTTAATTCCAGCATTTCTAGGTCTCACAAGCGTGTTTTGTCCTAGAAAGTCTTTATTATATGTGGTTTCATAATTTTTCATTTGGTTGATCCTTCTCCCATTGTCTACGTAAATCTGGAGATAACTGTGAGAGATAATACCTTTTAGAAAAATCAGAAAGTCATGCCCAGAATGAACCATTTGGGAAGGAGGGGGATGTCGGCGAGCAGGGGAAAGTTTCATGAAATGTTGGCTATTCAAGGAAGGCAGATTATTTAATTGGCAGTGTCTAGTTAGCTGCTGTACCTGAATGGCTAGATAGAATGGCATGCATATTTACCAAACAAGGATGGGATATGCATATGATCTCTATGGCCCATTCTGCTATGTAAAACTTGATTTAGGTAATTTTACATAAAGGGTAAGGGGAAGACTCTAAGTGAGCTTAAGAGATTTTCTATGTGTTAGTCGTAGCTACTAATGCAATGTATCTAGTCTGTTGATTTGCCAAAGTTCTTTTCTTTTTTTTTCTTTTGGTGAGGAAGATTGGCCCTGAGCTAACATCTGTGCCAGTCTTCCTTTATTTTGTATGTGAGATGCTGCCACAGCATTGCTTGATGTGCAGTGTGTAGGTCCGCATCCATGATCTGAACCTGCGAACCCCAGGCCGGCCTCAAAGTAATTTTCCTGTACCTAGATTAAGAAACAGAGACTGCTGACAGATGCCCTATATTTTTAAAGAAAATTTGTTGTACATGTCTAAAAGTAACATATGCCTTTATAAAAAAATTAAGGTACAGAATTGGAAGTAAAATGTTAAAGTCTACTTACTTCTGCTACTACAACTTGATGAGTATCCTTCCGTGCTTACATGTGTCTGTACGAATGCCCACTCGTTATCTGTTCGAGTGTATTATTCAAAGGTTGTGAGATAAGGTAATAGAGATAACAGCCATGGAAAATATCATGTAATTTAAATCCTTATAGTCCGTAGTATTCCAGCTGTTCAAGCAGGTGGCAATATTTTGGGCAAAGATGCTTATCTGTTACTAAATAAGCAGTAATTGGTTTAGGTAAAACCAGGATTAATTCTCTTTATAGTTGTTCTTGTCTAACTCAAAGGGGATAGCAATTATGTATGGCATCTCTTAATCTGTAAACACTTTTCTAATCACCCCAGCAACCTACTGACCTTAGTTTAGTCAGGTGAAAACAATCGATTGAAGAGCCTAAAGAAAAGATAACTCCTTAACATTCAGCGTCTGTTATAAGCAGTTACTTTTGTATTCCTTAGACTGGAGAAGGGGCTGTATGTGAGAAGAAGCCCATGTAGAAGACATGTAGTTTACAACTACTAGTGTTCTCTTGCTTGAATTTTAATGACTGTACTATCACTCTTTGAATTTTGTTAGGAGCTTTGCCCTCAAGCCTGTGAACAGCAGTTTGAAACCAGATGATTCTCCGAGATCTCTTCTTGAGACCAGCTGCAGTTGGGATGTGACCACTCATTGTTCTGGAATAAGTGGCTTAGACCCGACTAGCCACCCTGTGGACTGTCCCCGTACAAAGCTGTTTCTGTCCCACACAGGCAGGGACTCCCTGTACTCCAGGCTCAGCTGTGGAGCCTGCTGAATTAATCAAAGCATACTTAGACCACGTTCCCTAAGGACTAGCGGATTTCTGTAGTGACTCCACCCTAACACCGTGAACTCCTGCCCTTGGAAATGTTCTTTTGACAGCTGGGGATCTGAGAGCAGTCCAGCCCTGGGAAGACAGCTTAGGAAGAATGTTCTTAAAGGTTTATTGATGAGAAATGTGGATTTACATGTCCTTTTGCCTATCAGAATTTATAATTAACATTTTCAAGCACCTAGAGTTTAATAAGCACTGAATTTGGTGCTTTCACTGTTTCATTTAGTCCCCGTGACACTTTATCAGATACTTGTAATTATTTGTTTTACAGGGAAGGAAATGGACAGCCTGCTAGGATATGGGTGTCTGACAACTTAGGAGGACAAGTGGTTTTCGACTCTGGCTGCACGTTGGAATCACCGGAAAAGCTTTTTTTGAAATACTGATTCCTGGGTTTATGGCAGGTGGAGGAAATTAGAACCTCTGGGGATGGGCCCACTCATTGGCATTTTAAAACAAATAAAATTCCCAGGTGATTCCCATTTGCAGCCAGGATGGCAAAGTTTTGTCCTAATTTGTCTGACACTCATCCCGTATCGAGTCATGGTTCCTGGGTTTGCGTGAGGTAGAAGTTTGTTCAAAATTCAGAATATTGGGACCTTTCTGGACCTACCTTATCAGAGTCTGAATTTTAAAAAGATCCCTAGGGAACTATTTGTATTGCCTTGCAACTTTTCTGTAAATCTAAAGCTTTTCGAAAATTACAAATGTTTCTTAGAAAAAAGAAAGATCATGTTTGGGATACAAAGATCAAAACCTTCTCTCCAGCAGCTCAGTCTTGCAAGAGAGAAACTTATTAAAAGGCAATTTGCTAAGAGCTATAATGGAAGTAATGTAGAAAGTGCTGTCACTTTATGGGAGGAAATGAAACATGCTGCTTGGAGGAATTAAGAGAAAATTGCCAAAGGAAGGTGACTTGAAGGCATTCCAGGCACAGAGAAAACACAAAGGAGAGCTCCTTTAAGGAAAGTTGCTAATATAAAAGGAATTAAAAAAAAAAACATGAAATTGAGCTTTGATGAAAATATAATGTTTAATACACATTTATGTTCTAAAAATATGATAAATTCTAAGCTCAAACTGAGAGTTAGTGCCAGACTAAAGAGGTACTGTAGTAATTAATGGAAGACTTTCCCTTTTTCAAGAAAAGCACAGTAATTAAGGGGGATTAATCATTTGTGGTATTAGCATTCTTGAAGGGAATTGGGGACAGGCCCTATTTGAAATTCTCACTTCTTGGGCCTGTTTTGACCCTACTCTGCCTTAACTTTCCAGTTTCGTAGAGGTGCCAGGCTTAACTTGTCCATGGGGCCTTTGTGGATACTCTTTTCTCTGCTGGGCGGGTCCGACCCCGTCTTCCACTCCTGATGAAGTCCTCCTCATCTTTCAGCTGGGATTCTGCTCAGCATCACTTCTTCTAAAAAGCCCTTTCTAATTTACAGTCGAGGTTAGGTACCTATCTCCTGCATTCCTATAGCATCATGTATATATCACATTGTTGCTAATTTTCTTTTTGTCTGTTTGTTTCATGAAACAGTACCCTGAAGGCAGGGGTTATTTTTCAGCAGCTTCTGTGTCTCCAGTACTCTGCATAGTGTTTGACTTAATAAATGCTTTGAAATAAATGAAAGAAGTGATAACAATAGCCTATTTTTGCCCTTAGTCTACAGTGACAAAAGGTAATCTTTGGAGATGGCAATAAGAGATTGAAATGCTCTTAAATATTAATGGCTAGGAAGAAATTTAGAGACTTTAACTTATGCATAGCATATACCTGGCATATAGCAGGTTCCCAGTAAGTTTTGGTTTTGGGAAAGAATTAACGTTCTCATTTTATATATGAGGACTTTGATTTAGATTATTAAGGATGTATCTCTCTTAGCATATTATTAAGAGAATGTGAACTCAGACATGGATCATTACTCATAAATTAACAATAATTTTTATAGCTTCCCATTGTTAAGTACCTGTACATGTCAGGTGTTACAGAAATAATGTATGCGTATAATATATGTGTATGATCACATTTAATTCTCTGAAAAAGCCTATGAGGCTTATGTTACGTTTGGGGGCACAGATTTGGAGTCAGAAATGCATGATTATAGAGCTCATGCTCATTTCCTAATCAGTGTTCTTTCTACTCTTCCCTGCTGCCTCCCTTTTTTTTTTTGGCTGAGGAAGATTTGCACCGAGCTAACATCCATGCCAGTCTTCGTCCATTTTTTAGTATCTGGGCTACTGGCACAGCATGACTGCTAACAGAGCGGTGTAGGTCTGTGCCCAGTAACCGAACCTGGGCCGCTGAAGTGGAATGTGCTGAACTTAAGCCCTAGGCCACTGGGGCTGACCCTCTGCTGCCTCCTTTTCTTTAAGAAGCAGCTGAATCAGCTTGCACTTTTCTCTTTGCGGAAATTGCATGGTTGGGAATCACGGACTTGCTGTTTGATCACTAATTTGCTGTGTGATCATATACAAATCTCTGAACTTCTCTTCCTCAGTCTCCACATTTATAAAATGGACCTATTAAACTCTTACCAGGGGTTCATTCATTATGCAGCAAATATTTGAAAGACTCATGTGTGCCAGACACTGTTCTTGGTGCTGAAGATACAGTAGCAAACAGAACGGACAAGACCTGTGGTTCCCCGGAGCTTACATTATGGCGGTTGAGCCTGAAAATAAACAAGTAAAGCACAAATCAAATAGTGATGAGTGCCACGAAGCAAATAGAACAGGGTGGCAGGAAGAATGTGGCTGCAGTAGGGTGAGGACATCATGGTTGGAGTGGTCTGAGAAGTCTTTCTTCAGGAAGTAACACTTAAGTTGAGACCTAAGGGGAAAGCAGGAGTCAGCCATGAATAATTTGGGGGTGTAGAGTTCCAGGCGGAGGGAGCCAGGGGCAGAAATCCTAAAGCTGCAAAATCTCTGCATGTTGGAGGACCACCAAAGGCCAGTGTGGCTGGTGGGAAGAGAGAGGCGGGAGATGAGAGGAGAGGCCAGTAGGTCCAGATTATGGACTTACAGTAAATGATTGAGACTGTTTCTCAAACACCAGTGTGCAGACACTCCAGGGAAATCCAAGATGATGTTCTCACGTCTTTAATACCTTTGACATCTTTGATACTTCCTTCCAACATTTTTGCCACTTTTCATGTGTTTAGGAAAATCCTTCCTTATGGGTGATGTCCCAGAATAGAGGCCAGAAATTTGCTTCCCCATCCTCTTTTGCATCAGGGACACATACTTTAGACTAAGGCTCTGTCAATCAGATGCACACAGGTAAGAAATTAGCGACAAGAAACAGGCACCATGGAATCTATTCTGGCAATGATGGCGGCTGATACATTTCATCTACAGGGGCAGCTATAGCAGAGTTTCTAACGGAGCATCTGGTACCCAGATCTGGTTAGCAACGTGGCCTATGGTGAGAGCGCCTGGTTATGGCAGAGGTGCTGATCACAGCGGGCCAGTTCTATGCTGTTATTTCAGTGCTGTTTCTGACTACATAGTTTGGTTCTCTGGTGGTGATGGAGTTTTTATGAGTCTCTAATATCTTTCTATATATTTCTTTTTATTTAAATTAACTAGAATGCATTTCTGTTGTTTGCATTTAAGAATCCTGTGTCAATGTCAAAGTAAGGATCAAGAGATTTACTGCCTGTGTCTGAGAAGCATTAGATCTGTGATAGTCATTCCAACTCTAAATTCATGGGTAAATTAGTGGCTCAAAAGGACCTGGAGATGTAAATACTGCTTACTTCAAAACCTATTTTCCATATTTTTACTTGTAAGATTAGTATTTGTAAACTTGTCCTTGTTAAAGAAGCCTACTTTATTTTCTGCACACGTGGTAAGTCAGACTAATTATTCAATGTTTTTTCTTCTGGAAGCCTCTTATTGGCCTCCCTTAATTTAAAGAGCAGGCTCTAGTGCAGAGATGCTACCTTCCCAATGGACTTAAGATGTCTCCAGGCTCCCAGAGGTACCATCGATACGAGAAAAATTGCCCTGGACCACTTCTCTTTCACTCAGAGCCCCTTTGTCAGCAAAGCTAAGCAAGCATTCAGTGATTAACCACAGTCCTAAACATATGTGCATTTTTAGAGACACTTTTGGTGACTGTTTAGTAGTTATTCTTTCAATAAAATTTGTAACCAATGTTTTATTAGGTATTCTGTGCTGCGTCTGAGAAAGGGCTTCTAAAATTTAAATGGTTCTTAATAGCTGTACAAAAGTGAAGTGAAAATATGTTTATAATTATCAGAACCCCCATCTGTCCTGTGCTTGTGCCAGGCTGGTCTCGGAAGGGTTGTTAAAAACATAGCTACTTCTCTAAAATGGCTTTCCATTTTCTGCCTCTCTGGCCATCTCTCCACTCTGTATTGAAGTTCTGAATCTTCACGAACTCCTGCCAATTTAACTTCTTTGAAGTTATTCTTATATTTATAGCTAAATTTGTTTTCTTTTTCATTGACATGTCAATTGGATGCAATGCTCTTCAGGATGACTCCTAGCAAAGAAAATTCCTTTTCCAACATCTATCTAGGTGAAAATGGTGATTGATTCCTGGAACTATTTCACTTGTTAACTGTAATGGAAAATTGCTCATTGTTACAAGCAGGAGAGAAATGAAGCACCCCATTTCTCTTATTTAAAGGTCTTATCTCCCATGATACCAGTATACACTTTTAAGAGTGGCTTACTTTGAATATCAATTGAAAGTAGATTTTTGACTCAGAGTGCCTTTATGTCGGGTATAACCATTAGGCTTATGCATAATTAGGCTTTGCCTTTGCCAGGGAATTTTCAGAGACTTCCTGTTTAGTTCAGGCTTTGTCAGTAAGGTGTTGGTGACACATTTATGGTAACACTTAAGTGTTAGCACCTAGGGATATGATCTTCCTCTTTATGGGTTTAGAGTCTGAATGCTTTGGGTGGAAAATTCTCATTCTGGAATCTCTTTTCTGAATGTCACTTTTCCCTCTTCTGCCCTAAGACATCTTGCACATTTTAGATTATGTGTAATGAGTGGAGATATGCGTTTGATGTCTCATGAGGGGCATTTTGAGAAATTGAAAGTAAATCTTCTAAATAAACATTTTAACTAAGTAATGGGTACATGATGGTATCTTATATTACTTATTATTAAATAAACCATATTATGTATATGATTTACTTTATATATGTTTGATTTTTTTAATAATAAAAAGTTCAAAAGAAAACATATAGTAGACTAATAACTCTCTAACTTAGTCAATTTACTAGGCTTCTTTGCATTTCAGTGTCCTTATTTGTAAAAGGAATACATAAATAAATGAAAGAATAAATGCTTTATTTATAGGATTAGTATTTTATCAGGAAATGAATGCTGTAGTGTTCCAGTGTGTACTTGTACTCCGAAATACTCTTCACATGTTGAGTATTAATTATAGAAGGATTTGTGCAAGTGTCACTCAATATTGATTAACCTAAAAAGAACTGGACAGAGATTTGCATAATTGTTTTTTGTATGGGGATCATGTAGGATCATAGAGGCCAAGAGAGGAGATGCTTGCCTTTAGAAGGTGGTCACTTGGAAAACAGTGGAACAAAATTAAGCATGACTTGGGCGAGAAACTCTTCATTTTCTGTGTTAGAGAAGTAAATGGTGATCTTGGTTAAAAAATAGATGACTATTGGGGCTGGCCCCGTGGCCGAGTGGTTAAGTTCCTGTGCTCCGCTGCAGGCAGCCCAGTGTTTCGTCAGTTCAAATCCTGGGCGCGGACATGGCACTGCTCATCAAGCCATGCTGAGGCAGCGTCCCTCGTGCCACAACTAGAAGGACCCAAAACTAAGAATATACAACTGTGTACTGGGGAGCTTTGGGGAGAAAAAGGATAAAAATAAAATCTTTAAAAAAAAATAGATAGCTGTTTCTTAATTGAGGGATATTCATAATATTATCTTATGTAAGTTAATAGCAGTTTTGTGGGTGAGGTTCTTTAAAATTAGAGCAACTGTCACTGGAAAAAGGAGACCAGGCTAGCTTCTCAGGGAGTCTCATGGGAATTTATATCTGCTCTAAAGGATCGATTTTGAGATAATCCATTGTGAACATTTGATTCCAATTAGTAGCAGATTACATTTATTCAAAGTTTACTATACGCCCGGAAATGTGCAAAACTTTTTAACATAAATTATCATATTTCTTTCTCATAACTACATAATGAAGGAATACTATTATCTTTCATTCTATAGATGAGGTAGGTCATTGTGGCTCAGAGAGGTTAAATATCTTGCGCAGGTCTATATAAGTAAAGAAATGATAGAACTGAGAATAGAAATTGCCATTCTAACTCTAGGATGTGTAGTCTTTACTATACCATATTGGTTCTTTACAGCAATTATTTTAGTCCAGGCTTTTTTTCTAAACTTTTTTGTTTTCCTAGCTTTTTCTGTATGCTTCTTTATTCAGCTGTATGAGCAGATACACATGAGATTTTTGTTATAACGGTCCACAAAGTCCATTTTTGGCAGCCAAAAGGATTTAAATGACAATGTATGGATGCATATAAGTAATCATATATTGTGTTAGTTTCTTAGGACTACCGTAATCAATAGCACAAACCTGGTGCCTTAAAACAACAGAAATTTATTTTCTCACAGTTCTGGAAGCCAGAAGTCCAAAATGTGTTGGCAGGGTTGATTCCTTCTGGAAGTTCTGAGGGAAAATCAGTTCCATGATTGTTTCCTAGCTTCTGGGTGGCTGGAAATCCTTGGCATTCCTTGGCTTGTGGTTGCATAACTCCACTCTCTGCCACGATCTTCACATAGCTTTCTCCTCGTGTGTCTCTATGTATCAAATCTCCCTCTCCTTTCTTTTATAAGGACACTCATCATTGGCTTTAGGGCCCACCCTAAATTGAGGAGGATGCTGACTGAGATTTTTAACTTAATTACATCTGTAGATAAAGACCCTGTTAACAAATATGGTTGCGGTCACAGGTACCCGAGGTTGGGACTTGAAGAGATCTTTTTACAGGCCACTATTTGACCCACTACGTATTTTGAACATTTGTATTAAAGAAATGGGTAAAATAGTACAAGTATAATACAAACTTTAGTTTCAGACCATTTCAATTCATGGAGTATTTAGTTTTAAGGGTATTTTATATAAGAATGTTATTTTATATGCATTATCTGAATGCTGAAGATATCCCCCAAAGATTTTAGATTTAGATTTCATTTTCTTTTCGCTGTTTCGCTAGTACAAATATATGCTAATCATCATCTTTCACTTATTCCCAGGATATGCTATTACATATGCACATTTAGTTCCTCATTTCTTGAAACTTCGATATTTGAAATTATTTTTAAGAGACTCTAAATGGCAAAAAGCCGTTACATATTTCAATGAGGTCTCCTGGTTCTCATCCCAAAGCACTTACTGTGTCATGATAGCACTAGATTGTGAGGAGATAATGCATTCGAAAGATTGACATGGCAAAGAAGATGTAATAATATTCGATGATTGGCCAAAATTGAGGGCATCTAAGGGAGAAAAGCTAAAGATACACTAAGCTGGGCATCAAGAAATTTGGATTCCATTCTGAGCATTTTACAGGTTCTGCACCTCTGCAGAGTAGAACGGAAAAGAAAATTCTAGAGAATAAAATGAATATAGAGATGACCATGGCATGCAGATTGCTGAGAGCTCTGGAGAGGGTGATTCATGAAGAAATGTGGACCTCAAATTTTGAGCAAACTTTTAGAGATGAAAAAAGAGGGAACCAAGGATTATTGGTGATTCATATTTGTTTAAAGCCATCAATATGTATTTTTGACACAAACAGAAATACTAGATTTATTTTTAAAAGTTAGGCGCTTGTTGGGGAGGAGTTGCTAACTGAACAGCTGGGAGCGTTGTTGATAAAGTATCAGCAAAAGAT
This sequence comes from Equus przewalskii, assembly GCF_037783145.1. Classification (NCBI taxonomy): domain Eukaryota; kingdom Metazoa; phylum Chordata; class Mammalia; order Perissodactyla; family Equidae; genus Equus; species Equus przewalskii. The sequence goes on from NC_091847.1 coordinate 64,534,418, forward strand.
GCTTGAAGTAATATAATTACAAAAAAAGACGCATATCTACTTAAACTATTTTATTTTAACCTAAAACTTATACAACTGTATTTATCTGTAAACTTTTCCTGTACGGCCTCTCCTTCAAGTGTGACTCTGGTGATTGGCTTTCTACAAAGATTTTCTTATGTAAAGAATACTCGTTACAGACCATCCCCATGATTGCTTCGTCGAATGGCACGGAGAACTTAGGGACACCTATAGGCGACCAAAGTGCAAATTCCCTCTACATTGTAATAATTTCATCTCAATCTTTTATAGCTGTGTTGCCCACGTATAATGGACGATGGGAGAAAATACCTGACTGAATTGTGGTTTATTTAGAAAAGAAGAATGAGGAATGGGTGCTTGTTGGACGTCCAACAGTTTTCATTACAATAAGCATGTGACGGGATTGGGGGGAACAGAATTGCTGAAATAAATCATGTGGGGCAAAGTCTAGAAGCTGTAGGTGTTCAGTTAGCGATGGGCGCTGGTTGGCGCGGTTTACACTTTAATGGAGTGTGTCAGTTAATCGTGAGTGGTGAACTAGTTAAGTGGAACTCTGTTTTCAGAAGTTCTGCTCTTCTCATTGAGTTTTAAAAGTGCCACAAAAGGCTCACAGAAGATTTGAGGGGAAAAAATTTACAGAGAAAATTAGATATGAGCCATCTTTGAAGGACAAGATAGTATAGGGAGTCATGATAAGGTGAGTGCCTGTTTGTTTTGTTGGGTTGAGAAATTATTAATGCCTGGCATTCATTTCACAGACTGAGAGATAAGGGGCAAGACATTTCCAGCATTGATTTCGGGTCGTGAGAGAGCATTTCTGTGACGACTGGTCATCTAGCTGTGTAGCTGTCCTTGGGTGGTCTTTTCCTGGGTAGCCATTCTCATCTCACTTGAGCGTGGTCAGTCCGAGACGAAGTGTAGGTGTGACATTCTTGGATTGTTTAACGCTGTGTTTATTGTGTCATGTCTTTGATATATATATGTGCACATTTAGTTTAAGATCGGGTTCTTTGAACAGATATGCCTTGAAAAATAAGGTTAAATCATTGTTTTTTTAAAAAATATAACTTTGTTATTATAAAAACAAGTAGGATCTTATTTTTGGATAATAAATTTTATGCCAAAACTCTGAGCAATGCTTATAAATATCTGCCTTCTTAAAAATGTTATGTACTTTAGGCTCTGCCAAAAAAGAAACTTTTTGCTTACTAAGTATGTTTTGAAAAATTGTCTTCTCTGTTTTCATGACCTATTTGTAGCGCTAGCTCTGAACCAGGTGCACCTCCTCTCCATTCAGTTATGCAAGACGATTTTCCTAAATCATTAGCCTCACACCACTCTCCGAAGCAATTTGCGCGGTCTGCCAGTTGCCCCCGCTGTCACAACAGAGCACTGTACAATGGTTTCCAAGATCCTTTTTGCTTTACTGGTTTTCTCGGATCCCTCCAGCGAAACTCACTACACCTCCCTTAACTTCTTTAATCCCACAGGGGACAGTGAGAGGGAACTATCTCAAGAGGACAAGAAGCAGGATGAAATGGTGAAGGTAAACTGAATTGCTGTGGTTTCTACAGTACGTGGGAAGTGAGGAAATATAAATACTGTGTGGAGACCACTCTTTCAAGAAGGTTAGCCATGAAGGGAAAGGGATAGAGTGGAGATAAGATTTTATTTATGGTGAAAGAGAAGTAAGCCAGTAAAGGAGGGTAGAAGTTATGGAAGAGAAGAGATTGATACATCTTGGTCCTGTTCCCTCTTCCTGAAACAGTGTTCCTCCTCATTCTTTCAAATCCTTCTTAATGGCAATAACCCCTAATATTACTTGAATATGTTGAATGTGTCACTCTCTTTCATGTTATAGGAAGAGAACTATGAGGTCTTATTCTTGCTCTTTGGAATTTACAGTCTAAAGCCATAGCACATGGTGACTAGGGATCATTCCTTCTTTGAGCATGTTCTTTAGCAGAGTTTTAATGTGGCCTATTTTTTTGAGAGTTGTGATTTAGAACACCTATCAGTAGGAATCACACGGAGCCATGGCACTGAAAACAGAACCTCTGTTTTATAAGCTCCTGGTCCTAGTAGTGTTTTATCAGGCTTCTCTTGTTCCAGGTGATATGGCTTGATCTGGGGTAGAGTTAAATTCTTGTAACGATCAGTGGTGTTATAATGGGATGGTTGGCATGAGCCCAGAAAGAGCTTTCAAAGGCATTGCAGAAATCTCCAGGTTAAAGGGACTTCCTGATGAGTCAGTTATTGCCTCCAAGTGCTTATCAAAGTCGTCATTTAGTGGCTGTTAGACTCAAGTGTACGCAAAATTCTGTGGGCAATTAACAGTTTTTTAAAAAACAAACAAGAACAGATTAGTAGGGTTTTTTTTGAAACAGTAACCTTCATAATCCATAGTGAGTATTTGATAAATCACAGTATTAAAGACTGTTTTACATTTGTGGAGTGCATGCTCTTTCCAGTTTATAAAGCACCATTATAGGTATTATTGGTCTCGATTCACAACAGAACTAATCTATAGGCAGAGGAGGTATTGGTATTGGCATATTGATATATGGATAAGGAAATTGAGGCTCAGAAAAGTTAGTAATAATAGCTGACAAAATGAGGGCTTATTATGAACCAGACACAGTGTTAAGAAATTTACATTTAGTTTATTTTGTCTTCACTACTATCCTATGCTATGGAGGGTATTATTACCTGGATTTTGTGGTTGATAAAATTGAAAAGAGATTAACTTATCCAAGTGTGCATGACTAGTAAGTGACAGTGTCAGGGCTCAAACCCAGGTGAACTGACCCAAGGACAGTCTGAGCCCCTGTATAACACTATACTGCCTCATTAGGCTCTTTGCACGTTTTCTTTCTTTTCTTGCTGTGTTTCTTACAAGCTCTAATTGATAAACTGTCATGTTAAAAGATAAACTGAGGCCTATTAAAAATTTTAAGAGTTCATTTGAGCAAAAATCCATTCCAAAGGGGCAGAGCCAAAACAGAAGTGGTTAGGAGCACTCTGAGAGGAGCTGGAGAGAGACCTTTATAGAGAAAAGGCAGAGGCAAAGTAAGGAAAGTTTGACTAGCTGGAGCTTAAAGCCTTGTTGGCTGTATGTGAGTGGTTGTCCTTAGTATTTTGATTTCTTGACCTTGAGGCATTTACAGGCTTAGATTTTGGTTTGTTTATCTCAGCCCTCAGGGCATTAGAGCCACTTCATGCCCTGGCCTCCTTGTTTAATAAACTTAACAATTAGAAACAATGCATTACATAATACAGTTACCTAAATATCCTCAAAGAGTCAGTGGACTAACTTAATATATTCATGCTTTTAATTGGCACACGTGTAATTTCAGTGTCCAGTCAGTGACTGGTTCTTCTCACAGGGCTTTTGTTGGTGTTTGTAATTGGAGAATTGAAACAGATATTATCTAATGAAGTGAATTTTGGAACTTGTTATGAACTGGAGCCAGTATATTTTTCCCCCTGGAAATATTCTAGATGTAATAGATATAAAAGTAAATCAAATTCAATATAGAAGATTATCATGAAACATTTGAGAAACATATGATGAATTTATACAGCAATTGACAAACTTACTCTTCAGGGTACTTATTTTAATGAAACTGTTAATTGAAATACCATGAGATGTGTCAATGTAATATAACTATTTCTCTGATATTATTTTTAAATCTATTTAAGAAAAACCCTAAACACATTTTTGGGCAATAATATGCATTTAATACTAAATGTAACATACCCATGATGCCAGAAAGTTATCTGGTGAAACGTAACTATTGACAGGGGCATTAGTCCATGTGCCACCTTTAGCAACTAACATCCCCACTGAAACACGTTATCCTTTTGGTGATTGCTGGAGTATGCTGTGAATCTTGCCTCAAGATTTGAATGTAATATGTTGCTGGTATTACACAAGAATTACGTAGGTTAAATATCCATTTATGTAAACACTAAACACCAATTCTTGTTCTATGAAGTTGGGTAAAAGGAGGAGGTTTTAGATAAAAGCAAAGCCTTGAATTGGTTTTCCAGCAATATCTGAAACAAGCAAGCGGAACATCAGGATACTTAAAAGTGAAAATGAGGAGTTATGATGCTTTTTAAAAAGAAATTTATTTTGGAAATAATTATAGAGTCACAAGAGTTGCAAAAATAGAATTCCCATGGACCCATCCCCTGGCTTCTCCAGTGGTAACATCTTACATGACTATAGTATTTTATCTTATATCAGTAAATAAGCTAAATCAATAGTTGCCTAAATATGAACCAATTTGGCAAATATTGAAAATTAATACCTTTTTCTCAGTAGTAGGTGAAACTTTCTCATACACCAAAAAGGCATGTATTACAATCTATCTCAAAAAGAAAACTTGTTCACATTTCATCTTAAAAAAATCAATTAATGCAGAATGCATTCAAAATGAAACTGTCACATGCCAAGGAAACAAAGGCTCTGCAAATGCGTAATTCTAATTATCAGAATCTGTTTATGCATTTTTCTGTTGACAAGCATTAAAGTTGCTTCTATTTGTTGTTTATTTTGAATAACGCTGCTGTGAACATTTGTGTATGAGCTTTTCTGTGGACATATGTTTTCACTTCTCTTGAGTATATTCCTCAGAGTAGGATTACTGGGTCATATGGTAACTCTGTGTTTAATATTTTGAGGCCCTGCCAAACTGTTTCCCAAAGTGACTACACCATTTTACAATCCCACTAACGATGTTTAAGGCTTCCAATTTCTCCTCATGGTTGTCAACACTCCACAGTGAGTATTTGATAAATCTTGTTTCTTTTAGCCATGCTAGAGGATGTGTAGTGCTATCTCTTTGTGGCTTTGATTTGCAGTTCTCTGATGGCCAATGATATTGAGCATCTTTTCAAGTGTTTGCTGGTCATCTGTACATCTTCTTTGGAGAAGTGTCTATTCAGATCCTTTGCTGACTTTTTAATTCAGCTTTTTTTTTTATTGTTGAGTTGTCCTCTTATCAGATGTATGATTTGTAAATATTTCCTGCCATTCTGTAGTTTTCTTTTAACTTTCTGATGTTGTCCTTTGAAGCACAAAAGTTTTTAGTAGAGATTTTTCTTTTATTGCTTTTGCTTTTGGTATCATCTCTAAGAAACCATTGCCTAAATCAAAGCCATGGAAATTTACTCCTATGTTTTCTCCTAAGAGTTTTTATAGTTTTAGCTGTTACATTAAGGTCTGTAATCCATTTTGAGTAACATTTTGTATGTATTATGATGTAAGGATCCAATTTCATTCTTTTGCATGTGGATAGCCAGTTGTATCAGCACCATTTGTTGAAAAAACTGTTCTTTTCCCATTTATTTGTCTTGGCACTCTTGCAGAGAATCAATTGACTATAAATGAAGGATTGATGTCACGACTCTCAGTTCTTAGCACCCTGTCTTAATTACTCCAGCTTTGTAAGTAAATTTTGAAATTGGGAAATGTGAGTCTTCCAACTTTTTTCTTCTTCTTCAAGATTGTTTTGGCTATTCTGGGTTCCTCGTACTTCTATATGTATTTTGGCATCAGCTTGTCAAAGATAGAATTTTGATAGGGATTGCATTAAATCTGTACATCAATTTGGTGGGTACTGCCATTTTAACTATATGTCTTCCAATCCATGAGCATGGGTTTTCTTTCCGTTAGTCCGATCTTCTTTAATTTATTTCAGTAATGTTTTGTAGTTTTCATTGTACATATCTTGCACTTCTTTTGTTGTTAATGCTATCTTTTTGATGTTATTGTGAATAGAATTGTTTTCTTAATTTCATTTTCAAATTTCTCATTGACAATGTATAGAAGTAGAATTGATTTTTATATATTTATCTTACTGAACTTGTTTATTACTTCTCAAAGGTTTTTTTGTTGTTTCCACTGGATTTTCTATGTATATAAGATCTGATAATCTGTGAGTAGAGATAGTTACAGTTCTTCCTTTCTGCATTACTCTGCTCAGGCCGCTATATCAAAATGCTACAGATTGGGTGTCTTAAACAACAGACATTTAATTATTTTTTGCAGTTTTAGAGGCTGGGAAATCCAAAATCAAGGTGCCGGCAGATTTGATGTCTGGAGAGGGCCCATTTCCTGGCTTGTGTGTGGCCACCTTCTCCCTGTATCTTCACATGGTGGAGAGAGATCTGATCTCTTCTTATAAAGACACTAGTCTCATGGGGGCCCCACCCTCATGACCTCATCTAAACCTCATTACCTCCCAGAGGCCCCACCTCCTAATACCATCACATGGGGGTTTAGGGCTTCAACATATGAATTTTAGGGGGACACAAACATTTAGTCCATCGCACTTTCCAATCTGAGTGCCTTTTATTTCTTTTTCTTAACTAATTTTGAAAATTTAATTTTTACAGTACAATACGTGTAATAATATTTCATTGTAATAGGTTTCTAAAAGTCACAATTATATTCATTTGGGCATCTACTTTAGTCCGTATTTTCAGTACAATGGATGAGCCTGGAAAACAAACTGTCCTTATTTTGTCAATATAGTTGTCAGCAAATAATTATTGAATGCAACATTATTTCTAGGAATGTACTAGACATCGTGGAGGCTATAAAAAGTGGCTCTGTCCATAAACTTAATTTCATAGAGGATCCAAGTTTCAACATGCTTGGAATACCTCCAAAAAAAAAATGTAATACTAAATACAAATTCAATAGATATTAGGAAAACTAAACTGTTACTACACACTGAGGGTAATAACGAGACTGTGGAAATGCCAGAACACAACCTCATTCTTTTAAGAAATGAATGGGATTTGACAATGAAGGTGAATAAGGGGAAAGTTATTGTATATAGAGGCTGGCATGAGTAAGGTCAGAGTATAGGGAAAATTTTTGGTAAGTTCTATTTATTTTATTTTGTTTTAAAAGTTATTTTATTGAGGTCATATTGGTTTATAACATTGTGTAAATTTCAGGTGTACATCATGTCTCAGATTCTGTATAGACTGCATCGTGTTCACCATCGAAAGTCTAGTTTCCATCTCTTACCATACATTTGTGCCCCTTTAACCCCTTTGCCCTCCCTTGACTCCCTTCTCCCAATAACCATCAATTTATCCTCCTTATATGTGTGTTCGTTTATCTTCTCCTTATGAGTGAAATCATACAATATTTGTCTTTCTCTGTCTGACTTATTTCACTTAGCATAATACCCTCAAGGTCCAACAGTGTTGTTGCAAATGGCACAATTTCATCTTTTTTTATGGTTGAGTAATATTCCATTGTATGTATATATACCACATCTTCTTTATCTATTCATCTGTTGATGGGCTCTTGAGTTGCTTCCAAGTCTTGGGTATGGTGAATAATACTGCAGTGAACATAGGGGTGCATTTATCTTTTTGAATTAGTGTTTTTCTGGTCTTTGGGTAAATACCCAGAAATAGAATAGCTGGATCATATGGTATTTCTATTTTTAATTTTATGAGAAATCTCCATACTGTTTTCCATAGTGGTTGCACCAGTTTGCATTCCCACCAGCAGTGTACGAAGGTTCCTGATAAGTTCTATTTAATTCTAAAAAATAAATAATGCAGAGGATGGAATATAGTTTGAGGAAGACTGAAAGAAGACTAATAAGATGTATTTTGTAGTAAGACAGATATAATGTGAAAAGGGTAATTTTATTAAGAATAGAAAAGAAAGGTGGTGAAGAGAGAACTTCTGAGGGACAAAAAATAAGACTTGGTAAAAGATTGATTATGGAAGAATGAAGGGGAGGGAATGGTAAAAATTACTGATATTGCCAGCTAAAAATATGAGAAAAGGTCCTATGACTTGCTCAAGGTCCTAATGCCATGCATGGCAGAGCTAGGACTTTAAACACAAACCTTCTGACCCCAAACCCTGTGTTCTCTATACATTGTTGCATTTCAGGAGTAACTAAGGATGGTCGGGGCTTTACTACATCCCCCAAATTTCCAATAGAATATCATTTATCCAATATTTTTTACCGACATGCACCTTACAGCAGAGAAGCGTGAGCTCTTACTTCACAAATTCTAGAGGTTATAGCCACAGATGCTCATGATAGGTAGGAGAAAAGAAAAGACCAAACATTTATATTAAAAATTTGCATGAATGTGTTCTAATCTGTAATATGCAACTGGTGATTTTTGTTAGCATCATGTGGATCTGTCCCACCAATTTGGACTTCCAAGTATAATCATACTGCAAGAGCAAAGCGTACCTGATATAGTCATATCACGCTCCCCTTCAGTCATTTAATGTGAGAATTCCTGTACATACTTCATGTGTTTATTTCCTCATTTATTCAACAAATATTTACTTCATGTCTACCGCATTCCAAACTCCATGTGGAGAAATTAAGGCTTTGGGAAAAGAAGGTAGCTTGCTTCTCCTAACTAAATTTTTCTTAAATGTCCCCACCCTTTCAATTGGGGTAGCATTGTATCCTTACTGACCAGGGATAATCTGCATTTGTACCAGTTGTCCTGTTACCCTATCTTGTTAGCTCTCTTCTCACTATCAGAAGTGTCCCAATTTGGATGGTAAATTACATGCCACTCTACACATAATACATTCAAATTCATGTTTCAGTAAAATTTCAATTTGAATGCATATCTTCAATCTTCAGCATCACTGTTGAGGACCTGAAATAGGAAAATGTTAAGTATGTGAATGCCAAAGTTCTACAGTAGTTATAGATTGAACTTCCAAGAAAACAATCCAAAGTAGAGGTGAAGAAGTTTGGTAATTAACAAAACAAGAAAACACTGGCATATATTTCTACTTTTAATAAAACCAGTTAAATAAACATTTTTTTCCCTTTCTATTGATTGCTATGGTTTTGGCAGAAACATGAGACGAGAGTTACTTTTGTGTGCAGAGATTTATAAGCTACTAACCTGGCAAAACCCATGAGGTGATAAATGAGTAGGAGTACAGCATCAAATTAACGTTCTTTGTTTACTGGGTAGAAATGCTTTACTAGATCCTTTACATGAATTATTTTAGTAAAGACTTGATAGGCATTAGAAAAACTGCAATTCGTAGTAGGAAATACTAAATAAAAAATGAAAGCCAACATTTACCAGGCACTCGCTATATGCCAGGCACTGATCTAAGCGCTTTACTCATGCTAACTCATTTATCCACACAACAAGCCATGATGATATTATTTTAACCTTACAAATGAAGAAAATGAGACACAGAGAGATTGGTTAACTTGCAAGGTCACTCAACTGGCATTTAAACCAGATAATCCAGATCCATAGGCTAAACTTTTTTTTTTGCTGAGGAAGATTTGCCCTGAGCTAACATCTCTGCTGGCCTTCCTCTATTTTGTATGTGGGTCACTGCCTCACCGTGGCTGCTGAGGAGTACTGTAGGTCCGCACCCAGCAACTGAGCCTAGACCACCAAAGTGGAGTACAAAGAACTTAACCACTAGGTCATGGGGCTATGCCCCCATAGGCCACACTTTTAGACATTGCCGGATACTGTCTTCTCATGTGTTCTTGGGTGCCCATTTATGTGTAATAATCATGATACTATCATACATTTTTAGAACATTTTGTGGTCAACAAAGTCCTTGTCTGTATATTCTGTCATATTCTCTCTGTGTCTCTCTCTCTCTCACACACACACACATGCATGCACAGACCCTGTGAAGCAGGGCACATGAGGGTATCCCCATTTTACAGATAGGATATATTTATATCGTTTGTCCAAAGTTGTCCAGTTAAGAAGCAGTGGAACAGAGGTTGGCTCGAGCTTATTTCTTCAGTCTATGAGCACCTCACTGATCGATGCTGAGATCACAAGAGCACATCTTGAAATCATTATCACATTGGACACTACGAAGAATCCTTATTGGCAATGTAAAAACGGAGACCAGCATGTTCATCAGCCTTTTACCTTTAGATATTTTCCCATACTAAGGTGACTCTATAAACTTTTCTTTTTCAATTATTTTATTGAAATCATAAAGATTTATAACATTGTGTAATTTCGGGTGTACATTATTATTTATCAGTTCCTGTATAGACTGCGTCTTGCTCACCACCAGTTGACTAATTTTTATCTGTGACCATACATATGTGCACCCTTTCCCCTTTCACCCATCCCACAGTCCCCTTCCTCTCTGGTAACCACTAATCTGTTCTCTTTATCCATGTGTTTGTTTATCTTCCACATATGAGTGAAATCATGCAGTATTAGTCTTTCTCTGTCTGGCTTATTTAGCTTAGATCATACCCTCAAGGTCCATCCATGTTGTTGCAAATGGGATGATTTTGTCTTTTTTTTTTATGGCTGAGTGGTATTCCATTGTGTGTGTGTGTGTGTGTGTGTGTGTATGCCACATCTTTATCTACTTATCCATAGCAGGGCACTTGGGTTGCTTCCACATCTTGGCTATTGTGAATAATGCTGTAGTGAACATAGGGGTGCATAAATCTCTTTGGATTGCTGATTTCAAGATCTTTGGATAAATACCAAGTGGTGGGATAGCTGGATCATATGGTATTTGTATTTTTAATTTTTTGAGAAATTGCCATTCTGTTTTTTGTAGTGGCTGCACCAGTTTGCATTCCCACCAGTAGTGTAAGTGGCTTCCCTTTTCTCCACATCCTCTCTGACATTTGTTATTTTTTCTCTTATCAATTATAGCCATTCTGACAGGTGTAAGGTGATATCTCATTGTATGTAGTTTTGATTTGCATTTCCCTGATGATCAGTGATGCTGAACATTGTTTTCATGTGCCTGTTGGCCGTCTGTATATCTTCTTTGGAGAAATGTCTGTTTATATCCTCTGTCCATTTTTTTTTCTTTATTGTGGTCATAATAGCTTATAACATAGTGAGATTTCAGTTGTACATTATTATTTGTCATACACCAAATAAGTATGCCCCTTCGCCCCTTGTGCCTACCCTCCACCCTCCTTCCTCTGGTAATTACTAATTTGTTCTCTTTGTCTGTAAGTTTGTTTATATTCCACATATGAGTGAAATCATATGGTGTGTGTCTTTCTCTGTCTGGTTTATTTTGCTTAACATGATGCCCTCAACGTCCAGCTGTGTGGTTGCAAACAGGACGATTTTGTCTTTTTTATGACTGAGTAGTATTCCATTGTATATATATACCACATCTTCTTTATCCATTCATCAGTCAATGGGCACTTGGGTTGCTTCCCCGTCTTGGCTATTGTGAATAATGCTGCAGTGAACATAGGGGTGCATAAGTCTCTTTGAATTGTTGATTTCAAGTTCTTTGGATAAATACCCAGTAGTGAGATAGCTGGGTCATATGGTATTTCTATTTTTAAGTTTTTGAGGAATCTCCATACTGTTTTCCATAGTGGCTGCACCAGTTTGCATTCCCACCAACAGTGGTTAAGGGTTCCCTTGTCTCCACATCCTCTCCAACATTTGTTGTTTTTTTGTCTTGGTGATTATAGCCATTCTAATGGGTGTAAGATGATATCTAAGTCTAGTTTTGACTTGCATTTCCATGATGATTAGTGATTTTGAGCATCTTTTCATGTTCCTGTTGGCCATCTGTATATCATCTTTGGAAAAATGTTTGTTCCTATCTTCTGCCCACTTTTTGATTGGATTGTTTTTTTGTAGTTCATTTGTGTAGTTCTTTATATATTATGGAGATTAACCCCTTTATTGGATATATGATTTGCAAATATTTTCTCCCAGTTGGTGGCTTGTCTTTTCATTTTGTTTGTGGTTTCCTTTACCTTGCTTTTTAGTCTGATGTAGTCCCATTTGTTAATTTTTTCTTTTGTTTCCCTTGCCTGAGTAGACATGGTATTCGAAAAGATGCTGCTACGACCTATGTCAAAGAGTGTACTGCCTGTGTTTTCTCCTAGGAATTTTGTGGTTTCAGGTTTTACACTCAAGTCTTTGATCCATTTTGAGTTAATTTTTGTGTATGGTGCAAGATAATGGTCTACTTTCATTCTTTTGCATGTGGCTGTCCAGTTTTCCCAACACCCTTCATTGAAGAGACTTTCCTTTTTCCATAGTATGTTCTTGGCTCCTTTGTTGAATATTAACTGTCCATAGATGTGTGGTTTTATTTCTGGGCTTTCAGTTCTGTTCCATTGATCTGTGTGTATGTTTTTGTACCAGTACCATACTGTTTTGATTACTATAGGATTGTAGTATATTTTGAGGTCCAGGATTGTGATGCCTCCAGCTTTGTTCTTTTTTCTTAACTTTGGCTATTCGGGATCTTTTGTTGTTCCATGTAAATTTTAGGATTCTTTGTTCTATGTTTGTGAAGACTGTCATTGGGATTCTGATTGGGATTGCATTACATCTGTAGATTGCTTTAGGCAATATGGACATTTTAACTATGTTTATTCTTCCAATCCATGAGCATGCAATGTCTTTCCATTTCTTTATATCTTCTATTTATTTCAATAATGTCTTATAGTTTTCAGTGTGTAGGTCTTTCCCCTCTTTGGTTAAATTTATTCCTAGATATTTTATTCTTTTTGTTGTGATTATAAATGGGATTGTATTCTTGAATTAATTCTCTTTCTACTAGTTCGTTATTAGAGTATAGAACTGCAACTGATTTTTCTAAGTTGATTTTGTACCCTGCAACTTTGCTGTAGTTGTATTTCTAATAGTTTTCTGATGGATTCTTTAGGGTTTTCAATATATAGAATCATATCATCTGTAAATAGTGAGAGTTTCATTTCATCCTTTCCAATTTGTATCCTTTTATTTCTTTTTCTTGCCTAATTGCTCTGGCCCAAACCTCCTGTACTTTGTTGAATAGATGTGGTGAGAGTGGGCATGCTTGTCTTGTTCCTGTTCTCAGAAGGATGGCTTATTGTTTTTCCCCATTAAGTATGATGTTGGCTATGAGCTTGTCATAATTGGCCTTTACTGTGTTGAGGTATTTTCTTTCTATACCCATTTTATTGAGAGTTTTATCATAAATGGATGTTGGCTGTTGTCAAATGCTTTCTCTGCATCTATTGAGATGATCGTGTGATTTTTTCCCCCTCTTTTTGTTAATGTGGTGTATCAAGTGTGGCTCTGTAAACTTTTATACTGATATAATGAACCCATCAAAAATAGGCTGATAGTTTGCTGTAATTTCCCATCCGTGAAATGGTGGTCATATTAGTACTTACTCATATACTTGTCAGAAATAAAGTAACTAATGCATTTGTAAAGCATGAAAAACCATGTCTGGCACTCTATTGTTATCTCATGTTATTAATAATGATTAAGTTTTAAAAAATGTGGGCAGGTTGTATGAAGTCATCCTCATTACTGGAAGTAGCTCCCAGTGCACAGGTGCCACTGATGTCTGGAAAACAGCATAATGTTTTTGTGCTAATTATGAAAAGACATTGTCGATGACTAACACATATTTGTGGAAAGAGCTCTATGCAGTGAAAACTTGGAAGAAATACAAAATGTATTTTAGGAAGTTCATTTCCTCAATGAGTTCGTACTTTTCCATCTATTAAAAATACATTATTTTCGGCAGGGCCTGCAAGGGAGGGCAGCTGGTAATGGGGAGTTGATGTTTAATTGAGTATAGAGTTTCAATTTTGCAAGATGAAAAGAGTTCTGGAGATTGTTGCACAACGATGTGAGTGTACTTATCACTACTAAATTGTGCACTTAAAAATGGGTAAGATGGTAAATTTTATGTTATGTATTTTTTATTGCAATTAAAAACAAAGAAAAAATACATTATTTTAGTCTTAAGAAATCTTACTCTGATATTTCATTCAAGCACAAATTTGTGGAAGTTAAAAAGGATACACAGGAATGAATATCACGCGACGTTATCAAAGAAGAAAATTGCCTATAATAAAGGAGCCTTGACACAGAGTCCTTTCTACCGCCTTCCACCCCAAAAGACTAAATAAAAAATTGATGTAAAAGGCCGATGAACAAAAATAAAATAGGCAACTACTTCATCCAAAAAAACCCCCACAAAGAATAGAAAGAGAACAATTAAAAAATTCAATTGTGAAAGATCCTTTCCATTCTGTAAAACTGAGAAAATGCCAAACTTGTGTTAAAATAGGTCTTAGTTTTATATTTTTATTTACACAGATGAAAAATATTTTCCCTTTCTTTTCCTTTTCTTTCTTTTCTTTTTCTTTTTCGCCCTCCCTCCATCCTTTCCTTCCTTGTCAAAATACCCAAACTTGATTTTGCAAAAGATGCCTTATGCTTTGTTTTTTGTTTGATTCTCTCAAGCTAGTCAGCTAACCGATGAGATTTCTCTTGTCACAAAAAGCAGGAACAACTCTTCGACTTTGGGCAATGTATTAGTAAAATATTAACATGGTGCGTTGTTGAAGCAGGGCAAGGTAAGTGAATTAGGGTATTCCCCAAGGATTTTTTTCTATGACTCTTATACTTTAGTGTAATATTGTTATTACTATACTTGACAGTTTATTTGCATGTACTTATTTATCTATGTTAAACTAAGTGAAATATTTTTAAAGTCTTTCAACTCATGTTACTAATTTGTGTGTGTTTGTGGGTGTGTATTTAGGCCACTCACAAATTCACATCATCTTATACACTGAGGAAGCAGTAAATGCCAGGTAGCAATTCTTAGCATGCTGGGGTCATAGGGCCTTTTGACATTATGATTAAAATATGCATATACACACCTAATATCGCATATAATTTTAGGCAATCTGGGGACTTCTTGGATCTCTATGGCCTGTGAACCACTTAGACACCAAGAGTCTCCTCACACTGTGAGAGAATACAAAACAGAATGAAGACCTCGTCAGGGATTCAGAAGAATAATTTTCTAGGCCAAGTAAGAGCAATATGTTGCTTTCAGAGGTGAAATTTTTAAAAACCTGCCTTTAGAATTCATTTAACTACTGTTATGGTCTTAGCACATATATCTGTAGCATTTTAAAAACTATTAAAATGTTATTTAAAAAGAATATTTTTCCGGGGCTGGCCCGGTGGCCGAGTGGTTAAGTTCGCGCGCTCCGCTGCAGCGGCCCAGTGTTTCGTTGGTTCGAATCCTGGGCGCAGACATAGCACTGCTCATCAAACCACGCTGAGGCAGCGTCCCACATGCCACAACTAGAAGGACCCACAACAAAGAATATACAACTATGTACTGGGGGGCTTTGGGGAGAAAAAGAAAAAATAAAATCTTTAAAAAAAAAAAAGAATATTTTTCTGTTTTAGTTTGTGGAAACATTCTGATAATAGACCTATTTTTAAACATATAGATGTTAAAGTAATAATTTTAATTAAGTGACAATATTAGTTCATGTAGAAATATTCAAATATATGTAAACAATAAACCACTTCAAAAAAGTTAAAATAACTTTTAAAGAAAAGGCATTGTCACAGAGAATTTCAAAATGATGTTTGCGAAACGACTTAGCCATAATCACAAAGTCTTCAGAAATTTGTTCTTAGCTTATAAGTAAAATCTTTGCTAAACCTTTCTATTAAATAGTAACAGGAAATTTTCATTTTCCATTTAAAATAAGATGAATACAGTAAAATTACTTTACTAAATATGTATACATCAATGAATCTTGGTCTCTTCAGTTTTGTATGTTGACACCATTAACTTACATTCATGAATGTAAACTTATGCATCACTGCTACACTGTATGATTTAAATAGAATTTCTGACTCTTTAACCAGGCTTTAGGTTATGGACAGTATGGTTCTGAATATGGAGAAAACCCTTTTTCATTTTATCAAAATTCAAAGGCTTCTTTGGAGCCTTTACTTTGGTAAATTTTATTCTTCGGGATCTTCCTCTTGGTACGCAGGTGATGAAGCCCACCCAGTAAGATCAGCTGAGAAGATGAATTAATGTTATAGGTTCTAGATTAGAGACAGGCATTTGATCACTGTGTATCCTGGGATCTATTTAGGGGATCATCTTGGTGGCAGATCACACTCCTGGGTTGTTTTAGATAGGCTAGTGCTCTGAAGAAACAAACAAAAGAACAAACAGACTTGGCACCAAGAAGTATTGCATTCTGTATATTTTTTCCTTTTATAGATGTGGCTTAGGATAAATATTTCTTCGTGATGATGATAACATTGTACAAATTGTGGTAAAGGGAAAAGAAAAGAAATAGAAATATCTGAGGAAGACAGCTATGTTATTAAAGCTAGAGAGAAGAAACTAAAAAAAAATTTAGTATTAATAATCTAGATTTTTAAAAATTATTCAGATAAAGATTGAATAACTCCTTACTTGTTATAGTTCTGACAGAGTTGCTTCTTACAGAAAGAAGATGACAAATATAATAAAATTCGGAGTTGAAAACTAAGCCATCACCAAATTTGCCTGATTGAGAAATTATTTTCCACTGAATACTAAATTTGGTGTTACTGAATATTAGTTAATAGTTTTTGAGGTGATTGAAAAAAAGGATAGAAATGATATGTGTATCTTCAACATTAATCATAGAATCCTAAAAAACAAATCATTTTGGGAGAAAAGCCATAAAATCACAAATAAATAAAAAGGATGTGTATATATGCTCCATGATTGTTTTTCCAATATTTTCTTAAAAATTATGATTAGAATAAAATATCAATTTTTTAGGAGACATATTTAATGACGTCAGAATAGAATTTGTACATTATAAAATTTAAGACTGCCTAATTCTTGCATAGTGTTTTATATGAAGAGAGTTAAAGAAAAATAAGCTTATTTAAAATACCAGTTGCGTTTGAGACTATCCTTTGTAATATTCATTAGTTTAACTAAAAGCACAAACATTGGGCATCCATTTCTAATCAGAAATCAGTAAGTAAGTGACACATTTAAAAAATAATGCAATAGTTAGCATCTTATATAGTGGTTAATAAAGTCAACGGTTAACACTTGAGCATTTTGTGTAGTGGTTCGTGAAGTCAACTGTGTTCTTTTGTCTTCTATATTCTTTTTATTTTGAGAAGAGAGCCAAAAATTCCTTTTGAGTTTTAAAAAAATGGCTACGTTGTTATAAGACTGCTATAAAGAAGTATTAGAAGACTTATCAATTATAATTTTCTTCATAGTCAAATTTAGTATTTTAAGTTGGATTTGGATGACAAAGAAATATATAAAATCATCAGATATATATTTCAAAATACCTGGGAACTGATATGCTACCACTCTGCTCTCACTTCTTTATCTATTTTTTAACATTAATTTATTAATTCAACAGTTATGTATTGAGTTACAATTATATGCCAGGCATTGTATCAAATGTTGGAGATCCAGCGGTGAGCAAAACAGATGTAGTCAGTGATAATTAATTAGGCTCCAGAGTGATACATGCTATGAAGGAGAAATGAATGGTGCTATGATTATGTTTAACAGTCCTAAAATGAGAGTAAAAACACTGACATAAGCTATTATCTACTAACTCAAATTATCTGTCTAACTAAATCAAACTTTTGGAATGCTTTTCTCCTCTCCAAGGTTAAAAATGCATTTCCTGTTGTCATGTTTGCTTCATGCTTCTCCAACCTGCAAAATCAAAGCCTTTAACGGGGTTGTGATCAAATTCATCTCATGGAAATAGTTGTGTCGTTGCATTGTTTGATAAAAGTGGTGGCTTAACAGTTAGTTATAGATATAAGAACAGGATGAATTAAAAAATGATGTCCATTTACTATTAACTTTAGCTTTCCTGAAGAGAAGAGAGGTGACAGGCCTAAAATCGTTGATTGTTCTTTTTCCTTATAATTTTGGAAGGAAAAGACTCCGGTTTTTCACATGACATTAACAATACTATAGGACTTAGAAAAGAGAACTCAATTTGAGATGTTACTTATACGTTGGTAAACTGTAGGAATTGTGCAAGGTGGTGTATCAGAGTCATCACAGAGAGGAAAGGATAAGTAAGTAAACAGACTAGGAAAAAGGTTGGAGGCTACCTAAATGTACAGGCTTTCAGTGTTTATTTTGTGATTGCTCCATATTTTATGACTGTAGTTCCTTTAAAAATACCTTGATTATCAAGACTGGTTGACATTTTGTAATGAGAATGTGAACTCCTGGGTGTCAGAGAATTGTGTTTCCCCATTGGCAATATGCTCTGCCGCTTCTTGACCTCCAATTCTCTTTGATTGACATCCTGTGCTTAATGCCCCACTGGTTCACCTTCCTGATTTTACCTAGTTCATTCTGATTCTCTGGTTATGATCTTATAAACACTGTCACTCATGACTAAAAAGAATGTATTCTGGCCAAAATAGTCTTCACTTTTACTCTGAACTACCAGTAATTTTCATGCAGAAAGATCTTCAATAGCAATCCAAAAAGTCTTTACCGACTTATCATAGCTTTTCAAGAATCCTGGCTGAGCACAATAGACAATTCCAGGTTTTCTTTTAACGCTAATTTTCAAGCAATGAGAATTTTCTCTACCAGCTGAAAACTGCTAGAAGCATTCCAAGGTTTTCATCGCTTTTTCTGGCACCAAATCCTGGATGTGTCAAATCGCGGAAAGTCCTTTGGCAGTAAGAGCTGCTTCCACCTGTGAAACCTTTATTCTTATTTCCTAAGAGGAAGATAGACTTAATTGTTCATGTTGACCAAGGCAGTGAGAGCCTTTTGTTCTTTGGTCAGGTCAGGGTGTGCACAGTGTTAGATCCCTGGGCCCTTGACATTGCCCTCGTCTGATGAAATGCTGGAGGAGGAGATGAAGTGGAAACCAATTGGCTGCTGTTTGTGGAAGGATAGGAGGGCGTGACATGCTTACTTTAATGCAGGGCAATAAAACACAAACTGCCTTCTAGAAATTTTGTTGTGGAAGTTGGTACTTCATTTTATTATCGATTATCAAAATTGAGAAGTAAATAGGTCAAATAACAGTCTTGGTTTTAATATATCATGAGTAGTTTAGTTACCATACAATGGAAAGCTTTTCTTGTTCAGCACAATCATGGAGTAAAGCTCCTCTTTTATGGTGGCATAAACCTGAAAATTATTTTTCCCAACAAATGAGCAATTTAAAGCTCTTTGCCTTTCTAAAATGTCACTGCGTTGCGTAATATTGAGCAGATGACAGTTACAGATATCTTAACCATTAGGTATTAATTGCCAAATATTATATGCAGCATTCAAAATATGTTCTGCTCTGTAAATTTATTTGATAGGATGTAGGTGTCTTCATTTATGTCAAGCATTCTTTCATTTATGCGCCTATCATGTCCCAGGAATCTTTCTACCTAGTCATTTTCAAAAACCACAGATGCCCACACCTGACCTCACACTATTTAAATTAGAAATGCATAGCACCCAGCATTCCTACATTTTAAAACTTCTTAGAGTATTTCTAACATACAACTGGATTTGAAAACCATGTTTTTTAATAGTAAAGAGGAAAGATAAGACCTCATTTCTCCTTATAGTGAAAGAGACAAACGAATGAAAATTTAACCTACTGCTAAGCGCTAGAAAGGAAAATAAAACAGGGTAAGAGAAGAGGCCATGGCAACATGTGGAATTGTTATATAACAGTGCTCCAGATAGGAAAACCTCTGGGATGGGGAGACTTGTGAGCAGAAAGTTGAAGGATGGAAGGGTGCTTGAGGTAGGTGAATATGTAGGAAAAGGGCTCATGTAAAGACCCCAAGTCGGGAATGATGCTGCCTTGTTTGAGACAGAACAAGAAGACTTATGTGGCTGGAATGGAGGAGCAGGGAGGGACTGAGTGGAAGGATGAGGAGGTGGAAAGAGAGAGAGAGAGAGAGAGCGCCGGTGTGCATGGGACAGCTCACGCAGAGCCTGTAGGTCTGTAAATGTGAGCAGAAGGCAGCAAGCGATTTGATCTTGTTTGCGTTTTGAAAAGATCATTGTGACTTTATCATTAATATCATTACAGAAAGAAAGTATGGAGGATATCCTGGGACATTACACATTTGATGTTTGTTACGATTTGTCAAGTGTTCACACCTAAAACAAATCTAGGTAATTCTTTTTTGCAAGTTAATTGTATGAGAAGAAAAACATATTGGGGCAAATTGACACTTATCCATACAGCTTTTAATGATCTGGGTTAGAAAGCAACTTGATACTCGCTATGCCTTTG
Source organism: Equus przewalskii (assembly GCF_037783145.1). Lineage (NCBI taxonomy): Eukaryota > Metazoa > Chordata > Mammalia > Perissodactyla > Equidae > Equus > Equus przewalskii. The sequence continues at coordinate 64,554,544 of NC_091847.1, forward strand.
ATGTATATGGTGATAATTATCCTGCTCCAATGGGGAGGAGGCACATTTCTTTTAGGAAAATATGTATGTCATTTATGTCCAATAAAATTTTTTCTTTTTCTTTTTTTTTGAGGAAGATTACCCCTGAGCTAACTACTGCCAATCCTCCTCTTTTTGCTGAGGAGGACTGGCCCTGAGCTAACATCTGTGCCCATCTTTCTCTACTTTATATGTGGGACACCTACCACAGCATGGCTTTTGCCAAGCGCTGCCATGTTCGCACCCAGGATCTGAACTGGTGAACCCTGGGCCGCTCAGAAGTGGAACATGCGAACTTAACCACTGCGCCACCAGGCCGGCCCTAAAATTTCTTCTTAATTCGAAGAGACTTTGAACAAAACCTAGTTTTCATGATGATTGCTTGTCTTTCCAAATTTAATTCTATTTCATTCTTAATGACAAAAGGTTCTTTATAAATACTGATATATATTGTCAGCTCAATTTTAAAAAATAAAAATTATTTCATAGCTTCTTTATGAACCTGATTTCATATACTCTTGAGTACTTGCATGTCAGATCTTTCTGCATTTCAGTCAAGAGTTAGGTTGTAATTATTGATTTATTTTCTGGAAGTAAAATTTTTAATCATGAAACCATCTCTAATCTCTTCATTTTTCTGGGACCATTATGAATAAAACTCTGGAGATACTCCATGAAAAAGTGTTTTCTTGGTGACATAAAATAAGGAATCATGTTATGATATACTTTTGGCCTCACAGGACATTTGGTTCTATCCAAAATGTCCGTGGAGACATTTGGTCCACTCCAAAAGTTGATATTTGGTTCTGTCTGAAACGTCCACTGAGACATTTGGTCCATGCCGAGAAGATCCTGGGTATTTGGTCCTGCCCAAAATGTCCATGGAGACATTGGGTCCATGATTTGTTAAATAATACAAACATTTAACTTTTTAAAAATTTTATTTGTTATTTTTATTGTAATTGATGATGAATTTTGGATTTCCTCTTTATTCTTGTTCTTCCTTGTCATGAAGTTTGGCGGTTAAGTTGATGAACATTTGCTCTCAAGGATATATATTGGTCTGATTATTGGCTTTATATTTGTTATATCTGTTAACAGTTTTGGTTATACGAATTTGATTTTGTTGATATTGTCATGAAGTTGTATTTGACTGTGACTACCAAGAACCCGAGTGATAACTTGTTCATTGCTTTGCTGTTTGTCTTTTAACCCTCCAATAAATCTCCAAATTGAAAGATTATGCACTACCTTTATCACTTTTTGAAATTTGCTGTGCCGGCCTTGCACTGCATTGTTCGTCCTGTGCTTGCCATTCACTACTAGTGTATAAACATTCCAAGTTCCTGGGGGAACTCTTGGAGCTTCTGGTCTTCTTCTGACTCTTTCATGCCTTCCAAGGACATACACTCTCTCAACATAATCCATTAGATTATCTAAATTTGCTTCTTCATTCTTAACATACTCAAAAGTTTCATTTACATCTTCCATAGTCACAAATGGAAGCCAAACAACATGGATGCACATTTATGAGTGTTACTTTCCGTTGTCATATACTTGTGTGTTAGACCCAAAGAAGACATTCTTTCTTTTCCTTTTTTTCTTTTTTTGAGAAAGATTAGCCCTGCGCTACCTACCATCTGCCGCCAATCCTCCTCTTTTTGCTGGGAAAGACTGGCCCTGAGCTAACATCCGTGCCCATCTTCCTCTACTTTATGTGTGGGACGCCTACCACAGCATGGCTTGCCAAGCGGTGCCATGTCCACACCTGGGATCTGAACCGGTGAACCCTGGGCCCCCAAAGCGGAATGTGCAAACTTAACCGCTGTGCCACAGGGCTGGCCCCAAAAAGAAGATATTTTTCACTGCAGTCTGAAAAGTGAAACAAGCATTCTTTTACTTGTGCATCTGGTAAGAGTCGTCAAATCACATTCATCTTTGCAACCTTGAAATTCATCATGCACAATAAAAGGTTAATGTCAAGATTTCTTTCCTGTGCAAATACAAGTACTTTCTCTCATATATATCTGTAAGTGTCTTTTTGCCTTTTCATTGTTAGTGCATAAATTAATGGCATAGTATAACCCAGTACTGCGTGGTATACAGTAAATAACTGAGTGAACTGTGTTAGTGCAATCTTGAAGCTGCCATCACTGAATAACGTGGTACTGGCATTTTAAATATCGAATATTGTCATAGTTGTGTAACTAAGAATTCTCTTGTCATCTTGAGCACTGGAATCATGCATAAGAAATGGTTCTCCACATCTGGTCACTTTATACTCCTCTGGAATGTTAATTCCACGCAATGAATTTGGGTTTGGAGGTTGATGTCTGTTTTGCATTCTATTTATGTGCCTCTTTAATGAGTGTCTGTCTAGTAGCATTAATAGGACCTCTTCATTGTGAGTATCACGGAGAGTTCCTTGAAGTACCTGGAATGGTGTTGCATTTGGTTCTTCTGCTTGTTGTTTTAACCTGTTCAGGGCTTTTCTTACTTCCCTTTCAACACTAATGTGGTGCCGATGCTTTCCTGTCCTGTCTTGAATGACTATAATTTTACCTAAATGCTGACTACTTGTACATCAGGCATTGCGGATTCTCCTCTCGTCACAGCGCCAGTACCTTTTATTCCTCTCCCTGTTAAAGGAATGGGAATAGTAATAAAAAACATTATAGTGTAGCACTAGTTTTTTTGTGTGTGTGAGTCTACCATTTCTGCCATATTCCTCTGAGAATTTTCAAATCAAGATGTCATATTGCCAAGCAACAGAAGAAGGGTAATTTTTTTTTTCTTTTGGAGGTGTCTCACTGATGGTCACTGGTTTACTGGTAGGGGAAACCTTACTAATGTCTTATGGGTTCCACACTTGGTTAAGCAGGCCTGGATCAGCTAGTAGTTAGGCACCAGCCGGGGGTGCACGCTGATTGGCAGGTAAGAGTGGGAGTCACACCCGCTAAAACCCTTCCAAATAGTGGCAGATGCTTCTTGCGGTTTCCCACGATTGTACCTTAATAGGACATCGATTCAAGGGAAACATTGCCCATTAACCCTGGGCAATGGGATAGTTGTAGGGGCGTTAATTAGCTGCCCTCATATCGGCTCATATCCCCTCATAGAGGCTATTATAACCGACTGCGATGTGGTAGGAAAGCCACACGTGTTCTCACTCCTGATGAACAAGTGAAATGCTATGTAAAGTGTTTACATCAATGTGTTCATAGTCAGTTTTACATAATAGCTTGACCAAACTCCTCCTTTCAAACTCCACTCTATTGAACCACCCAACCACATCCAACTAAATGCCCAGTGACTATTAACTCACCATGCCTCATAAGATCCCGTCTTCGACTTGTCCTCTGCGTATCTCTAACTGTAGGACTCTTTCTCCGTGTGCATAGTTAATATAAATCCTGCTCTTCTGCAGGATTTGAACCCCAAATCATCTACCTAACCCCATGGGCCATTACCAGCTGGGCTACTGAGGCAAGAAGGGTTGTTATTGGCAATACAGCCACAACACAGTTATTGGACTAATAAAAAATGGTAGTATTTTTTATGTACTAATCTTGTAAACCAAAAGTATAAATAAATGTTATGGGCTATTTGAACCTGGGGACGTTTTCTACATGTGGATGTTTTTGGCAGGACCAAATATCGAGGACCATTTGGCCTGGAGCAGATATGCTCATGGTCATTTTTGACAGGACCAAATATCAAGGACCTTTTGGAGTGGATCAAATGTCTCCGTGGATGTTTTGAACAGGACCGAGTGTCCACTAATCTACTTTTGTGAACTTCAAAATACACAATAATATATTAAAAACATGAGAAATACCATAGTGAAAACGTTGTTTACATTTATTTATCCAAATAAATGTTTTCCAAATCTGTCTGACTATGGAACCCTTTTGAGAGTGTGTGTGTATGTATGTATGTGCACAACACCTCTTGTATTTCGTAGAATTAACATTTCTCAGAATTCATTTTGAGACACATTGTTCTAAGGTATAACTGACTTTTATTTCTGCAAGTGGTATTATTGAGAATGCCTTATTCACCTGTACATGTTTATAAAAAAAACAAAACAGTCGAAGACTTATGATTCTTTCTGACACTGAGCAGATGGGAAGTTTATTCCCTTATTAGTGCCTGCAGGACTTGACAAGTAAACCTAATAGTTTGTTCCTTGTTCTTCTAAAGCCTTAAATTTAAATTCATAGATGACTCCAGGCCTTTTCACAAAAGGAGTAGCTATAGTCTTCCTAGCCATTTGTCAAAATAATGGTTGTGTTTCTTTCACAAGCCTCTGAACATTAAGGAGCATGGATCCCTTCTCTCCATTTCTTCCTCTATTATCTGATTTAGAAGGCTGATAGGTAATACTGGCCAAGAGAGTAGAACATTCTTTGTTTCTTTTAGCATGCAGAGTGGCTTTTTCCACAAAATATCTAACAATTGAAGCATGTGGAGAACTGTCACCAATTAACCAGTTAAAAGGGATGGAATACAGAAAAGGAAACTGATGCTCTGTCAGAGGTGGGTTCTGTCTAATTAAAATAAACACAGATTGTAAAGACAGGTAGACGATACAGCTGTCTAAGTGATTTGAAAGCCTTCCTCACTCTTAATTTCCCAGGAGCTGTAGAAATATTAAATTTTGAAAAATGATCCGCTTCCCGATTCTCAATATCTTTTCTGTTAACATCATTGCCTATTTTTCTTCTAGAAAACATTATTTTTGTCAGTTATATTTGTACGAATTCAGAATTATAGGATCTAATTGCCTTTGGTATGTTCAAGGGTTCATTTTTCTACCTTTGAACATTTATAGTATGTGCCTGTGTGTGACATTTTTAGTCTATAGAAGGTACTTGGTGCACCTATGGATTCATAAATGCTTTGCAGTAACTTTGTGGTCACTCAGGAAATTGAATCCAGTAGACAGGAATTTTTGAAAGCAATGGATATGCATCAAGTAGTGGTTGACTAGAGATGGGTTTAGGGTGTTTGCAAGGACTGAATTATGGAGGAGTATAAAATTTATACTGTAAATTCCAAGAAAGTATGGAAGGATGGTTAATAGGTGGGTGGCAGAATCAAGATTTGCATTTCTGAGCTATTGCTGCCAGGGCGAGGACTGGGAGACACAGTGGGTAAGGAGAGTTAGTCCAGTTTTCAAGGCAAAAGGTTATCAGTGTCTGGCAGTGGGAATGGACAAGATGGAATAGATTCTAGAGCTCTTTTGAAAGTAGAGTGGATAAGATGTCATGGCAGGATATAAGGAGTTGAGTAAAAGGAACAAATGTGATGTAACTTGAAGAGCTGGCAACATTTTCCTAGGTGAGAAATTTGGAAGCAGAGCATCTGTGGCATTTCTGAATATAAGGGCTTATTTAGACATGTCTAATTTGTGACACCTTTGGGAACTGACCAGTGGCGGTGGTCTCGCTAGTCGTACTTCATATGCTTGTGTAATGTTGAATTTTATAGATTGCATTCTATTAAACATATCAAATCTAATACTGCAGTTTTTCAAAAGATATGTTAAAAATCTTCAGTTTACATGAAGTGGGCTAAATGTGTGCTATGGCTGTTTTCTCATCTGTCTTATTTAGAACTAGCCAAACTCCCTTTGTATTGCTCAGGAGAATTATTTACTGTAGTTAAATAAATAAATACTTTTTGTTTCCTATCCTGTTTCCTATCACAGTGCTCAAGTAATAGGATGTCCCTTTGCTGTTCAGTGCTTACAAATCCCAGGGAAAGCCCTGTTGGCTTTCTGTGTGGGCGTTCGCCGTTCTTTGTTATGTGGAGGGAAAGTGCCCAGTGAGACCCCTTCCTGATCCCCAGGATTGCTTACTGGTCCAGAGATGTCTGTGGAGAGAGTTCACAGTGCAAAGTGAAGATTTTACATTCCAAGCAGCATATTCAGAGCACCAGGTTCATGGTGCTTAGGCCCTCAGCATCTTTATCTGTGTTGTAATGAAGCCCAACTAATTTGGATTGTTCTATCTCCAGGAAGTGCAAAAAAGAGCTCACGTATTTTTATTTGTTATAGTAACAAGCAGACAATGATTTTACCTTGATGTGTAGTTAGATTTTAGTTTATATATGCAGATAAATAGAACATAAATTCCTTCAGGACAGAGAATCTGTCTTGTTCATTATTGTATCACTCCTGTCTGGACATATCCCTGACACACAATAAAAATTGGTTAAATGAGTGAATTTTAGTTCCTGGAACAATGGTTTTGGTTTTTCTCTTATCTTAGTATTAGTCTCTGTCTGTGTGAACTGGCCGGGGTGGGTAGAGGAGAGGGCGGTGCAGTGGCAGTTGCCTCAGTTGTAGGGCTGCCAGTCGAGTTCCAGTGGGTGGACAGAAGCCTAGCGTCCAAGGTTACCTTAGACTACCTCCAGGCACTTTTGAGGAAATAGATTAGCTCCAGGAGTCCAGGATGAAGCAACAGGGAGCTTTAGCTTGTGGGTATGGCACAGCCGTGGAGAATCAGATAGCATTTAATAGGTAGACACCCGGGGCTTGCACAGGTGTTCTTTTTGAGGTCTGGGTCAGCCCATGCTAGGGAGTGGGATTTATTTATCAAGTTTCAGGTCTGGAGGGAAAGTGTGACAAAAGTACAGTATGATTCCAGGAACTCAGACACAGACACCAAGGTAGAAATGGTTACATACGAGGACCACAGGAGAAATGCGCAACTAGGAACGAGTGTCTACACCCTCTTACCAGAATGAGAAGAGGCTGCGACTCAGAGTGGTCAGCACTGGCCTTCAGCCAGTAAAAAGAGTGACCAGCATCACGGAATGAGAAATGGAAAAGCCTAGATGCTCTCTTCCCTAATGTGCTGGGGCTCTAGGCTGGGTGGCTGGGGATCTAATGTGAAGGCTGGAAATAAGGATGCGGTGATGCTCCGTGGGCGCACTTGTCACCAGCAGTCCCCCGCCTCCAATCTCTTCCCCCACGGCAGCTTTTTTTTTTCGTGCTCTTTACATCCTTTCTACGTCCTATCCTTTCCTCTTCTCTCTTTCAACCTTCTCTTTCTCTTTTTCTCATCCTCCTTCCTTCCTCCCACCTGCAGAGTATGATTTTGTAAGTCTGATAAAAATTCTGTACCTAATATTTATAACATAGGAAAATAAAATCTAATATATAAGTAAGAATAATGTAGGACAAATGTCTGGGCTTTCTTGGTGTTGAGGGGTCATAAAATTGAAAATAATGTATTTTTTCTGCTATATTGATATAGTCTATGAATACATTTAAGTTAGCCTTGAGTTACAAAAAAGTGTAAAGTGTTTTAAGCACAATAGAGAAAATACAGAAGCCATAGATAAATTATGTTTGCTTTATTGTTCTTGTGAAGAAAGAGAAAATCATAGCAGAGGTTTGTGTGTTTGCTTTTACTTTTGAATGAGCTGTAGAAGAACAGATGTCTACAAATGAGCATATTTTCTTTTTTGGAGACTATACTTTTTTCAGTGACTTGAGATGCATAACACATTTTTGTGGCCTTTTGTTTTTTCCTTTTCATTGGAATAGTATAATTCTTTGAGAGTGTATTAATTTGATGGAGTGGCAAAAATTAATTTTACAGTGTTGCATATGATGAATTTGTGTTTGTTTGTGGTTTTAAGACTGATTCCTTGGGTGGATGTTAAGGAGACCAGACAGAAGAGATGATGTTAGGTTTCTCTTCTACAAGGAAGAAGACTCGCTGAGGTTACCTCAATAAGGTTAAGCTTAGGGATGAAGACAGGAATCCTAAGCAAGTGGCCAGCCTTTAAGGGAACCCTGGGAAAAGGGACTAAGATTCAGAAGTGGGGAGTGAGCAGTGCAGCTCCTCTGAACCAATTCCCTCTCTGCCCCCTAGTGACAAAGTTGATTCTCTGCCATTGGAATGACGTAGCTCCCTTCTGTCTGCTTTTCCTGCTGCTAACCAACATTCTGTCTATTCTAAATGTTTCTCTACCTTCTTCTGACTCAGTTTCTGATCACCCATAATTGTTATTCTTCATGACGTCTACTGCCTCATAACGTCTGTAACGCATCTTCTCCCTATGTGTCTTTTCTTCTGCTCCATTTACAAATAGTCTGATTCTCCTCCATGTCATAGTTCAGAATCTGGAACATGTTCTTGACCCAGGTAATCCACTGTTTCTTTGTTTAGGTGGAGCTGTTGCACTAGGTCACCTCTTGAGCCTTAGATAATCAAGTCTTAGCTTGGATGCTCACTTTAGTCTCCTCAGAGCAGAAGGGTTATGCTGAGTGCCTCAAGGTAGATTATTCTTCCAGCAGGAGGATGAAGGCAGGACCCTCACAGGTGGAATTGATAGGCATGGCGGACATTTTTGGAGCAAGAGATGGCTAGTCTGAGTATAGTGAGAAATTACTTAGGCACAAGGAGCGGTGGTTGGAGGACCCACAGCACCTTCCCAGTGACCTGCTTGTGGTTGGCCTTACATGTATTTTTTCCTTGATGAAGCAATCAATTAATGAGAAGTAACTGTTTCTCGGTTATTTTTCTAGGCTTTTCTTGAATCTCACTGCATATGTTAATTGTCAGCTCCCTCATTTAATTCACAAATTTTCCTTCCAATTTAATTTTCATTAACTACTTCATGAGTTATTTCAATCCAAAGGTGGGGCTTAAAAATACTTTAACAACTTCTACAGGGAGTTAAACTTACTTAATAATGGTGACATCTGTAAGTCGGTAAGACTCTTTCAGTTGTCAAAAGTGATAAAGATTGCATCTCAGAGTGTTGTCTCCATCTTGAATACAATACTTCTCTGCAAAGTCCCTGAGCAAGTACTCAAAGACTACACAGGTAACATTGGCAAAAAGCAGAGGTAGGGTTTTTAAAATGTGAGATGAGGTTGTCCTTCAATCTGTCAAATGTGGTGCTACTTCTGTTTAACTAACTGTGTGTGTGTTGTTGTTTTGTTTGATTTTTGCCAGGTGGAACTTGATGACCTATTGATAAGATTTTTCTCCTTTCTAGCGCTCTTTGCCTCCCCTGCTAAATCCTTCCCAAATATCTATTGAGCATTTACTATGTACCAGATACAAAGAAAGTGATGCCATTTCTGTCTAATTCAGACATTACAGTGAGCCTGTGATTGCTCTGCTTATAATTCAGCTGGCAAGATGCAAGTAGGTTGAATAGTATGGTTTCCTTGATTAGGCAGCAATTTTCATTGGTGTACAAGTATCTGATATATTCTTTCAGACTTCACACTGTGTCTGTTTTCTTATGTAGTCGGTTTTCTTGGCAGGTACTAATTGAAAAAAAAAACTTCATCATTATTTCATTTGACAATAAGGAATTCACAGCTTAGAATAGCTTTCTCACAAGAGCATGCTTTAGCCACAATGGCTGAGGGTTTTCTTTTCCAGTATTATCCATAAACACAGTTCACCCCCAAAAATGTGAAATAAAATGATAAATAGTACACAAGATTTTAGCATGCCAACTAAAGTGTTAGCCTCCAGTTGTGAAAAGGAAATTAAAAGAGTCGGAATTCCTGAGTTGTGCTCTTAGCTCTGTTGCTTTTAACTCATCTCTCAGTATTGATTCTCTTTTTGGTAAAAGGAGGAAAACACAGCCCTACATATGGGACAAGGTTGTTTTGAAAATAAAATGTCATTATACGGGGAAAACATTTTAAAAAGTTAGAAAACCTTACAGATTCATCACCATCAGCAGCTGACTTAGTTTGAATAGATTACTATTTAGAAATTAAGAATTAAGTTAGATGCAGGTGCTTAATAGGATGACATCTGTTTTAGCATTAATAAAAGCAAGCTGTCATTTGTTTGCATGTCTGCCTCCTCAACTAGATTCGAAGCTCCGTTTCTTTATCTGTGGCCCCAGTGCACAGCACTGAGCAGGTGCTCTGGCTAACATGAGGACTTTCCTCTTACTAATAGATTCAGAGCGTTATGAGGACTGGTCTTTGATCATTTTCTTCTTTGAACTTGGAAATTGGATATACTTGGTCTTACGTGATCTTCTATTTTCTCTCGCTCAGTGTTGAATTCTTATGAAATGTCTTCAAAAGTTTACACGCAAGTGTGGACTCTGACATCACTTGTTGGAAAAAGGAAATTTGGTTGTAAATTTTGCCTTTTCAGCACAAGTCATAACTTCTCCTGGAATGCATCCTTTTTGGCTGGTAACGTGATCTCATATTTGTATAGTACCTTTCACTTTTGAAGTGCTTTCCTATATAACTCCTTTGAAAATACCCCGGGAGAGAGAAGAATAGGTTTTGTTAGCATCATGTGGCAAGTGCTCTGTAGGTCACTTTGACCTAACTCACATATAAAATATTTAATTATCAAATGAAATTAGACTTGATCTAATTATGATGGCATTCCCACACTTTTCATTATTCTGATAAGTCTGTGAACAAAGAAAAGGCTTGCTAAACCATGTCGTTGGATTTTGGCACCTTGGAGATTAGGCTCAAATGAGATGATTACAGTCTTGTTTGCTCCCAGATAGGAGCTATCTTCATACATCACAGCGTAACTGAAGAATAACTGAAAAAGTTAGCGATATTTTTCATGTTTTGTCAAGATAGAAATGACTCCCTTCTGATGAGGAAAATGTGTAACAGAGAAGGCTGAAGAGAAAGATGTTCATAGCTTGGGTAAATATAATGCTTGTTCATTATAAGTATTTTAAATATTCATTTTATAGCATAGACTCTATCCTGTGGGATTGGGGGAAGGAATGATTCAAATATATATTTGTAATCCATGATTTCTTTCTTCAGTGATTATAGTTTACTGAATTCTGTTTGACATGAGGCTAAGGTCTAAAAGAGAGGGCGAGAAATGGAGAAGAAAATTCCAGAGAAGAATCAGGTGCCTTTGTGGAGCAATGCATATTGAGATAACATATTATATTTGAGTCTATTTAAGAAAACAGAGAAATGGTCATAATTTTTTTTCCGAGTGAACGATGAAGAAAATGAGCTTCAGTAAGCTAAACTTTTATTTCTCTACAGCTGATACTTGGGGAGAAATTTTTTGGTGCCTTATAGGATTTTGTACACCCAGTTTTCAAAATGAAATTGTGAAATTGTAGACCTAAGTATCTGATATATTCTTAAGTCTTTTATAAAATAAAGTTGAGTTTATTTTTCCAGTTCTCTAAACACTGATAATTTAAGTTTTTAGTTTTGATAAGCTATTCAGATACCACATAGTAGATAATCAAATCCTTATCAGACAGTGGAAAGCTATGAAAGGTCCAGGTGTCAAAGCAAACAATTGCTCTAGAAACTTGTATGACCAGTTAGTAAGGCACAAAAGATTTACTTACATATTACCTTTGTGAAGAGCTTCAAAGAAACGAGAAAGCACCTTATTAGTAGAATCAGGTTGGAATAATTCTAGTCAGCTGCTGATCAGTCCTTTATTTGCTTTCATGTAAAACATAACGTTAATTCATTAGGCATGAAGAGAGATTATTCATCCTGTGTAATTTTTTAATTAGTAAATACTCCACATCACCTATCACATATCATACTTATAAAGTTGTTTATATCCATCCTGAATCTGTTTATTTACAGTTGTTTAAACTGATCACATTTATACCGTCTTCAACAGAAGTGAAGATGTGATTAATATAATACTCCAACCTAAATATATTATATGTTTTCTTAAGAAAAAACAAACATTTTAAAGTATATAAGTTCTGCCCTCCTAATTCTGAAAAATCTGCCGAGACTCATCTGAACTTCCGTGTCTTTTTTCAGTTTCTAACCATATCAGATATCTTCAAGACACCAAAAGACTTGCTGAATAACAATTTTGTAGACAATTTTAACTTTTTTCAGTATATCAATCAATCATTTTAGCTCATTATTATTTTATGTTGTTAGCTTAATTTAGCGAAAATCACATAAAATTCAATAAAATGTATATTATATATTAGCAAGTAACATATATTTGAGACTGACTATTTGGTTGTATTTGATTTGCTTAGCTCAGTTAAGCAAAACAAAATATGTATTGGTTATCATAATAAAAAGTTCTAGAGTGATGCTTCAGGCATGGCTGAATCCAGGCACTTATATTTATTTCTCTCTCATAGCTCTGTTTCCCACTGAGTTGGATTCATTTGAAGGCAGGAAACCTGAGGAGCGGATAGTTACTAGACTTTCAGTCCTTCAGTTTGTCACCTCAAGTGGAAGGGGATCCTGCCTTCTAAACAGTTTTAGAAAAAGGTGCTGATTTGATTTTCCTTGTTTTAACTTAATCCATATTTCCGTTCTTGAGTGAATAATTATGACTAGGGTCATGGTGCTCTCATCGGCCAGTCTTGCAACTGGCACTGAGTCACCTCCAGGCAAACATGAACTGTCAGGGGGCAGGGAAGAGCTACAGGTCTGCAAAGGAAACCCAAGGTGCTATTATGAGAATGTAGTTTTGTTTTTGTTTTTGTTTTTTTCGTGGGCAGGTGGCAGTAGTGGTAGAAAAGCATAATGTATGTATATACTAAATTAAATGAAGATTAAAATGTATACTGTTATGTGAAAATACCATTGAGCAAAAAAGGGCAGCAGTTTAACATGGCATATTAATATTTTATATGAGAATAACATAAAGAATGATCGTGCAATCTTGATACTGAAAATGTTTGTTTGCTGGAGAAAAGCCTTGAAACGTAACCAATCATCTTATAAAATACTTGCGATGATAGCATCTCTGAGATTATTTCCTCATCTGTGAAATAATAATTATTGGTTAACAGTAGATACTTTTATACACTTTTTTGTGTTGCATTATTTTGAAACAGAAGGTATTGCAGATTTTATTGAACAGTGTTTGTATAATTTAAGTTAATTATATCCAATTATGGTGATATTGCAATTAGTTTAGAATAGAGACAAGGATTAGTAAAACTTCCCTCCCCACCCCCTGCCTTAACTGTGGGAAATTGGAACACTGAATTACGGCTCACCGAAATTTGCCTTTAAATTCATTACTCATTTCATGGATATTAACATGAATAAAATTAAACTCCACAGGACTGGAAAAATTAAACTAATGACTTTTTATGTAATCCAAGTTAATGAATGCTTTCTGGCCCAATTTTTCATTAAGGAGTCCTCCACAGTTTCTTGATTTCTTTCATTTGAACAGCCTCTATTGTGTGGCTATTTACAAAAAAGCTTAATAAGAACATTTATTGAATAGGTGCTTTATTTCCATACGCAGTGAAATATATTTAGGTAGTTTTACAGCTTTTGGTGGTAATATAAAATCTTTTAAAAATCAAGGGTGGCTTTTAGCATAAGTGTTTTATAAATATTTTCTTTCATCACCTGAATATGTTTCAATATATTAAAATACTACAGTAATGTATACTGACTTGTAATTTTTGTCTTCTGAGATGAAGTAAGGAGGGAAAGAAGAACAGAAAGAAAGAAGGAAGAAAGGAAAGAAGGAAGGAAGGAAAATATGGGGAATATTTGGAAAAGTTAGATGTAATTCTAGTTCTGTTACCAAAGAAGTTGGTGTTAAAATCCATATTTGCAGTGTTTTGGAAATAGTCCTAATGTTAGCAGATAAACTAAATAAGATAATTAATTAAAAAATGTAACCTAATTTTAAATTATACCTAATTTAAATCTATAAAATATATTAGACAAGGAAAATTTTAACCATTAATTAAATAAAATTCTTTGACACCTTTGATAATGACTTAGTTACTTTAATGTCTTTGTATTAATTCATAGCTAAGGTCTTAATGTAAGGGTTAGCAACTTACCTTATTTTGTAGATAAAATATATAACTGGCATTAAGGAAAACCAGCCTTTCCTAATCTAATGAAGGAAGTGAGTGAGTGCATATAATCATTTGGGAGAAGAGCAATGAAGGCAGAAGGAATAAAAAGTTCAGAGGTCCTGAGACATAATGTTTGTATCAGAATCTCAGAAAACCCCATTAAAATGTCATAAAAATAAAAAAGCACACGAAAAGGAAAATAAAAATTATAAAATCAGTATTTTATAAATTAAACACATGAAAGTTGTGCTTTACTTTCTGTTAAAGAAGTATACATTTCAGAAAAAGAGACAAATTTTTGACAATCAACTTGTCAAAAGATTAGAAAAGATCGTTGCTGGCAACTGTGGTTGAAATTAGCATTATCATCTGCTATAGAAAATCTTTGTTGGTATATCTTTCTGGAAAACAACTTGGTGATATGTATGAAAGTGCTTAAAAGATCAAATACTTTTTGACCTAGTAATTTCACTTCTAGGAAGCCATAATAAAGGAATACTTTGAGATGAACACAAATATTTGTGTACAAAGATATATGTTACAGTTGCCATTATGATATGAAAGCATGGAACTTTTAAACAATCCAACAGAAGTAATAATAATTATTGTGCATTCTAAGTCCTATTTTTATGTACCAGGCACTGTGATTGCTGTGTATGGATTGTCTCATTTATTTCTTTCTAAATTTGTATGATGTGTAGTTAGTGTTTATTTGTTAATTTCCCTACCACTGTGTTTGTAATAGGCCAGATTTTCGTTGGTGGAACTCACCTGTCATCATGTGGAGTAGTCATGTGATTTAGGAGAATTGACCATATCTGTATCTCCCGGCCTAAGCCAATCAGCAATTCTATGCCCCCAGTGATTGTTTAGGAAGGTACATGTCACCTTATTGGCCTAGACAGAGTAAATCCCAGAATTTTGGATTACTGATGGAGAAATGCTTTTTCTCCCTTAACTCTCACTCTTGTTTTTGCTCGGGCTCTCTTGCTCTTTCTCACCCCCTAACTCTCTTGCTCTTTCTTCTTTCTTTTTCCCTATCCTTTCTCCAAACATTGCTGAAATTTCCATTCTTTTCTGTGGTCAGATTTACTTTCTTCTTTAAATTCCCATTGCATTAAAAATGTTCCTTTACCCTGGTATGAATTTCACTCTGCCGTACATCGTTCATTAACTCAAGTAAATTATTAACCTGTGGCCAGTTGTCACTACTTTAGATCCATCTCAGTGCCTAGACTGTGTTTTCCATAAAAAGCTCTCAATATTTGAGAGATCAGAGTTTGTGAAGAGTTAATGTTAAAAAAAGAACAAAGACTCTACCATAACCTATTTAAGCTGAAAAGTATAATAACCAAAAGTTACACAGAAAGTGACTTGTGTTTTTCACTGATTTTAGCAAGAAGAGTGAATGACTTGCTAATTGTTCTCCTACTTCTTCTAATTAGGAAAATTTCCTTCTGGTGACAGCTTCAAAGCACTGCTAAAAGTTTCATGTCAAATGTAGAGAAAAGAACTAGACTGAATTTATTTTTAAATTGGTAAATTTAAAATTTTTATTAATTCTGAAATGGTTTGTCATGTCTCATCCACTATCACTTTTTTCTTTACCATACTGAGAGCTGAGGGTGGGGAACTTAGAATGCATATAAACAGTAACAGATGGTGTGAATTCTTGGTCCAGACTGACATCTCTGAGAATAGGAAAGCCCAGGATCAGAGTGGTCTTGGTCTTGCTTTATTCCTACATAAATTAAATTCAGAGGACCATTCTAATTTTACATCTTACAAGTATGAATGCCTGGAGTCTATTTCTATTTTGCATTGCTATTTAACAAATATACACAGATTTCTAAGAAGTAATTTGCTTGTCTCACCTTCTCTCATTGCCTTTTCAGAGCCATATTTACCCCATAATCTTCCTAAAATACATATCTTATTGCACCGCTTCCCAGTTTTATCATACTTCTATTGCCTTTAGGGTCAAATCCAAATTTCATAGCATGACAGTCAGGAGTCTTCTTGATATGGCTTTACTTTACCACTAAAATTTCTTATACGACAGTCTCCTGTAAGCATCCTGTTTTCAAATCGTATATACCTAACTACTTGCCCATCCTTGAAAGTGGTATGTTCTTTCTTATTCCTGTGCCTTTGCTTATGATGTTCCCTCTACCAACTATGGCCTTTTCCAGTTTCTTCAGTGGACAACTTCTAAACTAAAGGTTCACAGATTCCATCTTTTCTAAGGAAGACTTAACTGAACCTTCTCTGTATTTCTTCAGCACCTGACTTTGCCATTGACAAAGTCTTTATCACATTGACAAATGTAAAGGAGTAGATAGACTTATTTTCCTCTCCCTAATGACTAGTACAATTGGGCATTCAGTAGGTGCTCAATGAATATTTGTTTAATGAACTAAATTAATTTTCCAACTTTACCTTCCTTAGAGCACAGGGGTATAGTTACATACGCCGCTGCTGTAGTATGAGAAGACTCGAATGTACAGGAAATGATTGCCCCAAGCCATTTATGACAATCATCCCAAGTCACTGTGTGTGTACTCTTTGTCTGTCTAGAGGATTAGGGTGAAGCATTTGAGAACCATCTTTAAGAAAAGTTGCTAAAGCATTTGGATTAAGATGTTAAGGCATACTAAGGCCTTTGGATTTTGTCCAGAGGGAGGTATGGCCAGATTACTTGTTAGCGAAAACATGTCTGACTACTGATGGGTTGATGAGGCTGTAAACTGGGAGAGGAAACAAAATGGAGTCTTTTATATTAAGTAGAATTGAATTTATTCTGAATTATTTGCACAAAGATGGTAAGGGAAATAAGAGGGATTGATAACGCCAAGTTTCTGGCTTGAGCAACTAGAATGAAAAGGTACTGTTTACTTAATTAAATCACTGGACAAAGTAAAATAAAAGGAAAAGAAAAAAGGAAATCATGGGACAAGGATCTGATTTTGAATACTTTGAATTTAGATGCCTGTGGGAGATAAAAAATGGATATCCAGGAAAACATTTTTTTGCAACCTTTTGCAAATTAGATTGAAATATTGCTAAATTCTTGGAGCTAGCCATAAAAAGAAAAATAAGTAGTAAAACATGATTTTGAAAAGTTTTAAGATCATGATAATGATAGTCGCTATTTCATTTGATGACAGGTAGAAATACCTTTTAGCCTGGCTTGTTTGTTTAGGTTGGTTTTATTGTGTGTGGAATATTTAAAGATAGAAATATTGGGCCGGCCTGGTGGCACAGTGGTTAAGTTTGCACGTCCTGTTTCGGCAGCCAGGGGGTCGCCGGTTTGGATCCCAGATGTGGACATGGCACCATCTGGCAAGCCATGCTGTGGTAGGCATCCCACATATAAAGTGGAGGAGGATAGGCATGGATGTTAGCTCAGGGCCCATCTTCCTCAGCAAAAAGGAGGATGATTGGTGGCAGATGTCAGCTCAGGGCTAATCTTCCTCAAAAAAAATAAAATAAATTAAAAAATAAAGATATAAGTGTTGCATTAAAAAATTGAAGCATCTAGTCATATTGCAGTGTTAATAATGTTTTCCTTAAACTAATGCTGTTGGGTAAAATGAAGCTTTTTGTAAAGAAATGGTTGGCTTCATTTAATTTCATACACATCTTCAAATTTCATGACAATATGAAATAAATGGAGGCAAAACTATAAAATTGAGTGTATTATGTTTATGCTCAAATTTTAAGAATCATTCAAATCGGAAATCAAGATTTTATATTTTAAAATAAAAATATGTTCAAAAGAGCAGCTTAGAAGCACATCTCATTTTTCGCAAGAATATTAAAATGCTCTTTATATGAACAAATCTAATCATATCAGACATGGAATAATAGATGCACTTCAGAGTATCTGTCATTTTCCTGCAAGAAGAAAGATAGAAGTAGGCATATGTTCATTCTTGTTTTTTGATGTGGATATTTTTGTGCTCCTCTGTATTCTGTCACATCGCATAGAATATTCTAGGTTGAAAAGTCTTTCCCACAGTAAGACTGGATTTCGGTCAATCTGAGGTCGAAATAAAAGCTGTGGTGATGTTAAGTTGAATTAACCGTTTTAAGGAAAATATTTATTTTGCTGTAATATTTTGGAATGAGATTTTTTTGAACAGTTACTTACGTTTGTTATCTTGGGTGATTTCTTTCTTATTTCTTTTCATAAGACCAATGTTTGCACAAAATAGGGAAATTACCATTAGGCTAAAAGAGAATTAATTTTGTCTCTCCTTTACCCCCTCTCCATGAGATAAAAAAGAAAAAAAAAATGATCTGGTTAATCACTTTAGAAATCATGACATAGTTTCACGGTTACCTTTTGCTGTGTTATGTTTGAAATTTCCTGTCCAGGATGAAGAGATCTAGTTCTCAAGCTGGAAGTATGTGATAATGCAGCCTTTACATTTTGAGGAAAAGTAAAATGAATTGTATGATTTGTATACCCTAAGATTCAGTAAGTGCTAAGAGAATACCATACGATTTAATAAATAATAGCATCACTGGGCAGAGAAACATTTTTTCACTAAAATTATAAAATATCTATAAATGACCTTAAATTCATACCCTGCTTATATTTTAATTCCAATGTGAAAATTGTTCCCTTCTGTGGCAGATGCTGTTGATGCTCTGCCTATAACCCTCTCCCTTAGCATTTCCCAAATAAACTCACTTACTTGAATTATTACCTCGGAATTTGCCTGTGGGGCCACCTTAACTAAGATCCCTTCTTTCTTTCTCTCTAAAGTTATGTTAGAAAATGAAACAGAATAGGGTGAACATATAGATAAGCAGACCTCCAAAGAAACTTGTGGCTAAGATGGAAAAAGATAGTTTTCAGAATAGTCGGATGACTTAGATACAGACAAAGAGGCCAAAATAAAATATTTGAGATCTGTCTTTACTTATAATTTGGGAAAGTCAAAAATACAGGTCTGGCTTTACCAATGGTCTGGATCAAAGTTATGAAGGGAGGCAGAAAAAAAAGAGTCAGATATGTTTTTGTCTTTTTGCCAAAAAAAAAAGAGCTGTTTTTGCTGTTTTGGCAAGAAGAAATACTCTACTGTGAATTTTTTTGCTACTGTTTGTATCTATGTCAGAGGTATGTTTGAAATGACTGAACAAGGGAAGGCGTAATTTGTGTTGTTGCATCTGGAAGGACTTTTTCCTTTGTCTGTTGGAATAAAATGTAAAAATCTCAACCAGCTGCTATGTCTGTTCTGGTTTATCAAGAGGATGAATGGAAGGTTAAGCTACCTCAACGCTTCTCTATAGCAGTCCAAGTGGAATGAAAGTTAAAACAGATGGGTGCTTTCTAAAATTCCGTTTTATCTTAATCAGGTACAGAGTATGCACTTGGTTGGTCTAACTGGCTAATAAGGAAGGAGATAGCTGGGGCTGGCTGTTGTGCAGGCCAAGGGAGAAAGGGGTAAATTGTCAACCAACCATGACTGTGTTTTAATAGTAACATATCCATGAGTTAAAACATTTAACTTATCTAGCACTCTTGCTATTTCCCCTTATCTAGCAATCTGTTACTCTACCTTTTCAAAAAAAATTACGTTTCATCATTGCTTTCCTGTTATTGGCTAGCTTTCTTGAACTTGCACAAAAAAATACTTAGAATTTTTGAGTATGTATTGTAACTTCTAAATTAAGATACACACAAATGTAATTATTGGTTAATTCCACTAAGTCCAATTTTACGTTTCTTTTTAGTTCCATGTGATTCCATCTGGTATACATAGGAGAGAAAGTGATTGAAGGAGAACTCAGATGGCAACTGTATGATTGAAACTATCCAAAGCCAAGCATCTGTATGTTCTTTCAGCTGTATTTGAGCATACCCAGGTAAGAGTAAACGGTTATTTGTTTATGTACTTTCCACAATTTCGAAAAAAGATTTTAAATTATAAAAGCGGTTTTTGTTTTGTACCAGGTATTAAAAAACGTATAAAACGGTAACATACATAAAACAGAATAAAATTAAAATAACAAATGAGCCTGTTTTCTAAAAATAACTTCTATCATTTTGTTCTATATCACTTATTTCTGTTTTGTTGTTTTTTCCCTTTAAACAAAGTTGGATAATACTATATGTATTCTTCATTGAATTTCTTTATTTTTTTGAAACAAATCTATTTTGTTCTATTTGAGAATATGCATTAATGTTTCGAATTTTCCATTGCATTTGTTAATATAAACTTAAATGATTTAAAAATGTTTTTTAGATTTTGTTTATTATTCAAAGAATATCCTTATAGATAAAATGATGTATACATCATTCATTTTGCATTAGTAGAGTTACTGAAATTAGCTTAATGGCTAAAATATTTTGAAGGCTTTTTATTCTTGTTGCTGAATTTACCTCTAGAAGGTGGCAATGAGTTATAGTTTTCATTAGCTATTTTTGAAAATGTTTGTTGACCCACTGACATATTTTTTATTCAAAGAATTTCCCTAATAAAATATACTTTGTGTTGAAGAAAAAATTCAAAATTAAGTTAAGATTCTAAATTTTGGTTGCAAGTAGTAGCATCTTCTCACTAAGCCTAGAAGAAAAGTGGATATTATATACGCATAATCTTTCCATTCTATCTAAAAATACAGTATTTATAAATGATAGCAAGTGTACATTATGCAGTTAATATTTATTGAAAACATTATTGCACTAAGCTTAAGCACTGTGATTATTTCAGCTATGGTGGTGGTGACGGGAGACATTAGGGACAGGATGGTACAGAAATAGTTTCTTGCCTCTCCTAATTTTCAATAAAATATGACAAGCTAAGAAACCTATTTCAGTTCCTTAGGTACAGGTAGGGTGTACTAAGTGCCAAGATAGAAGTAAAAGGAAAGGGCAATTGCTGATGATAATACTTTAAGCTTGGGAACTGAAGAGCACTGCGCAAATGAGAGATCAGTTGAGACATACTTTTCAGGGTAGGTAGAACTTTGGCATGTGAACATTTAAATGGAGGACCAAGGTGGAGCAAAGTTACAGAGCTGAGAGAGCACAGGGGATATTCAGGAAATTGGAACGATAGGGTAGATAAAGCAGAGTATTGGGAAATATGTTTGTGATTTGGATTCTTAAACTTAGGCATTTGTATTTCATCATAATATGATGAGGACAGTTGCAGGGGAATACGATGATCGGTGCAGTCCTTTAAGAAGCTTAATCTGGAAATGATATGTGTGTTAGACCAATGAAGAGAGAGCAGACCCAAAGGAAGGGAGGATGATTTGTAGACTTTTCCTTTCGTTTTCATCAGCATCTGTTAAACACTTGCTATTTGCCAGCCACTGTGGTAGGAACTGAGAAAAAAAGATGACGAGGTCATGATCTTCACTCCTGAGGAGCTTACAGTGTGGTGGATGAGACATGCATGACAAACAAATGAATATAATACACCATGGCAGTGTAAGAATTGAATCATATCAAGGAAAGACTAGTTGGTAACTAATGTGTTGAGATGCAGGTTCTGGGTTGTCTACTGATGAGTTTTTCCCACAGATGTCAAATCTGATCAAGTTTGCCCAAGAAGCAATGTTTCTAAACTCTGTAAGAGTTCAAATGAGAAGCAGTAGAAGCTTTATCTAGGGTGAGAGTAGTGTAAATAAGAAACAAAGCAGTGCTAGAAGTGGTGGACGCTAGAAGTGGTGGAAGTGCTAGAAGTGGAGAGGGTCTTTTAGGCAAGAGCAGCATATTGATGGCATTAACAGAAATGAGGAAAATATGGCAAAAGTGGGATTTTTTTTTAAAAGGGTTGCTTTAATAACTAGCACCAATTTCTTTCTTTTTTTTAGGTATACTTTTTGATGAGGAAGATTGGCCCTGAGCTAATATCTGTTGACAATCTTCCTCTTTTTTTTTTTCTCCCCGAAGCCCCAGTACCTAGTTGTACATCCCAGTTATAAGTTCTTCGAGTTCTTCTATGTGGGATGCCACCACAGCATGGCTTGATGAGCAGTGTGTAGGTCCGCGCCCAGTATCTGAACTGGTGAACCCTGGGCTGGTGAAGTGGAGCACGCAAACTTAACCGTTCAGCGAGTGAGCTGGCCCCACTAGCACCAATTTCTTTTGTTTTTTTTTCCTGCTGGGGAAGATTTGCCATGAGCTAACATCTGTTGCCAATCTTCCTCTTTTTTTTTTCCTCCCCAAAGCCCCAGTACATAGTTGTACATTCTAGCTGTAAGTCCTTCTAGTTCTTCTATGTGAGCCGCTGCCACAGCATGGCTACTGACAGACAGGTGGTGTGATTCTGCGATGGGGAACCGAATCTGGGCTGCTTAAGTAGTGAGAATGCCGAACTTTAACCACTAGGCCATCAGGGCTGGCTCAAAAGTGGGATTTTTTGTTGGTAAAATAATAGGTTTGGTTTTGAACACTGAGGATTTTTCTGCCCACCTCTCTCACTGTGTTTACTCATACCTTGGCTAGAGCACTTACAGCATTTTAAAATTTCATTGTTATTCCTTGTATACTTGAGGATTCTTTTACTTACTATTAAAAGTGATTTGACTTTCCCTCAAATGAAAGCCAAGTATAATAAGAGTAAAAACAAGTTACAGCAAACAAAACCTATGAAATATGAATATTTCATTTGATTTGATTCATAACCACTCTATATATAATTCAGCTTTAGCCTTTCCAGCAGTCACAAAAGCAGATATATGTTCTTGCCCTATGAGCTGAGATAAATTTATCATAGGAGTCTTAGTATAATGGACAGGAAAAGTGTCTCTTACCACTTAGAAGTGCCTTAAATATTGCATGGTTGAAAGGAAAGGGAAATTTGTTAATGCATAGTTATAAGTAAGTTAATTTATGGAAGTTCAGAATTCACTTTTTCCAGGAAGTCTTTCCTGACTTT
Organism: Equus przewalskii; assembly: GCF_037783145.1. Lineage (NCBI taxonomy): Eukaryota > Metazoa > Chordata > Mammalia > Perissodactyla > Equidae > Equus > Equus przewalskii. The sequence goes on from NC_091847.1 coordinate 64,577,289, forward strand.
TGGAACGTAGACCAGGTCCCTCTCCTATGTGCTGTGTACCTTAATGCCATTTACATTCCTCTGTCATACCTCACATTGTGGTCTAGTCCTTCATTCCCTGAGACTAGAAGCTTCTTGAGGACTCAGTCATCATTTATGATTACAGATATAAATTTATATCTAAATAAAACTCTCCATAATGTTTATTTTATATAGGGTACTCCAGAAATATTACATAAATGCAAAATTGAATTCATTTCCATGGCTTCTCTTAATTATTGCTGACCCAGACATTTTTGTGAGCTGCGTATTGGTTTTCCATTGCTGTGTATAAATCTCTTCAAAACTTAGCACTTAAAACAGTGCTTACATATTCTCTTTCAGTTTCTTTGGGCTACACATTTGGGCACAGCTTAGCTAGTGCCTCTGGCTCTAGATCTCTCACATTATTGCAGTTAAGCTTTTGGCATCTTGCTGAAAGGATATGAGTTAGCTCATAGTATCAGAAAGTAATCAGATGAAACGGTCCTCAGGAAAGACAGGAGCCAGAGCTGTTCCAAGGATCCAGAAAACAAGAATTGGAGAGAGACTCTGAAGAGTACTGCCATGGAGCTAAATCTGGACTAATAGTGTGTTTTAATGCTATTCTTCCCACATTCACAAACGGAGTCTGCGTGGCTGAGTTTGAATCATTTTCCCTCTGCCAGGAACCATGGCACTCAATTAACAATTCTCCCGAGACTGCCTGCATGTGAGGAGGGTCAGTTCCCAAAGGGAAATTCACAGTTCTGAGATGAGGAGTAGGTGTGGAGCAAGTGAAAACAATAGATGTTTACTAAAACCCTTCTTCACAACTGTCATTCAAAAGCCATCAAACTGTAATGGCAATAAAATCTCAAGTAATACAGATTTTGCCAGCAAAATTAACGTAGATTAAATAATGGTGTTGCTCAGGTTTCGATAGATGTCTACTATTACGAAGAATTTATTTGTTCTTTGTTTTATACATTTGTTTGTGGTAATTGCCTGTAATGTACCAATTGCTGTCTTTAGCAGTGAACATACAATTCTAACAATAGAATTAGTCCTTGCTTTGCTTTTGCAGTTTAGAGTCTAGTGAGACTGGAAATACAATGATTGATATATTTCAAGAAGTCTAGAATGGGAGGTCTGTTAGTTTCCTATGGTAACTGTAACAAAGAACCATAAACTGGGTGGCTGTAAACAACAAAAATTCTAGAGGCGACAGGTCTGAAATCAAGGTGTCAGCAGGGTCATGCTCCCTCCAAAGACTCTTGGGGAGGATCCTTCAGTGTTTCTTCCAGCTTCTGGTGCTCCTGGTGTTCCTTGACTTGTGAGAGCATCACTCCAATCTCTGGTTCCATGGTCACATGGCCTTCTTCCCTTTGTGTCACTGGCTGTGTCCTCTCCTCTTCTTATAAATATACCAGTCATTGGATGTAGGGTCCATCCTAAATCCAGAATGATTTTGTCTCAACATCCTGAACTAATTAGATCTGTAAAGACCTTATTTCCAAATAAGGTCAAATTCTGAGGTTCTGAGTGAACATGAATTTTGGGGAGATGCTCTTGAACACAGTATAGGAGGGTGCACAATACTGTTGGTGTTCCTAGCAGGGTCCCTGGGCCTGTACTTGGGGTATGTTCGAGGAGGCTACCTAAAGGAAATGATGTCTAAGCTAAGGGCGAATGTTCAATCAGAAGGACAGGGATGTAGCGTGGACCCTCCCAGCATTTATGAGGAAGCATAGATCATTGGAAGAACTGAAAGTAGTTCAGTGCAGCTGGAGCAAAGAACACTGGGTAAGAGGTGGAGAGGGGAGATGCTGGCGAAGTGGTTAATGGGACAGATGATAAGGGAACATGTAAGGAATTTGACATTATCTTGAATGCAGTGGGGTGCCCCTGGGGGGGAATTAAGCAGATAAACAACCAAATCAGATTTATGTTTTACAAAAACCATTTTGGGTGCAATGTGGAGAGAAGGAGTGATCGAGCATTGCTGAAGAAAGAAAAGGTAGCTAGGAGACTGCAGTAACCCAGGTTTGAAATAGTAGAGTCTTAGAGAAGGAGATGATGATTGGAATGAAGAGAAATAAATGTAAATCTGGTAAATTGAAAAAGTGGAATTGATTTCGTGTGAATTAGAGACAAAGATAGATAAGAGAGGAATCGAGAATGACAGCCCAGGTAGCTAGCTACTGAGAAAATGTGGATGATGGTCATAGGTGCTGAGATTGGAAATGTGAGAAAGAGAGAGAGAGACGGACAGACACAGAAACAGAGACTTGTGAACAAAATAATGGATTCAGTTTTGGATATTTTCAGTTTTCCTTGCTGTGGTACTTCCAAATGAATATGTTCAAGAGGCAGTTGGCTATATGGAAAGGTGCTGCTGAGTAAGGAAATCTTACATAAATGGTACCTGCAATTGTTGGGGATATTTACAAATAAATTTTATATTATTACTATATCTAACATGGGAATATTATGCAGACTGAAATCATGACATTTAGAAATAATATTTAATGGCACAGGAAAGAACCATTATAAAATGCAAGAAAAGCAACAGTAAAATGAACCAACCTGAGACACACAGTATCTGCCATAGGATCTCAACACTCCATACGTCTGGCTATCTTTAATATTAAATACTGAATGTAAACGCACCTAAATGTTAGCAGTGGTTGTTTCTAAGTGACTTTCATTTTATTCTTTTTAACTTATTTTTAAAGTACAGTGGGTCCAATAAACACATGCTACTTTTATGACCAGAAAAAAATACGTTTTTTTGGAGTAAATTTTACCACATAAAATGTACCTGAAATAGGATTTTCATAGCATAGTATTTTTAAAAATAAGTAATTAATTTTAAGGATTGGGTACCTTTTGACTTAGGAGGACGAAGAGTTGTGAGTGAATAAAGAGTTACACCACCTGAGCCAGGTATTTCATAAAATATCTCAAAATGTATTTGGGGATACGGATTGCACGTCCTCAGTTTGGTTAAGTAGCTGATAAATCAGGAAAAAATTACTACTTTGGGGCATAAAGTAGAAAATAAATTTAGATGGAAAGCATTTTTCACTTGATTTTGAAAACCATATCAGTGAATGAGCAATTTAATAAAACACAGAATTTGATCCTTTTTTGTAAGTTGTCATCAGTAATGCCAGGTTGCCTTATATAAGGTGATTAGACGTAACATTCCTGTGCAGATTTGACTAATTTCTGTCAGACTGAAGTGGTATTTAGATTTCTGGAATGCAAAGTTGGAGCTTTAATATTAAATCTACTTTACGGCTCCCAGGGTCCTGCTGTGAGAACAGAACGTATTTGCATGTTCTTCTGTTTTTCCCACCCAGATTCAATATATTAAAAATATTAAGCAACTATTCCTTTAACACATATGGGATGATAGGACAGTGCCATTAAAACACTTAAGTCATCTTTAGGCCATTTTCTATTTTTGCAGTTACCAAGAGATAACGCATAATTAATACCTCATAATAACTTTAATAAAAGAGCAAATGCTGGCTAGTGCCTGCAATAAGGAAGATCATTTGATACTTATGTGGGAGCCTGTTTTTTCCAAAATTTTGATAATTGCTTAAGTAACATTGTTTGCTTTGACTCATCAATAAAATTATTTGCTAATCCTGATTTAGGATGAAGTATAAATATTTTGCTGTTTAGACTCATGAACACATTTAATTCTCAGAGGGAAACTTTGAGGTAGGGAATTCAGTTGACAGATGAGAAAGCTTAGGTGGAGGTAAAGTAAATTTGCCCAAGATCAAATGGCAGAGACGGGATTAGAACGCAGGTGGAGTCCTTATTTTATGCACTCCATTCTGCTGCGTGAAGAAGACATATTAACGTGAAAGAAAGTATTTTAAGCCAGAAGTATCAAACACCTAGTCAATATTCCCTTGTCATCTTCTTGTGAGACGATCTGACATTCAGCTCTATGCTAGACACGTTACTTACTTCATCTTCTCCCACACTTTTGTACCTCCCACCCTCCTCATATTTTATTCATTTCAGGTCCCTTAGCTCTTCTCTTCTCTTGCCTAAGATTCAGTTTTATAGTTTTATTTACATGTTTTCTAGTATGTATCATTATAAAAAGATTCCAAGATAAGCGCCTTATGTTGTTTAATTAGAAAGGATGAAAGCAGCGTTTTGGGCTAGTAAAACATAGGTGCATCAGTTCTTTGTCCTAAGTTAACACTAATGCAGAGAGCAATAGTAAGTTTTCAGGGTAATGAGATTATTAAAATAAATTTTGATATTCCCTTTTGTAATTTAGATTTATACTTGACATTAAATTATATTTCAAGAAGAAAATTATAGACTTTCTATTCCTTATGATAAACCAAGCACACACAGTAATGTCCCACTTACAACCTCAAATCCCTGGATAAAACAGAAAATAAATATATATAATTTGATTCAGCACTGTGCTGGAAAATAAGTCAGAGAACCCTCAGTAGACCAAAAAGTTTGAGAAATCCAGAAAAGGGTACAGTGTCAGATTTGAAAAGGAAGCCACCACCCTTCAGGTATGCAAGTGGAGAGACTGTTACCCAAAGGCGAGTGAGGCACAAGAACGCTCCATACTTGGAAGAGGCAGGTTCCAGATTCCCGGAGAAGCCATGTGTCCAGGGAGAAGTAACTAGTTGCTTAGTTGGGATCCAGCAGAGGAGTAATCACTTATTCAAACCTGCAGAAACCCCGTTTATCTTCTATGGCGCAGACAGTGAGGATGTGCGTTTGGATTAGAGAGAAACAGCGAAGTGTTCACATGATTGGCAATGATGAGGAAGATCTGGGAACCAAAGTGGCCCTCTCTTCAGTGTGTCCCACCATTCCCCACTCTCATTGAAGAGAGACGATAGCACTGAGATAAAAGCATTGACAAGATAAGCAGAGTGCAATTAACATATAACAGTAGAGGGATGTGCGAGCTGTTGCTTGAATCCAGGAGAGTCAAGCAGAAATCAAGCGAGTTAAAAACTTGGTCATATTTCTTTAACATTTCAACTAGGCCTAAGCATACATGAGAAATATTTCAACCTAAAATTCCACTGTATATTTAAAATGTTAGAAATAGTGTTAAAATTCAGGAATGAAAATGGAGGACAAAGGTCGTTATATAGCTTCAAAACAAAACAAATTCTTTTTTAAGAATCCTTTTTTTAGTATTTTGTTTTGTGTAATTCTTTCAAAGATTACCATAGAATGCCTGATTTCTGTATTTTAACATGGTCAAATATTTCAACACTAAAACCATAGAAAATATTGAAATCTCATGTGGTGTAGTAACTAGAGTTTCAGTTATTTATGTTATTTAAGTTATTTGCTGATAAGGAGGAAACTTTTTGGCCTGTATAGAGTTTGAGCATATCATTGTTTTTTCTTACTTTTCAGGGACAGAATAAACAGTACTGGAGAAAATAAACTTTGATAAAAAATGAAGTATTTGAATGCAAAGGAGTAAAGAATGTGCCTTTTCATCTCCACTCCGACCCTCATTTAGGAAATAAATTGAATCCACTTTAAAAAGTAGCAGCTGGTGCTCTACTTTGTCAGGCTTTTATAATGACTGGATATTTATTCTACAAATAGAGAGCTGTGTGCGTGTGTTTATCTGTGTGATAGGGCACAAAGAATGTTTTTCTATTTCCTGAGCTTTGAAAGTTTCCAAATAGTAACAAAATATTTTCATTGTTTTTTCCCCAAGGTTATACTGTAGATTTTTAGCTTTTCAACACTGGCTTGTTTCTTTCCATTAGCAAACCTAGATATAATGTTATTTGGCTGTTTAACCTAGTATTCCCAAGCCTAACAGATTCCCGGTCATACTCTTAATATTTCATTGCAAACAAACCCTTTAAGGTAGCGTTCAAGGGCATTGGGCAATTTTTTTCCTCTCCCCCTGAGAGCCATAAGTAAAATGCTGAGGAAACTCAGAATCTTTTGGATTCCTTTGTTCTTTCCAGCTTGCAAAATTGTTAGTTCATTCATGTTTTTAGTAGTACAGAATTAAGGTATTTCAGTAACAAGTAGGGATGATTTGGCATGACGCAGGAATAAAGAGAATAATATATATTATTTAACGTATATTTTAAAATCCCACTTATTTAGCATCTGCTTTGTCTCTGGTACAGGTGTAATTGGTACTTTCATAAGTTGTATCCAACACTTACTTCTTAAAAATGACCCACTATCTAAGAAACCTGTCATTCTTCTCATCGTGCAGAGGAAACAGGCCCAGAAGGACTGAGCAACTTGCCCAAATACATTCAGCAAACTTAACACTGACGACACAGATCACCTCAGGCCCTTCTGACTAAAAACTGGTCATTTTGTCACAATACTTCTTAATCAATGTTATTAAAGGTGCATGTTGCTATTTTCAGAAATAATAGCAAATGCATGAGGGCAGTCTAAGATCTGGCTTCTTCCTGCACTTCGTCTTCATTCTCCCTGCCTCAAGCCGACAAGTGTTAGACTGTAGATACTGGCGTGGAGGGCATTATTCCAGCCTCCCCAGGCAGGTGCTTTGAGCTGCTGGAGCTGTTTCAGTGTAGACCTGTTCTACCTACTCCTGATCTGAGATTGTATTCATTCGTTCATTGCCTTTTCCACTCTGCAAATGTTTATTGAGTAACCACCATGTGCCTGGCACTGTGCTAGGCCCTGTGGATTCAGTAGGAAACAAAATAGACAGAACTTCTGCCCTTCTAGGGTTTACTTTCCAGTGTGAGAGCTTCATTGCAGCCTCCTGCTCCTCAATTTCCATGACCTAGAATTGAGGGGCTTCTTTAAAAATAGAACCTTCCTTGTCCGTTTTTGCTCTTTTAAAAAAATAAAATAACAATGGAAAAATGCAATGAAATCATTAAATAACTATGCAGTTCTTGCTCTACAGGTAAATCTGACCAACCTGTAGAAACTGTTGGCCTTCAGACAGTACCACCATTTTGTAGCTTGAAATTCCCATTCAAGTACAAAAGGATATGTTCAGGACAAGAAGGACTCCACAGAGGTGTCCATGACGTTGTTTGGAAGCATGGACTTTGTGGTTCAGTTCCACCTCTAACTATAGCTGTGGATTTAGCTGTCGGTCCCTCCTCACTTCCACAAGGGCAGCTAGGCCATTCTCTTTGGGTTTGGTCCACCTCCATCCCTTACTTCAAATGCTTCCTCATCTCCCCGTGTGCCTCAAAGTTTCACACATGTCCATTCCTGCTCTCTATGGATTGGTCTCTTCATGTTGCCACATCACTTATATTAAGGATATCGTTTGGGGTGTCTCCGAGCGATTACTCATAGATCAGTGTCTTAAGCGTAATCTTTTGGTATCTACAAGAGTTTTATTGATTACATTTTTTGAACTGTTTCTGTTATTTTTATTGAATTAGCTACTTGTGTTCAAATGTTGGTGACACCAAAGATGGGGCTACTTTACTGCCCATAGTCACTGATAATGTTTTTGGCTAATAGGTCTGCAACTATGTATTAGAGTATTCTAATAAGGAATTTTCTGTGGCAATTCAAGGATTGCTGACTTGAATTACAGAATTGCTGCTGGGTTTGAGGACATCAATTGATGTGCGAGATGTTAATTTGCATGATTCAGTGATTCTTCTCCCGTACTCCAATACTAGGAAGCATTTTCCTCGTGAGGTATTTTTTGTTTTTTTGTCTCAGAATAAAATGTACATTCTCTTCAACCATCTAACAGATACAAAGTATAATTAAGAGCTGCCTGATGCTATGATGTTTAAATATATCATACTTAGGAAGTGTTACAACAAAATTTTCAGTCAGCCTTAGAAGCAAATTATGTCTATTTTCTATCTGCTAGTTAGTGCGTTTTAGAGTTCTGCCCTGGTTATCGTTTATCTTTCCTCTGCAGTGACTCCATTTTGCTGGAACAGCTGTAATCCAGTTTTATAAGAAAATAATGGAGATTCGGCAAAACCCAATTAACTATTACATTATTCCTTTCCATCTGTAATAAATATTTCATAACAGTGTCTTGTTTTTACTGATGATTAACCCAATCCTGCATTTAAATGCAAAAGCGTCACGGCTTCCACCTTTCACTTCGGAATCTTTGGGTAGCTTTCCCGGGATCTTTCAGTTATTACTAAGGGCCTGGGCTCCTGTTAAACAGCAAGTTGATTTAACAATTAATCTAAAACAGTATCAAGTCAGGGAAGGAATCGTTTCGTTGACTGGAAGACCTGTATCCGTTTCCTAGAACTAGGCGGCTGTGGCAGATCCCGCGGGCATCATACTGCGGCGGAAGCCACAGTTCTGCCATGACTTTGCCTGCCTCCCACCCTCTCACGTTAGACACTGAATCCTGTCCATTGAACCTTCCAAATGTGATACAGTCACTTCCTTCCATTCTCAGAGACAACCTTTGTTTCTCCGCCATTATTTTTTGCCTGAGCTACAATAACAGCTTTTTAACTCTTCTAGGATTCACTTCAAGAATATGCATATATGAATATGTACATTTACATTCAGATTTACCATCTCCCAGCCCACTTCACTTGCTTCCTGTTGCAAGGTTGAACTGCCTGACAGGTTTCTTCATGGTCTCATCTCTTCTTCAGCTGTTTCTATTGTCTCTCTGTCCCCTTTCTCCGCCCTTCATCCTTGTTGGTCTATTTTCAGTTCTTTGAGTGCTATGTTTTCACACCTTCAAATCTTTGCACTCCTTGTTCCTTCTGCTTGATAAACTTCACTTACATTTTTTAGGTTGTAGCTTAAACATTACTTCCTCAGGAAAGCACCCCTTCATTTTTTATTCCAGTTAAGGTTATCTTATAATAAGCCACCATAGCACCCTATATATCTTTTTTTTTAACTTCTCATTATGTGTGCAGTTATTTTTATCCCCAATATCTGTCTTTCCTGATAGTAAGTAAGTTCATCAGGGCGTAGGTTATTTCTGTCTTGTGCACTTATATTACAATATCAGCCACAATATAAATTCTCAGTAAATATTGTCTAATATTGACTGAATGATACCTTTGTTACTACTTTTAAAGATGGTTTCTTTCTTGAAAGTAATTTTTCCCTTTTGGATTTTCAAATTCTCTGACATCGTCTCCAAATAAAAGAAATGTATAATTTAAAAAATCTATACCTTCACCATCTGCACTAATTATGACTAAATGTTAAAATAACTATTTGGGGGATAAATGGTATTATATAAGTGTGTTATTGTATTTGTTAAGAGGTGTTTCTATTTCAATTTGCTGGTTACATACTAAGTTTATTTTAATGCATTAAGTAAATCAATTAAATGTTAATTCCTGGGAGTTGGCTTTTTGAAGAGTCCTACAATAAATTAAGTTAGGGTTGTTTTATAAGGAAAATGTATTTAGAGCTATTGATTGATTGATTTTTATATGCTTCTAGTTGATGACCGGTTTTTCTTATGTCTTCTCTACTGAAATCTTTCTCATTTTTTTTTTACAGAGAAGTTGCATGAATATGTTTTTTAATAGGCATATTGACTACAGCTCTGTAACCCATTAGACAAATCATTTTTATGACTTATTAGGCACTTATCCTAGATCATAACACCTCAGTAATCTTCACTGGAAAAAATAATTTGGTGTTTTTTTAGAGCTTCATTTAGCAGGAAGTAAATGAAGGATTTGAGAGAGAGATGCTTGCCCTCCCAGACAGTTCAAAACAATGCTGACGCTGCAAAGGCTAAATATGTCAGTAGCTTGGCAATCCCTCTGAGAACTCAACACTATTAATCATTAAAAAGTGTTTTTGTAATATGTCAGGGGCTTATAATTTTGTTCTGTTCTAAGATAATATTTGTGACAGGAAGATGATTTCAATTTCTGTTTTATTGAATCTATGTAAATTTCTTTTGTTTTTTCTGAGGAAGATTCACCCTGAGCTAACATCCTCCTCTTTTTTGGCTTGAGGAAGATCAGCGCTGAGATAACATCCATGTCAGTCTTCCTCTATTTTGTATGTGGGGTATGTGGGACACCTCCACAGAATGGTTAGTGAGTGGCATAGGTGCATGCCTGGGATCCGAACCCACGAATCCAGGCTGCTAAAGCCTAGTGAGTGGAACTTTAACCACTCGGCCGTGGGGCTGGGGCAAATCTATGTACAGTTTTAAATCACACAATGACAGAAATAGTTCTGGTTTTTTCAAAAAACAAACTTTAGGGGGCTGGCCCAGTGGCGTAGTGGTTAAGTTTGCTTGCTCTACTTTGGCAGCCTGGGGTTTGCAGGTTTGGATCGCGGGCACAGACCCAGCACCACTCGTGGCATCCCACATAAAATGGAGAAAGATTGGCAACAGATGTTAGCTCAGGGCCAGTCTTCCTCACAAAAAAACAAAACAACGACGAAAACTTTATATAGAGTAATTTATAATTTCTTAAGAAGAATTAATTTGCATGACTTTTATAATTATAAATCAGGATTCTAACAGAGTGAATAGGTGTTGTTTGAGGGCCCCTTTCAACTCCTTTGTAACAAATTATAATTTTTGGTTTTGTGGAATAACGTTATATCCAGAGTAAGTATGTTACCCTGTGGAATAAGTCTTAGGATGTTAGAATGCAGTGTTTAAAGATGACTTTTAGCAGTATTTAAGAACTTAGACAAAGTTCACTTGTTTCATTTCACAGTCCCAAAATTAGTTTACAAATAACTAAAGTTAGATCAATATGATCCTCAGGATTTTCTCCATGTAATCCTTTGGAGTCTCTGATGGAATCAGGAGTGACTCTAAGGAGACTGTGTATTTCATAGACAAGAGTAAAGGGCACATATTGGGGCTTTTTTTTTAAGGCTATAGAGTGGAGGCTGCATGGTTTCTATATCTCACGGCTAGATGATCTCTGATAAAATCTATTTAATCTAAATAATAAATCAATTTTATCTCAGAAGACTGCGGGGCTGTATGTATCTGTCTGTGAAATGTTGCCCAAGATACTGAAAAGTTTCATGATCATTCCTGGGAGTTGGCATTTTGAAGAGTCCCATGATAATTTGGAGAATGTGACACTTATTCTGCTTCCCTAGCAAATTTCAAAGAAAAGTTTGGAGGAAATCTTAACGTCTGTCCAAATTCTTTGTCAGTATAGAGCAAATCTGAGAAAAAAGGTGTTGCAATTGAAGAAGGAAAAAGTAGAAGAACCTGGAATACGCCCTTAGAAAAGAAGGAGTAGATGAGCATAGGAATCAGTTTTCTGATTGCCAGTCCGTGTCTGCCTTCTCAAGACTAAAACGTACAAGATTGTTAAGACCTGAAAAGACATATCACTTGAGCTGAATGAGTGATAGAGTAAGAATGAAGGGAAAATACTTTCATTATTTGAAAATTCCCCAGGGTGACGTGGAATGAGTCCAACCATTCTTAGTTAAAAGTGAATTCCATGGTTTGCAGTGATGAAACTAAACCACGATGCCCCAGTGCTCTGTTACAGGAACACTGCTGATTCACAAAGCCCTTTTCTAGGAATCCTTTGCCCATTCTGTGACTAATTAATAATTAATAATAATTAATAATGAAAAAGGAAGAAGAGATATAATCATCTAGAATAAAGTGGAAAATAGACTTTTAAAATTTTATTGAATTCACCTTTCCAGTATTTTCTTTTGTAAGCATTGTTTTCAGTTTTAAAATGAAATTCTTTCCATGCCTCTTTCCTGCCTCATCATTCTCACATTCTCTCCCTTCCTCTCTCCCTCTTTTTCCCCTTCTTTCTTCTCTTCCTCCTTTGGGTGTGGATAATGGGACATTTTTGGAGTGATGAAAATGGTCTACATAAATGTAATTAGATTATGGTGATAGTTGCACAGCTTTGTAAGTATTCTAAAAACCATTGAATTGTCTATTTTCAATGATTAAACCCTATGGTATGTAAATTATGTATCAAGTAAGCTGTTTTTAAAAAGCGAACTGCCAACCAGAGGTTAACTAAGGTGACTAGAATAAGTAAAGTACAAGGACGCTAGCCTAGTCTTATATCAGATTGATTACAACAAATCACAAGGCTAGACACTCAGTTTCAGGACTCCATTGGCGTGTCCTTTCAGTTCTTAACAATCCTGTGATGGAAGAGGTGAACTGACAATCAGAAAATTGGCGTCAGTTACAGCTTTCATTCGCCTGTATCAATTTCTGGGCTTTGTGTCCTACGTCCCGGGAAGGGAAACTGTCAGTGATAATTCAGACAGGATTTGCCTTTTATGAAGACAAGCCACAGGATAGCAAGCACTTAAATATATAGTATTCAACTGAAAGGTGAATAAAAAGCCCACCAGATATTTACTGCATTTAATCAGGTAGAGGGATAAATACATTTGAACGTTTGTTTTTAAAGTCTAGTGAGCTTTATTTATTCTCAAGTAAATGCCACATCACAATGGTGAAGATTGAGTTTTTGAAAAAAGTATTATAATTTCTGTTCTTGAAAAAGTTTTGGGTGCCTGGAAAATATTCTTTGTCTACATCAGGAAAGTTTTCAAAGTACTTAACAGTTAAACGCCATTGTAAACTGGGACAGTGAAAATCCATGCCATCAGGATATATGTAGCATTCTTCAAATGCAACCTTGTTCTGTTTTTATTGTTCTGTCAAAGCAGTGTCAATCTGGTTGCTTTTTTTTTTTGCCTCATCTCACTCATTATGACAAGAAATTCCTTTTCCCATGATCTCTTATGGCATAACATGGCTACTTTTTAACTGACTGTGAGTGTTTCTCAGGAAACACTGGGAGCTTTTAAAGCATGGCTCATTGGATCATAAAGAATTGTTGGTTTGTTACATATTTGCTCAAACTAGTGCTATTTGCTAGAATTACCCAATAGTTTCTTTGTCTCTTACTTCCTGTGCCGGAAGTTGTCTGCACACTCTAGATTATTGGATTAGCTCAGGTAATCTTTGTGAGCAGGAAGGAAGATGTGTTTTAACACTTTCCCCCAATGTTAACTATGTAGTATAATTTATTCTAATTAGTTAAAAATAGCAAAAAATATACCACTATAGAATGTTTGGATAATTGATTCATATTTATTCAAATATTCTATCATTAAAATTTTTTTTCATTTCATTTTAAAACCCTGTTCTTTTGTAAAAGATGAATGTATCCAATCTTAATGACAGTTTGAGTTAATGGAAGTTTGACTTAATGGGAACAATTGTTTAAAATGAGAATTCAAAGGATCCTTATTGATTATCTAGTCTCACCTCCTCATAGACAAAGTGTAGATTTGTTCTTTTAAGGAGGAGCTTATATTTCCCCCAGTTTTAGATTTTGAATCTATCGCTATTAAATTTGTCAGCCCTACCCCTGTAAAACTTAGGAAATTTTAAATATGTGGAGTCCAAACTAATGGATTTTGTGTTTTATTTGTACGTGCGTGAGAGAGAGAGTGTGTGTATGTGTGTGTGTGTGTTGTGTTTACAGAGAGATGTAGGAATTAATACAGTGATAAAATGTCGGTATGCCAAAGTAGATTTTTTTCTTTTAAAACATTTTTACTGAAATTTCAGATTGAAAAATAAAAGGTTATCATTGCCAGCTCTTTGTTGTCGGTACTTCCATCCATTCATTCAGTCATTCTTCAGTGAGCGTGTTTTGAGTGCCCAGTAGGTGTCAGCTTTGGGGTTGAAACTGTACAGAAGGCACAGCTTCTGCATTTTAGACTCCTTCAGTTTAGCAGAGTGAAAGCCTGTATAAATGAATAATTTCAAATAGTGTGACAAAGGATACATGGAGACTTGTACAGAAAAGAGTGGCCATCTTTGTGGGAGTGGAGCACTCAAATGTGGGCTTAATGTGGGAAAAATCTTGAGAGGCGGAGGGTCAAGCAGCACTGAGGAGTGGAAGTATGAAGGACGCAAAGCCGGAGATTGGAAAGTCTAATTTTCATTCTTAGAAATACAATTCTAGCTGCTTTTTGCTTCCATATGGAAAACACACCTCACTTAGAGCTATGTAGCTGTTCTTTAATTTATTTTTATTCAAAAGAAAAGTGTTAAACCTCTTTATTTTTTTTAGTATTTCTTGTGTGTCAAAAATTTAAAAAACATTTTTTTCACATAGTAGATAAACGTTAAATAAGCTCTGGACACACTTTTATTTTCTTGACCTTTTTGTTTCTTTTTTTTTTTTAATCAATCATGTATTATATCCTTTAAGTATTGTATTTCTTCTTCTTAGAATTTTTCAAATTCCTTTTAATACTTCAGTCCAGAATTCATTGTTTTATTTCAAGTGCTAAGTAGTGATAAATTTAATCAAGAATTAGTTCTTATCAATGACCTTTTGAAACAATAAATTTAGGTATATTGATCGTTTAGTTTCTAGGAACAAATTCAGTTGTCATACTTGTACAAATACATATGTATGTATATATGTACACATATTATATATAACATACACACATTTAATTTACATATAGTGTATACACACATTTTTAAATATATATGTATGTATTCATAAATTTATCTCTGGAACTAAATTATAGTGCTTTCCCTCAGCCTTATCCTATGCTTAAATAGCCTTAGTCAACTTGATGTTTTATTTGTTATTTGGTAAACATGAAATTTAATAATAGAAATTTATTATAGACTTGCTTTTCACTTTATAGTATGAAGTTGATGTGTTCTCTAATTTAATTGAAATATGTGCACATCTTATTTTAAATAAATGAAACACAAGCATTTAAATTAAAGAAATAATTTTAATAAAATATCAGTATTGAACTTCGGGTACGAATTTTGATGTAAAAAAAATCCCTGCAATACAGCACAGGAAATTTTCTCAACTGTTATTAAAAGTACCTTTTTCTTTCCTAAGCCTTTTCCAGGCCACACAGGTCGCAAGATGTAAGAAAACTCTCTTTCTTTGTGAGCGTACATGAGAGCGATGGAGGTGCTAATTATAATTAGAGGCACTGACCCTACCTTATGGCTCTATTTATTTTCTCTGCTGCTTCAGTTTCCAGACCCCTGGCTACCTCAAACATCTCTTTGACCTCCTTTCTGAGAAATACTACCTAGAAGATGAGTTATTCCCAAATCAGGTAGATAGACACCCAGGTTAATCTTTAGTACTATATATAGTCTGCTTTTCAAAAGTCAACCAAGGATGGCTTCTTTTCTTGGCGGTTTCCAGTTCATTCATTGCTTCTGAGGATGAAAGAAAAGTCAGGTTCCACCAGCTGAGGGTGAATTTTTGAGAAACTCTGTTCCCTGATAATTGCACCTGCTTTTCTAAAGCGCTGTACTCAAAGAGCCTGCTGAGTATTGACATTATTCATACCATTTTAAAGATGAGGAAACATCTTTATTCATTTAAAACAGTTGAATGTGTTTGTATAAACAATTTATCCCCACTTTATGGTACTAGAGAAAGAAATTGAATTCTAGACAATATGTGATTTTCCAAGGCCATATATATAATGATAGTGAGAATTAGAACCTATTTTCATTTATTCCTAAGGTAGTATTCTTTCTGCTGTGCAATGCTGTTAAGCATAAATGCTTTCTTCTTTATTTTGAAATAGAACAATAGCTTCTTCCAAAGATTCCATGATTATGACCTGATTTCATTTTGAGTACTGTATCCTTTTAAAACATACTCTTTTGGAGATCCTGAGAGAGAAAGCATTATTTTAAATTTTAAAAGTGAGATGTGAAAATAAAATTTCTGCACTAATCATTATTTTCTAGCTCCTTATAGTTTAGTAAAGGTTAAAGGTTTTATCGCGAAAATTTTAACGGGTCAAAATCATTTTTAGATGAGTTCACAGAAATATAAATGTTCATTATTAATTAACATTTTAAAATGGATAGAGTTGAGTTGAAAATAGCACTTTTAAGATTTATTTCTTTTTAACCCTATTTTCAGACTTCTACAAAGTTTCCATCTTTTAAAATATATGTGTGTGCATTTATATGCTATATATATATGCTACATGTATACACAATATATGCATATGTTTATGTGTATATATATGTGTGTATACTTGAGTTTCAGTCCTGAAATAAAGCTTCTTTAAAATCAAGTGTAGCTTTGCCTCATTTCAGGACACTGTGGTATTTCGTTTACTATAGCTATGAAAAAATTGTGTCTTCTTAAATGTACAGCTGTTGGAGGAATCATTCTCTGGGCTTGTGATATAAATCCTTCAGGCAAATTAGAATGTCAGATATAAAATTGAGTACCTGAGAATGTTATTTGGATTGACCAAGAAGACTACTAACTAGTAACAGATGGAATATACCTATTCAAAAATTGCAACTCTTTTATTCTTTTAAAATTTTTCATGTGTGTAAATTTTATAATACAAAAAATACTTCTCAAAATTATTAATGAGATGAATCAAGTTCATTATAATAGTTATAAAACTGCTTTTAATTTTTATTTATTTATTTATTTATTTTTCTTTTTTGGTGAGGAAGATTGGCCCTGAGCTAATATCTGTTACCAGTCTTCCTCTTCTTTTTTCTCCTCAAAGCCCCAGTACATAGTTGTATATTCTAGGTGTAGGTCATTCTAGTTCTTCTATGTGACTTGAGAGTGCTGCTTAGGTCTGTGCCTAGGATCCAAACAGGTGAACCCTGGGCCACTGAAGTGGAGTGCGCAAATTTAACCACTCTGCCCCGGGTTGGCCCCACTTTTAATTTTTATTATGAAAAGATTCAGACATGTGCAAAGGTAAATAGAATAGTGTAATGAACCCTCATGTGTCCATCATTCACCTTCAGCAATTTCAGTGCATGGCCATTCTGTTCACCCATGTATGCTTGTTCTTTATCCTCCTCCCAATATTATTCTGATGTAAAATTCAACATCATATCATTTCATCCATAAATATTTCTTTGTGAATATCTAAAAGATAAAACTATTTTAAAGGTAATTAATTATGCCATTATCACATTAAAATAATTAATAAGTCTTTAATAGCATCAATAGCTAGCCATATTTAAATTCCCGGTTGTCTTATAACATCATAATGTTTTTGATTTCCTTGTTTTAAATATAATCCATATTCCATAACAGGTCCATAATTTGCAATTTTTCATGTGTTTTCAGTCTCTTTTAATCAATAATTTTCCCGTTCATCATTCTCTCTCTTCATGTAACAAGTAAATGTTGTAGAAGCCAGTCCTTTGTGTTGTAGAATTTCCCATGGTCTGAATTTTCATGATGGCATCCTTGAGTAGTTCAACATGTTCCTCAGTTCTCTGAATTTCCCATAAAATGTTATTTGGATGTAGAGGTTTGATCGGAATCAGGTTTGATTTTCTTTTGGCAAGTCTATTTCACAGTGGCGTAGGGTTCTTTCATCAGGAGTTAGAGAACTCTTGCTTGTTTCTCTTGTTTGATGTTAGTAGTCATTGATGTTCAATGGCTCCACTAGTTTGCGAGGGATTGAAAATGAGTGTTCTAATTCTATCATCATTACTTTTACATTTATTAGCAGAATACATCTAAAGCAAAAACTGTCCTTCATCTACTATTGGGTTAACTATCGAAATAACTTATATAGGAAAGTCAAGATAAATGGTTGAATCTTACCCTTTATTTGCTGGCTCTCAGCATAATGAATTTGTTTTCTAGCATTTTTTGATGTCGAGTTATTATTATTGTTAGCTCATGGATTTAGACATATTTGACATATTTCAATACATTGCAATTTTATTATTCTAATTGCAGGTGAATTTTCCCATTTTAACCACTGGGGCCTCTTCAACCTTGTACTTAGACTCTGTACACTTCCTGGCCCAGATCTTGACTCAGCCATTTGTCCAAGGAACTTTGATTACTTTAGTGAGAAATAGTATTTTCAGCCCAAAACTTGGGTGCTAAGGTTCTCCTTGCTACTGGAGGTGGTTGTTTCAAATCTTTCAATAGTCAATTTTTTTTTAATAAAAATATGTCATGAGTTTACACTGATTGTTCCAGTTCAAAACCAGGACTGCAGACATAATGTCCCATTGCTCCTTATTATTTCAGTGACTTTCTCCTAAAAACAAGGGCATTCTCCTTTAACCGTAGTATAGCCAGCAAAATCACAAAATTAACATTGAATCCCATCATCTAACCCACAAACTCTATTCGTGTTTTGCCGATTGTCCCAATAATATCGTTTATGGGTACGGGATCCAATTAAGGACTGCACATTACATTTAGTTGTCTCTTTAATCTCTCAGTTTGGAAAGTTACCCATCTTCTCTCTTCTTTCATGACTTTGACCATCTTTAAATATAGGCTTCTTTGTAGAATATCTCTCAGTCTGGGTTTGTCTGATGTTTCCTCATGATTAGATTCAGGTTATACTCTTTGGCTTCAATACCATGGAAGTGATGCAGGATTCACAGTGTGTCAGGAGTCACATGATGTCTACATGTCCCAATACTGATGGTCATTTTCCTAACTTGTTTACTATGATATCTGCCATATTTCTCTTCTGTAAAGTTTGGCGATCAGTAGTTTTATGCAGATTAGTAATTAATATTTTGGAGAGATATTTTAAAAGCTTGTAAATAACTTGATCATCATCAAATTTTACCCACATTAATTTTAGCATTGATGACCCATGTCTTAATTAGTTATTGTTATGATGGTTGCTAAATGATGACTTTCTTCTGTTGTTTCTTCTATGTTGACATTCTACTAAGAAGTACAACTTTCCTTCTCCCCAACTTATGTATTTATTTATATCGTTATTGGCTTATGGCTTTCTATTTTATTCAATGGTTGATAATCTACTACTATCGTTATTTATTTTGCTCTTTAAATTGTCTTAGTGTTAACACCTTCAGGCTCCTATGTCACTTTGACATATCTCCATCATTCTTTAAGCACTTTCTTGCTTTTTTGGAACAAAAGAGGATCAGGCTCATCTTGTATTTTCTCTGTCTCAGCCCCTGGCATCAACCATTTCTCAAAGGCCTGCCAGCCCTAGCTTTACCAAGGAACACGCCCATGGTTCCTGGCCAGAGAGGAAATGACTGGCTGGTCCTAGCCCAGCATGGTGAACATGTTCAGTCTAGTCCTGACTAAGCCCCTGGGTTAGATTGAGTCCTGGCCCTATGAATCCTTTGTTTTATTTTTTATAAAGTACGTTTAGAAAGTTTGTATTTTTCATTTTATTGGTTACCTTTATATAATCCCTTATTCTTATGTATGTTTTGTTTTAATCTCTTGTTTTCCTCCTATGAGAAATATCAAATCTCTTTCTTCTCCTCTCCTTAACTCCAGCATCTGATAATTTTTATTTTGTCATTAAATATATAAAGGGCAGTTAGCAAGCTCATTCCAGGTTTCATTTGATTTCCACAATTATATGCATTTTTAATACTGTACTGTATCTACATTGCATACTATATATTCTACCTTGTACTCATCAGTTTTAGCTTTTTGTGTGAATATATACATATTTTTTAATTTAACTTTTATTTTTTATCGGGGTGAAATTCACAACATAAAATTAAACGAAAAAAGTCAACCTGGAATTCTATCACTAGTGAATATATGTCATTCAGAAGTAAAGGCAAAATAAAGGCATTTTTCAGCCAAAGAAAGCCAAGAGAAATTAATTTTCAGCAGACATGCACTACCAAAAAAGATAATTCTAAAGTGCAATTCAGTGGTATTTCATACATTCATGATGTTTTTCAACCACCATCTCTATCTAGTTCCAAAACATTTTTTTCACCCTAAAAGAAAACCCCATACCCATTAAACAGTCAGTCCTCATTCCCACTTCCCCCCAGCGCCTAGCAACCACCAATTTGCTTTCTTTCTTTATGGATTTACTCATTCTAGATATTTCGTATAAATGAAATCGTATAATACTGGCCTTTTGTGTCTGATTTTTTTCACTTAACATAATGTTTTGAGGTTTGTCCATGTTGTGGTATATATCAATACTTCATCCCTTTTAATGGTGAAATAGTATTCTGTTGTATGTATATACCACATTTTGTTTAACCATTCATCCACTGATGGACATTGAGTTGCTTCCACCTTTGGCTATTTTAAATAGTGCTGCTATGTGCATTTGTGTCGAAGTATTTGAGTACTTGTTTTTAATTCTTTTGGGTCAGTTGCTAGGTCATGGGAAATTCTATGTTTAGCTTTTGAGGAAAGGCCAAACTGTTTTCCACAGTGGTTACACTGTTTGACACTCTTGCATTCTCTCCAGCAATGTATAAGCGTTCCAATTTCTCCGCATCCTCACCAAAACTTGTGATTATCTGTCGTTGAAAATGATTGTTATTACAGTGATTCTAGTGGATGTGAAATGATATCTCACTGTGGTTTTGATTTGCATTTCCTTAATGATTAATGATGTTGAGCATCTTTTCAAGTGCTTGTTGATCATCTGCATATCTCTGGAGAAATGTCTATTCAATTCCTTTGACCGTTGTTGAATTATAGGTGTTCTTTATATGGTGAAGATATAATTCATGTTCACCAGTAGCCTTATGTCATTGTTTCTTCAGTTAGTTTGGCTGCCTGAAGGTGACAGTTAGGAAGAGATGATTGGAATATTTTCTTAGTTCTCCATGCAGACAATAGTTGGTCTGTGCCTTAATATGTCAAAGTTACTTGCTTGATCTAAAATCATTAGCTTCTATTTTCTTTTCTTTAGTTGTCTTCTGCCATAAAGCATTGTTCTCATAACTTTGATTACAATCTGACTTTTTTCTCCTTTCTAAGTACCTTGGACAGTTTTTGCCTAGATTCTCAAAGGTTTTTTTTTTTTTCCTTTAAAATTCTACTAGAATTTGACTAGATTAGTCTTCTTGTTGGTCATTCTGGCAACTTTACCAAGTATAATGTACTTATTTATATATGCACATATTTGTTTAATCATTTTGTTCTCCATTTTGGTAAGTATTTTGTGAAATTTTAATTTTAGTGTTCATTCTGTCCAATTATTTTGGCTTTCTCCTTTGAAGACTCCTATATGTGGGATTTTCTTTCTGCATTCTGTATTTGAGCCTTCCTCTCGAATCCTTTATATCTCTTTCTTCATTTCTTTTTTGTTAACTTAAAAATTTATTCCTGTTTTTGTCTTTTAACATTATCCATTGTCTTTGCATTCTTTCTGATTTATTTTTGCTTTCTGAAATTACTTCTTTGGTTTATTTCTAAATTTTCTCAGTTATATGACATAATTTTTGAGTTCTTCTAATTCTTATTCATGTTGTTTTTTCATTTCTTCTATTATTTTCTTGATTTCTTTTGGCTCATTTTGAAAAATTAGGCTACAGTTTTAATCTGTTGGCAAGACTTTTTGGCATGCTTTCTTTGCTTACAGGGATATTATTCTCTTCTAATTTTCTTTTACTTTATTATTACAACTGTACTGGAGATTCAAGCACAATCCTTTTTCCATTTTTTAATTTTTGGCATGAGATTAGGTTTGCTGAAATTTTGAAAAAAGTAGTGTCTTAACAATTTCTTCTCTAGCTTCATAACCATAAACCTCTCTATTTTGTAATTTTCCTGAAGAGATAAAAGTATAACTTCATATTTTCAGATTTATTCTGGCCATGTCTCCTCCCCTGAGTTTTTCAGGACTTTTTCTTTAGTCACTATTATTCTAGTTTATCTCAATTTGTTTTCATTCCCAGAATTTATCTTTAATGTGAGACTTTAATGTGTGAGCTTTTGGAAATTCAAAGGGTTTAGGATTGCTCCGACCCTTTTGGACCTTAACACAAGGCCTTGGCCCACCCCAGGGAGCTGGAATGGAAAATGCCCTCTCCAGTTACTGCGGCTCTTACTGAGAACCTGTTGACTATTTTGGTGTGTTAAAAAGTCTTTTGATTTCCTTTATTTTCTCCATCACTGATGCTGATAGCCTGACTGCCAATGATTTAGCCTTACTCAGTTGCATAATGAGATTCTTGGAGATAGCTTATGTATTAGTAGTCTATGGCTTGTAACAAATTCTATGCTGCATCAAACACTTCACTGCTTAAAAGTACAGCCATTTATTCCCTCATAGGTTTTGTGTGTTAGAAGTTCCATAGACTTCCTTAGCTGGGTCCTCTGCTGAGCGTATCACAAGGCTGAAATTAAGCTGTTGGCTGGACTGCATTCTCATCTGTAGGCCCTCCTAGGGAAGAATCTGCTTCCAAGATCCCTTGGGTTGTTGTCAGAATTCATTTCCTTGCAGCTGTACAATTCATACCAAAGCCAGCAAAGAAGAGACAAAGTCTGTTCTTCTTAGAGTATTTAATTTTAGGGAAAGGCTGGGCTCTCTTCATAGGCAGTTCACAACATGGCTCTTTGCTTCTTCGGGGCCACAAGGAGAGTCTTTCTCTTCAGAAGGGGCCCAGGCCTTCTTTTAAGGGCTCTCAGTTGATTAAGCCAGGTCCACCCATGATAATTTCCCTTTTGATTAATTCATAAATCAGCTCTTTCCTGGGGACCTTAATTATGTTTGCACAATTCTTCTATCTTTACTATATTACTTAATATACTCCTGAAAATGATATCCCATTGTAGTCACAGGTCCTGCCCACACTCATGGAAGTGATTTAAAAGGTGTTTACACAAGGGGCCAAGAATCTTGGGAACCATCCTAAAATTCTTCCCATCACATCTTGTCACCTAATTTTGTTGTAGATTTTGTTCCTGCATTTTTCAGTTTGCTATCATGATTGTACTATGTTTTTATGAAGGAATTCACAAACTATGCCACCATTACCACCTTTCCCAAAAATCCTGTAATTAATTTTTTTATGTTAACAAAATTAAACAAGGGATAATATAATAATAACGAGACACTATATAGCATCATAAGTATGATCTTTCTATTTTATCAAAGTGTAGACCTGTAGGCCAGCATCATTTTATTTGGGGATCACCTTCCTCACTAATTGAGATGCTTCTCCCAAGCTCTCATCATAGAAACATGTTCATGCTTCTACCACAGCAATTGGTACATTTTATTGTCTGTTTTCTTTGATCAATGGTTTCCAAAGTGAGACACATGAATCCCTATGGGGAACTCAAATATTGAATTTGTGGAAAAGAAATATTGAAATTTTTATTCAAAATCAATTTTTATCTCATACCTTTTTATTCCTGTTTTTAGGTATATTTCATAATGCATGTACTTAATATTAAGAAAGTAGTATGCACATTTAATTTTAAATTAAATGTATATTATATGCTTATATATTAATTTGTACATGTGCTTGGCTCATGCTCAAGCATTTTCTGCTTATAGTCTTCATAAAGGAAGCATTTTTGGAAACCACTTTTTTGATAGTGAAGTACTTTAAGAGAGGCTATGTAATTCTATTTCTATCTCTATATCCTTGGCGCTTGGCATATAGTAAGAACACAATAAAATTTGGCTGTTCTGCAATAAACTAACAACATGTCTTGTTACTTACCTGAACCATAGCACTATTCATCATAGGTTTACCTTCTTTATCGGGTTTACCTTACCAGTTCTGCTTGGATGACTTTTCTAAGATATCTTTGTTTTTGGCATGTGAAAACCATCAAATTTGGTTTTTCATATTATGCATTAATATCTGTTAACTGATAAGATGACTATTATGAGACAATGTCCCTGAATCTTTTATAGTCATGTAGAACTTATGCTTTCCACGTTACATTTTGTTCCCCAGGAATGAAGAGCATTAAGAACTAAATTTACTGGTTCCTTTTGAATATGTTCTTCTGGCCTCTTTAAAATTCACAACCCACACAGTCTAATTGGCAGTTGCACATATCAAGTTGAAGTTAGAATTGATTATACATTGGTATCATCTGTTTGTTCTACTTAGAGGTGAAATAGCATTTCTTGTTCTACTTAGGAGTCAATACTTGCTTGGCGATAAAAGTGCTTGGACTTGTAATTTATATCAGCATAAAAGACTATGGAGAACTTTTTTTTTTTTTAAATTAACTCTACAAAACAATCTTTAGCAATTCTGAGATTAAACAAAGGTCAGCAACTAGTATGTTGTATCCTAAAGCAGGTAGTAAATCCCCAGATGCATATGGCTCTAAGCCTATAGATGACCTGTGAAACATACACACTTTCTGGTTGTCAAGAAATGTTGTGCTGTTGTGTTTCTTGCCCCCTAAGTGAAGGATTTAAAAGTAAACATCAATTTACGTGGGCATTTTGGACGATTTTCTTCAGCATTATTTTATAACCATTACATATAATCCACTTTAAATAAAAATATATTATTACTTCATTCTTGACATAAAATGATTTTAATTAAGAGCAAAAGGCTTACAAATTGATGCTGGAAGCTAAGATTTACATAGTAACAATTTGTATTATCAATTGATGAATTTAAAAAATAACATGAAGTAAGAAACTACTAAAATCTCAACAATTTAAACATTAATAATGTAGAAGGATTTTTTAAAGCCATCTAATACATTAGATCTTGGTAACCCAAATATAGCTGAATCTGTTAGATAATGTATTCTAAATTAAATCTTGTCAATCATATAATCTTTCTTAACTTTAATACTGACAAATATTTTTAAATAGTACAATGATTCTGTTGTGTAGTACTTATCACAGACCAGGTCAAGAAGGGATCAAAACAGCATAAAAAGTAGGCAAAATGTTTATTTGAGATGTCACACTCTGGGGTTTGTGGTTAGAGAAAAGAAAAGTGGGACACGAGCTGCACTGCCACCCGGCTTCTTCTTTGATCCAGCTGGAACCAATCTCAGGCCTGAAGAAAAGAATAGATACAGGGGCTTTTGCTTTAAGATTTTTTTTTATAAAGTGTTTTTCCAAATCCATAGTAACATTAATACAGAACTATAAAATACAGTTTCTTAGAAAGTGTACAAAAGAGAAGCTTTGACTCACAATTTGCTCCCAAGTGTGCTCCTCACTCATTCTTTCCTTTAAGATCCCGCGAGTCTGTGATATCTCACCTTCTCTCAAATCTCCTATGACCCACAGTCCATACATTAGAGAAGACTTTTGGCTCCACTCTCAAAATATATGCGCAATTTGACCACTTTTTACTTCTGCATGACCAACTCCTTCGACCAAACTTTCCTTGTCGATTCCATCAGGTCTCCCTGCTTTTTAACTCTTGCACCATTTTCCCTCCCCTCAAGTCTATTTCCCATTTATCATCAGAGTGATATCCCACAAGACTGCCTCCACTTCAGATGCCAATCACAAGTCCCAGGTTGTCACCTGTACTTCTGACCAACCATCTATAAGTGGAAGGTTCCCACACCCCCCTCTTCAGGTTCAATATTTGCTAAAACAGCTCAGAGAACCTAGGGAAACAGTTTACTACTGTTACCAGTTTATTACAAAGGATGTTTTAAAGGATGCAAATGAATAGCCAGATGAAGAGAGACATGCAGTGAGGTCTGGAAGGGTCCTGAGCACAGGAATTTCTGTCCCTGTGGAGTTTGGGATGCGCCACGCTCCCAGCACATGGATGCATCTTGTCCACGAACCTGGGACCTCTCCAAACCCCTTTGTTTAGAGTTTTTATGAGCTTCCATTATGTAGGCATGATTGATTAAATCATTGGCCCTTGGTGTTGAGCTCAATCTCAAGGCCCTGTCCCTTCACAGAGGTCCAGATGGTGGGGCTGAAATTTCCAGCCCTCCAGTCCTCTGGCAGCCAGCCCCTATCCTCCAAGGGTCACGTCATTAGCATCAACTTAGCTATAGTTGAAAGGGGCTTACTGTGAATAACGAAAGACACTCCTTTCATTCCTATTGCTCAGGAGATTCCAAAGGATTTTGGAGCTCTGCGCCAGAGTCAGAATGAAGACCAAACATACATTTCTTATTATATCAAAATATCACAAACCTCTCAGCTGGAATGATCTTCTTTTCTTTCATATTACTCTATCTACTTGTCTCTTTTGATCCTTTCAGTTTCATTTATTATTTATATGTATGCCCGTATTAAATCTTTCTTGCTGGACTGTCCTCTCTTTAAAGCCAAGTTCTGCTCTTTTTGATTCCTAAAAGTACATAGCATCATAGGATCTTAATGAGTAATTGTTTAATGAACAGGTGACAGTACTCAGCCATGCTTGGGTGGATTTTTGATATGAAGTACCTTCCAAAAGTGACAATGAATTGTGATGGTGTCATTATTCTTCCTAACTTTGTGCTCAGTTTCTTCCAATGATTTTTATTTACTTATACTGTGTTCAGATAAGCTAATCAGGCACAGACTACTTGAATGACTTTGGGTAAATATAAAATTAATCTAATGTGGACTGACCCTCCGCCGTCTATTTCATATAGATAGAAATGTTTGTTACATACTCAAGAAGTGTTTAAGTGCACAGCCAAATTTTAAAGAAAGAAAGGAAAAAGTCATGCGGGATAGAAGATAGGGCCTTGGGTTTACTTAAAACAGGGTAGCTGACATCCAGCTGAATACATAAAGCTTGAGTGTTGCTCCCACCATGAAAGGGAGATTAAAAAAAAACAAAAACAAAAAATCTGTCCACCAACACAGGCGAGCAGTTTGGACACTTTTGTCTGTACAGGGTCTTGGTGGGAGAAAAAGCATCATCAAGTAATTCAAATTCCAGGCGTAAAAATGCAGTGAGGGGAGTTCTAATATATACTCCCAGAGTGGTGCAAGAAACCCTGTCTAAAATTAATATAAAATCTTATCCAGGACACACCAGTGTTCAAAAGCAACAGTGCATGCGCATTTCAGGCCCCTGCTTGCATTTCATCTTCAGACATCTCCTTGGCTAATGTGAGTCACATGCCCAAGCCAAAAGCCAGGCGCATGAGGTCACATCAGGGTGTATATATATAATGCTATAACAAGAGAGGGCAGAGTTGAGGACAATAATTCATTCAATTACAATGGCAATGCAATAAGAAGTAAGCACAGAAAGAGGAAGCAAAAAAATGTAAGGTATAGAAAAAGCACAAAATAAAGTTGCATAAACAAATCCAAATACGTCAGTAATCACAATAAATGTAAACAGATAAAATTGGTTAAAAGACATGCTATCAGACTGAAATAAATATAAGTTCAGCTATATGCTATTTAGTGAAGACTTATGTAAATTTGCACATGCTTAAAATCATGTTATTGCTTTAAGTGTTTTTATGTCATTACAATAATTCTTGTTGCATAATATTAAAAAAGCGAATCTAGTACAAAATGCCTCTATTTTCATAGCAGATATGTTCTACAAATTGTACTTAAAAATTTTGGGAGAGATGCTTTTTTTTTTAAAGAAACTCTCTGTTAAGTATTTCCTCAAATTAAGAATATAATTAAATTATCATTTTTTTATTATATTCTTCTTTAAAAACTGTATCCTATTTCTTTTCATATCCCTAGGGAAGCATGTTTCCCACCAACTATTTGTGTTCAGTAAATATTTGGAAGTGATGGTGAGCTGATCATCTCAACATTCCAAATGATGAATAAATTTAGAAAAAATAAAACCCTTGGGTTTGGGAAGGGATAGATTTCATGAAGATTAGAAGCTAAAACTCATGAATTTTACTAATGGAGAAATCTTTGGCCCCTCACTTAAAGCACATTTATCAGTTTATATGGCGTTCCAATCAGCTTAAGTCTCCAAGTTCCTGTCTGCTAGCAAATTAGAAATATTAAATTAAAGTTAGAAGGGGAAAAAAATCTACCCTAGAGAAATCCGTAAGTGAAGACATGCATATTAGACTGTCTTTACAGCATTCTTTCTCTATCCCCAAACCAGAAAATATCTACCAATTGGAGTTTGGTTAAATAAATTATAATGTATCTATACAATGGAATGGTAATTAATCTTTTCCCCCCATCTTTATTGAGGTATAATTGACAAGTAAAACTTACATACCTTTAGTGTGTACAAGTTGATGACTTAATATTACATATACATTGTGAAATGATTGCCACATCAAGTTAATTAACACATTCATCACATCGCATAATAACCACTTTTCTTTGTGATGAGAACAAGTGAGATTTACTCTCTTAGCAGATTTCAAATTTACATTACAATATTGTTAACTGTAGTCACATGCTGAACATTAGATTCTCAGAACTTTTCATCTTATAACTGAAAGTTTGTACCCTTTGACCAGCATCTCCCTATTTCCTCCACCCTCCAGCCCCTGGCTACCGCCATTCTACTCTGTTTCTATGAGTTTGACGTTTTTAGATTCCAAATATAAATGAGATCATGCAATATCTATTTTTCTGTGTCTGGCTTATTTCACTTAGCATAATGTCCTCAAGGTTCATCCATGTTGTTACAAATGGCAGGTTTTCTTCCTTTTTTATGGTTGAATAATATTCCACTGTATATAAACACCACATTTTCCTTATCCATTCATTCGTCATTCCTTCATCTGGACACTTAGGTTGTGTCTGTATCTTGGCCATTGTGAATCATGCTGCAATGAACATGAGAGTACAGATATCTCTTCAAGATCTTGATTTCATTTCCTTTGCATCTATACCCAGAAGTTGGATTGCTGGATAATACAGTAGTTCTATTTTTAATTTTTTGAGGAAGCTCCATATTGTTTTTTATAATGGCTGTACTAATTTACATTCTCACTAACAGTGCACAAATGTTCTCTTTTCTTCACACCTTCCCCAACACTTAACCTCTTGTCTTTTTGATAATAGTCATCCTAACAGGTGTGAGATGATATTTCATTTTTGAAATTGTATTTCATTTTTTTTTTAAAGATTTTTTTTTCCCTTTTTCTCCCCAAAGCCCCCGGTACACAGTTGTATATTCTTCGTTGTGGGTCCTTCTAGTTGTTGCATGTGGGATGATCACATGGCTTGATGTGATCAAGCGTGATGATCAGCGTGGCTTGATGAGCAGTGCCATGTCCATGCCCAGGACTCGAACCAACGAAACACTGGGCCACCTGCAGTGAAGCGTGCGAACTTAACCACTCAGCCACAGGGCCAGCCCCTGTATTTCATTTTTGAAATGATATTTCATTTTGAAATTGTGGTTTTGAATTGTGTTTTTCTGATGAATTGTGATATTGAGCACTTTCTCATACACCTGTTGGTCATTTGTACATCTTCTTTGAATAATTGTCTGTTCAAGTCCTTTGCTCATTTTTTAATTTAAGTTATTTGGGGTTTTTTTGCTATTGAATTGTATGAGTTCTTTATGTATTTTGGAGATTCACCTCTTAGCAGATATGTGGTTTGCAAATATGTTCTCCCAACCCATAGGTGGCCTTTTCATTTTGTTCATTTCTTTGGCTAGTTTGATGTAGTTCCACTGTATATTTTTGCTTTTGTTACCTTTGCTTTTGGTGTCATATGCATATGTCCTTGACCATCTCAAGGAGATTTTTCCCTATGTTTTATTCTAGGAGTTTTATGATTTTAGATCTCACATTTAAGTCTTTAATCCATGCTGAATTAATTTTTGTGAGTGGTGAAGAAGAGGGTCGAATTTCATTCTTTTGCATGTTTTTTCCATTCATCGTTTATTGAAGAGACTGTCTTTTCCAGATCATGTGTTCTTGGCACCCTTTTACAAAAATTATGTGTTAGAATATGGGTGGGTTTATTTCTGGGCTCTCTATTCTGCTCCATATGACCATGTATCTATTTTTATGTCAGTACCATACTGTTTTGATTACTATAGCTTTGTAATATAGTTTGAACTCAGGAAATGTGATGCCTCCAGCTTTGTTTTTCTTTCTTAAGATTGCTTTCGATATTTGGGGTCTTTTTTGGTTCCATACAGATTTTAGGATTTTTTTTTTTTTGTCTATTTCTGTCAAAAATGCCATTGGAATTTTGCTAAGTATTGCATTAAATCTGTAGATTGCTTTGGGTAATATGAAAATTTAAACAATATTAATTCTTCCAATCCATGAACTTGGGATATCTTTCCATTTATTAGTGTCTTCTTCAATTCCTTTCATCTTGTCTTAGTGATTTCTAGTTTTATACCATTGTGGTCAGATAAGATAACTTGACATGACTTCAGTCTTCTTAAATTTCTTATGGTTTGTTTTGTGGTCAAATAAATGATCTGTCCTGAAGGATGTTCCATGTGCATTTGAGAAGAATGTATACTCTGCTGTTGTTGGATGAAATGTTCTTTATATGTCTGTTGTGCTCCAATGTTGGATATGTATATCTATTACTATTCTTATATTCTCTTAATGAGTTG
Organism: Equus przewalskii; assembly: GCF_037783145.1. Lineage (NCBI taxonomy): Eukaryota > Metazoa > Chordata > Mammalia > Perissodactyla > Equidae > Equus > Equus przewalskii. Next base: position 64,607,500 of record NC_091847.1, read on the forward strand.
ACTCCTTTATCGCTATATGGTGGCCTTCTTTGTCTCTTTTGACAGGTTTTGACAGAAACATCCTTGTCTATCTGCTATAAGGATAGCCACCCCCTACTCTCTTTTGGTTAGCATTTCCATAGAATATCTTTTTCTTTCCCTTCACACTCATCTTATGTGTGTCCTTAAAGCTAAATGAGTCTCTTGTAGGCAGCATATTGCTAGATTTTGGTTTTTTATCCATTCAACCACTCTGTATCATTGATTGAAGAATTTAATCCATTTACATTTAAAGTAATTATTTATAGGCAAGGACTTACTACTGCCATTTTGTTAATTTTTTTCTGACTCATTTGTAGTTTCTTTATTGCTTTTCCCCTCTCTTTTTGTCTTCTTCTGTAATTTGTTGTTGGGGCTGGAACGCCTATCAACAGGGCTGCTTCAGGGGCACAGATGGACATGCCTCTACAGGTTCCTGCTAGGGCAGGAGTGCCCCCAGAATGGGGCAAAGTGGGGCTGGAGCCAGGTCATAGGGCTGCTTCAAGATCTGCAGTTGGACCAAGGTCATTGGGCCTTCCTCTGGGGTCATAGATAGGCTTATGTCCCTCCAGTAACCTGAGAAGGAAGAATCATTCCTGGAATGTAGCTAAAAGGAGCTGGAGCCAGGTTAAAGGGTTGGTTCAAGATCCACAGACAGACTGAGGTGAACGGGTTTAACTCTGGGGGCACAAATGGGCATGTCTCCTGGCCGGTCCCTGGGTAGCCAGGGCTGCCTTTGGCCTGCAACTGAGAGAGACTGAATCTGAGTTATAGGGCCATTTCAGGCTCTGCAGTGGGACTGAGGTGGGCTGGCTTACCTCAGGGCACAGACATGTATGTGTCTCCCACCTGATCGCTGGGTGGCAGCACCATTCCTGGACTGTGGCTGAAAGGGCAAGACCCAAGTTATAAGGCTGTTACAGGATCATTGGGCCTACCTCTAGTGGCTCAGACAGGTGTGACTCCTGCCAGTTACCCAGGAGTGCAGGACTGCTCCTGGCCTTGGGCTGAATCTCAAAGCTCCCACAAAGACACTTTTGTCCATGGATGGCTGCCAAATTATTGTTGCTGAAGGGGAATATGAGTGGGAGACCTCCTATTCCGCCATCTTGCTGATGTCACTTGGGTAATAATTGACCTTTAAAGATGTGACAATTGAAGAAAGGCTACAAATGCACACAGAGGCATGTGACACACAGATGCTCTGTGCATGTGTATTCTGTAACATTCTACACCAAATTGTTATTAGTGGTCACTGTGATCTTCAGGGAATGGTCCTAGGGGGAAGGGACAACTGGATGAAGGAGAGAAGGGAACAGTAGTTAAACTGAGGAGACTGGTCTTTATCTTTCCCTTTCTACATCTCTATGTTTTTGAAAATTTTGTAACAGATATGCCTTTTGTCATGAAAAAACTCAGTAAAGAAAAAGTAGGATGTAAAATGCTAGAGACAGGCTATATTGAGCAATGTTTATGACTAAGGTGATGCAGGAAAACCGTAATGAGATGAGACTGCCTTCTATCAAGTAGTATTAGATGACAGGAAAAGGAAGTCATTTATGTCCTTATTTATTTATGCGTTTCCTATATTTTTCCCAAAAAAAGAGTACAACTATAACATCTATGAGAATTCAAAAGTGAGAAATAACACAGAGGGGATAAACAAGTTAAAAAAACAAGTAAACTGAGGTGAACTACTTTGTGGAATGCATATCCTGGAAGTCTAGCATATTTGTAAAAATGGGGCCACAAATATGGGCTCTAAGATTTCTAAAAACCAGAACAGATAAAGAAACATAATTCAGTGTCCCTTACATAAAAACCTATCTATTGTTGGAAAGCTGTAGAAGTCGTTTTCCCTTGACCCGAGGGCAGAGTGCATAACTGCTGAAGCTTCTTTCAAGTCTAACTCGGTTACCAAACTGGGCTGTAGAAAGGTCCCATTCTGAAATTAAGAGAAGAGCCAGGTTGTTTAAAGACATAAACAATCTGAAAAGTTACTCATGTGGAATACCTCAATACTCAAGGATAAATGGGGCATTGATGCATTTTGTGCAGAATCATACACACAAGAATTTATTTTGATATTATACCATTTCAACTTTGTGATGAATTCTGTCTTCAGTTACTACCATTGTATATTATGACTACAAATTTTGATTAATGACAGTGTTTGCTAGCCATTTAGTGTTATTTTTGCAAGATTAGAAGGTATTCAAAACATCCAGACCTAGTTATTTGTTATCAACTTGTAAGTAGAACCATAAATAAATAATCTTGTGGTTTGTTACTCAAGAGTTTACTATAAGGATTATTTTTGGTAGGAAAAAAAGATGAGATTCCACTTATACCATCCTTGGGAATTTTTCTTTCTATTAATGGTAAGATGGTAGAATAATCCCTATTAATCAGTCCCCAGCTACGTGTTGGGACTTTACTCTGTGCTCAGCATGGTGTTAGGAACTGTGCGGGGAGGGATGAGGAAAGGGAGATGTAAGAAGCTGCCTCTAGCCTGGTTTGCCTACATAGAGGGCAAATGCATTTGAATTGGGACAGGTGGAGCACCAAGTTGGCACTCCACAAATCAAAGTTTGGAGATGAATATAATATGACTGACATCTACATAGAGCTTTGATGTTTACAAAATAGCTGCCTGTATGTTTGATCCTCCCAGAATCCATGTATTTAGAAGAAGCTACAACATTTCTCTTATTTCCAGTCTCCTAGCACAGGAATAAATGGTAGCTGTGTATTAGATCCTCTACAGGCCCTTTTACATGCTTTTGCATTTAATCCTAATTTAAAAAGTAAGTGATTATCATGACCCTCAAAGTTTGGGAGGCTAAGGCTGAAGAGGGTTGATATTTAGCCTAAATTACCCTCTAGAGTTTGTAGATGGGAATGAAACCAAGCTTCCTCCTCCAAATCCAGTGAGTGCTCCTGCCCTATTCTGTATTCCACAGCTCTGGGAATCCTATCAGTGGTGTGCTTTCTCAGACTGGGGCCCCATTGCTTGGCATCTGGAAACCTCTGCAATGGGTGTTTGCATTCAGGCTCAATCGTCCACTCACAGTGAATCTCCTAGAAAGATATCTAAAAGGGGAAAGCTGAAAGGCTGTATTATCTTGATTAAAGTTAACCCAAATGACAGAGAACAGAGAGGCCTGATACTGTCTGGTCCACCTTGAGCCCAGGCCAGTGCCGTCCACCACCGTACTTCCCATCTGCTGTGGTTTGGTTAAATGAGCCGATAAACCCTCTCCCTTTCTTGCTTAAGCTCGAATTGATTTTTCTTTATTTGGAATTAAAAGAGTCCTGACCAGTAGAGCTTTGTAAGTTTAAAGTAATGCGACGGATTCAAAATGGCTTCTGTTTTCTGAATAAGCAAATATTTTGATTAGCCTTTATAATGATGGGTTGACAGTTTAAGATCATTGGTTTTTAAAAACAGGAAAAATAGCCTTTAAAAAAACTAAGTGAATGTCAAATGTCAGCTAATAAAAATGTTCTTTTATGTTTAGAACGCCAGTAAAATTATTCTTCTAATAATAATTACAGAAGTTAAATTCTTTGTGTGAAAAGTAAAATAATGGGCACATGTGGAATTGAGAGTGGTTGTTGGCATTTTAAATTTATATGTAAATGTCAAAATTAATTTTCTTGTCTTCGATGTTTTTGAATAAAAGATAGAGACTTTGCACACAAATACAATCTTCTGTCCATAAAGTAATGTGCCTTCGTTTCATTGTTATTTTGGTCTTTGCTTATGATGTTTAGTCACATCTGGTAAATGGAGTTAAGGCACTTGAGTCCTTAGGTTATGTACAAAGTCATTACCATTAATTATTAGCCACATTCTGGGCATTTTATAAAATGAAGAGTGAAGGATTTAATAAAGTTGTGATGGTGCATGGCCAATTTGCTTTCTAAATACAAAGATACTTAGATGCTACATTTGTAAAAATAATACACAAAACACTTTCTAAGAAACTTTTGTTTTCAGAGAAATTATGTAAGGTACCTGGAAATTTTTTATTTTTATTTTTATTGCCAAGGAAGATTAACCCTGAGCTAACAGCTGTTGCCAATCTTCCTTTTTTATTTTTATTTTTGCTTGAGGAAGATTAGCCCTGAGTGAACATCTGTGCCAACCTTCCTCCACTTTATATGTGGGTTGCCACCACAGCATGGCTGACGAATGGTGTCTGTCTGTGCCTGTGATCTGAACCCTCGAACCTGGGCCACCAAAGCAGGGCATGCCAAACTTAACTGTTATGCCACGGGGCCAGCCCCTGGAAATTTTTCCGTTCTAATTTCGTACCTGCGTAAGTGCTGAGATGTTTTTGGAAAAATAGGATATAGCAGACAGCTTGGGTCTGAATCTCCCACTTACTACTTAATGACTGTGAACAAGTTTCTTAGCCTCTCTGTTTCCTCATATGTAAAATAGAGCAATGATAGTACCTACCTGCTAGCATTGTTCTGAGAATTATTGAAGATAATATTTATAAATTGTATGAATAGTGCTTGGCTTATAGTAAAATCTAATAGCTGTTAACTATTCTTAAGATGCAGGTGAATCAAAGTAGCTTTTATGTGCTTTGCTAATTAAATAATGGGACTATAAAATTCATTACTTTTGTTTAAGTTCCAAATTTCCTTTGAAAGATCAAATTCTGTTCCTTTTTCCCATGTCTCTCTCTGAAAAGCAGCCTGTCTTTCAATCTTGTGTCAGGGGAGGAGTTATCAAGGAGACGAAATCTACAGATGGATAAACAGTCTTAGAGGACTGGAAGTCTGGGTGCCCTATAAAGAAAACAACAAATAACAAAAAAACCATCAACTAGTCATGGCTTTAACTATTAAAACTACTCATTTTTCAACCTCTACAGGATTTGTATAGTGGTCTTGGGGAGAAGATGCACCAGGGCAATAAGAATTGGCAAGTATCCAGAGAGACGTGGTAAAGAATTAGCTGAAGCCAGGGGCCCACCCTGTCCTGCCCTACTTGCTAGCACATTGGTTAGCCAAATGTCTTCCAGCTGGACATGTGCTTCCAGGTCCTCCACCGCCCCTATTGTGCTGTGGCTGGCCTGATTTACACGTTTGTTTTACCTCCTGATTCTTGAAGGCCTCTGAATGTTCAACATCTGATCTAAAGCCACATACATCGCATTGTAGATGCTCAATGAGAACTCCCTATGGCATTTAATCAACACTAAACACAGTGGCTACCATTTCACCATAACAAAAATTAGTTTGTAATAGTTGCCACTCTAGTACCTAAGGAATAAAGCAAATATAAAGATAAATTGCAGTATTTCTCACCTAGAACAATACTTTATCAGTTTATAGTATTAGAAGTTTAGACTACAAATCTGGATACAGCTCTGTCAAAGTCTCGTTTGTTAAAAAATGATTTTATAAAATACCTTAAGCTAAAAAATATGTGAATTTCTAATTTTAATTGTAGGTAAAAATAAAATTCACAATATGTCAGAGTAATAATTCTAATCATATACTGTATGCTTTCTCTCAGAAAGGAAAGTCAATTGCATGTTTTCGTTTTCTCCAAAAGATAGTTCTAGAAAGATTTTTTAAAATCCACTGTGATGTTCCATTTTTTCTCCTAGTGCCCATGGCTAGTTTCTGGCATCCCTACCCGCTTTCTAGTTCTGCTTAGGACTTCATCACCTCTGGCCCAGACCATTGCAGTGCACCCTTAGCTGATCTCCCGGCCTTGTAAACTTTCCTTTTTCAGATTATGCTGTTCTCTGCTCCCAGGCTAATATTGGTAAAACACATTTTTCTTGGTCAGTATCCAATATCAATATCTGTCAAAGTATTTTTTTCTACCCTAAATTTAATTGGAAAAGCTGACTCCTCCATAAAGCCAGCCAAGGATAATTTCTGCCTTCATTGAACTTCTGGATCCCTCCTATCTAACAGACATGGTAGGTATCAGTGACCACATTGCATCATAGCAATTTGTGTATGTGCCATATTCCTTTCAGTCATCAGCACATCAGCACATAACTGAGCTGGTGTGCTGGAACATGCCAAGCTCAGTGTTTGTTTGATCATAAGCAGTCAATAAATTTTTATTGAAATTCTAAGATTGTGCATTCTAGGAGAGCAAGATGTAGACAGGTTCTATAAAAATATTCTGTATCTTTCTACCTAAAACTGACATTATCTTACAAAATTTTTTTTAAGAATCTTGTCTAACAAATAGTGAATTTGGAAGGGTAGAATTGTAAAAATATGAAGGAGTTTCAAAGCAGACTCTACGTCACTTGCTTTTTTTTTAATGTTAATATCCTCATCGTTTTGTGAAATTTGTAAATAAATATAACTTTACGATTGTCAAAGAGGAAAACGTTTCTACTTCATGCAGAGACAGAACTTTAAATATCGTAATATTTTTAGTTATGGATCTCAGGCCTTGTGTTGTTTCTTGCTTTGGTTGGTGCATAATCCCTGAAGTTGATTTCACTCTGCCTTGTCTCAATTCTAAATTCCCTCCTTAAATTGCTGCCTCTGTCTTGCCATCTATCCAGGCCCGTCAAGGAATGAAAATTAAAAATAAAAACAGCAACAATAACAAAAAAAAAAGCAAATTAAGAATTGTTAAAAAGAGATTAAAAGCAGACAAGGAAGACATACATACAGAGCATGTGTGTCATGGTGAATGACTGGGAGAGTAATTCAGAGACAATAAACATGAGGGGACTCAAGAGAGGCTGTTTTATGAGTCGAGGACTATGTTTATCCACTCTACTAAAAGAATGACTGTATACCAAAAGCTCTAGCAAGCATTAATTTTGATAAAAAATGCTTTTGAAAGACAGAGGGTTAGCAATGAAAAAGGCATGTTTCAGGCCTCTGCATAGTTCTTTTAAGTTCCTACCATGGACTCCTCGCCAGGTCTGTATTAGCGCACATTAGTGTCCACTACCATTTTTAATAGAAGTCTCTCATTTTTAGGACATTTAGGTTGGTATGGTTTGGCGTTACAAAGGATATTTTCATTTCATTCATGTGCTATTCTTCTATTTTTTCCTCTCTAAATTTATTACTAATTCCAGAAGTTGAAAGAAGTTTTTTAACCTCTTAGTGAATTTTATAGGAGGGTGAGGAAAGGCAGTAAAACAAAACTGAACATGTTAGGTAATTTTAAGATTTAACTTCACCCTCTATTGCAAGGAATGCCGTTTAAGACCTTTAAACTTGTTTACGATTACAGATTTACATGCAATAGACACTACTGACTGTGTATCCTTCAGCCAGTCTCCCAGGCTTCCTTACCAATGAGCCCAACAAAAGAGGCTAAAATGCCTATTTCCTTTTCCATTTTTGGTTTCAAATATTGTCTAGTAGTGAGAGCCATTTCTTTTTGGGAGCTTCTAGAAAGTTTTGTGTATTTTTCTCCCGTGAGGGAATGAAATACTCCTCTAGCTACCTTTGCATGTGTTTAGATGAACAGGGGCAGCCATTTTGTGACTGTGGAGGAATAACCTAAAGACAAAAGCCAACATGTTGAGGATGAGAGAGCAGAAGAATTGGAAGCCCTCTGGTCTTTGATGACAGCTATGTGTTGTTGTATTTGCCAACCTCGGAATAATTTGCCTTCAAATTTTTTGTTATGGGAGAGGATAGGCCATTGTTATGCAAGCCACTTTTTTCAGTCTGTTACTTGCATCCTTAAAACTTCCTAAGTAAGACAAATTGAGTGCAAGTTTGGCAACTCTAAGACAAGAGCATACAATTGTGCATTGGAAACAGCCCTTCTAACCTCCTAGATTCTGAGTTCAGCCTTGCTTACCGGATTTTTGTGTTTGGATTCTGCTATTCCAACTGGGTGTGGGTTACCTGTCTGTCCTTCTCTGCCACAGTGACTTGTCTGGTCTGAATCTGTTCAGCGTTTGTGTTTGTTATATCCTCTATGGTCCTCTCATCCCACTATATGATAACCAGGCAAGACTTTAAAACATTCCATCTCAATTTATACACAAAGGAAGTTTTTTTTGAACTTTATAAATGAAGCATGATTTTACGTAATGATGTATTAGTATTTCTTACTAGATGTCTAAGAGATTTGGGAATAAGAGTTGCTATGGCACTTTCATTGTACACAGTGGTATTTTAGAAGGAATTCGCTTTATAATAATGAATCCAAGGTGAGAGTCAGCCTGATATAGTATAGTAGGAAGTTTAAACATACCCGTTAGAGTTATATCAACTGACAGTAGAATTCTGACTCTGCCATTTGATTGACACATAGGTTTGGGTAAATCATTTTGCTACATTAGTCCAGATACTGTCGTATTGAATTTCTACCACTCTGAGAAGATTATTTTGAGAAGTAAATGAGATGCTATATTTAAAGCACTGGTTCATTGCCAGGCACACACTAGATGCCAAATATATAGTATATCAACTCTTCAGAGCTCCCTGAAAATGAGAAGGAGGCAAAGAATTCTAGTTACTCTCTTAACTTTTTATTTATTTATTCCATACTCAAAGACTGTATGACCCTCTAAATGTGTCTTGCTCTCTTACCACTGATCACAAGAAATCCTTTGGGAGAAAGAATTTAAATTCATTCCTTTCAGGGTAAAACATAACATAAAGCATCAGTAATTGATGTTACTATAGGAATGTAGAGTTCATGCTGGTCAAACCAAAAGTCGGAAACCTAGATTAAACACATAATTGGAAACATCAGAGCATGTAGTCTGTGTCAGGTCCAGAAATAAGAGGCAAAATCAGAGATATGGTTTAGATTCTGATAGTGGAATTTCTGGATATTTCTGGATAGTGGGATATTGTGATCTGTTATAGTGGTAAAAGAGAAAATTACATGCATCCCAGAAAATCTGTGAGAAGAAGTTTGGGTAGATAAAGAACAGCACGTGTAAAAGTAGCATTGTTAATTATAACTTACCTAGTTTTAAGAAATATTTCTGTAACTCTTTGACATACATTATTACAATCAATCAGGACCCATATCTTTTTCTTCGTTTGCAAACCTGAGTTTAGTTCTACTACACTAGCTGAAAAACTGTTTCCCCACATCACTAAAAACAAGACAAAATGAGGAAACACAGAAATACTTTACTTAACAAATTTATCTTCTTTTGGGAACACATCATGAGGTATGTTTGTATGGTATTTGTAATATAGTGAGAAGTCTCCTGAACCTGCCATTGGCAGATCTATGGATAGATATGTACTGTGTCTCTTTATCAGCTGTGTGATCTTGGCAGTATTTATAACCTACATGGACCTCTGTATTCCATCTATAAATTGAAGGTGGTATTACCTGCTTCAGAGAATGGCTGTATTAAGTGAGAACATACGTGAAAGCACCAAGATATACAGAGCCTGACACAAAATTGGCACACAGTAGATGTTTGTTGAATCACACATTATTCTTAAATTCAGTGTTTGTCTCCTCCCACTGCATTTTCCCCAGCCTTGCAGAGAACAGAGTATTTATCTTGCAGACATATGTTAGTCCTATAGTAACTTTGCTTTCATTTAGCTCGTCCTGTAGTAATGGGAACCTCAGGAGTAGAAAATTTGTTTCACTATTTTTCCTTCTTCCTTCATCTGTGTTTTCTTTGTATTCCTCTCTTCCTCCCATTGCATATCTCTCTATAATTCTCAGTTCTGTCCTTCCTAATACATCTATCTATTTTTCTGATGAAAGAAATTGTGTAGGATGAATACTAATAGGGTAGTAAATATATCTCTAGTACTAGCATTATGGAACTCAACATAGTATCAGAATGCAGATGGCATGAGCATCGTGAGATATCATTACTTCCATGGATTGGTGTGTGCAGCATAGGATATACAGCATAATAATAAAGGTGGAAAATTAAAATGGATATTTCTGCTATAGATTTTCCAAGTGAAAATACATTTCTGCTAATGCAAAGGATTGCAAAGCAATTCCCATTGTCACTCTAGGATTTGGAGTCTTGGAATCATGCCTAGAAATAATGCATTGGAAGGATTATGAGACTATGACCAAAATGAATTATTGCCACATTATTGGCAAATTCAGTGAGAAATTGGTTTTACTTGAACTGAAGGAAGTAGAGTATAGCAGTTATTAAATGGCCTACATAGAGTTTATTTTTTTATTCATTAAGATATTTAGAAAGTTGTTCTTGTCTGTGATTCTCTTTCCTTTCCTTATGGTATAGATTTAGATTTGAATTTCATTAGAAATTCAATTTCTCTAAATATAACCAGTGTTGCAATATGCATGGTTTATATATTAATACATACAAATTGATGATGATTCAAAATAACAATAATGTATATGATATGAATAAAACACCAAAAATATATATTACATTATCATCAATACCATTAAGAAAGATACTTTGGTGATCTGGAACTATATTTCTGGCATCATACCAGGTGATTTAGGATTTCCAGAATTTGAAAAAATAATTCTAGTTTCAGTATATAAAGTAGGAATTTACTCTCAGGTTCACATTTGTCATCTGACTGTTTTTTAATCTTCATATTTAAAATGTGTAATTGTTTATTGATTTATGATGAATAACATTCAAGCACTGTGTATAATACAGTTAAATTTTACATGTGTACACACACAGGGTTGTATTATATTTCTGAGCTGTTTCTAGTCAATATTTTGAATTAGAGAAATAATGGTGATCTGGAATAACAAGATGGAGGAAACTAGTTGACTGTACAAATTTTGTAGTGACTCCTTTAGTGTTAAAAAATAGTGTTTTTATAATCATTATATAAATATATACATATTATATGTGTATATACAATTATATGTTTTTCTTCAAGTGCTAAAGTCAGTGCATCCTGTAGACTAACATGAGTTACTGCCGTTTTCTTTAACTTTCTCCAAGTTAGAATGTGTTACTTAATATAAAAGGAATAGAAGATAATTAGGACATGAGATTTCTTTTCTAGTCAAAGTAGATATGTTTGGATTTACTGCACCTTCAGAAGGAATGGCTCTTCCATATTCCGAATCAGGGGACCCAGCAGAAGCGAGGGTAGGATTCCTCCATGTTTCAGGAGCCCCAACTTTGCTGCTCACGAAGGGTTCCAGTTCAGGCTGGAGCACCATCTGTCTCACAGCTGAAAATCATGAAGCTCCAGCAACAGTTCCCCTTCTCAGTTGCTTACTTTTCCCATGCAAATAAAAGGTTTTACCTTTACCTGGTAGTAGCAAATTACCCAGCTCATAAATGAGTATATGCGCTTTATTTAAACTGCAAAATTTAGTGACTCTTTTTAGCTTAAAACAAAGCAGCACGGGTGTCTAAAGTATTGACATTGTATGTTGATGGATGATTTCTGCATTTGAATTTTTTAAAGAACTAGTGTTCTGTTGAATTTTCCTAACAATTTATAATCTAAAAGACATGATCTATTCCAGAGGAAAGACACACTGTTGTTTTACTTTACCTGGCCAGTGTTGGCGTAGAAATGATCAAAGACGTTCACCACAGTTCGGTCACTTTTGTGGGCCTGCTGAGTGAGCACATTTGTGTAATGTTAAAGGAATGAGCCGGGCTGCATATTGTCACATACGGTTTGCATTATGAGAACAGAATGTTAATAGAAAAAAAAAGAAAGCATTGGGAAACATGAGAAAACTACAGATTTGTTTCTTTTTTCTCTTTAAAAGAACCTTTTGATTTCACCTTCACAAAGACAGGATTGCTTTGGAGAGGTGTATAGCCTGCGTTCTTATCATTAAGTAATGATTATCTGCTTATGGTTCTGTTAGATGAGTTAAATGGATAGGTCCTAGCATTTAAAATGTGTTCACACTTTGCCAATATTCCCATACTTAAAAAATGCTTATTTTAATTTAGGCTTCTTGTCATTTTTATGCTCAATATTAATACCACAATTGAAGACACAATGTTTGTAAAGTATTCTTTGCTCTGCACTTTGTAAAGAAGATCACTGGGAAAGGTATATCTTATCTTTCATTTCAGTATACTTTTCTCTTTGATATGCCTGCTAGGGTATACTAGGAGAAAGAAGAGTAAATTTTAGGTTCTATCGAGGCAGTTTAAATACATTGATGCACTTGGTTTCTATGTATGATGGAAATGTCTGTCATAACATACAGCAAATTAAAGTTTTAATCGGAAAGCAAAAATAGATGGACCTCAATTTACGATATTAAATATTATGTTTGGAAATACATATTTCTCTAATGGATAAAGTAAGATGTAAAAAGCAAAGATGTGTAGAATTAGGATGAATTGTCTCATAATTATTTGAGTATTTTTATAATTTTGGTTCTTTAAAAGTATACACACTACAGTATTTAGTATTTTCCAATGCACACAGTTAGCTTTCAAAATGAAGTAAGGCTAGGGACCAACCAATCTTGTTTTTCCCAGATAGACTTGTTTCTTCTCTGTCTGGTTGTCACTAAATCTGAAGCTTATGCTTTTGTGAATTCTCTTTTATATGTTAAGAATAACGAAAGGGAAGAAAGTACCAGTCCAGAAGCAAGTGTGTGTTTCTTTCTGTAGAGAAATCAGAGAATGAACAGGCTTCTCGCCTCTAGATCCCTGGCCTGAGAGCAGAGCCAGCCCACCAGGATTCTTCCTGACAGCAGGTTTATGATATAAAAATGCAAAGTAAGGCAATGAACTCAGATCGCATTCTTCAAATCTCCTTGTTAGATATTAAAAATGCCAAGAATTGTAATGAGACTGGTTTTTCCCCAACATATTTATGAACTTTTCAAACCCAAGTTACTTTCTCACTTTATTTTCTTTGTTTCTCACCAAACAAGATTTTATAGAGCTTCTTATATTTTCTATTATGAACATAAATATACCATTTACATGTTTCTCAAAATAACAAATGCTGAGTCACCTGCCCTGCCCTCACTGCTGGAATTGTAACATATGTCCCGCCTGACTCCCCACGTGAGAATTGCTAATCCAAAGTAATCCATACTGTTATTTTTTGTGTTATCTTTGTTTCTGTATATAGAATGTTAATATTTTATTAATATAATGGTGTGGCATATTTCAAAAGCAGTAAATAAATCTTTAAAAATGTTAGAGTTTAGGGAGCTGGCCCGGTGGCATAGTGGTTAAGTTTGCATGCTCCGCTTTGGCAGCCTGGGGTTTGTAGGTTCAGACCCCAGGCATGGACCTACACACCGCTCATCAAGCCATGCTGTGGCAGCATCCCACATACAAAATAGAGGACGATTGGCACAGATGTTAGCTCAGTGACAGTCTTCCTCAAGCTGAAAAAGGAAGATTGGCAACAGATCAATCTTTCTCAGAAAAAAAAAAAAAATTAGAGTTTACAGAATTAAGTGGTAACACAATGGAAATATCAGACACACTTTTGTGGAGGATTGTCTGTAGAATAGTAAAGTTGAATGGCCTTATCTATCAAAAGATGTGCTTGCTTTTCTTTTCAAGATAGAATTACTCACTTCTGTCTTCTATTTATCATAACAAGTATCTGTTTATGTGTTAAAATTAGACAATTCACAAAATATTGACAACAATTCTGTAATTCTATATGTGACTACACATATACAAGACGCTAATAAAATGGCAGGAATTCAAGAATATTGATATATTTAGAAATGCAAATACTTATAAATATTATAATTATTATTGCTCTATAAAATTATTTCACCCTAAAAAATTACTATTCTAGATTCTTTGCTACTTTTAACCCTTCTAGGAAATGTTTACAAGAATATTTTTATATCATTAGATCCGTGCTGTTAGAGGAATCAGCATCTATGTAGGTTGGTTGGTAGATATGACTCAGTACCCCATCTCTTAAGACTTTGAAAAAACCAGAACTGAGCAAAGATATAAATATTTATCACGAATCCCAGAGTACTGGGAGCTCAGAGTGTTTCTTTTGCTTTGCAGTGAGCAAAGGCTAATTAATAACAATTATTGACATATTCCAAAACACAGAACAAGGGCCTATGTGTGGTTTTGATTATTGTCTTTCTCTGAATAACTTGCTCAGAGGAAAAGATCACCCTTACTTAACCCGGTATCACTTCATTTGGTGTCCAGTCCAAGGGGGACGAAGGAAATTATTCCACTAGTGGAATAGGGCCTGGAAATATGAAAAGAGATAGGTCAGGGTTTTAAGATTTCTAGTGGGAAAAGATCTTCTCGGTTAGAATTGTGAAGTTTGCTAGTTAGAGGTGCAGGGTGCAGATGCCTGAGTGCCCTTGGCCTCCGTCTCTCTTTCCTCTCTGTAGCTGCTGATGTTCCTGGACTCCTGGCTGCCCAGCCCAGACCTGCTCACTCCTTTTGGTAGATCAGGGTGAAAAAGGTCTGACTGAAATTGGGCAAGAGAACTATTGATGAAAAGGATGGAGAAGTCCAAAAATTAAAACTCATGGTACTAATAAAGTACTAATAAAGATACTCAGTACTTAGCTGGCCCAGTGGCGCAGCAGTTAAGTTCGCACGTTCTGCTTTGGTGGCCCGGGGTTTGCCGGTTTGAATCCCAGGTGCGGACATGGCACCGCTTGGCACACCATGCTGTGGTAGGCGTCCCACTTATATAGTAGAGGAAAATGGGCATGGATGTTAGCTCAGGGCCAGTCTTCCTCAGCAAAAAGAGGAGGATTGGCAGCAGTTTGCTCAGGGCTAATCTTCCTCCAAAACAAAAAAAAGATACTCAGTACTAATAAAGATAATCAGTAATTTTAGTCACTGACCCACCTTTGTGTTGAAATCCACATTAAGCATAGGGATGCTAAGAAATATCTTTCCCTCTGCCTCTTACTGTGCTGCCCTGTTAGAAGACCTTCAAGAAAACCTTCTTAGGTGTGAAAGTGTTAGTATGACAAACATAATGTGTGAGAATATACATATATGTATATTTTCTTCTTTATTAAATTGTGAACAAGCTTTTACACTGTGGCAATTTAAAAATATTTCTAAAACGGTAAATTACAACTGAGTATTCATGTTAATTAGAGATATAAGAAGAGGAAACATAATTGTTCGATGTAGTTTCTCAGGCTGGACCCATTTTAAAGACAGGTCTTATTTCAATATAGGGACTCTAATTTACCAAGATGCTTGTGCCCCTTTTTCTCTCTCTCTTACTTGCCAGGAAAAACCCCAGCTGCTGCCGATGACTATGTACTCTTCTACACTTTAGTGGGTCATGTGGCTGGAACAAGCACACACAGGCACGCGCAAACTCGTATGACCATGTTGATTCGTCTTACTTTATGTTTAGATTGCAGTCCTCATCAGGTCATTAAAATTGTCCAGAAATTCAATTACCTTGCCTCTTCAATTCTCTCTTCTATTTGAGACCGTTACTTCCCGCCTCCTCCCCTCCTTTCCTCTTCTTTTCTCTTCTCTAATCCTTACATCCCTTCATCTTCCTCACTCAGAGCTAGTGACTTACTTCTTATTTAACTGATGAAATACATGCAATTAAAAGAGAAGCTCCTTATTTTCCCATCACTAAATCTACTGAACTTCCAAGTATTTTTAAATGTTCCTATTACTCAGCCTTCCTTTCTGTTATAGTGATTAAATTGCCTCTCTTTTTATCTAAGGACAGTTGCTTCATTTGTGGATTTGACATAATTTCTTCATGCCTGTTCAAGGAATTTGTTCCTGCATTTATCCTCTCTTTTTTCTGTATCAGCAATTTTCTCCTGTTAATTTTCCCATCAGCGTAAGTATATGTGCAACAGTACTCAACAAATTGTCTATTCCTTGAGTCCGTGTCACCCTCCAGTCCTGCCTTATTTCTTGCTTCCATTTATAGAAAAATTCCTTCAGTTCCTCTACTTCCTGTCTCTACTTCCTCACTTCTTATTCTCTCATGAATCAACACCTATTGAGCTAAGATAGTCCCTTCACCCCTGAAACTGCAATGCAAATGTCACTGATAATCTCCATGTTGTGAAACTAATAGTCATTTCTCAGGCTTCCGCTTTGTAGACATCTCAATATCATTTGATCTTCTATTAATGAAAACATTCTTCATTTGGGTGCTAGAGCTGCAAACTTTCTTGGTTTACATTTGACCTCACTGGCTGTTCCTTAACCATCTCCTGGCTTGACCTTCTTATTCTACTTAATTTATAAATTTGTCACACCCTTGGACTCAATTACATTTCTCTGTGTACACTCACCTCCTAGCTGACCTCATCGTCTATAAACTGGTTATTTCACAAATTCTATCTCTATTTCTATCCTTCCCACCATTCCAAGACTCCTGTAGCCAACCTTTCACTCAACATCTCTTCTTAAATGTCTAATATGTATCTCAGAACTAACATCCAAAACAGAAGTCTTGAATTCCACCTTTCAGACTTTGCTTTCCCCAAATGTCAATAAATGGCATTGTGATTCACTCAGTTAAAAAGAAAGAAAAAAGGCAGTGGTTGTCCTTGAATTCTCTTTCTCTTACTCTCAATGTACATCCATCAAGTAGACTGGTCAGCTCTCCCTTTGAAATAGAAATCAAACAACACTGCAAAGGGTCGTTGTAGAAAAAGTGACCAAAATTTCAAGAACTTTGTGGCAAAAGTTAAAACAGAAATCCATAGCTCTACTGATTTCTAAGAGATGGAGTGAGGAAGATAATGATGCTAATTCTCAGGAGTTGGGAAGAATTGGGATTAAACTAGAACAAAGAGCAAAAGTGTAGGGAGGAAGAAGTTATTCCTGGTCTTCTGAGATAAGAGAGAAGGTAAAGAGAAGAGCAGAGAGACTGATGACTGGGTATTTGGATTTCAGGCTTCAAGTGGACAATCACCATCGCCTAATTGACTAGTGGAGATAGAAGGGAAAAAATGAGGAAATATGAAAGGGCTGACATCAATCATCTCAGTAAAGTAGGAGGCAAGGTTATCTCCTAGCATATGACTTGACAAAAGTGGAAATATTTGAAACAGCTGCTTTGAGGTTTCAAAGAACAAGGAATAAAAGAGATATTGAGTAGCTAGGAGGGCCCAGGCTAGATGCCTCAGTTGTATGGAAAGTCTCACATGAGCCTCTGCTTTCTCCTGTACACAAGGGTGGGGCTCTGACGTTGCCCCATAAGTGTACCACGAGACGCCATGTACCCTGGTGACTAAATAGACAAGAAGGGCAAGGGAGTGCCAGCCTTGTACCAAGATTTGTCGATTCACAGTGAGTGCAAAGTAGTGAAATCATCATACTCCTTATGTCTGTTTAAAGTCACTGTATTTAGTTTATTCCCTTTTATGCCATTCCTTCCTCTTTCCCCCTCTTTACCACAGTCAGTTGTTTAATGTACATATTTTTTGTTTGTATTTGTTCTTTTAGAATTGGTGTTGTTGTGTATCTAAGCATTGTTTAATTTGGGGATTATCTGGTTCTCTTTCTTATTTGTTGCCATCAGCATGGTCTCTAAGACCCATTCATGTTGTTATGTGCACTGTTTTCTATTGATCGTTCTGCATAGTACTCCATGCTGTAATCTATCACATTTTGCCTGTCTCCTCTCCTGGTGATAGACAACCAGATGGCCTTTAAGTTCTTACCACCACAGAACAATGATAAGCATTCTCCCAGCAGTCCTTTGTGGATCTGTGAACATTCCTTTGGATGAATACTCAGGAATGGGGCTTGTGAGTTACAGAGTGTGCAAACATTCAATTTGTTTAAGCACTATGGGTTATTCTTCAAATGAGCCACGCTATTTATAAATTGTCACCAATGGTACCTGAAAGTAACTATGTCCTCAACTCTGCTTGCATATTAGAATTACCTGAAGAGTTCTTTAAAAATGTTAAAGCAGGGTCCTATATTCTGATTTAAATGGACTGAGTGAATCCTCAACATTTAATAGTTTTTGATCTTTCACGAGTGATTCCACTGAGCATGTAAATGTGAGAACCATTGTTATAACCTCACATCTTCACCAATACTTGGCATTATACAATTTTCCAACTTCTCTAGTTAAATTAGTATAATGCAATATGGTTTAAGTGTGCATTTTGGTGATTACTAATAAGTTGCAACATCTGCTTATATGCTTATTAGCCTTTTAGGTTGCCTTTTCTGTGAATTAGCAGTTCTTGATCCTTTGTCCATTTCCCTTTGGGGTTACTGACTTTTTTTCTTGATTTTTAGGAAAGTCTTTGTATATTTTAGATATTACTTCTTTATCAGATTTAGAGAGAGAAAATATCTTTTCTCAGATTTGTCATTTGTTTATTACCTCTAAGATGGTGACCTTTTCTGAAATGAAATCTTTAATTATGCTGTGGTTGAGTTTATTTTTATCAAGAAATTCTTTCCTTGCCCTAGGTCAAAATTATATTCTTTTATATTTTCTATGTTTTATAAGTTTTTTTCTCATTCATAAATGTATTAATTTATTTGGATCCCAACTTTGTGTAGTGTTAAGGATAAAGTGTTTTGTTTTTTTCCCTGTATGAGCTGGATTTCTGAATACCATCTGCTAGAGAGTCTGTTCTTTCTTCGTTGATCTATGGTGTCCTCCTAATCATCTATGAAGATTTATCCTTAATCAGAATTAAGATCCCATCCTTAACAGGGATGTTTATGAATTCTATTCCAATCCATTTCTTGGATGTCATGCCAATGTGACACTTTTTTTATTACAATAATTTTACAACATATATTTCTTAATATCACTTAGGATTCCTCTTTTCAGTCATTTTAAAAGGGTGATTTACTTATTTTTAAATATTTATTATACCATATAAATATTAGTGTAAGTTTATTCTAACATGCTAAAATTTACATGGAGGAGATTTTATGTGGAACTTTATGTGGAAGAATAAATTAGTTTTAGAATAAGTTTAGAGTAAATTACTCTAAATTTTATATGCAGTACATTTTCACAAGTTACTAAGTCCAATTGGAAATTTGGTTATATACATTGGATATATAAATTATTTTGGAAATTGGTATTTTTATAATATTAAGTTATGCCATCCAGATTAAGAAATGTATCCATTTGTGCAAATCTTTGTTTTTATATATGTTTAAATTTTTTCCTACAGAGGGATCTTATGAATTTTTTATATTAATTTCCAAGATACTTTATAGTTTTTATTCCAATAGTGAATAATATTTCATCTTTGATTATACTACTAGTTATTATAGAGTAAAATTCTTCATTTTTCTAAGTTGATTTTGTATCTGGCAACCTTGCAGAACTCTCAGAATTAATTCTAATAGGTATTCTGCAGACTTTAAAAGATAGGCGGTCATATCATCTGTAATTTATATTAGTTTTCTGTTCCCTTCTGTCATCACACTCATATGTTTTATTTTACTTACAGTAGGAGCAAGTACCTTTGGTACAGTGATACAAAGCTTACCTTGCTCCCAGTCTTAAAAATATCTTAATATTCTCCATTAAGTGTACTGGTTACTGAAGGTTACCAAGCGAAGGAGATTACCATCCATTCCTAGTTTGTTAAGAGATACTCTTTTTCTTTTTCATTCTGTAAAAGTTTTGCATTTTGAAAAATTTTGTTTTGTGCATTTATTGAGTTAATTATATCGTTTCTCAATGAGCCTATTAATGTGCTTAATTATATTGGCAAATGTTTTTACGTTGAACAATCCTTGCATTCCTGGCATAAGCTCCGAATATCAAGATTATTTTAAATACACTATCTGATTTAGTAGCTGCGATAGGTTGAATTATACCCTTCCAAAATTCATATGTTGAAGTCCTAATCCCCAGGACCTCAGAATGTAACCTTTTTTGGAAATAGGGTCATTGCAGATGTAATTACTAAAGGTAAGATGAAGACCTACTCGCATAGGATGGGTCCCTGGTGTCTTTATTCCGCAAAGAATGCCGTGAGAAGAAACAGAGACATGAACAGAGGTAAGGCAATGTGAAGACACTGGAGAGCTTCATCCGCAAGCCTAGGGAAGCCTTGAAGCCATCAGAAGCTACGAGACAGGCCTGGACCCTCTCCTTCCCCAGCCCCTTCAGAGGGAGCATGGCCCTGCCGACAACTTAATTTTAGATTTCTGGTCTCTGGAGCTGTGGGCCACTAAAATTCTTTTGTTCTAAGCCACCCAGTTTGGGGTACTTTCTTATAGCAGCCCTAGAAAACTAATACAGCAGCTAATATTTTAGTAGGATTTTTGCATCTACACATATAAATGGGCATCTACTTTTGAATTATTTTTTGGTTTGGAATAAAATTACATTAATAAAAGTTCAATAAATTAGCTAGGCAGCTTTTACTTTATTTTCTGGCAAAATATGTTCAAGATGGGAATTAACTGTTTAGAATTGTGTTAGAATTCACTGATAAAACTACTTAGGTTTAGATATTTTGGAGAGAGCTCATCAATGTCTTTAACACTTTGATCTACTCAAGTTCTTCTACTTAGGCTTCAATTGTGAATTTTTATATTTTACTGAGAATTTAGCCATTTCATTTATGCTTTCAAACAGATTTCTGATGGTTTTAGCTATGTGGGTCTCAAGCGGAGGATTGGATAGATTTGGTTTCTATTAACCCCTGCTCTTGTTTTTATTATTTTCTTTCTTTTTGCCTAATTTTTTATTCTTTTCTCTTTCCAAGTTTTTGAAGGCTTAGCTCAGATTTTAAACTGTTTTTTGATTAAATATATTTAAAGTTATACCTTTCCTTTCATGTGATGCATTAGCTGGTTATTACAAATTTTGACATGAAGAGTTTTCATTATTGTTTAGTTCAATATATTTCTTAATTTCCTTCATATTTTCTTTATGTTTCCTTTTAAATCTATATTATTTATAATCTGTATAGTACTGGGATATTTATTTCAGAACAAATGTCTTTTTTAAAATACATGTGTCATTAGTTACAATGCTCTATCTTATGATTGAGACCTAAGTTTTTTGATGTTGATCCTTTAAAAACTTATTACGGCTTACTTTATGGCCTCACAATAGGTCTATTTTTGTGAATGTCTGTGTTCTAAAATAAGATACATTTTCTATTTACTGGGTATAGAGACATAAAATATCTCAAAATTACTCATTATGTTGTTCATGTCTTTTCTGCCTATGCTAATAATTTTCTGTGTGATCCATCACTTTCTGAGAGGAATAATGTTGCCTTATCTAACTAAAATTATTGATATATCTATTTTACTCTGTAGTTCTGCTAGTTGTTACTTCGTGTATCTTGATGCTTTGTTGTTAGATATATATTTTTTATGATGTCTATTTCTTCTTATTATCTTGTTATTTTTGCCAGCATACAAATTTATTCTTTATACCTTAAGATATTTTTGCCTTACATCCTTTTTAGTCAAATATTAAAGTTAGCACATCTTTCTTTTGGTTTATATTTTCTTGACAAATTCTTTTTCCATTGTTTTACTTTGAATTTTTTTGTAGTTTATTTTGTTTAAGAGAGTCTCTTGTGGACAATATATTTACAAAATATTTTTTCTATATAATCTGAGGCTCTTTGCCATTTAATTAGTGTATTAAGTCTAATAAAACAGTAGACCCGGTGTTTAGTCCCATAAAACAGTATTTTAAAACTCGGTAGATTTCTGTTTTTCCCATTTTATTTCATATTTTCTATTTAGTGTGCTTTATTTTTGCTTATTTATTCTCATTTTATACTGTCAATTTAGATAAAGTTTCTTTGGCTGATTTTAAATGTGTATTTATAGTTTTGTTCTTATGATGCTTACATTCCCACATTAATTTCCTAAATGTTAACAACTGTAATTTCCCAGCAACAAATCAGTATTATTCTATGCTCCATCATGGGGCAAATGTTTTCTTAGATTTTCAGTTCTGGGTTGTTATGGGGGTGTGTGTGTGTGTGTGAGTGTATCTAACTCTCTGTATCTCTATATCTTTGTAACTATACATCTATCTAATTTCTTTTTTAGCCTTATTTTAGCTATTATTGTAGTTAAGATAAAACATGGTAAAGTTTATGGTCATATTTTAGTGCTTCTATATTTTACAAATGCTAGATTTGTTTCTCTTCTTATTTTAATACTCCCAAGATTTTTTCAATACTTTTTTTACTATTTTTTTGTAAAAATAATGTTTAAAAAGTAAAGTACTTTACTTTTTCAGTGGTAAAAATGTTGTGGCATTGTATGTCTTCAAATGTGGTTATTACTCCCTCACATTATATTTTAGTTTATTCCATACAACATTTATAGTTCAAAGTTCTTTCCTTTCAGAATACCTTGAAAATAGTGCTTATTTGACTTGTTTTGCATCCTGTGCTACTGTTAAAAAGTTTATCGTTAATTTGGTTTTTGTTGCTATTTAGGTAAGTTCTTTCTCTCTGGAACTGTATATTTTCTCTTTGCATTTAGTATTCTAAATGTATATTTCCCTTTGCATTTACTTTAACATGCCTAGGTGTGAAACCTTTTGATATTTTTCATAATCTGTTTTAATTCTGTGAAAATTCTCTCCATAATTTTTCAACTATATCCTGCTGTCTTTTTAAATTTTTCTCTCTTTATGCTATTCCTACTACCTAGATTTTGGCACTTTTATTTCCATCTTTCATATCTCTTAGTTTTTCTTTGATATATCACTTTACTCATTTCTAAGGTCACCTAGGAGATTTTTTCTATTTAATCTTTGAATTTAGTAGTTCATTGATAAATTATACTCATTCTTCAATTTAGTCCATTTATTATGGCTGTTTACAATTTCAACCATTATATTTTCATACTAATATTTTCCATTTGGTTCACTTCTTTTCTCATTTATAAATATTTCCTCCTTGTTCTTAGGTAGATACTATCTTCATTTCCTTCTATTCTTAGGACTTTGTTTCTATGAAAAGTTCAATCTAGATAAAGAATATTGCCCTGTGCCTAATTGGAGTAAATTTTCTCTTCATTTTTGGTATTAGGACAATCAACAGTCTTTGCTTGACCTCAATGGAACTTTTGTCTGAAAATATGCATGATTGTATCAAAATGCTCATTAATTTATATTCTTTCAACAGATAGATTTCTTCTGTTCAACAGAAGAAAATTTCTACTTTTTTTTTCCTAAAAATTGGCACCTGGGCTAACAACTGTTGCCAATCTTCCTTTTTTTTTTTTTTTTTCCTGCTTTATCTCCCCAACCCCCCCTGTACATAGTTGTATATCTTAGTTGCAGGTCCTTCTAGTTGTGGGATGTGGGATGCTGCCTCAACGTGGCCTGACCAGCGGTGCCATGTCTGCGCCCAGGATCCGAACCCTGGGCCGCTGCAGTGGAGCGCGTGAACTTAACCACTCGGCCATGGAGCCGGCCCCAGAAATATTTCTTATATCAGAGGATAATCATGCTATTATCATTATTGGCTTGTGTGTAATGTTTTCTTTGATGATGATGTTTTCTTTATTCGTATAATTTATTATAATCCTGTGCAGTATGTATAATAAGGTAAGAGTATAGTTTTCTTAATTGTATTACTGAACGATCTTAAAGAATTTCCTTACTCTGAAAATATCTTTAAATTTTTTAAGATTTTTTATTGTTATGGGTTTTCAACAGATTTTGGGAGCTATGATGTGTGTGTGTATATCAATAAAATGTATATTGTGTTAGAAAACTTAATTTGTTATTCATTTTGTAATTTAATAGATATTTACTATATATTTACTATATTTGTTTTACTATATTTACTATAGATAAATACTAGATGCTAGGGATGAAAAGATAACAAAATTTTTAAAACCTAGATTCATTTACTTTTCTAGGGCATCCTTTTGCAATTCATTTGAGGTTGCAGTGAAAGCATCCGGCAGTGTAAGAGAGTAAGAGGGCTAGCTCTGAGTAGATCTAGTGGAAGGAAAATTTGCAAATTAGTTTAATGAAGTTGGTTGGGTTTAGTCGCCAGAAATCTTTCTAAGTATGATCAAATCTGACTTAGGTCAAGAGAGACTCTATTTGAAAAGATTAAGAGGAGGAGGGTGATTGCAATGGGAGAATGTGCCGACCATAAGGTCTGCAAGTGTCTGGAAGAGGAGGCAGAAAAGGGCTGTTCTTTTATAAGAAGGAATAAACAGGGCTAGAAAGAATCCACTGTGGGAAGGTGAGATGAATGAGGGTGGTGCGATTACGGACAGTAGACCAGAGAATGTTTGACCCTGAGGTCAGTCTATTCTTAGGATAGGTTAGGAAGGAAGGGTTGAGTCTGCTAATCTGAGGGTGGATCAAAGTTCAGGAGCCTAGGGGAAGGAGAGAAGCTTAGCTAAAATTTGGTCAAGTCAGTGTAGCAAGTATCTTGTCCAGACAGGTCAGTGGTGAAAACAGTTCAGCTAATCATTTATGAAGCAAAGAATGGGCATTTGGAGGGTCTTTGTCTGGCCTTGTCTTGGGTAAACAAGGCCAGTGCCCTGAATCTTATCTAAGTTGTAGAGGAAGGGTGGTTCTTTGCAATAAGCCATTTCCAGAAGACAAAGGATTGGGGGATTTTTCTTAACCTTTGTTATTTTCCAGGATCACAGGGCTAGGGTAAAGTTCAACATTGTCAGGATGGTGATGAAGATAAAGAAATTTCTGAGGAGAAATGTTTTGGCAGCTATAGAGAAAGACTGATAGAAAGCCCACAGGAAGAGGGCCAGCAAATTTAAGATTACCCAGAGTCCCTCTAAAATAAAACATAGGAAGTGCATGATTATAGTGGCAGAGACAGAATGCCTTAGTAACTGGCCAAGCAGTATTGTGTGGGGGCAGGTGGAGTGGCGATAGCCAGCATTGTCTCTTTCAGTAGGGAAAGCATGATTTCCCGGTGTAAATATTTGGAGGCTCTGTTTTCAAGGATTAGATTTCCTGCCCATCAATTCCTTCCCAATGAAACCACTGATATTGTGAGATGCTCTGGATATCAAGTGAACAGACAGGAGAAATTTCTTCTGAGGGCTGTTTAAAAGCTGGTAAAAGGAATAATCGCTCGCTCTCTTTCTTAAACAAAACTCTCTAAAATGATTAAAATGGTAAGTCTGTGCATATTTACAATTACTGATTGTTAGAATTTAATGTAAGGATAAAAACTGTGCTTAACATAGAAAATACCATTCTAAAACAACTGACATTAAAGCAAGAGATTTAAATGAGAAAATCCTTTCATGTGAAATACCGTAATAAAAGGCAGAAAATTTGAAGCAAATAATTTTTATACTGTTGCTTTGTCTGTAGAGATCAACTGAATCTTAAAGCACTATGTATTTCACAAATTCTAGTCTTAAAATCCAGAAAGTTGGGGCTGGCCCGGTGGCACAGCAGTTAAGTTCGCACGTTCTGCTTCTCGGTGGCCCGGGGTTCGCCGGTTCGGATCCCAGGTGTGGACGTGGCACTGCTTGGCAAAAGCCATGTGGTAGGCATCCCACATCTGAAGTAGAAGAAGATGGGCACAGATGTTAGCTCAGGGCCAGTCTTCCTCAGCAAAAAGAGGAGGATTGGCAGCAATTAGCTCAGGGCTAATCTTCCTCAAAAAAAAAAAAAAAAAATCCAGAAAGTCTTGAGTCTGAGACTCTAATAACATTAATTGAGCAGTCAAGCTGTTTTATTCTAATCTTTCTAGTTTTACCAAAGATAATGTTACCTTAGTAACTGGATCCCAGAAGTTCTCGCTTATACTTAGTTAGGCTGTGGATATCAAAGTGTTTTGTGAAATGACCAAAATAGCAGGTCTAAAAAGACATAGTGCTTATGTGTACAATCAAAATAAAAAGGGAGATAGTGTACTGTTATGATAAAAAAAAATGGGGAAAATATTGAGTAGAACTTCAAAATCTAATGTTCAAAATGAAACTTAACCAAGGTACTTTTTAAGGTCTACATATAGGGGATTCATGTCTATTCTATTTTAAATAATGCTTGTTTCAATATATGGAATTTTATTTGTCTTTAAATATATTTCTCTTAGCATAATTTATTTTCTATGTGATGATCTCATTTTAGAGAAAGGTAGCTGATCTCCCATTAAGGACACAAGATAATGAAGACAACAAGGAGAGAAATAGTTAATTGATCTTTGGATGAAGTTTTAATGAAAAATCTCAGCATCTAATTATTGAAACAGAAGCCTGCCAATGTTTAGCTCAGAATCTTATAGACGCTAATGGAAATATATTGGGATACTCACCATGCGCATTGGAAGGAGATTGCTCAGACAGTTTGAGATTTCCAATACATCACCTTCTCTGGAGCTTTCCTCATTCTGGAGGTGCTGAGTCTTGGCGCCACCTCCAGGCTGGTTTATGAGAACAGCGGGTACATCTGCAGTACCCAGTGCCTGCACAGAATTTGGTGATATCCTGACATTGCCATGATTATTGCTCACATACTTATTGCACAATACTTAGACAGTTTACAGCTGTGGAAATGATTTTTGAATATACCTCATCCAAATCCTCTTACAGCAAAAAGTGTTATTGTCAGAATAAAATGGTTTAAATTTCATAGCTTTCAGAAAGAGTGGGCTGTATATGCCTGTTTTTCTTTCTGATTTATGGTAACCTTTATTTTGACCTCACTCTCGGCATTGGGGGAAATTTAGTCCATTTAATTTTGTTCCTCAGAGCTGGTATTTCTCAGCCCTTATATATTAAGGTTTTGTCACATGTAAACTATTCTTAGGAGTTGACCACATTATCAAGTGCCCAAAGTGCTCCCCTTAGACGTTCCTCACTCTCGGTGAAGGGTGTTACAGGAGTAGCCTGGATGAGAGCCTCTGTGAGGCTGGTGGATTGGCTCCCGAGGGCTGTTAGCAGTGTGGTTAGGAGCCCCCGGCCCGTAATCATGCACTTCACATGTGCTGACTTTCTACCTCAAATGTTCTTTCCTCCTCTTGCCCTTAGCCTTGTCCACTTGGGAAATGACTACATCTGCTCTGAAGCTTTCCCCTTGAATGAAACAATCATTGCGTGCTCCATCCTTTCATTTTCAGAGGTATCCACGTCTTTGTAGGTCTCGTCCCTATCGGCAGAGCCCCGTACCCGTTCTCCCCTGCCTCTCAAAGCTGCTAAGTTCTTTGAAAGCAGGGACCATACTTATTTTTGCTTCTCCACTTCCAAAATGTGTCTGTGGAAGGAGCAAAGGATTTTTCATGAGTGTTATGAGATATGCGTCCATATTGCAAAAAAGGGAAAATAATAATAAGCAGTTGTATCCCTAGTCAGGAAATTTCAGAAAACACTAATGTTGCTATTTATGAGCAAATTATAGATGTATATTCTCTTTAACATATATCATGTGGCTTCCCCTCCTGGTAATGTGAAATGTTTCAGTTTGTGTACTGATTAGTTTTCTTGGCTACATTTAGATAGTATTGATCTACGAAAGCAAAGACTTTTGCAAATTACAGTCATAAAATACAATGAAGGAGAATACTATCTTACAACTGGGAGATTTAAGCAGAGAACCTTTACAATAGACACTAATTAGATCAAGAAGAGTGTGAAACATGAGCTGAGTTCTCGGAGTAGGATTTTGAAAGCTTCAGTAACCATTGCAGCAGTGAAGTGCCAATAGTTGGCCACTATTTTAGAGTATTTAGCAACCTGGAGGAGTTAATGCGGGATCCAAACTTGTCTGGCGTTCTCTCATGATTAGCTTCCTGAATTACGCATTCAAAACAGCACACAGAAAGTTTGAAAGTGAAAAATGCATCTTATGTGCATTCACAGGAGAAGCCACTTTTGTTCTTTTTACTTCACCCAGTTTACCTTTCTAGAACTAAACCTAATGATTAGACTTCATTATTTTAGCATTATCTCTGATCTCTTGGTGAACAACTTGATTTTTAAGTGATTTATGACTTATATTAATGCGAACTATGTTTTAATCAATTTTCAGGTTTTTTTTTTTCTTTTAACCTTGAAAGAATTCCAGGAAAATTTGATTTTAAATGTACTCATAAGGATAAAAATGAAATTCAGAATCAGCTATCTTATAGATTTTAATATTCACACCTTGTATAGTTTTTTAGTCTTAAGAATATAATTTAATTTTTTTTAATAAGACCTTGGGCAAGAGGTTGCAAAGTAAGAAACTGCTGTTCATTAAAAAGCCACTCTAAACTTCTGAACTAGATTATAAATATCATTGGATTTTCTTTGGTAAATCAGTTTACAAACCTAGATATGCTAGGTTTATTTAAAAAAAAAGATTGTTTTCTCCAAACTTTTTTTAAAATTAGGTCTATAACAGGTTAAGTTTATAAAGTAAATTAATGCCAAATGGCCTCACAGTGTTTTGTCAATGTGGTTATTGATTTTTAAATAAAATTTGGCATTAACATAATTCATCTAATGACATCTACCTTTAATGCTTATAATATATTTTAAAATTTTTGTTTAGAGATTTAAAACTCCTCCTAGTTGGCTTTAAACTTGGGGTGATAATGTTTTCAACAAATTTTGAATACATTATGAATTTTTTTCTTGATCATATTTAAATATTCCATTTGTATTTTTGAACATAGTCAAAAGTGAGGGAAGAAAATTTTGTAATTCACAGGACATCAATTAGATTACTAAGAAGCGTCTTAGCTTAATAGTGGGGGGAAATTAAAGCTAGAAAAAAATGCTGCTTTAGCCCCACTTAACAAATCTTAAAATCAAGACCCAAAAGCCTCTATTGTCTGCAGCTTGAAATAGTCCGTATGCCAGAGTGGCGCATCTTGGGGCAGCCTACCCTGAACCCCATCAGTATGTAGCCAGTGAAACAATGTTTATGAAAAGTTTATCCAAAAGGAAAGATTTATGTTATACTATATATTGAGATAAAGTAGGTTTACATAGAACTTTTATTTCTTAACTTACTAACATATGAAACTGATTTCAATATATATCTTATCTCAACTATAAAGTGTGTTAAAAATTTATTATTAATACATTAAACAAGTATACAGTATAATGAATGCCAACCTAGCATCATGCACTGTATTCTACACATGGGCATAGTGAACAGAGCAGTAGTATCTGCTTATTTTCTAGTGTGGAAGTAAGATCAGTTTTGCAAAGAAGAGGAGTAGATTCCGTAGGATCAAATAAATAGGCTAAAGATTGGTGTTTGGAAAGTGAAATTATGTTTTTTTATTTATATTATGAGAACAGCTTATCTGATAGTTGTTGACATTTATATCTATGCAAAAAATATCCTTCTGGAGCCAGCCCTGATGGCCTAGCAGTTAAAGTTTGGTGTGCTCTGCTTTGGCGGCCTGGGTTCATTTCCCAGGTGCTGAACCACACCCCTTATCTGTCAGTAGTCATGCTGTGGTGGTGGCTCACAGAGAAGAATCAGAAGAACTTAGAACTATACAGCTTTGGGGTGAAAAAAGGAAGGAAAAAAAAGCAGACAGATTGGCAACAGATGTTACCTTAGGGTGAGTCTTCCCCTGCCAAAAAAAAAATAAAAATCCTTCTGGTGTTTTAGAGTCATAGAATTGTAGTATCCATTTTATACTCTACTTATTTATCCTGCTGAACTTTATATAATTATGCTACAGTTTTTTCTTCTCATCTTTATGTTCTCAAAGAGTTCTTATATTCTTACTTTGAAAGACACTATTACTTAATTTTATGAAATTGAAAACAATATGGTATTACACTCCTTCTTTGTGTTTCACAATCTGCTATTGTTGAAAATGTCTACCTGATAGTGATGAAATTTGGGTAGTGAAGAGGCATACTGAATTCGATCTGCTTACTAGTAGACTTGGTGGTCAGTTTGGTTAGTTTCTTTTCCCGGAGAAGTTGAATCTTACTTCTGGATACATCATGTTTCTTTTCTGCTAGTCGTTGTTGATCTTATTCCTCCAGGATATGATCAGTCAATAACCATATCTATTAGGTTCTAGGTGAAAAGTAACTTTTGGGAAGATAACGGTATATATTTTGTCCTTACTCTATTCCCTTGCATCTTGCAGAGTACCTGGCACTGGTGATCAATAAATAATTTCTGAATGAATGACTAAATTAATTGTAGAAAATAAAGTCATTTCAATCATTACTTCTATAATAATATCTTTCATATTATAGAAAACAAACTATATTATATTGTTAATACATGACATAATTACTTTGGTATTTTAATTCTTAAAATATGTTCTCTACCTATCGTATTAATGGCATATCATAAGAAGATGAATAAAATATGAGGTGAGAAGATGAATAAAGTATGAGGTGAAAAAGTGACATTATTGTGTCATTATCTAAGTCTATAAAGTAGTACCTAGTAATAATATTTTATAATTCAGTTAACTGTTTTATTCTTTAAGAGTAGAAATGCAGGGACAGAGATACCAGTAATTTCACTGCAATAATGACTTTATGATAAAGATTAATCTCACTGCTGTGTTTTCATTGCTTTGTAGATTTACAGAGAATGTTATGGACTGAATGTTTGTGTCCCCTCAAAGTTCTTATGTTGAAATCCTAACCCCCCAAAGTGGTATTTGGAGATGGGGCATTTTGGAGGTAATTAGGTTTAGAGGAGGTTATGGATGTGGGCACTCCTTCGTGGGATTAGTGTCCATATAAAAAGAAGAGACAAACGTGCCCCCTCTCTGCTAAGTGAGGACATGGCCAGAAGGTGGCTATTTACAAGCTAGGAAGAGGGCCCCCACTAGAATCTGACCATGCTAGCCCTCTGATCTCACACTTCTAGCCTCCAGAACTGTGAGTTATAAATGTCTGTTGTTAAGCCACCCTGTCTCTGGTATTTTGTTATGGCAGTCCAAGCAAATTAAGGCTGAAATTGATACTGAGAAGTAGGGTGCTGCTGTACCAAATACCTAAAAATGCAGAAGTGGCTTTGGGACTCGGTAATGGGGAGAAACTGGAAGAATTTTGAGGTGCCTGTTAAAAGAAGCTGAGATTGCTGTGAAGGTACTGCTAAAGGCAATTCTGGTGAGAGTTCAGAAAGGAAAGAGGAGAGATGGAGGGAAAGCTGCCATCTTCTTAGAGAATACAGGAATAATCATGAACAGACTGTTGGTAGATATGTGGATGGTAAAGGCCATTCTGATGAGGTCTCAGGTAGAAATGTAGAACATGTTATTGGACAATGGAGGAGAAGTGATTCTTGTTATAAAGTGGCAAAGAACTTGGCTGAATTGTATTTGTATTCTGGTGTTTTCTGGAGGGTAGAACTTGTGATCGATGAAACTGGATATTTAGCTGAGGAGATTCCTAAGCCAAGTTTTGAAGGAGTAATTTGGTTCCTTCTAAGTGATTGTAATAAAATGAGGAGGAAATGAATTGAAGGAGGAATTGTTAAGCAAAAAGAACACAGTACTTAAAGATTTGGAAAATTTTCAGCCTGTGCATATAGCAGAGAACACTAAGGAGGTGGCCAAATAACCCTTTGACAAGGAGATTAGTATGAGTGTGAACCACAGACCTAATCAGCTATGCTAGTGGAAACATTGCCAGTTTGAACTGAAGAGGACAGAGGCCGGATGAAATGAAGGAAAGCTGTTAGACTTCTCAGATTCCAGTGGAACAGGATCATAAAGCTATTTGGCTGCAAACACACACTTTTTTTATTAAAGACGAGGGATGAATGATCCCGAGGGTAATTCAGAGATCATTAGGGCTGCCTCCTTGTTTTCAAAGTGGGGTGCCATCACCTTGGTTTCAGTGGACCAGGCAGCCTCTGCCCAGAGTATCGTGGGGCACAGGGCCGCCTGGCAGAGCCCAGTGGGGAAGTACGACCCTCACTTGTCATAATCAAAAAGACTTCTGTTTATCTACTACTGTTGTTAATGATAACCCAAAACTTTATCACCCCTCTTACCAACAAACTCAAGGAAAAATATTAATCTTCTGTCTCCTTAAGTTTGCAGATAAATATAATTAATGATAGATGTGTAATAGGAAAAAGATAAGAAAATTAAGGAAGCTTTGGAGGAATTGCATTTGAGATATTGTTCTTATCGCTGTGCCACTGATAATATTGAGTATTTATGTTTATTCTTACTCAGCATCCTTTGGGACATTTCAGAATATTGTTTGTAAATAGTAAAAAGTTTAAAAAGACTTTGTGATTAAAATTCATTTGCATAAAAGAGATTGGTCAGTATTCTTTCACTTATGCTTTAATATTTTGTTGTTTTTATAGGATATAAAGTGTGATTGAACCAAACATTTATTTGGCTAATCCTCATCATGAACCGTGCTTTTAGCAGGAAGAAAGGTAAGTGTGCCATTTGAAGGACCTGGGAGTCAATTCAATATTACTGTGAAAATCAAGCAGAAATGTTAAGAAATCAGTTCTTCTTATTATCAAACCACCTGGCACAGGAATGAAGTTATAATAGAGCAACACAAATCTGCAAACATTGCTAATTAAGCTTATTTGATGTCGTCCTAATGAAAGAGTGAAGCTGTTTAATACGTGTAGTTCTGAATACGTGTTTCTGTGGTGTGAAAATGCAAAAAACGAAGGTCATCTGAAAATAGTCCTAACCTCACCTCATGTAGCCATATAATACGAAATTTCCTGGGCTGCATAAGGTTACCATAATTTAAATTCACTCGTGTGTATGTGTATGTGTGTGTGCTTCACTTTTTATTGAATAATATGTGAGGACTGATGATAGGGGAATTGATGGCAATGAGGCCAAAATAAGTTTGTTATTACTTTTAAGGCAGGAATTTAAAGTAAATATAAGTATAATATATCATAATTATCAGTATAGGAATGAAAGAAACATCTAGTTACACGTTATTTTTTTAAGGGACAGGAAAACATGGTATTTGACAAAATATTTCATGATACACTCATAGGAAAGATAGAAAAACTTGATAGTTTTATCTAGTCCCATGAAGTTAAAATAATGTAAACTTGTCTTTCTGGAAGGAATTCTCTAGTGGTGGGCACAGGGCTCTCTCCTGTTTAACATGTTGTCAGTGAATTGGGAGAGAATACTCAATACTGCTCAAGTTCATAGGTGATTGAAAAAAGAAAGAGATAACTGATGTGGTAGGATTACAGATAAGTGGGGGGAAATGACCAGTTAGGTCATATTCCACATTATAAACTTAATAAGATATTGTAAATTGCCAAAAAGAGGTCCAGAAAATCTAACACTTTTATTGTTATT
This sequence comes from Equus przewalskii, assembly GCF_037783145.1. Taxonomy (NCBI): domain Eukaryota; kingdom Metazoa; phylum Chordata; class Mammalia; order Perissodactyla; family Equidae; genus Equus; species Equus przewalskii. The sequence continues at coordinate 64,640,627 of NC_091847.1, forward strand.
TATATACTGTTATTATTTGGAAGATGTACCTTAAGTGCTGTGTAGGTAAAAAATGGCTGAAGAATAAAGTCAACAGTGTGATTATCAAAGGTTCCAATTAGTTTTCTAATGTATGAGTAAGGACCAGTCTTGAATCAGTGAATAGAATGTTCTCTTCTATTTTATGTAGTCAGGCACAGTGTGTTCTTTCTTTAAAGGATTAGTTGACAGATTGTAACATGCCTGGTTGAGAAAGGCTGGGATGACTTCAGGACTTTCAACCATGCAAAAGCAAGCATGGTGAAGACCCCTTGGTAGGGTAATGAGAGTGGTCTTTCAGTGTTTGAAGGGCTGTCATTTGGTCATGGGACTAAGTTTAATAAAGGACGAATAAGTGTAAATTGCAAAGTCACTGATTTCACGTAGGAAAAGAATTCCAACAAAGTTGTACAAAGATATAGTGGAGTTACTCAAGGTATTAACTTTTTGTTACTGAAGTGAGACACGTTCAAACATTCGGATGTGGTACAGAGAATTGATGTATTCAGTGGGGATTTAAGTAATATGAACGTTCAGGTACTTTTCAACCCTGGGAAGCTAGGAATTTATTATTTTACTTATTTTTTCTGAATAAAGGGAAGGCAAAATGACATTTATTGCAGTCTGTAGCTTGCTTCTGATTTAAAACAAATACCAAAAGTAAAATAATGTTTCTTTTTCATCCCTTTTACTAGTAAAAAAATATAGAAATAATTCTGTGGTATATAGAAGTATTTTTAAAAAAGTAATAAAAACCGTAGATCACAACTCGTCACTTTAATCACACTGTCTTATTTTTTTAAAAACACTCCTTGACCTCTTTTTTTATTTGCTTACAATTCCCTTTCCCCTGGTTTTAAAGCTGAAACTCCACATTTCTAATTTATTCTTTATTTGAAGAGGATTTGGAGTTTTTATTGAGAAATCACAAGGGTTGGATAGTAATACAAGTAACTAGCAATTTTATATGTGTCTCATTTGAGGATAGTGGGAGTACAGCCATGGGGAAAATTGGAGTGATTTAGAGAATCAAGAAGCAGAAGCATTTATTTCCTGCTTTGTTTCATTCTCTTTAAATTTCTTTTGATGTCTTTTGCTTTTCAAGTCTAATGATTAAGTATCTTTATCAGGAAATTTGTGATCAATATTTTTCTCTGATTTCAAGTTAGAACCTGCTACTGGAAGTTGTACCTTGAGTTCACCAATCACTTCATACTCCCTCAAGTTGTTAAAGCAAGAATTCTTAGCAACTCTGCTCCTAGTTTCAACCAGTGGCACTATTTGGTTAAATTTTAACTGAAGATGGAAAACTTGAATTTTCTGAGATAATTCATATATCCTGACAATCAGGAACTGTAGTTACTGTAATTATAGCCCTAGAGAATATATAATTCAAGTCATCTCTCCAATAACTAGCATCAACATACACTGTACTGTACTCTACACAAGGCAGGGTGGCCTTCCATCAGTAGAAGCTTCTCTCTTATTTCATAGATATCCGATTTACTTGGTTATCACACGCAACCTTACCAAATCATCCTGGGCCTCAGACAACTAAGGAAAAGAGACCATTATCTTAAACCTAAACATAATTTTTTTCTCTTTTTATTAGATCTCCCAGTTAGTAGTTTGTCTGGTATTCTTTGATTGAATTAGCCAGTTACTTCACTGATTGGTTTTGCAAATGCTCTAATGGTATTAGAGTTGCTCACGGATTCTAAAAAAGACTGAATATATTAGACTTACATCATCTTGGAGTATTTTGAAGAGCTCTGTAAAAATTAGTCTAACCTCTTAATCATAGATTCAATTTTAACAAATGTATTTGTTTTATAGCTTCTTTTCCTGTGTTAGCTTTCTCTTTGAATTTTTAAAATCCTGTATTCTATTTGTTACATCAAAATGAATCATTTAGTAAAACAAAAAACATAGCATGTGAATAAATGTGATTAAATAATCCACCTAATTATACATTATGTTCTTTAACTTATCAGTTGACATACTGAGGAGTAGATATAATCGTAGTGCATAGCACTTAAAATTCATATTTAAATATTATTTATCTTCTATGAAAATTTTATTCAAATGAATCCATTCATCCAACAACATTTAGTTTTAAATTTAATATACTCAAAGTAGGTGCTTTCACTATGTTTAGCTCTGGTGATACAAGAATGATGAAGTTACTGCGTCTTTCTTGTTGAGCTCTTAATCTAAATGCATTTTGAACCCCTAGGTTTATTGACTCAGGAGTCAGAGTGTTTGACACTGTCAAGTATTTTGACATTTCCTTTCACATGAATGTTCACTATTGAGTTAGTGATTATAGATTAATTTCAAGGAAGGGGACACATTTTAGAGTGTCTATGTTCCCATTTCTGTACCAATTCCATATATCTAATATCTTCTTTGGGCAAATAAAGTGACCAGGGACCATGATCTGTACTCATTCTTCAAGGTCAACCACATATATGAGTTAATATAAAGAGTTTTATTCCGCCATTTTTTTTCTTTTGAGGAAGTATAAGTTATGATGACAGTAAGGAGTCATTCTGGAAATCTTTCGGCTTTTATAACTATGCTACCTACGTTAGAGATACTTGATGAACAACCACCAAACCGTCAGCGCTTGATGTATGGATGTCGGTTTTTTTGTCATTATAGCAACTGCATCTTATCCACTAGTAATTTAACCCTGTAGTTATTTTAGTCTATCACCGGTAACAGCTGGATATACCTACCCTCTCTCTAGGTCACTGTAGTATGAGACTATAACAAAGGCAATATCATCAGTTTTCAAATAATGGTGGCTTACAGGAGAAAGTAATTATCTCTCTGCCTCAGGATTGGAATGAAACATTGTATTCAGACTTTAGTCAGGCTTTACATCCTCCGAAACAGTGTTGTATGTTTTGGAAAAGGAGATGTGAGAATTGAATTAAGGGGTAAAAAAGGAAATTGGATGTCTTTTTAGATTTCCTGAAGGCAGGTCTTTGGTGCTTTTATTGTTTTGGTATATAGTATTGTGATTTATTTCTTTTAATATACAAGGGCAAGACTATGTACCAAATCTAGGTACAAATTATTCTTGAATTAATCCTATCCCTATCCAGTAGTAATCATGAAGAGAAAGCTATAATTAAATTGAAAATCCATACAAGAAATAAAAGTTTTACATGTTAATGTCAATGTCAATATGTTAAAATTGCTTTTCGAAGCTTAGAATGTATTACTTCTCAAATATTTCATCCAAATACAGCTATCACATGTACACTTCGGTCGTCAAAAATAGCCCTAGTGTGCACCATAGGCCTGGATTTCATTGATCCTTCATGTTTCATCTTAGAAATTCTTGTGAATATTTCAGTGTAGCCTGTAAACATGTTTGACATAAATATAATGCATTATTCTTCAAATGGTATAGAATAATTGATGCTCCAAAAATATATGCCATTTTCTCTCTGTCTTCGCGTTTCCTCAGTTTGAGAACTTATTAATGATATCAAACTAATTTCTGTTAACCCCAGTTTTAAATATTCTGAATTGAATGTTGAAGATACTTTGTTAGTTTTCTTATATTTCATTTCAGTATGTACTTATTTAACATTTTTCATGGTAAAATGTTTCTTTGATTCTATTCTGTTTATAATATTGACTCTAAATTTTAAAATTCCTGTGAGGAATAGACACTCACAAAACTCCACTAAAGGAGATATAACATACTTGAAGATTGAGAAGGTTTGCTACAAACTAATGCAGTTTCAAAAAAACAGCCACATTTGATTTGTGTAAACATTAGTATTTTTTACCTTTTTCCTGCTTGTACATTCCATAAAATATTTTGGAAGATGTGTGGAATATCTAAATAAAGTTCAAAAATTGAATGAAAAATATATTTTCTATTTCTATCAATAATATACAATACAAATTAGTTTCCATATCTTCTATCAATCATTTTAGTTACTTTAATTTCTAATATTCTATTACACCAATCTAAGGAACGTTTCAAATTACTGCATTTAAGTTATTGATATCCAAAACTCCTGATAGTAGACTCTCAATCAATATTTCTCTAAATTTAGACTAAAAAATTATCCTAATATTATATTGATTTCTAAATGAACTTAGTAGATTGATTTATTTCAGCTTTAAATAAATGCAGTTGTTAGTTTAATGTTAAAATTTCCGTTTACTAAATCGTTAATTGTTAATGCTAAAAAATAATAATCACGATGAATAAAGAGCAGGTTACTTTTTATTGATCAGGGAATTAAGAAAAATAACCTGTAATTCATGAGAGTATACAATGAAAGGAGAAAGAGATCACACAATTAATCACATAATTGATGTAATTATTCATGGCCCAACTGATGGTATTGTTTTATATTCTTTAAAACTCAGGATCATTTTATTATTTGAAAACTTTTAAAAGGAAAAGCTAGGGACTTTTATACCAACGAAAGAATCCTGTAATCACTTTCCAGCTTCATCGTTCTTATATCTTACTAGTTATTCTTTCTCAATTTAACAAAAGGATCTCAGAATTAGAGATGCTTCCAGCCTTATCAGAGTCCTTACAGATGCTAATGAATGAATATGACACCTTTTGAACCTGTAATATAATTTAACACTGTGTATTCTTCATTGCAGACAAAACTTGGATGCATACGCCTGAAGCTTTATCAAAACATTACATTCCCTATAATGCAAAGGTAAAATGGTTCCTATGATATTATTGAATTTTATTTTGTTATAGTATTATTACTAAGTCATGGTTGATCTTAGAAAGATTGCTTATGTATTGGCATTTCCTAGTAGATGATCTCTGAAAAAATTTGCATAAATAAAATAATTTTATAGTGTACAGCATGGGAAGTTATTTTTCTGTCCAAATAAGTGATTTTTTTTTTTTTTTTTTACAAAAAGGAGTATCCTTGATAATTTCTGTTTAAGTCATGCATGAATTTTCTTCAAATGATTTTGGCTATTGTTAAAATTTTTTGCAGTACATGGCTTGTAGAAAATTAAAAAACTCAACAAATCCACTTCCTTTAAAACATTTTACTGTTGCATTATGCAGACAAATATAAAAGCTAACCTGGAAATAAGAGAAATGAGCTACAATTTTAATGAATGTAATGAGCATCAAAAAAGAGACAAACAAAACTTAAACTATTAAGAAAACACAGAAAAAAGCTCAAGCGTATATATTTTTGTGAACCCTTTGTTCAGTTTGCTGTATTCTAATAGAGAAATAGAAACAATCTGTACTCCATGTCGGCAGAAATTTGATTCATTGTTGTAAAACTGGGCAAATAAATGAATGCAATTTATAGAAAAGTCTTTAAAGAAAGGTATTATTTTATAATTAGCACCAAACCTGAAATAGATTTCGGAGAAATCTGAGTCTAAATTTAGAAGAGACAGAAATGAATTAAAGAGTTAAGTTTGGGAATACGAGAATGGGTGAGAAGTAAGCAACTGACCTTTGGGGACTGCACAGGGAAAACAGAAAGTGATAAAATTATTTTTAGAAGAGAACTTGAGGGTTTATGGATTACTAAACTATATACTGGGATATAATGAGATTAGGTCTGAGGAATTATTTCAGGAAAATGAAGAGAATATATTTATTGAACCAAAAGTCAATATGGTTTAATAGGGAACCTCTGGAAGGCCGCTCTGAGTCTAAACCAGCAGGAAGCAGCGTTGGCAGGCGGTCAGGACGTTCTCCCAGAGCCGGTGCTCAGCAGTGAGATTTGTACAGGGCAGCGACTATATGTTAATTCTTGTTGACTTCGCAGAAAAGAAAATGCTCCAAAATGCTTTCTGTGGAAAACTGATGTACTTGAAATCACTACAATGCTTATGAATTTTTCTGTAGATTTAGCATAAGGATTGATTGCCGCAATTTAGCGTGAAAAGTTTCATTCACTCAATGGGAAAAGTTGAGTTAATATCTCTCTCTTCCACAGATTGTCTTCATATTAGCTATTGAGGAACTATATAGAAAAAATTTAATCTAGAAAACCACTATTACATTAAAGTACATGCTCAGTTTTTGATAATATTATCACTCATAGTGGAATTATATCCTTTAAGTGAAACCACCACAGATTATTTTTATATATGATTGAAATGTCTCATTTTGAAAAACTGGTTTATAAAGGGTTGAAAGATTCTAATTAGAACTACCTTTAACTTTAGCTCTGTGGGTTGTGTCAGTGGAGATCGGCTTGTCTATGCGCAGAAGTTTCCTGGGCTCATTCACGGGTGCAGAAGAACTCTAAGACATCCCACACGAAGTAAAGGGCAGAGAGACATCTTCCAGACAGGGGTCAGTAAGACATGGAAGAGCAGGCTGTTTAGTCTATTCTAAGATGGCCTCTTGAGTGACAGTGTATGTCATGTGTACCAAATTATGTTAAAATTAATTGAAGAACATTATTTTTTTCTGGATTCCCTTTGTTGTGGAACGTTTTAAATTGAACATTAATAGTTATTTTTGAAAATTTTCTATATCTCTTATTAGAGTACATGACTACCTTAGCACAACAGAAAAAAATACAGTCTCTAGAATTAGATTGCCTTGGTTTCTGTCTTGACCCCTAACATTGCTAGCTATGTGTCTTTGGGCAAATTACTTAACCTTTCTGTGTGTATGGTTATTGATCTGGAAATAGGGATAGCAGTGATTTCTCATTAGAGTTGCTATGGACATAAGGGTATTAGATAAGTATTAGAAGAGTATCTGGAATAAAATAACTACTCAATAAAGGTTAGCAATCATTAATTTATCTTTGTATTTATCACAGGACTTACCAAAGTGCCTCATAGTAAGTGTTCAGTATATATGTATTTGATGAATTAATGCATAATAACCTTTCCAAGGCAATTACAAAATCGTTACATTTCATTGAGCCCAAGTATATGCCAGCCACTGTGCTGGTGTGTTTTTACATGATCTCATTTAGTATTTCCCATGACCCAGTATGGTGATTATTAATCTTTACATAAGAGAAGGCTAAGGCTGAAAGATTAAGTAATTTGCTTATTATCACAAAGCTAGTAAGACAGAGCCAGACTAAAAAACTGAAGTCTATTTGACTCCAAAGGTTTGCTACTTTTGTGTATGTAATAACACTTGATTATTCATTCGTTCATTAAATTGCTATTATGTATAATGTGCTGTTGCTGAAACTTCACTGGATGTTGGTGAAGCTTCAGAGCTATATGACACATGGCTCATATTCTCATGGATCTTATTGTTATAGGGAGATATCATGCAAAAATAACTAACATAAAAGGCAGATCATGTTTTGTGCCATTCAAATGGCACTTAACAGAAAGCCATAGAGATTCAGAGAATAGAGTCTCTCCTGTTTTATGAAAGTGGGAGCAAGGTAGGATTTCCAAGGGTCAAAACCAGGGGTGGAATAACCAATTCAAGCTGAGACATCTGAAGGAGGATGAGGATTGTTAGTAAGGTCTAAGGCCCAAACCAAATGTGGCAGAAGTTGGGCTGGGCCATAAAATACTGATGATGGTAAAGAACTTTATCAGTCAGGATTCCATCTGAGAAACAGAACTAGTAGGATGTACATACACACACACATTTATTTCAAGGAATGGATTGCACAGTTGTTGGAGGGCTGACTAGGCAAGTCTGAAATCCGTATGGCAGGCCCTCAAGAAAGACAGGCTGGAAACCCTTGGGTGGGAGGTGACCATGGATGGAATTCCTTCTTCAGAGACACAGCAGTTCTGTCTCAGTTCTGTTCTTAATGCCTTCAGATTGGTTGTATCAAGCCCACCCAGATTATATGGGATGATCTCCTTTATGTAAAGTCAGCTGATTATAGATGTTAATCATATCTACAAAATAACTTCATGGCAACAACTAGGTTAGTATTTGATTGAATAACCAGATAGTGTAACCTGGCCAAGTTGACGCATGACACTGACCATCACAGGTACTAATGATGGACAAGGCCAAAAAGATAAATTGGGAAGGATTCGAATGGCAGGAGAGACAGTTTGAATAGTGAACTAATCAAATAGGATTTGGGGAAGATAAGTCTCTAGTGATCTGAAAGCTGATTTGGATCAACAGAGATAGGATGACATTAAATGTCTTAGGAAATTATTTTACTGGTCCAAGTGTGTAGTTGTCAGTTTATATAGGGTAGCAGATAAACATATAGTGGAAAATAAAGATGTGCTAAATATTCCACGGGAAGAATTGATGCAACAGAGGAATACTTTGTATGTGGGGAAAAAGAACAATATCCATTTTCATCTTAGCTAAAAGGGAGAATGATCATGCCATTAAAAGATTCCAATCGTTTCACTCATTTTTGGAACCCACTGGTTACAAATTAATCTGCTGAATTTAAGAGAGCTGTTTAAGAATTATTTCTCTCTTGGGAAATAATGTAATAACATTTACATTGAGATGTTTGCAGATTTTTTTTTTTGCTGAGGAAAATTTGCCCTGAGCTTATATCTGTTGCCAATCTGCCTCTTTTTTTACTTGAGGAAAATTAGCCCTAAGCCAATATCTGTGCCAGTCTTCCTATATTTTGTATGTGGGTCACTGCTACAGCATGGCTGACAAGTGGTGTAGGTCTGGGCCTGGGATCCGATCCTGTGAACCTGGGCCGCCACAGCGGAGCACGCCAACTTAATCACTACATCACATGGCCAGTCCCCAAGATGTTTTCAGTTTTAAAGTAATAGTTTTCTGCTTTAATGTTACAATTATTTTACCTTCTTTTTTATGACATATTTTAGTTCTACATTCTTTCATTTTATAGAAAATTCTATTTCAAAAATTCATGTTTAATATTCATACTGTGCCTGTTTTAGATCATATGTGGATATAAAATAATAGTTGGTTTCAAAAGTATTATTCTATGTAGAATTCATTAGTTTTTATTTTTTTTAATGAGCAGTGACAGCATTAATACTAGATCATTGGGAATTCTGCATATTATCCTGTGTACTCTGTAGTGATGCTTTTCAAACTGCAGGTTATGCTCCGTGAGAAAAATTGGATCATAAAATCAATGCAGTGCATCATGAGAGGCATGTATTTAAAGATGAAATAGAACAGAAGAGAAAAAGAAAAGAAATTTTCAGAATACATATAGTAAACATCAATCTATTCCATAAAATTGTGGTTCATAGTCGTAATAGTCTGAAGCCACTGCCTTTAAGCGGTAATCTGCCTTTAAATAGTACCAAAGACTTCACTAGATTTAATTAATTTAAATCATAAAATAGTGATAGTGGGGAGCTGCTTAAAAGAGCAATTAAATTTTTAATAGGAGAGATATCCACATGTAAGTTTAACCACATCCCCACTGAATATAACATCTTAAAATAATTTCTGAAATATGCATATAAACATAGTAGGAAAATATAGTAAAATGTAAATATAGGTTCATTTATGTGCTCTTTCATTCACACATGTGCTTATTCATTTGAATTCAGCTCCTAATATATGCCATCCCTCCTGAGACTCACATATAATAAGCAAATTAATGCTTTTTTTTTTTGAGGGAGATTAGCCCTGAGCTAACATCCATGCCCATCTTCCTCTACTTTATATGTGGGACGCCTGCCACAGCATGGCTTGCCAAGAGGTGCGTTGTCTGCACCGGGATCCGAACCGGTGAATCCCGGGCCACCGAAGTAGAACGTGCGCACTTAACCGCTGTGCCACTGGGCCAGCCCCAATAATGCTTTTTTGAGAGACACCTGATAAGAAAATAATAAGTATATTTTTATTTGTTAATAGAATATTCACTAGCATTATTTATATAGTATCTTATAGTACATAGTGTGTGTATATATATATATATATATATTAGTATATATAATGTAGTATTAGCACAATATTTTATTTATTAACACAGTGTTCCAGGCTGTAATAACTGCAATGGAGAAAAATAAAGCAGGCTGTTGAGACTGGGAAAAGGAAGAAAGTGAGTGCCACGTTACCTAAAGTGGTCAGGGAAGACCTCTGAGCAGGGCAGAGGCCTAAAGGAAGTGAGGGAGTGAGGCACGGGACTGGATGGGAGAAGAGTATTCCAGACACAGCTAGTAGGTGCAAGCTGGGACCATGCTTGCCTAGTCAAGGACCAGCCTGGGGCCAGGGTGGTTGGAACACAGAGAAGTAGAGAAAATATAATATAAAGGCACCCGTGGAGTAGAGTGGGGGTGGGGGAGGGGGGTGTCTTGTAGTTCTTGCTGGGCCCGTTAGCCACTGTAAAATTTGAGAAGCCCTCAATTTAGAGAGTTTTGAGAGAAAGAGTGACAAGACCTGAGACACATTTTTAACAGGAATTAGCTGCCAGGAGGCAACAGCATGCACACATTGGAAGTCTGGGGCAGGAGTGCAGGCAAGGAAGGTGTGTTGTGACTTGCAGCTGAGTAGGAGCTGAGGGAGAGAAGTAGTGGGCGTGTGAGTATGTTTTGAAGATAATGCTGACAGGATCTCTAGATGGATTGTGTCGACGAAAATAGTCCATAACCAATCTATAAATGAAAATTTGGGTGAGTTTATTCTGAACTGAAATCTGAGGACCATAGCCCGGGGCCTTTCTTCCTGAAGGAAGAAAGGGCACCAAAGAAGTGACGTATACAGAGTGGTTATATACCCCCAAACAGGACATTTCGCATATGATTGAAATGTCCCTCCCACAATAGTCACAAGATTGCCCTGTTGGCACAGCGCTTGATGGACACAGAAGGTAGTGGGTCTGCTATCTTGGTAGGCATAGCAGGAGGCAAGTCTATTGTCTCGAGCTGGGTGGTTACAGGTGAGCGCAGCAATCAGTTCCTAGCCTAAGGAAAGATGCTTAATCCTTAAGGAAATGCCAACTTTGGGAGGGGGAGGGAAGTTGCACCTTAATCTCAAGGGCCTTTGTTCTTTCCATAGGGGATATCTAAAGCAGATATACAATGCATGCTCAACGGCCTTGGTCAGGTCCTTTTGGAAAGACAAGGTGAGGCCGAATTAGGTTTATACCAAATGGCTTCCCTGGGGAGAAAGAATAGGCACGTGAAACAAAGAATTTTGGAAGAAAACTAAATAGATGATGACCAACAAAATAAAATATGAATGTCAAAGAGAGGTTTAAAAACAAAGATTGTTATGTTTTAATGATTTCTAAAGGTAGCAGAGTTTCAAATGTGAAACATGCATTGTTTGCCACCAGATGTGTTTGATGAGAAAGAAGGTTTGACTGAGCTGAATCTTCAGATCTTCCTGCCTCAGTGAGTTGTGTGGTTACTAGCCATCCTTTCTCAACCTTCACAACCTAATCTTCCTCAACATTTATATCCTATAAGCTTTTATTGGGCCTCAAAAAGCAACAAAGAACACACAAAGAAACAAAACCCAGACAGAATCTCAGATATGACAGTAAGTGGTTAAAACTTGAGGATTCTAACCTTGGTAGTTGATATCCCCATCTTAGCCACTTACATTTGAAACTTCTAGCTAAACCTGTTCAGTAGTCATTGATATAGGGAAATCAGAACCTAGCAGCACCCCACGAGAGAACACTTCCATTGACACTACCAGAATTTTATATCTAGGTTCAAATTCCAGCTCCCATAGCTGAATTACATAACTTTTCTATCCTTGAGTTTTCTTATTTGTAGAATGAGATTAATGATTGTACCTGCCTCAATGGATTGTTATGAGATTTAAATGAGTAAATATATTAAAAAACCCTCAGACCAATGTCTTTCATTAAAAGCTTATTATTATTAAAATCTTTATTGTAGAGAATGTCTTGTCAACTCTAGAGATGTACTAGTTATTATCATCTCTTGAGAATAATTTAGCATTTGCGCTACTAACTGAAAAACAGAACAAACTTTCCTAGAGTATGTGTCAGGGATTGTATCTTTTCTGTTTACATCAGAAACAGGGAGGCCAGCCCAAATAGCTGCAGGGGCAGCCTGAGAGTTTCAGTGGGGAGGGAATGGCTTTTCCTGCAAGCACGGCAGGAGACTCAATACCTCCCACCAAGTAGGTTTACACACAAGAGAAGGCTTTGATTGTTGAAGAAAAATACCATTGTAATCATGCATTCCTATTACCTTTAGTTTTCAACAACTTGCTCCAAATCTGGAACAAGATGTTAATGCAAAGATTATCTTGGCCTTAAGATCAAATATAGAAATATAAGGAAATGGAGTTTTATAAGTAAGAAGCTAATGAAGAGAGACAGTTGCAACATTATGTGGCCTAATGAGTCATGGTAAAGAAAGCTTTTAATATAAATCATTTTACTAATGCCTCTCAAATTATTTTTGGTGAATATATGATAAATTACCTTTCAATGAAATGTTAATATTGGTTTATGACTTAGGAGAAAATGTGGGTCTTAGAAGTAAGTGATATCTACAGCTGTGTCAAAAAAAAAAAAAAAAGGAAATCAGCAAAGAAAACATATTCTAACTGAACCCTGTGGAATCATTAAAAGTTGGGCGAAAGGTACTTCTCTGTAACCATGAGATGCATTGCTAAAACATCCAAAATGGTGTAGACTTCCAAATTCATAAGATTCTTTAAAGCAGCTTTGTACTAGCAGCAAACATAAGCATTTGCCAATTTTGCTGGTTTTGGATACCAGGGGGAATGTAAAAAACATGAAGAGCTCAACTGCGTTCCATATAATTCATTTCAGTTGTTCAAAAATGAGTTTTTAGTTAATCTCAAAGCAAAGGAACCACTCAAAAAAATCAATTTTATGTAGAGCCGTTTAAAAAAGTTTTCTTAGATTTTAGAAGTGGTCTCAATAATGCAAATATATACAACTTACAGTCATTCCAAACATTTTAAAATTGAAGAATGAGCATATAAATTGAACCTTAACTGTCATTTTCTCCAATTAAAAAATGATATATACTATCATATATATTGATTCTGCATCTGTAGCCGTTTGAAAATGTCCTTTTATATGCCAAAGCAATACTGACACGTATTTAGAAGGAAATTAGAAGCTATAAAATGTTATTTTTTCATTACCTTCTTTAGAGTGGGAAGCTATAAGCATTTTTTATGCTAAACAATGTGAAAACAAATAAGAACATAGTAATAACTGGCAGTTTGTTGAGTTGTGACTTTGTTTTGGAAAAAGAGAAATGACAATAAATACTTAACATTACTAACCTCACAATTCTTCAGATGCATTAAAAAAAAATTTAATTTCTAAAAAAAATATGCCTATTTTAAAGAAGATGCTTAGTTCTCCCCCCACCCCACTAGGTTTTTCCTGGTAACTGAAATAGTTATTAAACATAATTTTGAAGGCCATCATCATTGTAAACTATTATTCTACACATATGAGAATGTTCTAAAAAAGTGTAATGTAGCTGCTAGAAAGTACTGAATAGAAACTAAAAACTTCAAATTAATTATTCTTTATAACATTTTACTACAGACTACAGTGTCTTTTTTCTTAAAAAAAAAAAAGACGTCTGTTACAGATTCAAAGACTTTTAGTGTTGAAAGGACTTTGGGACTCATTTATTCCAACTCCATCATTTTCTTGATAAAGTAAATTGAGGCCCAGAGAGGTTAAGTGCTTTGCTCAAGCCTACACAACAAGATACTAGCAAAATTAGGTCTAGAAATCAAGTCTCCTATTCAACATCCATTTTTCTTTCCATTGTAATATACTGTTTCCAATTTTAAAGAGGTTGATCTGCGTAGCCAGTCAATGAATGAACCCAAAGACAAAATAGAATATGTATATATGTCTGCCTTTCATATATATGTGAAGTTGATTTGTCTCTGGAGTTCTGTCTATTAGTTGAGTCTTTGGACATCATTTAAAACCAGCCAGGAGTTTGACAGAGATGTGAGCAAAGCAGACTAAATAAAGTCTACATATTTGCATCCCTAACAGAGAGTCCACAAAGTCCAAGCTTTTGTAAAGTATTTTATTTCCCTTATTCTGCCTTGCTGAATGATATTTCTATTAGTATTATAATCCCTGAATAAAAATGCTTTGCTGTTATCTATGTCTTTCAACACTTCTTCAGCTTAAGAGCACTTACTTATAAATGGGGAATTTTCTGAATGTTTGATACATTTATTTCATATTTCTATGTGGATATGTTTGGTACTATGTGAAATAATGAGAAAGCTTGTCATAGCCAAAGAACGTTTGTGAAAAAGGAAAAGTCTGATTTGTTCTCCAAGAGGTTAAGCAGTAGCATTCTGCAGCCTAGAATATGAAACTTGGGGATCTGAGCAGAAAGGACACGGCAGGGGTCAGGGGGGAGCAGCCATGTTTGAAAAAGGTAAAAAAAAATTAATGTTTTATCAAGATCATTTCAGTGGCAGTTTTGATGAATAACTAAAATAAGCAAATGTGTAATAAAGGAAAATTACCAGAAAGGGGAGCGTTTTGGAAAAGGGGCGGAGCAAAATGGCAGGGTGAGCTGACCCAGGACTCTCTCCCCTCCAAAATACAACAAAGGAGTGGGAAAACTGAATTTCAGAGAATAAATCTAATGCCAACACATTAGAGACCTACAATACCAAGAAGGCAGAGAACAGAGACCTTGCTGCTGGCCTCGGAGAAGCTGGAATGGGGTAGGAGAGAACGTCGCTCCCTCCCCTAGAGTCTGCGATCCCTGCTGCATGGGTCCGGGAAGGAGTTGGGGAGGGGCCACACGACAGGGGGATCATCCAGGACTCCTGCCACTGGTACAGTGGAAACCCGCTGATGGGGGAAAGCTTCTGTGCCCAGGGACCCCATAAACCCAGGGCCTTGGGAGACCAGAGAACAGAACTGATCCGAATCCAGATCAGCATGCGAGAAAAGCAGCCCCTCCCTCACAGAAAAGCTCACTGGGCGCCGCCATCTTTCCCGAAGGCGGAGAGCTCAGAACACCTGGCTCTCGACACTCATCTAGTGGCAACAGGCTGTAACTTCAACCGAATTCTACCACCATGCGAAAAAACCACTCCTCTACCATCCAGCAATTTATAAAAGCACCAGACTAGAAGGAAAACAATAAAAACATATAATTAAGTCCTGAGGACTTGGAATTAAGTAAACTAAGTAACAATGAGTTCGGAGCAGCTGTAATCAAAAAACTCAATGAGGTAGAGAGAAAGATAGAGAAACAAGCCAATGAGTTCTGGAGTTACTTCACAAAAGAGATTGAAACTATAAAGAAGAATCAAACAGAATTACTAGAGATGAAAAACACAATGGACCAGATGAAACAGAATACAGATTCCCTGAATGCCCGTGTAGACACCATAGAAGAGCAAATTAATGTAATTGAAGATAGACAGGCTGAATGGCTCCAGACAGAGGAAGAAAGAGAACTAAGAATTAAAAAAAACGAGGAAAATCTCCGAGAGATAGTGGATTCAATGAGGAGTAAGAACTTAAGGGTCATAGGAATTCCTGAGAACGTGGAAAAGGAAAATGGAGCAGAAACTGTGCTTAATGAAATTATAGAAGAGAACTTCCCAAGTCTAGGGATTGACAGAGAAATGTGTGTAGAGGAAGTTTTCAGATCTCCTAGATATGTCAGTGTAAAAAGACCTACTGCAAGGCACATAGTAGTACAAATGGCAAGAAGGAAAGACAAAGAAAGAATACTCAGGGAAGCAAGAAAGAAGAGAATAACCTACAAAGGAGCTCCTATCAGACTTTCAGCGGATTTCTCTACAGAAACCTTACAAGCTAGGAGAGAATGGAGTGACAGATTCAAAGCTTTAAAAGATAAAAATCTTCAGCCTAGAATACTCTATCCAGCAAGAATTTCCTTCAGATATGAAGGAGAAATTAAATCTTTTCCAGACAAACAAAAGTTAAGGGAATTTGTAACTAAAAGCCCTCCACTGCAAGAAATCCTCAAGAAGGCTCTCATACCTGAAAAAAGAAAAAAGGGAGAAAGGGGTCACAAACCACAGACTAGGGAGACTGATGGATAGAACCAGAACAGGATAGCAAATATTCAACTAGAGCATTAGGGTAAAGGTAAGGAAACTACCAAAGCAAGGACGATTGTATCACTCTAACTACAAATTCATAACACGAGTTGGAATAAGAAATGAAAATAATTATTTAGGAGGGGAAGAGCAAAGGGTCTAAATCAGTATAGGCCAAGTAAGTAAGAGACCACCAGAGAATAGACTATATTATACATGAGAGTCTAAATACAAACTTCAGGGTAGCCACTAAACTAAAAAACAGAACAGAGCCACAAAACATAAATAAGGAAAAATCTAAGAAACCCAGCATAAGAAATTACCGTATTAAATGGGTAGGCTAAAGCGCACAGGAAAAGAAATGCAGGAAAACAAGATAATGAGTGACAGATTGACAGCATTAAGTCCACGTGCATCAATAATCACTCTCAATGTAAACAGATTGAACTCTCCAATAAAAAGACACAGAGTGTCAAAATGGATTAAAGAACAAGATCCAACAATTTGTTGCCTCCAGGAAACACACCTCAGCCCCAAGGACAAACACAGGCTCAGAGTGAAGGGGTGGAAGACAATACTTCAAGCTAATAGCAAGCAAAAGAAAGCAGGTGTTGCAATTCTTATAGCAGACAAAACGGATTTCAAAATAAGGCAGGTAAAGAGAGACACAGAGGGACAATATATAATGATCAAAGGGACACTTCATCAAGAAGAAATAACGCTTATAAATATCTATGCAGCCAACAAGAATCACCAAAGTTCATAAAGCAACTATTAACAGACCTAAAGGAAGATGTTAAAATCAACACAATAATAGTAGGAGACCTCAACACCCTACTCACATCAACGGACAGATCATCCAGACAGAAAATCAACAAGGAAATAGGAGCTAAATGAAAAACTAAAACAATTGGACTTAATAGATATATATAGATCACTCCATCCTAAAACAGCAGAATACACATGCTTCTCAAGTGCACATGGAACATTCTCAAGGATAGACCATATGCTGGGAAACAAGGCAAGCATCTACAAATTTTAAAAAATTGAAATAATAACAAGCATCTTCTCCAATCATAATGCTATAAGGCTAGAAATTAATTACAAGAAAAAAGCTGAGAAAGGCACAAAGATGTGGAGACTAAACAACACACTACTGAACAAGCAATGGATCATTGAAGAAATTAAAGAAGAAATCAAAAAATACCTGGAAACAAATGAAAATGATAACATGCCATACCAACTGATATGGGATACAGCAAAAGCTGTATTAAGAGGAAAATTCATCACAATACAGGCACATCTTAACAAACAAGAAAAATCCCAAATAAGCAATCTTAAACTACACCTAACTGAACTAGAGAAAAAAGAACAAATAAAGCCCAAAGTCAGCAGAAGGAGAGAAATAATAAAAATCAGAGCAGAAATAAATACTATTGAAATGAAAAAGGCAATAGAAAGGGTCAATGAAACAAAGAGCTGGTTCTTTGAGAAGATAAATAAAATCGACAAACCCCTAACCAGACTTACAAAGAAAAAAAGGGAGAAAGCTCAAATAAATAAAATCAGAAATGAAAGAGGAGAAATAACAACAGACTCTGCAGAAATACAACGGATTATAAGAGAATACTACGAAAAACTATATGCCAACAGAACGGATAACCTAGAGGAAATGGATAAATTCTTGGACTCCTACAATCTCCCAAAGCTCACTCAAGAAGAGGCAGACAATTTGAACAGACCAATCACAAGGAACGAGATTGAAATAGCAATCAAAAACATCCCAAAGTATAAAACCCCAGGACCAGATGGCTTTCCTGAGGAATTCTACCAAACTTTCAGAGAGGATTTAATACCCATCCTTTTCAAGCTATTCCAAAAAATTAGTGAGGATGGAACACTTCCTAACACATTCTATGAGGCCAACATCACGCTGATACCAAAACCTGACAAAGACACCACGAAAAAAGAGAACTATAGGCCAATATCACTGATGAACATAGATGCAAAAATTCTAAACAAAATTTTGGCAAGCAGAATTCAGCAATTCATCAAAAGAATCATACATCAGGATCAGGTGGGATTCATACCAGGATCACAGGGATGGTTCAACATCTGCAAATCAATCAACGTGATACACCACATCAACAAACTGAGGAATAAAAACCACATGATCATCTCAATAGATGCAGAGAAGGTGTTTGACAAGATCCAACAGCCATTTATGATAAAAACTCTGAAAAAAATGGGCATAGAATGAAATTACCTCACATAATAAAGGCCATATATGACAAATCCATAGCCAACATCATACTCAATGGGCAAAAACTAAATGCCATCCCCCTGAAAACAGGAATGAGACAAGGATGCCCTCTATCACCACTCTTATTTAACAGAGTACTGGAGGTCCTGGCCAGAGCAATCAGGCAAGAAAAAGGAATAAAAGGAATCCAAATAGGGAGGGAAGAAATGAAACTCTCGCTGTTTGCAGATGACATGATCTTATATATAGAAAACCCCAAAGAATACATTGGAAAACTATTAGAAGTAATCAACAACTACAGCAAAGTTGCAGGGTACAAAATCAATTTGCATAAATCAGTAGCATTTCTATATTCTAATAATGAACTAACAGAAAAAGAACTCAAGAACACAATACCATTCACAATCGCACCAAAAATAATAAAATACCTCGGGGTAAATTTAACTAAGGAAGTGAAGGACCTATATAATGAAAATTACAAGGCCTTTCTGAGAGAATTGGCTGACGACGTAAGGAGATGGAAAGACATTCCATGTACATGGATTGGAAGAATAAACATCATTAAAATGTCCGTTCTACCTAAAGCAATCTACAGATTCAACGCCATCTCGATCAGAATCCCAATGCCATTCTTTACAGAATTAGAACAAAGAATCCTAAAATTCATATGGGGCAACAAAAGACCCCGAATTTCTAAAGCAATCCTGAGAAAAAAGAACAAAACGGGAGGCATCACAATCCCTGACTTCAAAACATACTACAAAGCTACAGTAACCAAAACAGCATGGTACTGGTACAAAAACAGGTGCACAGATCAATGGAACAGAATTGAAAGCCCAGAAATAAAACCACACATCTATGGACAGCTTATCTTCGACAAAGGAGCTGAGGGCATACAATGGAGAAAAGAAAGTCTTTTCAACAAATGGTGCTGGGAAAACTGGAAAGCCACATGTAAAAGAATGAAAATTGACCATTCTTTTTCACCATTCACCAAAATAAACTCAAAATGGATCAAAGACCTAAAGGTGAGACCTGAAACCATAAGGCTTCTAGAAGAAAACGTAGGCAGTACACTCTTTGACATCAGTATTAAAAGGATCTTTTTGGACACCATGTCCTCTCAGAGAAGGGAAACAATAGAAAGAATAAGCAAATGGGACTTCATCAGACTAAAGAGCTTCTTCAAGGCAAATGAAAACAGGATTGAAACAAAAAAACAACCCACTAACTGGGAAAAAATCTTTGCAAGTCATATATCTGACAAAGGCTTAATATCCATAATATATAAAGAACTCTCACAACTCAACAGCAAAAAATCAAACAACCCAATCAAAAAATGGGCTGGAGACATGAACAGACATTTCTCCAAAGAAGATATATGGATGGCCAATAGGCACATGAAAATATGCTCATCATTGCTGATAATCAGGGAAATGCAAATCAAAACTACACTAAGATATCACCTTACACCCATTAGAATGACAAAAATATCTAAAACTAATAGTAACAAATGTTGGAGAGGTTGTGGAGAAAAAGGAACCCTCATACACTGCTAGTGGGAATGCAAACTGGTGCAGCCACTATGGAAAACAGTATGGAGATTCCTCAAAAAATTAAAAATAGAACTACCATACGATCCAGCCATCCCACTACTGGGTATCTCTCCAAAGAGCTTGAAGTCAGCAATCCCAAAAGTCCTATGTACCCCAATGTTCATTGCAGCATTATTTACAATAGCCAAGACATGGAAGCAACCTAAGTGCCCATCAACAGATGAATGGATAAAGAAGATGGGGTACATATATACAATGGAATACTACTCAGCTGCAAAACAGAATGAAATCATTCCATTTGCAATAACATGGATGGACCTTGAGGGAATTATGTTAAGTGAAATAAGCCAGCTAGAGAAGGATAATCTGTGTATGACTCCACTCATATGAGGAATTTAAAAATGTGGACTAAGAGAACAGTTTAGTGGATACCAGGGGAAAGGTGGGGTTGGGGGTGGGCACAAAGGGTGAAGTGGTGCACCTACAACACAAATGACAAACATTAATGTACAACTGAAATTTCACAAGATGGTAACCTATCATTAACTCAATGAAATAAAAAGTAATAGCTGTCACATATAGGATTCACTATGCGCCAAACTATTCTAAACACTTCAATATATTAACAATTTAATTCTCCCAATGAGTCAATGAGATCAGTCTAGTATTATTCCCATTTTACAGATTAGAAAACTGAAACACAGAAAGATTAAGTAACTTGCTAAAAATCTTACAACTTACAAATAGTAGAAGCAGGACTCAAATCCAGGCATTTTGTCTCCGAAATCTGAACTCTTAATATCAAACTGACTCTGCTGTTATACATATTGCATAAAATAGGGGATGGTCATTGATAGTAGTAATGATAATGCCTTCAGCAACAATGACAACATACATTCTGAGGCCCAGTGGCATCTTCAGGGGAGAATGAAGATGTTATGGTCTCTTAAACTAATGAAAATAAACATTTCATGATCTAAGACTTCATATATGCTGCCAATGGCACAGAAATGACACTTCTGATCCCTTCTTCCTTATCATCTACCCATTTTCAGAAATATCACCTTCATCATGACTATCCAAAACTAAATTAATGTTTTCCCTGTCTCACGGTCTAGGGTTATAAAAAAAAAGGGGGGGGGGGGGAGCGTGTTTTGAATGAGGACCTGAAAGAAATGAGAAATGAAAATGGAGAGGAAGGGCTTGTTATGGGAGGTAATATGGAGCAGGAAGCACCAGAGTTTGGGAAATTATTTAGATGTAAACATCAGATCAGTATTATCAATGAGTCATCTGGTTGCATTTCAAATGTTGATTAGAAAGATATTAGGTGTAAGAAAGTTGCCTCCAGAGTTCTCTCTTTGTCATTTGATTTGGGTGCTGTGAGAAAAGGCATGTGGCCAGGTCACTTCAGAGATAAAATCTCTTTCAAGACAGACCAAGATCCCAGCTCACTGTGTTCTTACATTTTAGGACACATTTGGAGGAAGTAATCTTTCATCCCTACAAAATATGTACATAAATACATATATTTTAAATCAAACTGAAGTCATTTTTGTCTTTCTTCTAATCTTATGAACTATGGGAAACTTCATCTCCAGAGCAGTTATGCATATTTTTACATTTAAGAATGGTCTCCTGTTGTGTGTCTATTTCTTCAGTTGCCAAAAAAGTGTTTATCATCTTCCCTTTTTTCTTCCTGCTGGAACTCAGTGATTCCTTTTTCGAACCTTTAAAAATTGTATTCAAAAAGGTAAAAGCAGAGTCCTGTGTCAGTCTTTATATCAGATAGTGTTGGAGCGCCTCCTTTCTCTGTAACTTGCGTAGTTGTGGATAGCAAAGCAGTAAAAAGAAAGGCCACAGAGGAGTTAAAGATTTGGTATGGTTTATGCAATAAACCATAGTCTGAGAAAAGATGCATCTCAAAGTATAGTGAACAGAGGACAAAGCATAGAAGGAATTGTTCTAATAATAGGTCTGCACTGTATTGTTTTCTAAGAAGAATAACTGTATTACTTTGTAAACATGATATATGCTAATTATGAAAATTCAAGCTGTACAGAAAAGCACAGAAGTATGGAAATCAACACATTTCTCAAAACCCCACCAGGCAGAAATAACCTTGTGTGAACTTTTGGTTAACAGTAGTCCAGGCATCTCTCTTGGACAAATGCACATGCAAGAATAGATATATGGATAAAAATTTATATTCAACAATACAGAAACAACTCTATACCAATAACTTGTAAGCATTTTACATCTATCATCTCATTTAATCTTCACAAATGCCTAGTGAGATTGGGACTATTCGTTTCCCCAATTAAACAGTGAAATCGTAGCCTTAAACTGCAAATAGTTAACTAGTTACGAAAAGTGAGGCTGAGAATGGATAGATAGTTAAGAAGAATTAACTTTATAAGAAGGAAATTATAACGTGCGTGCTATTTTACAGTAGAAAGCATTGAACTTGACTTGAATTTAACAGCAGAAAAAACGTTGGAATGAATCAAAGGAGGTACTAAATTTCAGATACATATGTCTTTGCCAAAAGGCATATTAGTTCCTAAAAGATTGCTCTAGGGTTAAAGGAAGACGATTATGAAAGTCATTAAGTGTTTGGCCTGCGCATGGTTTTCCTTCACAGCATGGTTTGGTGTTTGACAGTGTGTATATATGAATGATGAGGTGAATAACCTACTTACATTTCCTACTCCCGGCATGCTCCACTTCCCAGTTTTTGTTGCTTGTTCAGTTTTACTTGCCAAGATTTGCAACATTTAAATTTTGTTCTGAAACTATAATTCCCCCAGTAGTTTAATCTTAATTACATATTGAAATGGATTCAGATCACCAAGACTCCATTTACCATTTCCTCTCTACTCCTGAGATCTTTATTTGGTGTCGACTTTCCTCTTCAAAAACTTTTTCAAAAAGATCTCAGCAGCTCCAGTATTTGGTGTGGTATTTCACATTTGAGAATGTGAAATATCATGTAGATATCATCTTAGATCTCTCTTCGTAGCCTATCATCTTAGATGTTTCTTTCCCTCCGAACATTAGTCTCTGATGCACAGTCTTCCCTCATTCTACTGTTGAGAAAATAGCTGAATTCACCTCACTTTCCCCCTGGCAGTTCTCTTACTTTTTCCTGTATGGATGCCTGAGACTTCATTCTTCATCATTAAATTTTAATAACATAACTTATGGGCCTGATTTAAGTCTCAGCAAACATCTCAAATGCCTTGGAACCAGAAGTCCTCAACTCTATTGGGAAGGCTACTCAGGAGAAATGAGGAGAAAATGAGGCCTATGTTCTTCAAAATGTAACAACAAAGTCACTTATTCAGAGAAATATATAAAGTGATTAAGGGTTATTATGCTGTTAGTCAACAGAAGCAACAGTTTTGGATCAGGCAAGGCTGTGTGCTATAATCAAAAGAGCACTGCGCTTTGGAGTCTCATAGAAATGAGTCGAAAGCAGACTGTACAACTTAATGGCAAGCCTCGTGTTTAGCTCAGTTTTCACATCTATAAAATGCACATGATACTTTCCTTATAAGACTTTTGTGACAGTTAAACGAGACAACATCTGCACAGTTCCTGGCACGTGGTTGGTGCTCACTAAATGTTAGTTTTTCTCTTTCAGATATGCCTACATTTAACAAAGATTCGATATAACGTTGTTCCTTTGGGAAAAAAGCTTCCACAGTTTCAAACAACCAATTTAACAGATTGTAGTTTTTAGAATACAGCACATTCATTAGTGATTAGTTTCTGATTCTTTGCGTGTTTGAATAGCATGACTATTCCAAGATTCAGTGTTATGAAATAGTAGAAGCAAGTTGAATAGACTTGCACAGTCCCCTCTCTCCCTGCCCTGTCTCTCAGGGAGATTTTATCGGTGATGGAATTATTCTCGAATGATGATAGGCAAGGCAGCAATGGTTAATTACTTCCTAGGAGATTTAGAGTCAGAGAAGCATAAATCAGGCCCCCAGACTCTGCAGGTTCAGATAAGAAGTGGTACCCTGGGCAGCAAGCATACAGCGAAGGAGCTTGATCTGCCTTTAGTTGATCCCCAGTTATAATCCTAAATAATTAAAGCTGAATCTCTAGCTCTGTCAGGTTTTGCATTTATTTCTGAGGATTACCACACCACTTACTCGGTTACAAGTCTGTTTTTATTGCTCATTAGAAAGGTATTGCTCCAGGCTTGCTCACACCAACATTTGCCGAAGTGACAGAATAAAAACACAGCAAGTTTTACAAGCAGAAGAGCTATTTCCGTTTGCAAATATTCAGACTAAATAATATGCTACAGGAACTGTTGGGGGAAAATGAGTAAGACTGAATATGCTCAAGCATTGCCAGGAGAAACACGTCAATAAATTTAATTTTTTAAAAAAGTGTGTGGAAAGAGTGAGAAAGCAACAGCTAAATAATTTAAGAAATGAACTTAGAATTCTATGGAAGACTTTATGTGTTTTTGTGTGAATGTGGCAATAGCGATTTAAAATAGTAAATCAAGTATTATAATCAATAAATTTGTCCTTTTGGAAAAGTAAATCAGACAGAGAAAAATTTATAGTAGAGATATGCAGAGCACAGACCTATGAGCATTATATCAATGATACTTGCCCAATGTTAGCATGGACTTGTATAATGAATTAGTGAATAAATACTACTTTTTATCATTGATTTAGTAAATTTCACAAGTAAAGTCGTTCTATGTGTTTTCTAGTGTAGTAAAAATTGCAAAGAATACAAACACACAGACATCATAGTAAATGATTCAAATAACAGGGCGTTAGTTAACTGACTGCAGTGGCTCTTTCAACAGCCACCAGTATAAAATGGAAATCTTTGTAGTTAAAAAAGTAGTTAACAGACTTTTACAAGTTTAAATGATTTTGTTGTCAGTTTCACCATGAATCATTTCATGGTGAGATGGTGTGTATAACTGTATCCATAGGGAGTTTGATTTTAGGGCATAAATTAACAATCTTGTAACCTAGTTCTAAAGGCAAGTATATAATTCCAGAATACCTGATCAGCAAAAGACATGGATGTTTACTTTACAGTTGTTTATGGACTGGTTCAGCCTACTTCTCTCTAGCATGTTCTAGGTGCCAGACTCCAGGTGTATAAAATGCCTACCCCATAGTCTCGAGGATTACACAAGGTTAGATGATTGGAAGGACACACAAGACCCCTTGGATCTCATGTGTGTCTTTATTCATGTAAGACTTTAGTAAAGGCAATGAAAATGTTACGGGAAGAGAAAGAATGCACACAAAAGCATCAGCAGCCCGAGAAGCTTCCTGGCAGAGCTCTTTAGGGTCCTTGGGTAGCCACACAAGACTCATGTCCAGATTATGAACCACCAATATATCTAGAAGGAATTTTGGTTTCAGAAGACCTTGTTCTTATCTTGGCCAAGGATTAGTATCAGATTTCTGCACATCCCAGAGATACGCATATAGATGATTTGCTATCTTACACACTATGGCACCTTGAGTTATACTGAGGAGCATCCGTGGGAAGGGTGAAGAAAGATTTCCTTTTGGAGATCAAGTACCAGTAGAAATGATCTTAGTGATTGAGATGAGGTGGCCATTACAGTTGAGGGAACAGCATGCCCAATGTCCCAGAGACATCACAGAACATGACGTGTTTTAGAAAGTCTCACAGTTCAATATGGCTGGAGTATAGACAGTTTATAGTTAAATCGAGAAAGAATTATGAAGATAATCACTCAGTTGCATTTCTGGGTGACAGGAGTGTAGTGATAGACTTGAACTTAAGATAGGGAATAATGAGGTACCGGCTCAGATATCTCTTGGTTCTAGACATTGAATTTTAGGTCCTATGGAACATCTAAGTTGGAGATATCCCAGAAATAATTAAAAGCCCAGAATATAGAGCATAGTATTTTGTGACCACTCAGAAAACAGTAAACAACTAAAAGACTAATGTGGTGACCTTGCATTTTAAGAGCTCTAATAATTTCTGTCAGAAACCGTCATAAGTAGGAAAACAAACAAAAAGTTTTTTTTAAACCTGTCTCATGCTGTGAACTTACGTTAGAACAAACTACTGTTTTCAAGTTTCAATGCCGTCAAAGGAAAGGATGTTTTCACAATTATCTGAGGTGCTTGCAGAAGATCAGGTGAAAGCTGGCTTCGTGTGGAGGAGGGATTTGCCTTAAGAATTTAATTATGCCTTCTTCCACCATATGGAATCAAATGAGACAGTCCCTTCTTTCTGTTCCATTTTCTTTTTTTTTTTAAGGTTTCTTTTTTTTTTTTGAGAAAGATTAGCCCTGAGCTAACTGCCGCCAATCCTCCTCCTTTTGCTGAGGTAGGCTGGCTCTGAGCTAACATCCGTGCCCATCTTCCTCTACTTCATATGTGGGACGCCTACCACAGCATGGCGTGCCAAGCAGTGCCATGTCCGCACCAGGATCTGAACCAGCGAACCCCGGGCCTCCGAAGTGGAACGTGTGCACTTAACCGCTGTGCCACCGGGCCGGCCCTGTTCCATTTTCTTTTTTATCCAAGGATTTTAATTGACTTCCGAAATAGTTAATTAAGTTGAATTCATGTGTGTATGTACACAAATATACATAATGTACACACATGTATATACACACATATAAACGCATATATTATAAGAACTCTGAATTTATTACATCTTACAGATCAAAGGACAAATGGTATCAACTTTTAAATCTGACTGTCTTCATGTTGGCATAGCATCTTTCAAATACGCAATTTCTTGAAACCTGAAAAAACATAAAGCTCAATTTTTTTTTTTCTGAGTGATGAGCCTGTTTCTTTCAAGTACTAAATAGCAAGGATCATCAACATTATATTGTTATGTGTACCTCATCCTGCCTCATGATAAAATGTCTAAAAAGTAATCACAAACATCAAAAAGCCGTTTCCTGTGAACTGCAAAGCTACACATCATTTAGAGTAGCGGCCTCTCTAAGAGCCTTTGCAAACTGCCGTGACTCTGCCAAATATCACTGCCTTATGTTTGTTTGTGCTTTTACATTCCAGGGAGGGAGTCAGAACTAATATTATTACATTTTTCAAATAGGAATACAACTTCAGAGTGCTTAAATTACTTGTGTGACGTCACTCCATGTAAAAAGTGAAACCTGGGCTGCCGTGCATATAATGTTCTTTTAGGTTCTAACCTATTTGAAATGTAATGCTTTTCCTCTCCAAGCTACCTGCTTTAGTTTCAGAAACGTAAGAGTAGAGGAATAAATATATCGTCTAACTACTCCTATATATGTATATATATATATTTTTTTCCTTTTTCTCCCCAAAGCCCCCAGGTACATAGTTGTATATTCTTTGTTGTGGGTCCTTCTAGTTGTGGCATGTGGGACGCTGCCTCAGCATGGCTTGATGAGCAGTGCCATGTCCGTGCCCAGGATTCGAACCAACACACTGGGCCACCTGCAGCGGAGCGCACGAACTCAACCACTCGGCCACGGGGCCAGCCCCTACATATATTTTTTTTTTTTTTTGAGGAAAATTAGCCCTGAGCTAATATCTGCCACCAATCCTCCTCTTTTTCTGAGGAAGATTGGCCCTGAGCTAACATCCGTGCCCATCTTCCTCTACTTTATATGTGGGATGCCTGCCACAGCATGGCTTCCCAAGGGGTGCCGTGTCCGCACCCAGCATCCGAACCGGTGAACCCCGGACCGCCAAAGCAGATAAAGATAGTATTTTTATGATGTGTACAACTTTTATTTTGAATTTTACATTATAGCGACCTTCTGCATAGAAGTATATAAAAAAGAGAAAGCTGCTTTTAAGAGTGGTGGGTTCTTAACCCATGGGAATGTTGCTACTGGCTACCCTATTGCACCATCCTTTTTTTTTTTCTTTTTTAACCTTTACACTCCCTTTCTGCACTATCCTATACAAATAGACATTTTAGTAAGTAGGGCATGCATATCCTTGACGAGATTAAGTGCTACCACAGTGCTTTGTGGCACAAAGAAACATTCTCATGGAGTATGCAGAATTAATCTTATTTGGGTTTATTTAGAATGGGTCAGTGTTTCTTAAACTAGTGTGTTTGTTAGTGTGGATTTCCTGTCCCCTTATTCTGATTTAGTAGGTCTAGAGTGAGCCTAAAAACCTGCATTTTGACTGCAGTGTACTTGAGAAGCACCGGAAAGATAAGGGTATTTTCTTTGTATCCAAGGGGAAAGATAGCAAAACAATGAAATATACAGATAAAGCCTGTTTTAATCAATAGTGTCCACCTTGCTACCTACCAATCTTTATAGGAAGCTAATAATAAGCAGCAAAATTGAGTGGCTTTAGTTTCAGTTCTCTCTGTTTTTGCACATCAGCTGTGGCAGTGTTGATAAGCATCAAAATCATCCAAGGGTGACGATTTAGGAGACTAAAAAGAAAATTGCAGGATCTGAATAATCCATTGTACTGTTGATACCTGGATAAATAAATCTTTTGGGAACAAAGTTCTTGTAATGAAACTGACTGTGCTAAAATAAGGGGTCTTTCCAATGCAATGGAAATACTTCTGTTAAGCCCTTCTTGGATATGTTTGCGTAGTATAGACATATCACTATTAAGATTTTCTGAATGTCCATCTGTGATTAGCAAGACTTGATGTAGTCAAATTTGTAGTTGTTTGCCTTAGTAATTCCCTGCCTTCCTCCATGTTCTCTTCCACACTCCCTCAGTGGTGACCCTTGTCTTTCCCAGTTGCCCTTCCACTGAATTCACATCCTCTAACCTGCTACTTTTGATTAAATTGGGTAAGAGTTAGTGACTGGTCATTGGTGTGTGCTGGCTGATCAACTCATACACTTTAGCAGTAATAATAATCTTACTAGAGTTGTTGACTGCTTATAACTTTTCAGGCACATATTCTGTCTTCATCCTCAGATCAATCCTATGAGGTGGGTCATGTAGTTACAGGTCTGTATATACTTACCTACTTTGGTTACTTTTTTGGCCCTCATTTTACGAATAAGGAAATTGAGATTTAGAAAAATTAAATACCTTGCCCATGGGTACACAGTTAATAATCAGCAGAGTTCTCAAGTTTAGACAGCATGATTTTAGAGCCTGAGCTTGTAATCACTATAGCATGCCACCAGGTGTTAGAACTTTAAGCTCTTTGTCTTTGTGTAAGTAGAGACTATCTCCTGTTAAAGGCCTTTCTGTGTCTTATTCAATTCCATTAGAAAAAGGATGATCCTGTGTGTCATTGCTTGATAGGCTCCTGCTCTTCTGATAAGTAGTTTCTATCAATTTATTTTTGAGAAATTAGCAGAACAGAAAAGGACAAGTGTCCTATTGTCACTGCTGTCTTCCAGAACATATCTGCCAGTAGGCTTTCTCCTCCTCCTCTCTCAGGCTGCTGTTCCCAACCTTGAGCACTCTTCGTGTTCCTGCCTCTTGTGCACCAGGTTTCCAGAGCCATGTTTCCTATTTTCTATCCCTCAACGTACAAACTTCATTTTATTCAGATAATACATTTGTTACTCATTTGCCCTAATTTTATAGATAGCCTACTCATACTTTCTTAGAATTCTGGTACTTAGGAAAGCCTTAGTGGGGTAGAAAGCAATTTTAGAATGGCTTTGAGTGGAGAATGATGCTAGTTGGGTGAATTAGATGGCTATACAAATGGGCCAGTTCCAGTGAGAAGAGAGAAAGAGGGGAGAGAGCTGCGTCTGATGGCCCTGGAAGGAGGTATTCCATTGGGCACTTAATTTGCCATGATTGCCCCATGGCTGGCGAGGCAATTCTTAAGGAAAGATTATCTGTACATTTCAGAACACTTACTTTCTGATTTGTAAGAATGCAGTCTTGAACCTAGACTCAGTCTTAATAAAGATACTATTGCATGTTTGTTATCAGTGCTATAAGAATATGCTAGAGTAAATTTTTCATTATGTCTGTAAGGTAATGTCTGTAATTTTAACTTAAGTAGAAATGGATATTAATTATCTTACTAAAGGTGAAAATTGTCTGCCTTCAATCTATAAACTTATGGAACATTTCCTGATATTTCCATAACCCTTAATTGAGGTATTATATTTGAAAACAGTTTCCACAGTGCGTGACGCGTAGAAGGTTAATGTATGTTAGAAATTGTACCTTTCTCTATGCTTTCTAGCCATCTGCAAGAATTTCATTTAGTCTCTGAGTATTTTAAAATGCCAATAGAGCATAACTTCTTGAAAAAGCTTTAAAGGGTTCTCTAATGGAGTTTTCCTGGAAAGTCTCCTTTTCCTGTAAACATAACTAGGCATGAACACAACTGCCATGGGCTTTGTGTATAACAGAGCTTACTGAATCCTTTCTACAAATGACTGAGAGCACAGTTACCCAGCTAATGCTGGTATGAATTATGATTCCTTGAATTAGTATTGCTATCATCAAGTTTATTTTGATAATACTGTATAATAAAACTTTTAGTGACACATACACATTTAAATTAATTCTCAGAAATCTACACCTATGTGTATCCCAACTCTCTAGACTTGATTTTAACATATACTGATTAAAATAAAGTCTTGACAAGTCTTTTTCTTTTTTTAAGATTGACACCTGAGCTAACATCTGTTGCCAATCTTTTTTTTCTTCTTCTTCTATCCAAAGCCCCCCAGTACATAGTTGTATATTCTAGTTGTAGGTCCTTTTAGTTCTGCTATGTGGGACGCCACCCCAGCATGGCTTGATGAGCGGTGCTAGATCCATGTGCAAGATCCGAACCAGCGAAACCCTGGGTCACTGGAGCAGAGTAGGGAACTTAACCACTCGGCCATGGGGCCAGCCCCTTGATGAGTCTTTTAAAAGTGTTTATCATAATCTGCCCAACAGGTTATTTTTTTTCCTGATAATTACCACCCTTGATTTAGTATTATGGAATACCTCAAAAGTAATGGTAACAACGATACTTAGGAGAACTAAGTGACAGAAATAACTCAGCTGTCACTACCCTGTACTGTAGAAGGGAACGTCATGACTTCTAAGTTCCAGTGTTAACAATGTGGAGATAAGGAAAGGTCTAAGAAAAACCATATTGTCTGAAAAATGAAACTGACAAGATGTCGTGAGTCTTATATTTTCAATTTGGAAAGCTTCACTCTAGAAATTCATTGGGATTTTTAAAAGCTTGGCAGATCTACTGGAGGTGAGAACTATACCAAGCAGAATCATTTTTAAAGCAGCACTTGAACTTCCCCTATGTTAATACACATCCTACAATGCCTCGAAGTGCATTTCACACCAAGAATGATTTCATGGTTGAGTAAATTAAATGTTGGTAAGACAATTATACAGAAAGTTATAGCCAGGCCACTGTGCAGGACAGAATGTAAAGGCAAAAGTAGGTAATGTTTTATCCCATTTTGATTGAGAGTGATAGGTATTTCTCCAGAGTACTTGAAGATAGCAGAAAAGATGGTGGGTTGAAATGAAGTCAATAATA
This sequence comes from Equus przewalskii, assembly GCF_037783145.1. NCBI lineage: Eukaryota > Metazoa > Chordata > Mammalia > Perissodactyla > Equidae > Equus > Equus przewalskii. The sequence goes on from NC_091847.1 coordinate 64,671,942, forward strand.
ACTGTGAAACTTTTTCATATTCACAGTTATTGTAAAAATCAAACAAATATCTAATGGGCTGTTTGAAATTTAATGAACTATCAAACACGTCTGCCAGTGGAATCACATATTAATCTAGTTGCATATCAAAGTCCCACCATATATATGAAATATTTTTATTTTTATTTTACCTTGTCAATGGTGAATATTGTTAACTGGCTGTGTTTCTTTATGCTGCTGCTGAAGAACTTGTAGCCTAGTTTATGACCCATGTCTAGCAAATTTACGAGATTACATGGCCTTTAACTACAAACCTATTTCTACTCTATATTCTTGCTTTATTTTCCCTTTGCTTTATTTTTCTAATTCATTTTATCCTCCTCTATTTTATGACTCCTTATAACCCACTTTAAATACATTTTGGGACATAGTGGATGATTTTTAAATCAGTGAAATGAAAAACATATTCTTTTCTTTTAAGAAGGAACTATGCCTGTATCCCTGGGAGCTCAAGATCAGTCATCAGCAAAACCCCACTTGTCCTCCGCCCCTCCTCTGAACCTTGCTTCTTCTTGCTCCAAGGAAAACCAGCTCTCTTCTGAGGACACTAAGTCTCCTGTGGCTTTCCCAGCCTTGAACACTTTCGGAAAGTGGTGGAGGTATTCTCCACGCAACTCTCCCTAGAACACCTGGCCTGGCAGGTGGATTGACTGTCCTTCTCTTTACTTTGTCCCTAAAATCCCCTAGCTTTGAGTCACATGTTATCAAACTATGCCACTCTTCCTCTCCTAATTGATATCATCTACAATCCCAGGTCACTCCTTCATTTCTTCGGTATTTTAGCTGCTACTTCTATTGTCATTCTCCTCAAAATAACTCCATACCAGGAAGAATATTTTAATGTACAGAATGTTCACTATAGGAGCAGATGCTCTTGTGACGTAGTGATCTCTCTGTCTTGTGAGGTAGTAATCTCCCTGTCAATAAATATTCTCAAGAAAATAGACGTAGTGTGCGAAATCTTTGGATATGGCCTGTAACTGATTCACCCATGGGTGCAGATGTGCTATTCCAGGCTAGCAGTAGAATTGTCAGTGCACAATTCCATTCATACAAAAAAATTATAACCAATAGGTTAAATACTTTGGCTCAAAATCAATCCATTCATCTCTCTATATATTGAACTTGCGGCATATAGATAGAGGCATTGAGATCATTTGTATGATTTATTTCCTGGGCGCTGTGCTTTGACCTTCATCAACTGGATCATTTAACAGGGCGAATTTCAGACTTTAACCAATTTGTAGTCACTGAACCAGGGTGCTTCTGTGAGTACCTCAGACTAACTTCTTTTGTACCATATGGTTGACCAACTGCATCACCTCATTAATGGGATCAGCACACACCTACACAGTACACAGAGACCTCTTAATTAAGAGCAGATGTAGCTACAGTAACATCAAATTATTTACTTTATTAAATCTAGAAAAAAGTTTCTGGAAAAAGATCATATGCAATATACTTAGCACCTAATATATTTTTAATGCAATGTTTCCTACAAATTTTGATCTCTAACATTTGATAAATAGCACCCTATTCATCCACTCTTTTCCTTTTGTCTTTATTTTAACTACAGTGTCACGAGGATATTTGCTTATATCTATGAATATATATGTATTATACATGTATTTATATATGTATTGTATAATACATATTATATATACTATATATGTATTATGATGTATATATGTGTTATACATATATAATGTATATATATTTGCTTATATAATGTGTGTGTGTGTGTGTGTGTGTATAGTCCCTTTTTAATTTCAGATTCACACTTACTAAATTCCTGGAGTTATAATGGGACATTTAAATCATTGGGGAAACTAGCATGACAAATACCGTTTCCTTTTCTCTTTCATTTATTTAATTTCAATGTTGTAGATAAAACCAGAAACTAATTGATTATAGTTGTCTTTTGAATACACCTGGATTATATAGTATGGAACAATTTAATTTCAAGGAGACTTTTTGGCTTTTATTATAAAATAGGCTTAGTTCTCCTACTCGATTGAGACACATCTATGAAATGCTATTTTATTAGATACCAAGCACTGTGTTAAAAGGTATTGTCTCATTATATCAACTAATCCTCAGAATGGCTCTATACAGAAGTATCACTACCACTTTTGATAAAGAGTAACAGATTTGGGGGTGTCAAGTAGGTTGACCAAAATGACTTGGTAACAGCAGAGCCAAGATTCAAGTCTTGATTTCCATGAGTCCAGAGATTCCTCTTAAGCACTGTATCACGATGCAGAGTTAAGTTTGACCTCATCCTTCGGTAAACAGCTGATATTTAAGGACAATAACAATTAAGAAAAATAAAGCCCTTTGACTTCAGTTTTTACATGGGGATTTGTATTTTACACATTGTAAATATGGCCAGTTGGTACATTTGCTATCCTAATAACAAACTGAAAATTCAATCCAAGTGGAGAAGAACCAACCACAACCTGAGCTGCTTCCTTCTCCCAGGAAGTGTTTGTACAGCAACAAGCCAAACGTACTTTCTGTGGAGACGCCAACAAGACTGTTGAGAGAATAAGAGAAAGTTACCTGCCCTTCTTATGACATCTTCCCTACCATCCACCCACTTTGCCTTCCTTCCTGCAGGCTGCTGGCAGGATTCTAGAGGCATAGCTGACAGACGGGCTTCTAGTGACTGAGGCCAGTCCGTCTCCAATGAGACATCATCAGGGACTTAGAAAAGGCCCTTCCCCAAGCTGTCTGCTGTGTGAATGCTGTCTACCTTCAGAGAAAGACGTCCTGATGTTAAAATGGCAGTGACTCTCCAAGTTGCCAGTAAAATTCCATCATGAAGCCTTTTGGGGCTTTATGGAGTGAGGCTCCTTGGGTTTGTACGGATCTTTCAACCTAAATATTCAGTAACAGAATGTCAATTTTTGAGCAAAGAGAGAATGCCATTTGCTTCCTAATTCTTACATGTGGCAGCAGCCATCATTACTGTGGACATATATAATCTTGAAATTTATACTTGATTAGCCCTAAAATGAGAGGCAAATAAGTATCATGATTCTAATGTTACCATGTCCTTGCCATTCTTCACTTATTCATGCATTTTTATAGCATTTATTGCTTTTAAATGAAAAATTAAATTCAGGATTAAGTCAGTGTATGTATTTTATAAAAGCCTGATGGGCAAGGAATTGAAACGGCATGTCACAAAATGCTTTATTAAAATTGTTAAAAATGAGTAGCTTACTTTAAACCTTAGTTGTATTAGTAGGGAAGTGCATCTAGGATAAAGGTTTGTCTCAAATACCCATTCTGCAGTCTGAAAACAGCAAGTTTAAGTATTTGATATAGTAATCAAATATATCATAGGAAATAGAAATGTATAGTTCTTTTTGAGAAAAGTAATATGCTGCAATATAATTCTGTATAGGTAAAGGGAAGTTTTTATATAATTTGGAATTATAGTCACTAATCAGGTGATTACATTTTTAGAAGTAGTTCAATAAAAACATAAAGGTCTATGTTAATACCAGGATTAGAACTTTCAAAGGGCAGCTGAAAAATACTCTCAAAAGCTGCCCAGGAATATGTGAGGATTGATTTTTTTAAAGGGCAAGGAGAATCAAATAAAATCAGCATATAGTCGGGTTCAAGCAAGACCAATTAAGCATTACAGTGAAGACTAAGTGGTGCTAATTAGTGATAATTGGCTTCAAGTATTGCAAAAAAACTAAGTAAAGTTGTCTTTAAAAAAACTCAAGTTATCAAACTGAAGTTAGAAATATATAAGAGTAGCCTAATTGCAACAAGAGCATGAAGAATGAGTTGTGATAGCAGAAGCAGAATAGTTGCTTACTTTCACAAATGGGAAAGAGAGAAAAAGAGGGTTCGGTTTATTAGCTAAGGAGATCAAACAGCGTATGTCCTCATGTCAGCATCTGATTGCAAGGCAGACTCCTTAATGCAGATAGACTCAACTGATTACACAACAACAGTGGTCCACTCCTTCCCCTACTGCGCGTAGGAACTGCCAGGACCTGCTATTGTTGAATGCTTGATGCTTCTATCTTTCCCCCTGTGTCACTTAATTAGCCAGTCATCAGCTTTCCAGCACATTTATTTAAGCCCTATTAATAGAGTTATGTTAAATCTATAAAGAAAGAAAAAAAAAAACAACAGCCTGACCCTTGTTGAAAATAATCAAAGTCACAAACACTGTTTTTTCAGTATTACTCTGGGATCCAGAACAAAATAATCAACACTTAGGCATCATTTAGGAGCATTTATTGAATCTAAGCAAATATTTATTGAATGCCTACTATGCGTCAAGCACTTTACCCATGCAATTTTTGCTTACAACGTACTTACAAATATAGGGATATTTATCTACATTTTACAAAAGAAGAAGCTGTTGCTCAGAGATGTTAAGATTCATTGACATATCAAGTGGCAGAGCCAGAATTCACGCCTCGTGTGCATGTGACTCTAAAACCCTTTCGCGTGGTTCCACCAAGCCACTTCCACAGAGATCTTCAGCTTTTCTGTTCATCATTGTATCCAAGTACCTGGACCAGTGTGTGGCACATAGTAGGCCTTCAATAAACAGCTGTGGAATAAAAGGCCTGCTCTGACTAGTGCCTCTGGGGAGACCTGAGGGAAGTGAGTAGAACAGCACATTCACAGTCGATGACATTAAGCTTGTCTCAGTCTGTTCCAGATCTCAGGTTTTTGTTTGTTGTTTGTTCTCTTTTTTCTTTCTTTGCCTTTCCTTGTATGTGTTTGAATCTCTAAATCTAGGAGATAAAACCCCAGGAGGCAGGATCTAGTCTTCTTTGCTTGCACCGTCATAGCACACTAATGAAAATTCTGCATGCAGCAACGCTTCACAGAATTCATCAGGCCATATTAATCATTGACAGAAACTCTGTTAAAAGAAAGAAATACATCTGCATTTCAGGAGTATCGTTATCCCATGCTCATTTTTCATCCAGAAGAGCTAAACACGCCAATCGAGATCTGAAAAGTAGATTTTCATCCCTTTCTAAAGAAACGAGGACAGCAATTTGAGTAGTAAAGTCTCTTAATGTGATCACTCATTTTCTGTGAGATTCACGTGTGAAGGAGAAGTTATCTGAGCTTGGGATGAAGTGTTCTCCAGAATGCTTTAAGATTTCAAAGCAACAGTGATCACTTACAGCCAGGAAACGCCATTCCAGCAATTATTTTATATCGGAAGCTTTCTAGTTGCAGTCTATTTAGATTGTACTCAAATGCCGAGGCTCTGGGTAGAGTGGAGTGAAAGAACCTGTGAGAAAAAACAGGCACCCTCTCTGGTCATTGAAGAGAAGGGTGTAGCCTACAGCAGCATTTGTAGGTCAGGAATTTTGGTCTGTTTTGTTCAGTGCTGCGTACCCGGTGTCTAGAACAGTCCCGACAAATAGATGATGCACAATAAATATTTTTGAAATGGATTAAGATATAGAACTAATAATGATAATGATAATGATAATAATAATACGGTGTCTCAGAGGGGGAATACTGGGAACACTATATCCTGAAACAGAAGGAGTGCTAGAGCTTTTAAAAAATGTTCTCTCCAAAAGAGAGAAAAAGAGATAAAATGAACTCAGGAGAGATGTGAGGGTTCTTGAAATATTAGGGACTTTTCCAGGTAAATGTATTCTCTTTGGACAGAGTTTAGGAACATAAGCAGATTTGCAGCAATTACTTCATCAAAGTTGAAACCTGAAGTGGAATAGTGAGCAGTATATTGCATTGCCAAAAGCTTAAGGAAGTTCCATGAAAATTAAGAATAAGAAACGGTTACTTATTTCCACTGTTATTTGACATTGTTTTGTAAGCAAGGAAAATAAAATAATTGCTAACAATATTGAGAAAAAAAGAAAATGTATTTCACTTTATTGATAATTATATTCCAGTGTACTCAAGTTTTAAAAAATAAAACTACTAAGCTTAATAAGAGAATTTGGTAAGCTGACTGGATACAGGGTAAATCTTTCCTATAGTAGCAATAACATGTTATAAATAGAATCAAAAACACTTATTGACTCAGAACTATAAAGCAATTAGGAATATATTTAGCAAGAAAAGTACTTGGCCTTTCTGAAAAACAGGATAAATAACTTATTGATAAGGCGTCCACAAATAGGCGTATCATATGTAGATATCCTAAAAATCTCACGTCACAAGTTTCATATAATTGATTAAATTGCAATGAGAACTAAGAATGAATGTTTGAAAATAGCCAATAAACTTTTGAGCAAAAGATACACTACGTTTGTGTTGCTAAGGATTCCAGCTGCCTCACAAGCCGAAATCCCACCACCAGTGGCTTAAAATAGGTTTTTTCTTGCTTACTTCACAGTCCCTTGTGAGAGGGTTGGCTCTTTTTGTTTGCTTATTGTAGTTTTTTTTAAATATTTTTTTTTAATTTCTAAGCATAACTTCAGTGAATAGTCACTCTGTACCAGTCCCTGGTTGAACTTTCTCATTTAATTCTCAGCAAAACACTACAAGTTTATCACCAATTTATGAATGAGGAAACTGAGGCTCTGAGAGGTTCAGTAAATAAATGGTATTTGGAAATTCAGGTTACCTAACTGTAAAGCCAACTAAATGTTCTTTTGACTCCTTTAGATTATAATCATATCTCACAGTAGAAAGAGTATAGAACATAAATCTTAATTAGCCAAATGAGTGTGGCATATATGAGTAATATATATCCAGTATACTATATTATCCTTCATCCTGTTTCTGTTTTATTTAAGGTAGCAAACGTAAGACTGTGTGTCTGAAAATTAGGAGAGCTGGACTCCTTAGCCCTAGCTTTACTACTAATTAGCTTTGTGACCTTGAGAAGTCACTTCACCTTCCTAGTCCTCACTTTCACACTATAAATAATGGGTGGTGAATGATAATATCCCTACAGTTCACAGTCAGGTGGTTCTCTAATGAGAAAATGCATCGTGAAGCCTAACTGGTTCTAAAGTCCATGCTTTTGCTTTTCTGTATAAGTTGGTATTTGTGTATTTTTTAATTTTTTGGTGAGGAAGATTGTCCCTGAGCTAACATCTCAGCCAGTCTTCCTGTTTTGCATGTGGGATGCTGCCACAGCATGGCTTGATGAGCGGTGTGTAGGTCCACGCCTAGGATACAAACCAGCGAACCCTGGGCCACCAAAGCAGAGTGCTCAAACTTAAACACTAAGCCACTGGGTCAGCCTCAAGTGTTTTTTTATTTTTGTAGAACTTCTCTTTATAACAATACAAGTGAATGCCTTGTTCTCTGCTCCACCTGTCTCACTCCTCAGATCTGAAGGAAGTTTGACTGGGGAGGGGCCTCTGGGACAGGACAAAAACCTGCTGCTTCTTCTTGTGACCGTGTGATTCAAAGCCCAATTTGGGAGACCCTTGCACAGCGGGCAATGAGCACCGTTTCTTTTTTATAGCAAGTAGGTTTGTTTGGGCTTAAACTTAGAAATCTTATTTTAAAAGCAAGAGCCTATTAAAATAACACACTCCACATCCATGTAAAATAAGAACAGATATAATTTAACAGAAGGTTACTACAATAAAATGAGAAACCTAAACATCAAATGAAATATAAAATGTTGACTTTTCTCTCAAAATTTCCTGGTCCTCCTTTGAAGGATAACCTTTGGAATATTTAGTTTAAGGCATAACCATTCTTTTTGGTGAATCTATTTTAATTTTTTTTTTCCGGATTATGGTTTGGTGATTAAGTAATAGCTTTAAGTCCAATTGATTTGGACCCTTCTTTAGCAATTGACTGTTATGATGTGCTTTTTAAAAATGATTTTTCCTGTATTGCTTGGCACTGTGACGTGGCAAGTCAGCCAAATAAAGACTATAAAATTAAATGAGCTTATTACTCCTATATGGTTTATCTGCTGGGTACAGTTGAATAGGTAAAAGGTTTAAATACTATTTTCTTTTTTCGCATATGCAGTCAAGTTAATGCCAAGAAAATTAGCTGCATCCTCTTTGAGGCCCTGCAACCTTGGTTACAAAGATAAAGACATACCCCTTTATTGTTTTTGATAGTTGGTATATGGTAGCATATTGGTCATTATGCTACCAATAGTTATTTATTAACCTTGATGTTAGATGGAACTTTTGTGTTGCAAAACATAGAAATTATGTTCTGTTACTATTTTAAATAATGATATAGAGAGCATAGTAGCTACGTAAAAATTGGCATATTTTGAGTTTGATATAAATAAAACATGTATTTCTATTATACATTAGCTCCTGCATATGTTAAATAGTGTCAAATTTCATAGCAGTTAGGCTTAGTAACCTTTAGTTAATTATTTTAATTGTTATTTATCTGGCATTTAAAAGAAACCCTACATTATTCTGTGATTCTACCAACATTTCAGGGAGCAAGCAAAACAGATTGTATAAACAGGTCCATATGATGTCCAACACTGCTCTCTACTGGCAGAGAAGAAAGTCATAAAACGAATGGTTTTTGAATGAAAAAAAAAGTCAGATTCAGGTAATACTCGAAAATGAAGGTTGAATCCTCAAAATTTCACAGGTTTTTGCAAAATGCTTATTGTACGCATAATGGAATATAATGAAAGAACTGGAAGAAATGAATACAGACATCACTTGAGACTAGTTTAAAAGAGAAGTCTGTATCATTTTAATTAATTGAAAAATAGTTGTGGGAGTTTTGGAAAATATTAAGCCAAATATAATATCTTAATAACATTTTAATTTGAGGTCTATAAAGTAAATATTTTTGTATATAATAGTGAGTTTAATGACATTTTTAATTTCAACAGACTGCACCCTCTACAATACCTGTTGCGAGTATATCTGCTAAGTATTCAAATGCATTGAGGAAGGACATGCATAGTTTGGGAGATTTGCATGGAATATATAATTAGCTTTATAGTATCAAAAATTTGCTCTATATTTGGTAGTCTTTATAGAAGATTTGAAAAGATATTTTGTAGTTTATAAAATCTGTGGAAATATATGCCATATTTTTTATACCACTCTATATATAAGCTAAGAATACACAAAACGTTTTTAGATCACTGTCATCTTACTTTTCATAGTCTAATATATTCTAAATGTCCCTTTCATGTTTTATATCTTTCTTATCTGTTCATATTACTTAGGAGTCATATTAAGTATTTTAATTTCAACCCTTTTAATAACTCAACTAGTAATCAAATTTAAATATGTATATACACACACACACAATAATGCCCGATATAGAAATCAATCATTTATATTAATTTAAGAGATTTTGTTTGTTTTCATAGGTTTGCCTAAGACTGTCATTGGATGATAACTTTTGTTGTAACATAGAAGATAACATACTATATTTTCAACGATAGTTACCTCTTGATTATGAGATAAAGTTGATGCTAATTTTCATTGATACATTTTTTGTAGTTTCTAAATTTCCTGTGGTGAACATACATTACTATTAAAATACAAATGCTTATACATAAGTAAACAAAAAAATTTTATTGCAGAGTTTCAAAGCACAAGCACGCAATTGTGTAGGACACATACTTGTATTTGTGTAAGGTCTAATGCCCGATCTTTCTAAGAAAATATGTACTGAAATGAATGTTGTCCATTTGGGGCTAGGAAGAAAAATTATTGATAAAATCTTGAATACTTATAGTAAGAAAAACATGGCACCAACCATTATTGCTTGCCACGAAACACACAACTCTTTCTTTTGCTCTTTGCCACACTGAAAAATAACGTTCTGAATCTGTATAAAGCAAAACAGTCTGATGCATTATACTGTCTTATCATCCTTGTTATTTTTTTCTACCACATGGAGGAGCTAGGACATAAAGTTGCTAAAACATAAAAACAATTATTTTTACCCAGTTTAAAATGTTAAACATACGATGTCCCATTTTCTAAGAGACTATAAAAAAAAGTTCTGTATTTTTTGCTTAGGTAAATACCTAACAGAAAAGAAATTTTTTTGATTGACTTTTTTCACTCAGCATAATTTTCTTGGGATCCATCTGAGTTGTTATGTGTATTAATAATTCATTCATTCTTATTGCTGAGTAGTATTCCATGATGTAGATGTACCCCAGTTTGTTAACCATTCACTCCCTGATGGACATTTGAGTTGTTTCCAATGTTTGGCTATTACAAATAGATCTGCTATGAACATTGATGCAAAAATGTTTGCATGAACATAAGTTTTCATTTCTCTGGGATAAATACCCCAAAGTGCAGTTGCTGTGTCCTAGGGTAAGTACATGTTTAGTTTTAAAAGAAACTACCAAACTATTTTTCAGAGCGGCTGTACTATTTTACATTCCCACCAACAGCAGCGTTCTATAATTTTATTTGTTAATCTGACAACCCTAATTAGTAGTAATAACGATCTGATTTTCCTGATTCCACTTACTATTTCCCTGAACACTTATCTTATTCCTGTTTGCAGCATTGTTCTCTTTTATCTCCCTCTGAAACACGGCAGCTACCTGGGGACCCATGATCCTGGCACTTTGCGTAATCTCTCAGGCCTTCCTTTGAGACCTCAGTGCCAGGGTCTCCTAACCCGCACCTTCCACCCAGGATTCTGCCTCCCCAAGCTCTACTTGGTGTACCCAGCTGTTGAGTCTGCTTTACTAACTGACGTGTCAGAGGCATTTTAACCTCAATATGTTTGGGTGCATTTTCATTTCTTCCTTTCCTTCAGGTCTCTATTAAAATGTCACCTTTTTAGAGAGGACTTTCCTGGTTACTCAATCTTAAATATTACACTGTGTCCAGTCTGTCTGTAATCTTACTCACGCTGTGCACAGTCTGTCTGTGTTATTATTTGTGTTATTTTTACATATGCTATCAAGATATATTTATAAACCTGTGATCTCAACATAAACAAAGAAATATATAAATACATACATACATACATACAACTACACACACACTTACTAGAATACAAACTCCTTGAAAACAGGGATATTTCCGCTGCTATATATGCAGCGCTTAGTAAGTGCTTGACTTGTAATAGTAAACACTTAAATTTCTTTCTTAAAGGAATAAGTGAATATTTGCACCATTAACTCGTTATCACTTGGGGGCTTAATTTAACTTTGATTTTATCCAAGTTATTGATGTCCACGTTATACAGTCAGATATTTCTGCAAGGCATATAATGAAAAAGCAAAATATTCCCCAGCTCTTCTCCAAAGTCTCACTCACTGAAGCAACCACTTTCAACTCTCTACACGATTTTCAACTCCATGCGATTTTCAACTCTTATCTTCTTACTTTCTTCCGTGTTTCTGGATAACCTGCTGCCCTGCTGTGCCTTGATTTATATTATTTGTAGTGGTTATCAACACTCTGCTGTCATCCTTCTGTTTCCTGGGTTCTATTTCCTCCTCTGTGTTATTTTACTCCTTGTTTTTTTTTTTTTCCTGAGAACAGGGGCATGGAAGGCTAAATTTTGGGTCCCTTCCACATCTCCGCATGTATTTTTTTCTCCCCTCATAATCTGTAAACTTTGCTCTAAATAATTTTTTTTTTTTTTAAGATTGGCACCTGGGCTAACAACTGTTGCCAATCTTTTTTCTTTTTTTTCTGCTTTATCTCCCCAACCCCCCCCTCCCCCCCCGTACACAGTTGTATATCGTAGTTGCATGTCCTTCTAGTTGTGGGATGTGGGATGCCGCCTCAACGTGGCCTGACGAGCAGTGCCGTGTTGTTCCCAGGATCCAAACCCTGGGCCCCCGCAGCGGAGCGCGAGAACTTAACCACTCGGCCACAGAGCCGGCCCCTAAATAATTTTTTGTCTTAGAGTTTGAAGTTATTTTCTTCCCTTATTGCTCATGTGAAGTTTGATGTCACTCGCCTTCCTGGTCCTTCATGGTTTTCTTGTTTCGCTCGGGATCTTTCATATTTTCTCTGTGTTGAGTGCATTGATGGTAAGCCCAATGTATTGTGCTTGTGTTTTCACTCATTACAACCATGTAATCTTGAGTCCTTGAGTCGGAAAATTCATACCTTTGTTTCTCAGAAAGTGTTAGATAATTTTCTTCCTTCAGTTTTTCCTGTTCTCTGTTTCTAGAACTGTATCTGGCTTGATGTTGGATCTCTGAGAATAGTGGTTTTCCCATTTAAGCAAGCATCAGAATCACCTGGAGGAAATATTAAAACAGATTGCTGGACCCACCCCCAGAGTTTCTGATTCAGTAGAATTTGTATTTATAACAGCTCCTCAGTTAATGCTGATGCTCCTGTGCCCAGGGACCAGGTTTTGAAAAACACTGCCCTCGACCAAATCTATAATGGTTCTGTTTTTTAAATCTTCTTTCAGAATATCTGGGTTTTGCGCTTTCTGTTCACTTGGCCTCGCCTGCCTTCCCTCAGATATCTAGGTAGGTGACTGCCTTTCTGGTTGGTTTACATTTCACCTTACCAGTGAGGTCTCCTCCAAGCATTCTCTTTAAAATGATACAGCACGCAGACACACTCACACGCCGTGCACCTCTGCCCCTCCATCCCTGCTGGTTCTGCAATGCACTTCCAAAATACTATATAATTTACCTATCTATCTTATGTTATATTGGCTCCTTCCACTAGGTTGTAAAGTCCATAAGGGCTGGGAATTTGCTTTGTTTCGTTTTCTGCTGTATCCCCATCTCCTAAAACAGTACTTAATAAATAGTAAGCACCCAATAATTACTTCTTGATGAATTTCCTCGACTTTATTGTCTTCTCATTACTTTTTTTAATTGCCTGCATCATGTTTTTAATTTCTATGAGCTCTTTTTTGTTCTCTAAACGCTGCTTTATATAGTATTCTGTTTTTATCATGAGTGCAATATATTTATATTGACTTTAGATTTTTAGTCATATTTATTTTGCCCATGCTTTTTCTCTGATTCTTTCTTGAACTTTTTGAGGAGGATCAAGGCTGCCCCAGGGAGAAAAGCCCAAGGCATCCTGGCCTACGTGCTGATCTGTATCATCCTCGGGAAGCATAGGATGTCCTGATCTGATCCAGTCTGATTCTTATCTAAAGTTATAGGCCCACTAGACCCCACCTGCACTGATTCCATTTTAATGACTTTTTAAAATTTTTATTTATTTATTTATTTTGGGGAAGATTAGCCCTGAGCTAACTACTGCCAGTCCTCCTCTTTTTTCCTGAGGAAGCCTGGCCCTGAGCTAACATCCATGCCCATCTTCCTCTACTTTATATGTGGGACGCCTACCACAGCATGGCATGCCAAGTGGTGCCATGTCCGCACCCGGGATCCGAACCAGCGAACCCCGGGCCCGCTGCCGAGAAGCAGAACGTGCGAACTTAACCACTATGCCACCGGGCCGGCCCCAACTTTTTTTTACGTAATCTTTCCTTTGTCTTGTAAAGAGGTAACTCACATACCTATGCCTTAAATTTAGCCCTACCCTCAACCAATGTTTGCAGCTCTTCACTGCCCATGGGTCCTGTCCCCATGCCTGCAGCTCTTCCTGCCCGTGGGTCCTGTCCCCATGCCTGCAGCTCTTACTGCCCGTGGGTCCTGTCCCCATGCCTGCAGCTCTTCACTGCCCATGGGTCCAGTCCCCATGCTGCAGCTCTTACTGTCCATGGGTCCTGTCTGCATGCCTGCAGCTCTTACTGCCCATGGGTCCTGTCCCCATGCTGGGGCCTCTTACTGCCCATGGGTCCTGTCCCCATGCCAGGGGCTCTTACTGCCCATGGGTCCTGTCCCCATGCTGGGGGCTCTTACTGCCCTTGGGTCCTGTGCCCATGCCGGGGCCTCTTACTGCCCATGGGTCCTGTCCCCATGCCGGGGGCTCTTACTGCCCTTGGGTCCGGTCCCCATGCTGCAGCTCTTACTGCCCATGGGTCCTATCTCAATGTTATTCTCTGAATAAAGGAGCACTACTGCTAGACCTTGAGAGTCCAAGAAATCTTCCTTTCAACTCCTCAGCTCGCTGAGCTTGCGTCACTTTTCAGTGCTTGTTTCTCTGTTTTTCTCCCTGTTTTTCATGTAAGTAGTTTCCTCAAATATGTGCACATACTTGGTGTGTTTGGATATTGGAAACCGAGGCACTCACAGGCTGACTGGCAGTTCTGTGTATATAGGCAGGGCTTGTCAACTGGTGATTGGTCAGGTGGCCCATCTATTTCATCTGGAACCCCCAACTATCGCAAAGGTTGTCTTTCTGTTCTTGGGCCACTTTCCCTAGGGAAGAACCCTCCTCCCTGGAGCCTTGTAAGACTAGCAGCCGGTCTCCTGGGAGACAGGCTGGGAAATGGGTCCAGTGGACTTTCAATTCCGCAGGTGGGCTTAGGCGTAGTTTCTTTGTCTCAGTGAGGGGCCTCACCTCTGCTCTCAGTCAGGCCTAGTGTTTTGCAGTTCAGAGCTTCCCTCATTGTGTTTCTCCAGCTAGTTAACAACGTGGTTGGGATGAGATGTACTAATCCTCTGGCCATGGCTCAATTCAGATGCATCTTTTCTTTCACCCTTCAGGCACCAGGCAGAGTAGAAAAGGATGAGAACCAAAGTCCTACCTCTATCCATATACAAGCCTTTTGATGGCATGTACAACAAGAGTATTTCAGTTATTTGTGGTTTGAATTCTAGACTGTATGTTCCTGACTTTAAGCGTTTAAGCGTTTAACGGTGTCTCAGGTCAGTTTCTTCCTGAATTAGACCCCGAGGCAAAGATTTGGGTGCAAGTGATTTAGCAGGGGACCTCTCCCAGGAACAGCCAGTAAGGGAGGAAATCAAGGAAGAGCAGAGAACCAGGTAAAGCCCCAGCCTCAGCCCGCTTCTGGGGAAAGCTCTGAATCATAGCCTTACACCTAGAGTTTACCCCACCACCAGGCAAAGGGGCTGGACCTTTGTACTTCCAAACCAGTCATTGGCTAAGGAATGTGGTGATACAGAGTGGGAAGCAAAAATCTCCCAGGTGTTTCTAGCTCTCAAAACTGGTAGCATGAGGGGCCAGCCTGGTGGCACAGCGGTTAAGTTCACATGTTCCGCTTCTTGGCAGCCCGGGGTTCGCCGGTTCAGATCCCGGGTGCGGACATGGCACCGCTTGGCACGCCATGCTGTGGTAGGCGTCCCACATATAAAGTAGAGGAAGATGGGCACGGATGTTAGCTCAGGGCCAGGCTTCCTCAGCCAAAAACGAAGAGGACTGGCAGCAGTTAGCTTAGGGCTAATCTTCTTCAAAACAAAAACAAAACCAAAAACAAAAACAAAACTGGCAGCGTGATATCATTGCACAGAGGGAATCCTCCAAAGGTCTTGAGTGTGAGCTGTTACCAGCAAAGCATGGGGAAGCTGGAGGATGGATCTTAATGCTGGTAAAGTGCCTCCAAGGAGAGCCAAGCAGGCACCAACAGTATGCACTAAATTCTAGTGTCTTCCCCAATCCATAAATAAAGGAATGGCAATCCCTCGTAATTATAAAACACTTTGCAGTTTACAGAGTTCTTTTTTTAAATCTCTTATTGTAATTGATCTTCAGAACAATTTTATAAGGAGAGAAGAGCACTATTATTATCCTTACTTTTCAAGAGTCAAATAGTAAAGTTATTTTTCTAGCATCTTCAGATTCTAAGCCTAGAGTTTATTCCAGCATGTTGCATCCTACTTAAGAGTTTTATAAATATTTTATATAGACATATGGAATGCATATAAATATGAATTATTTAATCTAAGTATCATGATGACTTTTATAATTTAAAAAATACAGGAAATATTATAAGGAATAATCTACTTTTCAGGCTTAAAATTATTTCCATTAGGCCATCTCACATTACATAGAAAAATTTGGTTAAGTGGCGAGGTCCATATTAGATGTCTTTGTAGTTTAATTCCCACCATCATTCAAGGCTTCTTCCTGAGTTTCATTACTCAGATGGTTTAATTAAAGCCAGTGTGAAAGAAACATATTAAAAGGTTCTTGGAGCATTGCAAGAGGTTGATTCATTTAGAACGTACTTGGAGTTCTTCCATAATTTTCCCATATGGGCCTATTTGCATAAAATACTTATGACTCATGACATTTCTGCCGAAATATGAATATTCCTACATAAATATTTCCAGTAACTCTTACCATCTCTTATCAACACATCAGACATTCCCTTCTTCTGGTTCAAGAATCACTTAGCAATGAAGAGTCTACCTTTGCCTCTCTGTTCCTGCTAACACTAGACCAGTCACCACCGGGTGTAGGGGAGGAAGGCAATTCCACTGCCCTCAAGGTCCTTCTGGCTGGGCCACAGGTTAAATTCACATGAGACAGAATAACAGGAGAAAATCAAACAAAGCTTTGTAACGTGTATACATGGGAAAAACTCAGGAAAGCTGAGTAACTCAACAAAATGGCTGAGCTGCCAATTTAAATATTATCTTTAGCTAAAGGCAAAGGAGGATGTTTGGGGTAGTGGTTTGGAATTTCAGAGGGGAGGAAGACAATTTACATGGGTGGAAATGCAGATGTTTGTTAAACAAGTTTTGGTGGGCCCAGCAGGGGCTTGTTGGTGACTTTCTATCACATCTATTTTACGTTATATTATAGCCATCTTATGGTATTAGGTCCTTCCTAGAACAGGCCTTCTGTGTTACGTTCTTTAGGCAGTTTGCAGGGGAAGGTCAAACGTTCTTCCTGAGTCTCCTGAGCCCTTACTGTTTTCAGCTGGAAATAATCCACATACAAGAATGGTGCCTCTTGGGGCGGCCTGCCGTGAAGCCCATCGTGGGGAAGTTCTCAGTGATATGATAAATTCAGAGAACTTGAGAAAAGAAATTTACCCCATAGATTTACTCAGAACAAAATAGCTCCTATTGTATGAACTCCCCATCCTGTCCCTTGAATGCTTTATCCTTTCTGGGTGAACTAAAACAGTGCTTTTCAAGCCTGGGGACACACTAAAATCTCCTGGGGAGCTTTAAAATACACAGATGCCCTGGCTCTGCCCCAGACCAATTAAATCAGACTCCTAGGCACTGGTCTAACTTTAAAGCTCCCATGTGATTCTGTCCTGCAGCCAAGGTTGAAAACACTGATCTGAAACAGAAGAAATGTGACAGGTCCGTTGGTGTCAGGAATAGATTTGACTATCTCCCACATCTTACTAGCAGGTTTTCAGTTCCTTTTAAGCTGAGAATTTCTCTATTTATTTTGGTCTGTTTTGCAGGCCTGGTCAATCCACTTGAGGTCACAGTGGGCGTAACCAAGTGCCCAGTGATATCGTATCTAGGACCTAGTAGCAATTGTTGGGTGTAGTTTGAGCATATTAGAAAAAGGAACTGTTGTACCTTACAGAGTTTGAGAAGTGGAACTTTTTTTGCCTCGATGCTTCCGAGCTTCACTTTCTCTTCTCCATGGGCTCATCAGAAAGATCAGCAGTTATCTTCTGTATTTTCAGCCAACCTTTCCTATCTGCTTTCCACTTCCTCCTGACCTCTTACTATTTTCTAACTCTGTTCCTTAGACTTTAGTACATGGAATCACCTATGATACTCTTAAAAGTATAATTTCCTAGCCCTACCCTTAAAGATGCCGATGTATTAGACTGAGGAATCTGCGTTGTTACGTTTTAACCTGCTCCCTGGGTAATTCTCATGCTGGTAATACAGAGAGCCCATTTTGAAAAACTGGACTCTAATTTCTTTAGTTGTTATTGTTGTTATTCTGTCAAGAATGAAGGAAGGAATAAAATGTGATTTCAAAAGATACCCTGACATTACTATTTTGCCCCCTTCCATTCTGTGTTAACAAATGAAAAATATTCTACTTAATCTTTTGATGTAAAGTGTACACATGGGGGCTGGCCGGGTGGCGCAGCGGTTAAGCTCGCATGTCCCACTTCTCAGTGGCCCGGGGTTAGCCAGTTCGGATCCCGGGTGTGGACATGGCACCGCTTGGCAAGCCATGCCGTGGAAGGCGTCCCACATCTAAAGTAGAGGAAGATGGGCACAGATGTTAGCTCACGGCCAGGCTTCCTCAGCAAAAAAAGAGGAGGACTGGCAGTAGTTAGTTCAGGGCTAATCTTCCTCAAAAAAAAAAAAGTGTACACATATACTTACACATATTTCTATATAAGAAGTGGTGAATTCATGACTGGTAGTATGTGACAAGAAAAAAAGACTTTGGGAAAGTATACACACAATGAACTTAATGTTTATTTTCTATTTATATAGAGATATTTTATAGAATAAAATATCCATATTTCAATTACAATTGGTCTTGAACATTTCATGACATTGAACTTCTATTTAGGAGGTATTATGTCTTTCCAGATTGGAGACTTTATTACAAAGTGGTAATTACTATGAAACTTTTTTTTGTGTTGGGGGATAGGTCAGGTTTTAACTAAAAACCTTCAGGGATATTTTAAAATTTAGTGAAATTATAGATCATGTGTGTTTTATTTTCAAATGTAGTTTACCTTATCACTTTGATGGATGGTGTATATTGAGTATTTTAAAAAGTTTGTATTTTTAAAATTTTACATGCTGTTGTTACCAACAAAGGGCATGAGCTACTCGCCATGAGACAAACGCCAGTCATCAAGAGGCAAGATGGTGGCAGAGAAAGGGCATTTTCTTACAGCTTGCTAGCAAGAGGGAAGATGGCTGACTAATGTCCAAAAGAACCATCTTAAGGCAGGCACAGAATCTTGAAACAAGTATATAGGCCAGTGGGTTACAGGAGAGGCATAAGGAATGTTGACCATCTGGTGTTACAGACTGGGAGTGGCCACACCAGATAGGTTCTCTGTCCGGGGATCGTCACATTCCTAAGGAGCTCAAAAGAACAAAGTTATCATCTTATTGCAGCTGGGAGGTACCTGGGCAAGCAGGGGTCATAAAATCGACAGAGCAGTTAGATTTCCTGAAAGCTGCATATCCAGCTGGATTAGTTAGATAGAGGTCATTCAAAGTTACAATATGGCTTCTCTTCTACGGTGTGGCTTCCCTTGTGTCAACCTTGTGTTGAGCCAGTATCACTGAGTGTCATAATTGGAAAACAAAGAAAAATGTTGATTTGAAATTATAAACTACATTAAACCATATCAATATCTTAAAATATACTACTATTTAAATAAAATAACAAAAAGCGTTTATTTGCTTTGAATTTACAGATAACAATTTTTTAGTTGTTAATATGTTTTAAATTTTGGGATCAAATTTATTCCTTTGGGCCCAGTGAAATAATTTTAGTTTCCTTTCCAGTAAAAATCTGCAAGTAAAATATTTAGGAAAAGTGTGCTTTTTAAACATCTTTGAATAATAAAAATTATGTGTGATTAAGTGATATATTTGCATTTTCATATAATATAAAATAATATAAATTAATAACTTCTATTTAATTAGGATTTGGATTTGCATTAATGTCACACCATTCGATTATGCCATGTTACATTTTAAAATGATCTAATAATATATGCTGTAATAAAGCTTGTGTCTCACCAATGACCATTTTCAGTTTCTTGGCAGTACAGAAGTGGAGCAGCCCAAAGGAACAGAAGTTGTGAGAGATGCTGTAAGGAAATTAAAGGTAGGGAAAGCCCTCCAAATAAATGTCTGGTGTATTGCTTCTGTCTCCAGTCATCAGTAGACTGATGAAAATTCAAAGCATGAATAGCTTTGTGGCAGAAATGGCTTTCAGCCTGTTAAAAATGGACTGTTGAATAAATATCACCAGATCAAAGAGATATATTTAGTAATAACTCTGTACACATAATTAATTATTTTTCTGAATGTGGCACACTCTTCATATTTTCCTAAGGTGTAATTTCTCATACTCAACAAAAAAATGTCATAGCAATATTTCCTAAGTGTTGACGTTTAGTAGCTTGCCTTTACTTTGCTTGGGCAATGTGAGCTCATGCCCTAACTCAGAAACTAGTAATGGTGTAACAAACTATCTAATAGGTAGGGTATTATATCCATCTGTTGAAAGTGTGGCGTTAGAGTTAATTACAGAGCAGAATTTTTAAGTGACACTGTATGTTAATGACAATTAATGGACAAATTCAAGAAGATCTGGACTTGTCCATGAGCAGACAGGGGGAAGTGATGAGAATAAGAGAGCAGAAAGGACATTTAATAAGCAACTCCATGTACTCATAATCAGCAAATTTCCTGAGAAAATCTTACGTAAGATACCACACATCTTAGCATGTTTTTCTAATTGCACCACATCCCAAAAGACGTTGTTTTCATTGAGATTTTAAGATTTGAAAACCTCCTTCAACAGAACTCTCATCTTTATCTCATTAAGAAATTCTAACATACCACGATTTTGTTTACACAGTTAATTGTTTTTCTTCAGAGCTGCTCTCACAATTCTTTTGAGAAACAACCCTTCTCTAACTTTATTTAGTTTAGAGCTCATCCAGTTATTTCACAGGAGGGTTAGGCTTCTGATAGTGTCAGGCAAAGTCATAAACATTAAAAAGTTACTACTTTGCTTTGCGAATGTCATATCAGGTAGACCCTACTAAGTGTTTTAATTGAGCGTATTTGAAGTGGGATGGCTTGTCTTCTGGGCGAAGAAATAAAAGTAGATGATACTTTATCCATCCATTTTATTTGTAAATGTTTTACCTAATGTTTTTAAGTAAATATGCTAAAAGGTCCCAAGATGACATCACTCCTATTTGGAATAAAAAGTGGACCAGGCAACCATTTCTTTCCACTACTCCTTATGTAATAATTCAGACTTGCCCTTGTTTGGCCAGTACTTTTAGGTACTAATAGAGGATTAGAAAGGTCTCACAGTTCATGGAGAACATTTAGAATAAGATTCTATTTAAATGTTCAAAATGTTGCACACTCTGGGCCTAAGTCCAGCTTCACTACAATCAGAATGTTGTATACAAGAATAGTGGTATTTACACTTAATGTTTCTTTTACCTAGTAGGCTCTATATTCAGTCACTCAAATCCAAAACCAAAAGGATTCAATTCTATAGTGACTAGATAAAATGTAAAGAGATATTTGAAATGAAACACTTTCAAACAATGGCTGGTTTTTATACATTTTTGTGAGACTTCATATGCAGTTCCTATGTAGTTTCATGTTTAGAAATGTACTCTGTTAATAAAGGAATGCGATTTACAATAAGATAAAAAATATTCAGTATAGTTTAAAAATGCATACTCAGTTAATAGTAGCTTTTGTCTTTCAAGTATCTTCCGGAATAAATATGTATTTATAAGCAATTTTTATTCTGCTGATTGCAAAATTTTTGTAGATCAAGAAAGTATATCTAAGGGTAATGATTCGTGAACTAATGAAAATGAATAAAACAATACTTTTTACCTACTTTTATTTTAATCTTTTTTTGTTTCTTTGTGTCGGGGTCAGATGCTATATCTCAGTATATAAGAATATTTATATTTATTTTAAGAACTCAGACCCTGGCTCTCTTTAATTCTGTTGTCATGTAGAAATGGCCAGAAGATGGTGCTATGGTTCTACTAAAAAGAAGACATTTGCTCATTACTTTGTATTCACATCCCCCTTTTTGAATTTCCTGCTTACTTTTCTTGAACATATATATTCTGACTGCTTTTTTATCCATTACAGTTCAGTATTTTATTTCATTTGCTACATAAGGTAATATTTTATTTATATTTACTAATTTTTCAAAAACAAAATATTAATATATTGGCTTCGGACATTAAAGAAGAATTCAAAATTTAGGATTAATCCAAGATGATGGAAGACTTAAAGAGTTTCAATAATGTGTTTTCGTGCTCTGTGCTCAATGATGCCTGATTATTTTTCAAGAAAAATTTTAAACTTTGATTTATTTTATTACCTACTATTTTTCTGTCATTTTGTGATGAATTTATAGTTTATAAATTTTTCTTGAATATATTTTTATGTGTTAAAGTCTTTATTTTAAGATACTGTGTTTGTCAAAACAACACATTTTCTATTTTTTAATCATGTTCAACAATTTCTATTTCTTAATCATGTTTTAGCCCACCGTTTAGGAAAATACCAAATTTTCCAAAAAATAATAATGGAAAAGCCTTTTCAACTTGTATGTATTTAATAGCATTGCTAGTGTAATGAATTTTATTTGTAATAGTGAGTTATTTATTTTTATTAATACAACTAGTACGAATGTCAGAGGGCTCAATATATTTCATAAACATCTGCTTGTGATGTTTACATGTGGATGAATATAGGTATATAGATCAAAACTTCTTGATTTCTCTGGGAGATAACCAGATGATGGCGTTCCTGGACCCCAGTTTTAGAGGAGAGACCCCCTCACTCCAGTGGAGCTAACTTAAAATTACGTGAAGCTACCTCAAGGAATGTGGCCTTGGAATCACTGTTGAGTTCTGTTAAATCTGGGCCCAGCAGTTTCTCGATTTGACCTCACTCTCTCGGTGTAGCATGACACTCTGTTTATGTCTTCATAACGAGTTATTTAATTAACAAACTGTTTAGAGCTTAATTTAATTATATAGTACATACATAGCTGATTCCCCTGCAGGAGTATTAGGAATACTTTTAATTAAATTAATAATTTAAGTATTAGAACCACAAAGAAGAATAGTAGCTCAGAATATTTGACTTAGTAATAAATTTATTTATTTTATTGCTCAATAATACATGTTCCATTAATAATATAGTTAGATTTCACTTTTTTGAAAGTTCTTTGAGAAACGAATAGAAATTCTGTGATGATGATATTGAAACTCAGTGGTGCTTCCTTTAAATTTTCTTTAGCTGTTCTACTTACCGGGGACATATATTTAACTAAGTACTTTATGTATTTCAAATAATACTTCATCCTTCCCCGTCATTTTATGATAAAGTTTTATTTTGTTTATTTGTTGGTTGTATTTAGATATCCTCCAGATTGCGTAGGCTTTACCCTCCTTGAGTATTTTTCTTGGATTATTATATTCAAGATTTGCTGGTAGTTCACTCTATCTAGATGATTAAGAAATGAATCCACCAAAACAAAAATGGGAAAAAAATTTGCAAAAAGGCTCTTTGACCATTAATATTCAAGTAGTAAATAGAGTGAGAAAAGAATACAATGTAAGTAAGAATGATGAGCGTGTCTTCTAAGTAAATTGAAGTATTGTGGAACACAGTTAGGAGGTCTACAGGCAGGAAAAGAGACTTGGAGGGATAATGCAAATCAAAGAATGCAGTCATCTTAAATTTTAAAAAATGGGCAGGAATGAGAATGTTAAACTCTGTTTAAAGTATGGATTGTATAAATAGGACGTTAGGCACAGGTGTTTTGCAACATCTTTGCAACAACCAAGGCCAATAACCAGTGTACACCTTGATATACATGAAAATGTATATCAAATGTATATGAAATGTATATCAAGAACTGGGAATTTTTTTTTAATGCAGAACATATGCTCTGCAAATGCAGAGTTATTTGGTGAGTGGCTGCAAAACTAGATTCTAAGCCCGATTGCTCTAGACCCATTTTATGACCAGGGTTCTAGGCCCGATTGCTCTAGACCCATTTTATGACCAGGGTAAATAACTTCTCTGAGACTTATTTTTCTCATCTTTAAAACGGGAAGATTGGATTGGATGCCCTCTGAATCTTCTCTGAGCACAATTACTTCATCTTGATATGAAGCAGAGACAAAGGCTTCACAAGCCACAGATCAGATATTTTATGTTCGTG
This sequence comes from Equus przewalskii, assembly GCF_037783145.1. Classification (NCBI taxonomy): domain Eukaryota; kingdom Metazoa; phylum Chordata; class Mammalia; order Perissodactyla; family Equidae; genus Equus; species Equus przewalskii. The sequence goes on from NC_091847.1 coordinate 64,695,668, forward strand.
ATTTTTTCCTTTGTCTCATTCTCCCTCCCTCCCTCTTGCTTTTTCTACCTCCAGCCCCTCCTCGCTTCCTTTCTTCATTTCTTCCATTCTTTCTTCCCTTTTTTTCCTGGCAGAAAAGAAATGACTCAACAGATAAGTTTAATATTAGTGGTTGTTTTGTGATAGACTTTTTTGGAAACTAAAAGAGGTCACAGGAATGGTTGTGTCCAGATGTGGAAAAGGCCTCAAGAGCCACTGCTCCTTGTCTATTTCTGGACAAAAGCAGCCCCTGGGCAGCCAGCTTAGAATGCTTCTGCATCCAAGATGGGGATGGCTGAGTTCAGATACGTTCACACGGATGGAGAGCAGCTGATTTATTTTGTAAGCCTTCATATGTGAAAACCCTCAAATTGTTTTAATTATGGCAATACAGGAAGGAGATTACGAAGGGAAAAGAAACAAAATTAATCCACTTTCTTTGAGAGAGAGCTGGGATCATTTTTAAAGATCTGCACTGAAGCAAAACAAGTTTCTTAAAGTCAAAAAAAATTCTCTGGCACGAATTAGTCGAAATCATGTGCAGAATGTAAGACTGCTGGATACAAAAAAAAAAAAAAGCTGCCTACATTTGTAGAACAGAACAGACAGCAAGCTAAAAAATTATACCACCCAAAATGAAATAAAACAAATGGTACCCTCCTATCTTCCCTGGATATTAAGGTAGGCACTTCAAGGCATTCCTATATGCATTAATTATATTCCTCTCCGGGGCAGTGCAAAGCCATGAAAAGAGAAAAAGGCCGTTAACCACTCTCTGCTCCAGGACTGAACCATACCATGTGTATTCACATCTGCCCTAAATTAGAGAGAAATGCACAGTGCAAATAAATATGACACACAAAAGAGGACCAAACCCCCACCCGGCCTTACATGTGATCTATTTTGAGTCAAGTTAGGATGATCCATGTGCTGAAAACATGTTTTATGAGGAAATAACATTTTGAAGTCCTAAAAGAGGGGTGAGAAATCCTATTTTTTATTAGTTTTTTTTTTTCCATTTCTTAAAAAGAAAGCTGAGAGAAGTGAGGAAAGAAGGAAAGTAGGGAGAGAATAGCATTGCCAGATAAAATCAGGGCACTGAATAAACTGAATTTCAGATAAAAATGAATAATGTTTTTAGTATAAGTATGTCCCAAATAGAACATGGGACATACTTATACTAAATAGTGTATATAAGTTATATGTGTGTAGACATATAGAGAGAGTGTATATGTGCATTCTAAAATAAATTTTTTTTTTTAAATAGTCATTGTTTAATGTCCAAATTTAACTGGACTCCTGTAACTTTTTTCCACCACCAAATCTGGCAATGCTGGGAGAGAGGCAGAAACTTCCTCTACCAAGTACGTTAGTCTGCTGATTTTCTTTCTGATTTTATAAGAAAACCTAATATACACTAACTAAATCAATAAGAAAATACAATAAATACTACTATGAAAGGATTTTAAAAATGTTTATGTTTTCAAGACACTCACTATCTTTATAATTCCTGGACTGAACCTAGATCTGAGCCTTTTATCGGGATTATTACTTCAATTCTTAGCTTCAGTTTGAATATGGAAGTCTGTCTCTTTTCGTTCATTGATTTGATTGGGTAGGATGGTATTCCAAACGAGAGAAGTATCTAGAAATGACAAGGATGGCTGATCCAGTGCTAGCGGACCACAAGTTTTCTAAAAGTATTAAAAAGAAAGGAGCCACAGGAAAAGAAATGGATCTCTGCTTATCTTCCCAGAAAGAGCTTTCATTTTCTCCACTGGTATGGAGATGATTTTTTAAATATCATGAAAGAAGTGCATTAAAAATGTTTTTAAAAAGTTACTGAAAATCAATCTGATTTTATTGATAGTAATGGTTGATTACTATGATTTCTAAATATTTTGAGGCTATGTGGGGAGTTTATAAAATAATTTATCATGGGCAATAATTTATTTAATGAAAGTCCACCACTGAATACAAAGTCCACATATGTATTTCTTTGTGTTCACTCTCCATAGAAACAGAATTATGGTTTTGTGAATAATTTTTCATTTACAGTTTGCAAGACACATCAAGAAATCTGAAGGCCAGAAAATTCCTAAAGTTGAATTGCAAATATCAATTTATGGAGTAAAAATTCTAGAACCCAAAACAAAGGTAAGGCTTATTTGTGAATGTCAGAAGCACTCTGATCTCTAATTAATTGCAATTATATTGCTATTTTAGTGAGTACTTAAAATCTGTTACCTACTGGCATTGCTTAGTTCTAAGTTAATGACAATTTAAAACTCTATAGGATTTTTAGGAGGAACAACCTTTGGGATTGCTTTCTGAAGGGTCTGTTCTTCAGCCTGGATTTGGAATGTAATAATTTATATTAAGTGTATTCAACAGTATTTGGTCTTACATTTAGGATTTTTTCTTCATGTGCTGTGAAAGAGATGAGTAAAGTGTGGTTCACTGAGTATGAAAGAAGATGAAACTGTGTGCCATTTCTTAAAATGTCTTGGACTGACTCTTACGGCCTGTAGACATGGCATGTATTAGTTTACTAGGGCTGCCATGATAAAGTACCACACACTCGGTGGCTCAAACAACAGAAGTTTCTTTTCTCACTGTTCTGGAAGCTAAAATCCGAGATTAAGCTGACAGAAGGGTTGGTTTCCTCAGAGGCCTGCCTCCTTGGCTTGCAGATGGCTGCCTTCTTGCTGCCTCTTTATAGGGTCATCTGCACACACACACAGTTCGTGTCCCTTTGTGTGTTCAAGTCTCTTTTCTTCGAGGATACCAGTCGGATTGGATAAGGGACCACACTAACGGCCTCAGTTTAACTTAATCATCTCTTTCAAGCCTTATCTCCAAACATAGTCACATTCTGAGGTACAGGGTGTGTTGGGGGTTAAGGCTTCAACATTTGAATTTTGAGGGAATATGATTCAGCTCATAACATAGCCTAAACTTAAGGTCCTTGTATTTAAGAGCCTTTTCCCATACAAATCCAATGAAAAAGATTTAAAATATAACTTATTCTGGCTTCACGTTCATTAATATATACTTGTCATGGATTGAGTATGCACTGAATATGTACTTATTTCCACCTCAGATTCCTATATTGTATCCCTAATCCCCAACGTGACTATATTTGGAGTTTAACTGAGGTCTTAATGGGGCCTTAATCCAATAGGACTGGTGTCCTTATAAGAAGAGAAAGACACCACGGGTGTGTGAGCAAAGAGGACAGGCCCTGTGAAGACATAGTGCGAAGGCGCTGTCTGCAAGCTGAGGAGAAAAGCTTAACCAAACCTGCTGACATCTTGATCTTGGATTTCCAGCTTTCAGAACTGTGAGAAAATACCATTCTGTTCTTTAGACCACCCAGTCTGTGGTATTTTGTTATGGCAGCCCTAACAAACTAATACAGTGCTTTATTCACGATGCCTCAGAATTATTGTTTAGTAATTTTAAGAAAACCATAAAAGTCAATTTGGAAATATTCAGTAACATTCAACTCCAGTTATCTTACAGATTTATATTGTCAATGCTTTCTTGTAACACTGTGCATTCTTACTGACAACTTAATTAAATTTGAAAGCCCAAGGAAACCCTGACCTGTAAAGAGATTATGAAAATATTTTTCACAGGTCTGCAACTTTTCAGCCACTAGTCCAGCCTTTGCCATTGATCCCTTCATCTGTGTGCATACCAAACCCAGACAATGTCTTGCTATTCCAAGTGTGCTCTGTGGACCGGCAGCATCAGCATCACCTGAGAGCTTGTTAGGCTGTAGAATCTCAGACCCCATTCCAGACCTACTGAATCTGAATCTGCAGTTTAAGAAGAAACACAGTGATTCTTAGGCACATAAAAGTTTGAGGGGTTCCGGTGGAGTCTGCCACCTCATTTTCAAATGTAGTTCATGGAATACTTGCATTAAAAATACTGCAGACATTTTGAAAAATAAGTTCTAAGGTCCTATCTTAGCTTACAGAATGAGAATCTCCCTGGAAATTTTGCATTTTTACTGTTTGAGGATAACTGGAGTATGGCATGGATGCATCCATAGTTATTGTTCAATTCCAAATTAAGAACAATTACATTCTTTCAGACTTCTCAAGCCATAAATTTAAGACCTCCCACAGCTATCCTAATTCCTTCTATTATCCACACTCAGTATTAAATAACAAACCAAGAATTGGACACTTTTTTTTTGTTATGGCTAGCCCAAAATAACCATTGCTGAGCTGGCTGAAAGTAGACAAAAGAAGTGGCAATGGGACAGTAGAAGGTCTCTTCAGGCATACAATGGAAAATGTGTCCAGTCATCCCTCAGTGTCCACAGGGGTCTTGGTTCCTGCCCCGCTGCAGGTACCAAAATCCACGAATGCTCAAATTTTTTTATATAAAATGGCATACGTTTTGCATATAACATACGCACATCCTCCCATACTTTAAATCATTTCTAGATCACTTATAATACCTAATACAATGTAAGTGTTATGTAAATAGTTTTTATACTGTATTGTTTAGGGAATAATGACAAGAAAAAGAGTCTGTACGTGTTCAGTACAGTGCAACCATCATGGCCCTTTCTATCTGCAGTTGGTTGAATCTGTGCCTCCGGAAGGCTGACTGTAGTTTGGTGGGAAATGAGGCAATTGAAAGTGCGGCTTTATCTACTGAATAAGTGGGTTGGCTGAGATGAATTCATTAGGCAAGTGGTAGTTACAAAAGAACAAAAGGCTGAGGAAGCAATAATTTGCAGAGTGACAATGTAGTAACGAAAATATGGTCTTACATGGAAGTAAAAATAAAAACAATCCGAGTCCTACATTTCCTTTTTGAAATTAAGTGGATGTTTAGTGGCAACTGTCCAACCAGAACAGGTCATTTGTAGGCCGTGTTTGGGTTTAAGGTTTCTTCTAAACCATATGGATCCTGTAACTGTTTTGGAGTGTATGCGTATGTAATTAACTATTAATTTAATTTCGTACATGAACGTTTAGGACTTGTCAAAGCACACCTTGAAATATGTAGGGCTGATAATACACTTCATGTATCCTCTGCGTGTATTCTTGTTCTTTTTGATTTGAGTCTACCTATAACGTATCCTAGGCTATAAAAATTTCACCAAAACCATAATCTGTAAATTTTAATCTAGTAAACTATTCTCCTATCGTTGAACATTTACAATGCTTCAAGTTTTCCATTAATTGATAGTTTAAATGTTTAGAAAATACAAATATGATTAAATACAATATAGAGAGAGAAGTTTAGTGTTTAGAATTTACAGTTTAATAATGGCATATCCTTAGAAAAGCACAAAATAGAAAGACCTAGATCTACTACAAGATGAGTAACACTAACATGTGGGGTGTGTGTGTGAGTATGTAAAGAAAGACGGAGAGTTGGATTATGCCAATGCAAATGTAGCACCGTGTTACCAGTTGCTGATTCTAGAGTCCCCCATAATAAGTCTCCCATAAAAATTTGTTTTCCAGGTGGCCAGCTCTGTGGTTTAGTGGTTAAGTTTGGCGTGCTCCACTTTGGTGCCCCGAGTTCAGTTCCTGGATGTGGAACTACACCACTCCTTGGCAGCCATGATGTGGCAGCGACCCACATACAGAGCAGAGGAAGATTGGCACAGATGTTAGCTCAGGGCGAATTGTCCTCAAGCAAATAAAAAGAGGAAGATTGGCAACAGATGCTAGGTCAGGGCTACTCTTCTTCAGCAAAAAAAAAAATTAGTTTTCCATTGACAATCTATCAACCACATCGTTCTGTTCCCTAAACTTTTACTGTCAAATCTCCGTGCCTCCATCAAGCTAAACTCAATGCATGTACACGATTGATGGGGTTTTTTTGAGGTCATACTGGCTTATAACATTGTGGAAATTTCAGGTGTACATTGTTATATTTCAGTTTCTGTATAGACTGCATCTTGTTTACTACCAATAGTCTGGCTTTTATCTGTCACCACACATATGTCCCCCTTTACCCCTTTCACCCTCCTCTCAGTCCCTTCCCTTCTGTCAACCACTAATCTGTTCTCCTTGTCCATATGTTTATCTTCCACATATGAGTGAAATCATATGGTGTTTGTTTTTCTCTGTCTGACTTATTTCACTTAGCATAATACCCTCAGGGTCCATACATGTTGTTGAAAATGGCACAATTTTGTCTTTTGTTATGGTTGAATGGCATTCTATTATATATATACTACATCTTCTTTATCCATTCGTCCATCGATGGACACTTGAGATGCTTCCACTTCTTGGCTATTGTGAATAATGCTGCAGTGAATGTAGGGATGCATAAATCTCTTTGAATTGTTGATTTCATGTTCTTTGGGATAAATACTCAGTAATGAGACAGCTGGATCATGTTATATTTCTATTTTTAATTTTTTGAGGATTCTCCATACTATTTTGTACAGTCGCTGCACCAGTTTGCATTCCCACCAGCAGTGTATGAGAGTTCTTTTTCTCCACATCCTCTCCAACATTTATTTCTTGTCTTAATTATAGCCATTCTGATGGGTGTGAGGTGATATCTCATTGTAGTTTTGATTTGCATTTCCCTAATAATTAGTGATGTTGAACGTCTTTTCTTATGCTTGTTGGCCATCTGTATATCTTCTTTGGAAAAATGTCACTTCATGTCCTCTGCCCATTTTTTGATTGGGATGTTTGTTTTTAGTTATTAAATTGTATGAGTTCTTTTTTATGTTTTGAAAATTGACCCCTTTTTGGATATATGATTTGCAAATATTTTCTCCCAATTGATGGATTGTCTTTTAATTTTGCTCCTGATTTCCTTTGCCTTGCAGAAGTTCTTTAATCTGATTTAGTCCCATTTGTTTTTTTCTTTTGTTTCCCTTGCCTGAGTAAGCATGGTATTTGAAAAGATCCTTCTATGATCAATGTCAAAGAATATACTGCCTATATTTTCTCCTAGGAGTTTTATGGTTTCAGGTCTTACATTCACGTCTTTAATCCATTTTGAGTTAATTTTTGTGTATGATTTAAGATAATGGTCTGCTTTCATTCTTTTGCATGTGGTCATCCAGTTTTCCCAACACTATTTATTGAAGAGACATTCCTTTCTCTGTATGTTCTTGGCTCGTTTGCTGAAGATTAGCTGTCCATAGATGTATGGTTTTATTTCTGGGCTTTCAGTTCTGTTCCATTGTTCTGTGTGTCTGTCTTTCTGCCAGTACTATGCTGTTTTGATTGCTATAGCTTTGTAGTGTATTTTGAAGTCCAGGATTGTGATAACTCCAGCTTTGTTCTTTTTTCTCAGGATTGCTTTGGCTATTTGGGGTCTTTTGTTGTTCCACATAAATTTTAGGGTTCTTTGCTCTATTTCCATGGAAAATGTCATTAGGATTCTGATTGGGATTGCATTGAATCTGTAGATTGCTTTAACTAATATGGACATTTTAACTATGTTTATTCTTCTAATCCATAAGCATGGGATATCTTTCCATGTATGCCTTCTTCAATTTCTTTCAATAATGTCTTATGGTTTTCAGTATATAGGTCTTTCACCTCCTCAGATAAATTTATTCCTATGTATTTTATTCTTTTTGTTATGATTGTAAATGGGATTGTATTCTTGACTTCTCTCTCTGCTAGTTCATTATTAGTGTATAGAAATGCAACTGATTCTTGTATGTTGATTTTATACCATGCAGATTTGCTTTGGTTGTTGATTATTTCTAACAGTTTTTTGGTGGATTCTTTAGGTATGTTCTATATATAGATTTATATCATCTGCAGACAAAAAGTCTCACTCCTTCCCTTCCAATTTGTCTCTCTTTTATTTCTTTTTTTTGCGTAATTACTCTAGCTAAAATTTCCTCTGCAGTGTTGAATGGGAGTGGTGAGAGTGGGAATCCTCATCTTGTTCTTGTTCTCGGAGCGATGGGTTCAGTTTTTCACCATTAAGTATGATGTTGGCTGTGGGTTTGTCCTATATGGTCTTTATGATGTTGAGGTACTTTCTTCCTATACCCATTTTTTCAGAGTTTTTATCATAAATGGATGCCATATCTTGTCAAATGCTTTCTCTGCATCTATAGAGATGATCATGTAATTTTTATTCCTCATTTTGTTAATGTGGTGTATCACATTGATTGATTTATCACATTGATTGATTTGCAGATATTGAACCATCCCTGAGTCCCTGATATAAATCCCACTGACCAGGGTCTGTGATCCTTTTATTGCATTGTAGTATTTGATTTACTAATATTTGGTTGAGGATTTTTGCCTCTATGTTCATCAGTGATGTTGGCCTGTAATTTTCCTTTTTTGTGTTGTCTTGTCTGGTTTTCGTATCAGGGTTATGTTGGCCTAGTAAAATGAGTTAGGAAGCATCCCATCCCCTTCACTTATTTGGAAGAATTTGAGAAGGATGGGAATTAACTCTTCTTTGAATGTTTCGTAGAATTCACCAGAGAAGCCATCTGGTCCTGGAACTTTGCTTTTTGGGAGGTTTTTGATTACTCTTTCAATTTCTTTCCTTGTTATTGGTCTGTTCAGATTCTCTATTTCTTCTTCATTCAGTTTGGGGAAGTTGTATGGTTCTAAGAATTTATTCATTTCTTCTTGGTTATCCAGTTTGTTGATGTATAGCTTTTCACAGTATTCTCTTACAACCCTTTGTATTTCTGTGGTGTCTGTTGTAATTTCTCCTCTTTCATTTCTGATTTTATTTATGTGAGTCTTCTGTCTTTTTTTTCTTAGTGAATCTAGCCAGGGATTGTCAATTTTACTTATCTTCTCAAAGTATCAGGTCTTAATTTTATTGATCCTTTCTATTGTTTTCTTGGTCTTTATTTCACTTATTTTTGCTCTGATTTGTATTATTTCCTTTCTTCTACTGATTTTGGGCTTTGTTTGTTCTTCTTTTCCTAATTCTTCTTCTAGGAAAAAGTAAGCTTGTTTATTTGAGATTTTTCTTGTTTGTTGAGGTGAACCTGTAATGCTATAAATTTTCCTCTTAGTACTGCTTTTGCTGCATCCCATAGGTTTTGGTGTATTGTGTTTTCATTTTCATTTGTCTCCAGGTGTTTTTTGATTTCTCTTTTAATTTCTGTATCTATCCAATAGTTGTTCAGTAGCAAGTTGTTTAGTCTCCTCATAGATGTATCTTTCCCAGCTTTTTTCTTGTTGTTGATTTCTAGTTTCATAACATTATGGTTGGAAAAGATGCTAGATATGATTTAAATCTTCTTAAATTTATTGAGGTTGGCCTTGTTTCCCAACATATGGCCTATCTTTGAGAATGACCCATGTGCATTGAGAGGAATGTGTATTCTCCTGTTTTGGGAAGCAATGTTCTATATATCTCTATTAAGTCAATCTGGTTTACTCTTTCATTTAAGGTCACTGTTTCTTTCTTGACTTTTTGTCAAGATAATCAATCCATTGATGTAAGTGTGGTGTTAAGGTGCCCTACTGTTATTGTGTTGCTGTCAATTTCTCCCTTTAGGTCTCTTAATAGTTGCTTTATATACTTTGGTGCTCCTGTGTTAGGTGCATATGTATTAATACGTGTTATGTCTTCTTGCTGGAATGTCCCTTTTATCATTTTATAGTGCCCATCTTTGTCTCTTGTTATCTTTTTTATTTTGAAGACTATTTTGCTTAATACAAGTATAGCTATACCTGCTTTCTTTCACTTGTCGTTTTCTCGGAGTATCATCTTCCATCCTTTCACTCTGAGCCTATGCTTATCTTTAGACCTAAGATGGGTCTCCTGGAGGCAGCCCATCATTGGGTCTTGTTTTTTAATCCCCCCACCCACTCTGTGTTTTTTGATTGATGAATTCAGTCCATTTACTTTTAGAGTGATTATTGATATATGCGGGCTTCATACTGCCATTTTATCTTTTGTTTTCTGGTTGTTCTATGTTTCCATTGTTCCTTTTTCTTTGTATTTCTGTCTGCCATTTCAGTTTGCTGGTTTTCTCTTTGTTTATGTGTTAGTACTCTGCTATGATTTTTTATTTTGTGATTAACATGAAGTTTGTATGTAACATCTCATAGATGAGGTAGCCCTTTTTTTGATGGTCTCTCGTCTTCGTTAGCCTATGCAGGTTCCATCCCTCTCCTCTTCCCCTTCTATGTTTTTGTTGTTACAAATTATGCTTTTTTGTTTTGTGAGTTTATGACCAAATTGAACTGTTTTTAGTTATTTTTGATGGTTCTTTTCCTTTTATCCTTTATGTTCTAATTAAGTGTTTACTAACCTATTTGGATATAGAGCTGAAATTTTCTGATTTTGTCTGTCTATCTCCTTGCTCAAAACTTTGTAAACCTTTGCTTTTTTGTTTCAGGTAGGAGGGCTTCTTTCAGCATTTCTTGTAGGGTAGGTCTAGTGGCAAAGAGCTCCCTCAGCTTTTGTTTGTCTGGGAAAGCTTTTCTTTCTTTGTCATATCTGAAGGATAATTTTTCTGGATAGAGTATTCTTGGCTGATAGTTTTTGTCTTTCAGTATTTTGAATATATCATTCCACTCTCTCCTATCCTGTAAGGTTTCTGTTGAGAAACTGAAAGCCTGGTGGGGTTCCTTTGTAGGTTATTTTCTTCTCTCTTGCTGCATTTAACATCTTTTCTTTGTCATTGACTTTTGACAGTTTTACTATTATATGCCTTGGAGAAGATCTTTTTACATTGATGTAATTAGGAGTTCTATTGATTTCATGTACTTACATGTCCAGTTCTTTCTCCAGGTTTGGGAAGTTCTCAGCTATTATTTCTTTGAATAAGCTCTCTACTCCTTTCTCCTTCCCTTCTCCTTCTGGGATGCCTAGAATCCTTATGTTGCTTTTTCTAATTGAGTCAGATATTTCTCAAAGAATTTCTTCATTTTTAAAAAATCTTAGTTCTCTCTCCTGAGAGTTGTCATTTTTCTTTTGTTGTACAGTATTACTATAGTTCTTCGTGGTGTTTGGTGAATTGATCCTCTGCTGGTGTATTTGTGGTAGTAATCACCTTTTCTTATTTGGGTATGGCATCAGTTACTTTGGTTCTGGTCACTTGGGTCTCATGTTCCTCTACTGTCTCTCTGCAGGCTTAGATGCCATTGTCCCATGTGTTATCTGCACTGCTGTTCTCCAGTTGTCTGAGGGTGCTGGCTGCACAACTGCAAAGGGTGCTGGGCTCATGGGTGTCAGTATCTCTGGTGGGGTCCTGGGGACCCAGGGACTTGTATGCAGCTCCTGCTGCTCGTGGAGCTGGTATCAGGGGTGCCAATGCTGCCACTGCTCCACTGACCATTGTGAGCAGGGACTGCTGCCATGCCACCACTGCCCCACAAGCAATCATGTGCATGTGGAACTGCCACCAGCTGCCACCACCACCCTGCATAGCTATTTGACTTTTGATCATTGTATTTTGCCTTATCCAAATCAGTAATACCAATACTTTTCTTTCACGTCTCAAAGTCTCAATTTCCTATACTTACTAGGTAATTTTCAAGAGACCCGATTGAATCTTTCTCCCAAAAGTAAGTTTTTCACGCTTTTAGTGGGAAAGTAGTACCTCCATTTTCATCCCTACCAAACTTTAAGAGTGATCTTGAAGTTTTAAAATCTTTGAAATGTTTTGTAAATTCAGTTATATTACATCTGAATGAGAGCAACTGGCTTTTAACATATATATTACATATGAATATAGAGTATCTGACTCTATTCATAATAGTGGTTATATGGAACATGCCATTTTTAGAATCCATAAAAAAATATAGGTAATCTAAAAGAGAGATTTACCAGCTCTGCTAGGCATCAGTGCCCCTTAGGAGACTCCTAAGAATGGTGATTGCTGGACTACACCTAGGCCTTTCAGATGCAGAATCTGCAGAACAAGACTTAGAATCTATATTATAAAAAAAGGAAAACAACTCACACAAACAAACAAACCTGCCCATATGACTCTCCTACAGCCTGTTCACAGATAGGCATTTAGTAACCAGTGTTTGAGGGGACATGAGTAAACCAGAAAAAACATCTCTCATTCATTTTATTTTGGATATAAGTTGTAATTTAGGAAAAATACAATTAAATGCTCCTAAAATAAATTTATTCATTGTATAATTACATGTATTAGGCAGGATTTAAAAATTTATGGACTTGATAGGAAATAGACCATTTTTTCTCCCATTTGAAGGGATGAAAATAGAAGTGAAAAGCAATCTCCATTGTCTCAAATATCCTTTCTGTGTCTTTTTCCCTTTCTACTTTTTTCCCTTGTCCTCCAAATGAAGATTATGTAGTGCTGGAAAGATGTGGTTTAGGTGAATTGGGGATTTATTTTTGGTGGCAATGTTAGCTCAAGGCGAATCCTCCTTTAAAAAAAAAAAATCTCAATAAATATTTGCAATATATTTAAAAAGAAAAAATTAAGATGATTCCCAACTGTCATAACCAAAGGCTTTCTGTGATCATACTGGTTGGTGACTGAATGAGGACTGCATAGGTTTCACCACCAGCTGTGTAAATGGTATGTTTTCATGTTACTTATAGTTTCTCTTATAAATGGAAAAGAACAAGTCATTTTTCTATATTGTATAGCAATGATATTTCTCTTTATGTATCATTAACATGATTATGCAATTAATAACGTGATGTCGACCTGCTGTCAGTGTTTGGGAGCTACAGTGTGACCGAAGGCTATTGCTTGATTGACTGTGTGGGGCAATAAAATTTTTTCTCTACCTTTTTAGGTTCTTGTGGTTGGTCTAAGAATTAAACTGACATGAGAAAAACAAACAAATTTAATAAGATGTATACCTCCTGTATATATGGGAAAGACCCAGGAAAACTGAGTAACTCTCTGAAATGGTGGAAGCTATCACCTTAAATACTATCCTCAGCTAACATCAAAATACGATGTTGGGGGTGGGAGAGTCAATTATGGGACGTCACCAGGACAAGCACAGTAAACAAAGATAAAGCTATCATGCAGGTTTAAGTCCTTGCCTTCTCCATTGGTAAGAGTTTCTGCAGATTTAGATATCCTCCTCTTTCTGGAACAGAGAAGGAGGCGCTCTTACAAATGGAAATGTCCTTATAAATGTAAATGTTTTTTTACAAAAGGTAATTTCTACTGTATTCAGAGCTTTTCCTGTGTCTGCAGTTTCTTAAAAAATCAGCCTAAAATAATCCTTATGTTAAAGAGATATATTTTGGAGTGGCAAATTCTGCTCCCCTACAACTGCTTATTTATTAACAAATGCTTTATTAACAATAAAACAAAAGATATGTCAATGAGAAAGAGACTAGTCAGTCAGACAAAGTATAGGAAAAGAATAGTCTCAGACAAATGTGATCATTATCCATCTAGCACTAACCACAGGAAGGGAAGATGCCCTCATCAAAAGCCTTGGTGTTGAGCTCTTCTTTTTAGCATTGTTCCTCTCTGTTTCTGAAATGGAAGGATCAGACTATTTAGTAATCTAGTAATTACAAAAAACTGTAGAGGAGAAAGAAGATTCCTCTACTGTAGGTTCTTCTGGCTGGTCTAAGTATTAAATTGACATGAGACAGAATAACAGGAGAACATCAGACAAGTTCAATAACATATATACATGGGAGAAACCCAGGAAAACTGAGTAACTTGCCAAAATGGCTGAAGCCACCACCTTAAATACCATCTTCAGCTAAAGACAAAGGACGTTCTTGGGGGTAGTAGTTTGGGACTTTAGAGGGGAGAAAGGCAATTCACATGGAGATGGAAAAGCAAATGTTTGGTCAACAAATGTTTGCCATACTTTACTAAAACAATCAACATGGGAAGGACTTTGATTAGATGGGCCTTGCTAGGTTCGTCCCTATTTCCACACCTAGAGTTATCTATGGTGATAGCTCCTTCCTGGGACAGGCCTTCTATCTTAAATTCTTTTAGGCAGTTGGGGGAAAGGTCAAAGTTTCTTTCTGAGTCTTTTGTTTTAAAAATAATCACGCCAAAGAATCACATTTGGGGGTGGCAAATTCTGGTTCACCACACAGTCATACAATATACTTCCTCATTTTAATTTTCATGCTTGCCAAACAACCCTTTGATGACTTACCATTTGGTTTCTATGTAGGGAAAGAATGCAGTGCTGCAGAGAAATTCTGTTAACCTTTATTTATATATCTCATTTTACGTACTCATTTTAGTCTGATGAGCAGTAATGTGAACCAGGGTGATAGATCAAATCTCAGCAAGCTGAGAGGTCAACCCTGAAGTTGGAAGGATGCAGTGACAGAAGCTATAGTTGCAGCGTGTGTGTGTATTTTATTTATTTTTTGCAGCATTTATTCTTTGTATTGACTGGCAGCGTTGATTCAGTCATTTGGATGCTGGCTGTTTAGACCTTCCTCATTCACTGCTCCAGTGAAAAACATTACGGAAGTGGCGAGGAAAGATGATCTTCCTAGACAGAAGAGGTTCAAGAGTTTATGAGTTACGATGAAGACATGTAAAATACAATTTAATAAGAAAACTAAGGATGAAATGGTAGTGTGTTTCATATGAACTTGTGTGCAGATGAACTTGTTTTAAACTGTAATGGTAGTTACTTGCAGGAAGATAAAATGCGAAGTGTTCTGGTTTAAAAGGGTTCTGATAATTCTGTAACCTTCTGGGAGTATCTTAATCTCTCTGGATCTCAATGTCCTCCGAAGTAAAACTGCAGAGTTTAAAGTAATGGTCTCTTAAAATTCCTTGTAGCTCAGAAAGTCCATAAACCTCTGATCCTCTTGTATTTTGCTTGTGTTTTTCTAAGTACTATTGAAATGACCATCTTAGTTTAATCCTGAGTCAGGAGGTCCATCTCCATTACATATTTGTTTAAGTTTGCGGTGTATGTAATTATAAAACCAACGTTTGACAGATTATAGTTTCACTTTTAAAGTCATAAGTTGTATGTTATTAACACAAGCTGGTATTTCAGAAAAGGAAAAAAAATCTCTTCAACTATGTTTATTTCCATCTGTGTTCACAGGAAGTCCAACACAATTGCCAGCTTCACAGAATATCATTTTGTGCAGATGATAAAACTGACAAGAGGATATTCACTTTCATATGCAAAGATTCTGAGTCAAATAAACATTTGTGCTATGTATTTGACAGCGAAAAGTGTGTAAGTATGCCAGATGTTTTAGGGTGGTTTGTTCTGTTTTACAAGCCAGGAATTGTCTTGTTTCCGGCATTAGTAAAGTATTTGGAAATGAACAAGGTCTGCAAATACTTAACTACACTAATAGATTCATCCTGTCATGAGAATATGCTTCAGGACTTCATCCCTAACTAAATTCTCATGTTCATGGGCACAAGCTTGCATGCATGCAAATTTCTTTTCTTAGAACATCATGCCTGCTTATGTTATACATTTATTTCTCTTATGATCATTTATTTGTAATTTTAATCTCAAATATAATTTAGTAATATGCACATAATGCAAAGAGTAATGGTGAGCAGAGTTGTTTTTTTTAAGGGATGTGAAGGATCTGATGAAAATAAATATTTTAAACTCCAGGAAATAAAGTCTGTATGGCTCCTTAAAAAGACTCTAATACTTTGAAAATCTTGTTCTTAATTTTCATTATTCAGAAAACTTAACATAATGAAAGGCAATAGAATAGTATGTGTGCGTGTGTGTGCCTGTGTGCATGCATGTGTTGGCACATGAATATAATGAATGTAATCTAAAGTTTTTAGTAAGTAAGAACAATTAGGGAATTCCAAAGTTAAATCCTACAACAGTTCTTTAATCATTTGGGATCTTAAAGACAACCTCAAGTCTTGATTATAAGCATGTTAATGCTAATCATAACTTAGTCTGAGATCCTATTATAAAACATAAGATGTGAATTCTGAGCACACATTGCAGCCATTGATGGCTTTAATGAAGGGAGAACATCTAACCTCAACAAGATTATTGGCTTAGACAGAAAAAAGAACTTAATCCATTTACAGTCGTGTGCTGCATAATGACATTTCAGTCAACAATGGACCACATATACAACAGTGGTCCCATAAGATTAATACCATATAGCCTAGGTGTGTAGTAGGCCATACCATCTGGATTTGTGTAAGTACACTCTATGATGTTCTCGCAATGACAAAATTGCCTAATGATGCATTTCTCAGAACGTATCCCCATTGTTACGCAGTGCGTGACTATATTTGCTCACTTTTTATGCTGTCAAAAATAGCAGAGCACCATTATTATTATCACTACCATGTAACTTAATTCTCTGGTTTCAGTATGTGAGCTTCTTGAGAACAAATACCTTTTAATTTCTCCTTGTCAGTCCTACATCAGGTGGACAATAGATGCTCAATGAATTTTTTCTTAAAGAAAAGACCACATGGAAAAACTCACAAAAAGTAGAGCAAGTTCTTATTTGTATCTCTTAAACTATGGTGCTCTAAAAAGGCAAACTAACATGCTAAGCTACTTGGAATCATAATATATTTTGAGAATTTGAGGGAGAACTTCTCCCTAGAAAAATATACTTAGCCATATGAGACAATAATATATGCATAATAGGGCATTTTATATGAAGTGCAAGTTGTTTTTGAAATTTATCCTAATGAATGAATGCAGTATATTTAATGTTCCATCTTAGCCATGATTGTTTGCAGATGTTTTTTCTATGTGATTGAGAAGATTAAAGCTGATATTTGTTGAATTCTTCTATGTATAAGGTATAATAACCTTTTACCACTTCTACCAAGCAGTAAACTCAGTTGTCCTTCCTTCTTGCCTTACACATAGAAATAAATTTTCTTGGGGTTCTTTGAAATATTAAAAATCATAGTTCATTATAAATATTAGCCTTCTTATAGTTTTGTGTCACGTGTTTTATCTTTATTTGATCCCCATCCAAATTTCTTACGTGGTTATTTAAAACATAAGCTTACCAGAATCCTTGTGTAATTATATTGTGTTAAAAGTGTAAACTCCATTTCTCCCTGATCATAATTGTTTGTAATTTATTTCAAGAATTTCAATTCATTGACCCATTATTCTCTTTGGATATAGCATATTGGCTTTCTTTTTTCTTGAAGGTTGAAAATAATTTCTTGAAGCCTACAGCAGTGGCTCACAACCATTACTGTGCATAATATTCATAAGCAGGGCCTTTTAAAATACAGTTCTCTGGTTCCCACTTTAAAAAATAAGTTCATATTGATGGGGGCTGGAGCTCAGGAAATCCACAGTGAGCAAGTTCACCAGGTGATTCTGCTGCAGGTAGATGAGAATCTGGGCTTTGAAAAGCAGGGGTCAAGATGGTTCTCCAACTGTAAGTTGGCATCACTTTCGTGAGCTCAAAGAGGACACATTTTCTCGAAGTTTTATTTCCTCAAAATTTCATTTCTTCGAATTATAATAATGACTATGTTTATAAAGTTGATTTGAGATGTATGTAGAATTGTTGATATGCCATCCTCTGTAATTCTCATTTTAAACAACTAATCATAGAGTATTAAAACAGGAAAGTAAATTATGGCACAGCTGGCACAGTGCTTTCCTCTTATTTTAAGAAACCAAGGCCAGAGAAGTTGAGTGACTTTCCCAAAGTTACAAAGCTCGGTAGTTACAGAATCAAGATTAAAATTTAAGACCTTAGATGGCCACTGTAGCATTTGTCTCCTGCTATATTACTGCCATAACTGTGACCTATTCCAGAGTCTATCTGCTCTTTTTGGGGCCTTCGTCTTACCTATTCATTGTATTTTGTCTTTTCAGTATTTCTGTGTACTTGGTGAGAGTTTGAAAGATAGAGGAAATCTTGTATGCCACAAGACTAGAATTCACTACTCTGTTAACAATATCATGTTATATTAATGAATCCCCCTCCCTCTTTGCTAATAGTGAGGATCACATGGGGAGCTAGAGTACCAAGCCCTGCCAAGCAGTAATGAAGAGAGGCATGTGATGAAGCTGAACCTCTGTCCCCACCAGGCAGTAATGAGGCAGTGCTCTCCCATTGCCATTCCCCTGATGGAATTGTGTCAGAGTGAGCCACCCAAAACACAAAGTTTAAATAATTTCTAGACTCTCATAAAATAATATGTAAAATATCCAGGATTCAATTGAAAATCACTCATCAAGAAACTGGAAGACCTTAAACTAATGAAAAAAGATGACCAGTAGATCCCAACACTGAGATGAGAGAGATATTAGAATTATCAGACAGAGATTTTTTAAAAAGAGCCATCGTAAAAATAAAAAATAAATTATTACAAGTACACTTGAAACAATAAAAAGTAGAAAGTCTTTTCAAAGAAATAAAAAATCTAAGCAAAGAAAATAACAGATATAAAGAAAGCCCAACTGGGAATATTAGAAATGAAAAATACAATAACCAAATAAAAAACTCAATGTATGGGCTCAAGGGCAGAATGGAGAGTCAGAGGAAAGAATCAGTGACCTAGAAGATCAAAAAATAGAAAATGCCCAATCTGAACAACACAGATAATAAGCATATGTGTGTGCACATGCACACATGCAGGTATGCACACAAAACAATTCTAAAACCAAAAACAAAATAGAACTTCAGGGACCTGTGGGACTATAACAAAATATCTAACATTCCTGTGTCATCAGAGCCCTGGAAAGAGAGAGAAAAAAAGGTAGCCTTCAAAAAACATTTGAAAACATAAAGTTGCTCACTTTCCAAATTTGGCAAAATATGTAAACCCACAGATTCAAGAAACTGAGTGTACTCCAAACAGGATAAACCGAAATAATTCCACAGCAAGACATATCATATATAGTCAAACTTTTGGAAACTAAAGACAGAGAAAAATCTTGAAGAGAGCAAGAGATAAACAAGTCCTTACCTATAGGAGAAAATCAATTTGAATGATGTTGTATTTCTCATTAGAAATCATGAAGGTGAGAAGGAAGTAGCAAAATATATTTTGAGTGCTGAAAATAAAAAGAGAACTGTCAAACCAGAATCCTAAATCCAGAAAAAATTTACTTCAGGAATTAAAGAGAAATGAAAAAATTATCAGATGAAGGGAAACTAAGATTATTTGTTACTACCAGACCTATGCTAAATAAATGGCTAAACAAAAAGGAAATAATAAAAGAAGAAACTTTGGAACATGAAGAAGGGAAAAATGAACAGTATAAGCAAACATATGGGTAAATCTTTAGTTTTCTAAATTGTGATTGACAGTAGAAGCAAAAAATACTTTCTGACATGATTCTAAGTGCATATATAGAAAATATAAGGCAATTAAACCATAAACAGGTAAAGTTGAAGGGATGTAAAGGGAGGTAAGGTTTCCATATCTCACTTGAACTGGAAAAATGACAGCCCTAGAAGACTGATAAGTTACATAAATATAATGTGAATCCTAGAGTAACCACTAAAAAACTATACAATGAGACACATTTAAAAACACTATGGGGAAATCAAAATTTTATTATTAAAATTTTTCAAAAACCAATAGGAAACAGTGAAAAGAAAACAGAAAGAAAAAATAGAGAAGAAACAGAAAAATAATTTAAATAGCAAACTTAAGCTGTAACATATCAAAAATCACATTAAATGTAAATGATCTAAATATACCAATTAAAAGAGATTATTAGCATGGATTAAAAGACCTAACCCAGATACATTTTGTCTACAAGAAACTTGCTGTAAACATAATGATATAGGTGATATAGGAAGGTTGAAAATAAAATAAGGGAAAAGATATATCATGCAAAAATTATTATCAGGTAAAGTATGTTTTAATATCAGATAAAGTAGACTGCAAAGTAAAGAAAATTGTCAGAGACAGAGAATGGAATTACCTAATGATAAAAGGGTCATACCACCAAGAAGTCAGAGCAATCTAATTGTATGTGACCAAATAATAGAACTGCAAAATAAGTGAAACAAAAATTCATAGAACTGAAAGAAAATGTAAGATAAATAAACAAACATACAATTATTGTGGGAGACTTCACCACCATGCTCCCTAATATTGTAAGAACAACTAGACAGGAAATCATCAAGAATATAAAATCACTCAACAACATCATCAACCAGTGGGATCTAATTAACCGTTATAGAGAACGCCACTCAACAGCAGAATGCACATTGTTTTTCAGTGCCGAAGGAGCATGTACCAAAATAGACCGTATCCTGGGTTTTAAAACAAATCTCAAAAATTTCAAAGCATGTGTTCTCTGACACCAAGTCAATCTAAAAGTCAATAACAGAAAGATAATAGGAAAGTCTTCAAAAACGTGGAAACGAAGTTTCCAGGTAAACATTCCACATGTCAAAGAGGACATAACACTTGTAAACATTCCACATGTGAATGAGGAATTCTCAAAGAAAAAATTTTAAAATGCAGTGAACTATATAGAAATGAAATAGAACATAATATTTGCGTGATACAGCTAAAACAATGCTGAGAAAAATTTATAACAACTAAGTTAATAAATTTGAAAAGAAGAAAATCTCAAATCAGTAATCTAAGCCCCCACATCAAGTACTTAGAAAGCAAATTATCAAATTAGCTCAAAGTAAGCAGAAGGAAGAAAATAAGAACAATAAATGAAGAAATTAATAAAATTGAAAGCGAAAAAAATAGAGAAAATAAATGAAGCGAAGCTGGTTCTTTGAAAGATCATAAAAATGACAAAATTTTTTTGTAAGTTTGGCAAACTAAGAAAAAAGACACAAGTTATCAATATCAGGAATGAAACGGGATTTCCCTGCAGACACTCCAGATAGCAATAGCAACTGTATAAATGTAAATTTGACAACATAGCTGGATTGGATTAATTCCTCAAGAAACAAAACTACCACATATCACCCAATATTGGATAATTTGAACATCCCTGTAACTATAAAGGAAATTGATTTTATTTTTTCATTTTTTGTTCATTATATTGTATACTTTATTCCAAAGTCAATAAATACAAGTCTATGCATGAGTTTAAGTATTTCCATTGCATTTTACTTTATGTCAATCACTTTTTGCCGAGCATTATGTCATTTCAAATTTTTACCACGGTAGGCAATGCTGCAATGCATATACTTTATGTATTTATTTATTTATTTATTCATTATTGAAGTGTCGTTGACATACAATATTATATTTGTTATAGATGTACAACATGGTGATTCGACATTTATATACATTATGACATGATCACCATGACAAGTCTGGTAACCATCTGTCACCATACAGAGTTATTGCAGTGTTATTGACTGTTCCCAATGCTGTACGTTACAAAATACGGAATGCTTCATGAATTTGTGTGTCATCCTCACACAGGGCCCGTGCCAATCTTCTCTGTATCTTTCCAGTTTTAGTATATGTGCTGCTGCAGCGAGCACTAAAGGAAATTAAATTTATAATTTAAAACTTTTAAAGAGAGCTCTCCAGGCCTAGAGGTTTCACTGGAGCAATCTATAAAATGCTTAAAGGAGAATTAACATTATTCTACACAACTTATTCCAGAAAAGAGAAGAGGTGAGAGCATTCCTCAATTCATTTTATGAAACTAGTATTTACCTGATACCAAAACCAGACAAAGATAGTGCAAAAAAGGGAAAACTACACACCAGTATCCCCCAGGAATATAGATGTAAAAATTCCTGACAAAGTATTAACAAATTTAATTCAGCAATATATAAAAAGAATTATACAGCAAGACCAAGTGGAGGTTGTTCCTAGGATGCAAGTCTTGTTCAACATTCAAAAATTCAACATCATAATCAACCATATTCACAGGCTAAAGAAGAAAAATCATGTGATCATATTAATCAATGTTTTAAAAATATTTGAAAATAATCAATATCCATTCATGGTTGAAAACTCTTAAAAAATGGCAATAGAAGGAAACTCCCTCAGCTTGATGAAGAGCACTTAAAATTAAAACTATAGATAACATTTGACTTAATGGTGAAAGCTGAAAGCTTTTCTCCTAAGATTGAGAACAAGGAAGGGATTTGCACTCACACTACTCTTATTAAACACAGTCCTGGAAGTTTCAGCTATTGCAATAAGGGAAAAAAAGAAAATAAGAAGCATGCAAATTGTAAGGGAAGAAATGCAACTATTTGCAGATGGCATAATTGTTGTAAATTCAAAGTAGTCTACCAAAAAAGTTTCTGGATCAACTAAGTGAGTTCAGCAAGGTAGCAGAATATGTGATGAACATACAGAAATCAATTGCATTTCTGTATACTAGCAGTGAACAGATGGATACAAAAATTTATGATTGCTTTAAAAAGCAAAAAACGTAAGTGTAAATCTAACCTTCGGTGAAAAACTGTATAGTATTGTGTGCTGAAGACTACGAATCACTGATGAACAAAATGAATGCAGATATAAATAAATGTAGAGCCATGCCATGTTCACGGATTGGAAGACTCAATCTAGTAGATACGTCAGTTTTCTTCAAATTAATGTACAGGTTTAACACAATTCCTGTCAACGTCTTATCAACAGTTTTTTGTAGATATAGACATTATTCTAAAATTTATATGATAAGTCAAAGGACTAGAATTGCTAAAACAGTTTTGAAAAAGAACAATAAAGTGGAACAAATAAAGTCTACCCTATTTCAAGACTTATTATATACCTACATCAATCAAGACAGTAGTTTTGGTGAAAGGGTAGATAAATAAGTCAGTGTAACAGAATAGAGAACGCAGAAATGAGCCTACACAAATATGCCCCACCGATTTTTGACGAAGTTAGGAAAGCAATGCAGTAGGGGAAAGATGGTCTTTTCAGCAAGCAGTGCTGGTGAAACTGGACCTCTATAGACAAAAAACAAAATTCGCTTTGACCTCAGCCTCACATCTTATACAAAAATTAACTGAAAATGCATCATGAACTTAAATGTAAAACATATAACTATAAAACATTTAGAAAAAAGGGAGAATCTTCAGGATGTAAGGGCTTGGCAAAGAGTTTTTTGACTTGACAGCCAAAGCAGGATCTATAGTGGAAAAAAAAGATAAATTGAACTTAAAAGTAAACATTTTCTCCATGAAGGGCCTTGTGAAGGGGATGAGAAGACTAGCTAAGACTGGGAGAAATTCTTTGCAAACCCGTATCAAACAAAGGTCTAGTTCTACAATATATAAAGAACTTTCACAACTCAACGGTATAAAAAGTATCAATCAAATTAGAAAATGGGCAAAAGATATAAAGAAGCATTTCATTGAAGAAGATAGTCAGATGGCAAATAAGTACATGAAAAGATGTTGGCATTGGTATCCGTTAGGGAAATGCAAATTAAAATCAAAACGAGGTATCACGACATGACCATCAGAAAGGCTGCAATACAAGCATACCTCATTTTATTGCACTTCACTTTATTGTGCTTTTTATAAATTGAAAGTTTGTAGAAACCCTGCATCAAGCAGGTCTATCAGCACCATTTTTCCAACAGCATTTGCTCACTTCGTGTCTCTATGTCACATTTAGGTAATTCTTGCAATATTTCAAACTTTTTTATTATTATATTTGTTATTGTGATCTATGATCAATGATTTTTGATGTTATTATTGTAATTGTTTTGTGGTGTCACGAACCATCCCTGTATGATGGTGAACTTAACCCATAAATGTGTGTGTTCTGACTGCTCCACTAACCGATGGTCCTCTGTCTCTCTCCCTCTTCGGACCACCCTAGTCCCTGAGACACAATATTGAAATTAGGCCAATTAATAACCCTACATGGCCTCTAAGTGTTCAAGTGAAAGGAAGAGTCACGTATCTCTCACTTTAAGTAAAAAACTAGAAATTATTAAGCTTAGTGAGGAAGGCATGTCGAAAGCTGAGAAAGGCTGAAAACTAAGCCTCTTGCACCAGATGTGAGACAAATTGTGACTGCAAAGGAAAAGTTCTTGAAGGCAATTAAAAATGCTACTCCAGTGAACACGTGAATGATAATAAAGTGAAACAGCCTTATTGCTGATATGTAGAAAATTTTAGTAGTCTGGATAGAAGATCAAACCAGCCACAACTTTCCCTTAAGCCAAAGCCTAAACCAGAGCAAGGACCTAACTCTCTTCAGTTCTCTGAAGACTGAGAGAAGTGAGAAAGCTGCAGAAGGAAAGTTTGAAGCTAACAGAAGTTGGTTCATGGGTTCAAGGAAAGAAACCATCTCCATAACATGAAAGCGCAAGGTGAAGCAGCAAGTGCTGACGTAGCAGCTGCAGCAGCTTATCCAGAAGATCTAGCTAAGATAAGTAATGAAAGTGCTGCACTAAATGGCAGATTTCCAATTTCACCCATTTCCAAATGAAACAGCCATATATTGGAAGAAGATGGCATATAGGACTTCCATAGCTAGAGAGGAGATGTCAGTGACTGTCTTCAAACCTTCAAAGGACAGCCTGACTCTCTTGTTAGGGGCTAATGCAGCCCGTGACTTTAAGTTGAAGCCAATGCTCATTTACCATTCAAAAAATCCTAGGGCCCTTAAGAATTACGCTAAAGCTACTCTGCCTGAGCTCTATAAATAGACCAACAAAGTCTGGATGATAGTACATCTGTTTACAAAATGGTTTACTGAATATTTTAAGCCCACGGTTGAGAACTACTGCTCAGAAAAAAAGATTCCTCTCAAAATATTACTGCTCATTGAAAATGCACCTGGTCATCCAAGAGCTCTGAAGGAGATGTACGAGGAGATTACCAACGTTGTTTTCATGCCTGCTAACACAACATCCATTATGCAGCCCATGGATCAAGGACTAATTTCACCTTTCATGTCTTATTATATAAGAAATACATTTTGTAAGGTTATAGCTGTCATAGACAGTGATTCCTCCAATGGATCTTGGCAAAGTAAGTGGATGAGCAAAGAAAGTGGTTTTTTAAGATGGAATCTACTCCCGGTAAAGATGCTGTGGGGATTGTTGGAATGACAACAAAGGATTTTGAATATTACATAACCTTACTTAATCAAGCAGTGACAGGGTTTGAGAGGATTGATAGCAATTTTGAAAGAAGTTCTGCTGTGGTTAAAATGTTATCAAAAAGCATCCCATGCTACAGCGAAATCATTCATGAAAGAGACAATCAATGCGGCAAACTTTATTGTTGTCTCATTTTAAGAAATTCCCATGGCTACCCCAACCTTCAGCAACTACCACCCTGATCACTCAGCAGCCATCAGCATCAAGGTAAGACCCTCATCCAGCAAAAAGATCTGTAACCTTGCTGAAGGCTCCGATGATGGTTAGCATTTTCTAGCAATAAAGTATTTTTTAATTGATTTTTTTAGACATAATGCTATTGTACACTTAATAGACTACAGGATAGTGTAAACATAACTTTTATATGCTGAAAACCAAAAAATTCATGTGACTCACTTTACTGCAATATTTGCTTTATTGCACTGTTCTGGAACCAAACTCTCAATATCCCCAAGGTATGCCTGTAAAAAATGCTTACAACACCAAATGCTGGTGAAGATGTGGAAAAGTGGATCACTTGTACATAACTGATGGGGATATAAAATGATACGGCCACTTAGGAAAAGTTTGAGTTTCATAAATAAAACTAAACATGCAACTGTCCTATGACCCATTTGGGCAGTTATCTCAGAGAAATTAAAACTTATGTTCACACAAAAACCTACACATGAATGTTTATAGCAGCTTATTCATAATAGCCCCAAATTACAAATACCTCAGATAATGGATGAATGATCAAACAAACTCTAGCACCTCTAAACTATGGACTACTCCTCAATAACCAAAAGGAATGAACTATTAATACACGCAGCAACCTCAATGACCCTCCAGATAATTATGAAGTGAAAAGTCATTCCCAAAACCTTACGTACTGTATGACTACCCTTTTCTAAAGTTCTTGAAAAGACAAAATTATAGAAATGGAGAACGGATTTTCCAGGGGTTAAGGAAAGGGTAAGGGTAGACTGGAAGAGGGTGTGGCTATAAAACAGCAAGATGAGGGATTCTTGTGGTGATGGAATTATTGTGTATCTTGACTATATTAATATCAATATTAATTGGTTGTGATTTTTACTATAGTTTTTCAATATATTACCATTGGGGAAAAGTGGTTGAAGGGTACATAAGATCTCTGTATTATTTCTTACAACTGTATATAAATTTAAAATTATCTCAAATTAAAAAGTTTACTTAAAAAAAAAAGTGGTGGGAGGCCAGCCCAGTGGCATAGTGGTTGAGTTCGCATTGCTCCCCTTCAGTGGCCCATGGCTCACAGGTTCAGAACCCTGGGTGCAGACCTAGCACCATTCATCAAGCCACACTGTGGTGGCATCTCACATAAAATAGAGGAAGATTGGCACAGATGTGAGCTCAGCGACAGTCTTCCCCAAGCAAAAGAAGAGGAAGATTGGCAACAGATGTTAGCTCAGGGCCAATCTTCATCACAGAACAAAAGTGCTGGAAAATAAGTTACAGCCTATTGGGCCAACCCTTTCATCTTATTTTAAGTAAATCCAGGCCAGAGAAATGTAATGTCTTTCCCAGAGTAACAAAGCAAGTAGTGACAGAATCAGAACTACAATCCAAGACCCTACCCTAGATTCCCATTTCCACATTCTTCCCGTCATATTATATTACCACATTACTGTGACCTCTCCAGAGTCCGTCTGCTCTTACTGGGGCCTTCATCCTATTCATTCATTGTATTTGATATATTCAGCATTTCTGTGGCCTTCTACAGGCTTGCTTGAAATTTAGATGAAGGCCTGCCCTAGGATGCTACAAAACTGGAACTCACTTTATTAATATCATCACGTTGTGTTACTAAGATTTAACATTTGCACAACTTCTACAGTCATCTCATTAAGTTTAAAAATAAAATTAGAATATGGATATTCATCATGATGTTATTGATTTAGTTTCTTTAACATAAGGCAAATATAGTCACTGTCAATTTTTTAGCCATCATTTTTATATTTTTTTCATAATTTTGTTTCCAAATGGTAATAAGTATACTTTATTCACTGGATAATTCCTTTGCTAAAATTTAAATAGTAGCCCCAATAAGAAGATGAAACCCTTACCACACCCACGTTTTTTTTTTTAATTATGTGAAGTGAGATATAAAGTAAGACAATATTTAAAATCCTCTTTCTTATTTGTTAACTAATTGTAAAGTAGAGTTCATGTGTCAAAAGAATCATATATTATTCATACCAGAGGAAATCTCTGCACCCAGTTGTTTTACAAGGTCTCTTTGTAAGCTATTTATTATATACTCTTGTTATAGTTTTATTTTATGTTTGCCTTGTAATATTTTTTTGGAACTTTTGTTGAAGTTAAAAAATATTCTTGCTGTTTATATTTCATTACATGATCGGGGAAAAAAAAGAATCTTCTTAGCTTAGTCATCCAGTGGAATATAATTAGTTGATAATCAGGGTCTGAAAGCTTATTGCTGCTGAGTGTTTCCACCCACAACTAGTTTTCATCTCGCCCCTTCATGAAATACTAAAATTTATATATCAAATCTGTAAGTAAAGAACCTCCAGTGAATGGGCTGATTCTGAGAAAAAGCAGAAATGACCAATTGTAAACCAGAAAAATAATTTTAGTTAGTTAAATTGTTTGAGATTCTTTTGTATGTGATCATTATAATTCATATCTTTGAGGCCAGTTACTCAAATTTTGTGCAATTATTAGGAATATTTGGACCAATATCCTGTATTGACTGTCTCACCATACTGGCCAAGTAGGAAAACAGTCCTTACTGTTTTCCTTTTCACTTTTAAAATTATTTTTATCAAGAAGTATGGAGTTTCCTAAAATGTGATTTACTGACTGTAGAGCTTACCTCATCACACTCAGTAGTGGTAGGGAATGCAACACTGTTTGTTTGTAAAGATAAATTTTTATGGAAATATGAAGAATTTTTCAAAGTAAAAGTTGCTATAATTGTTTAGAGAATCTCTATATTTTTAAAATTATTGAAATATTAAAGAGTTTTAGGTGCCTCATAAAGCTATTTGTAAAAAAAATTTAGATGGGCAGCGCACTTTGCTATACAAACTGTTGTAGTAAATGACGAGTTAGTTAGAAGGTTCCACTTTATTTATTATGATCTGGGATCTTTTTCTGCTATCTCAAATCATATATAACCAAGACATTTTTGTTTCAAACAGCCACTGAAACCATTAGAGTATGTCATTTCTGTCGCAGGTTTGTGAATGTGATTTTAGTTGAATTTTAGTGGTTTATGTTGCATAGTGTTTATTGACAATAAATAATTCTTTTCTAATATAGAACACTGTGTTTCTTTTGTGGAGAGCCACTGCGGCATAGGGTAGGGCTGGGACTTTAACATTAGCAAGGCAGAAACTCAGATTCTTTTTCTGTCATCCATAAGCTATTTCAGCGGGCAAATTATTTAATGTTTCTGAATATTTGACTCCTCCTCTATAGGTTGAGAATAGCTTCTATTTTACAAAATTCTTGCGAATATTAAATCATTTGAGACTATATATGTAAAGTCTCTTATGTAGGTAGGCACACAACACGTTACATTTTAATATTATCATTTAAAGTTAATATTATTAATATTTAATATTGGCAAAATGAATAGAACTGATATAACTGAATTGAATGTATAATGAGGAATTTTAGACTTACAAATTGCTCTCATGATCAAACTATAGTAGTAGTATACCCTTATAGCATATGGAAACATATACATATATGTAAATATATGCAAAACCCTAACATATGTCTAGAATGATACACAAATTATAGTCATTACCTACAAAGAGGATAGAGGGAGCCAGGATTAAGGTTATGAGTTAGAGGAAACTTCAAATTTATCTGTAATGTTAAAAGGTTTTAATGCTGGTTTATAAATATATTCAGGGAATTGAAAAAAAGAAGGTAGTAATAAGTAAACATGAAAATTTCAGCATACAAATAGCAAATGTAAAAAGAATCTAAATGGTTAGGTAGAACAACTGAAGAGAAAAAAAATAGGCTTAACATCAAATTTGGGATGGCAGAAAAAATGGTCAGTTAACTGGAACATAGTTGAGAAAAATTACCTAATCAAATGAACAGAGAAAATAAATAATAATGACAACAGAGCTATGATTACCTGTGGGACAATATAGAGTGCTCCAACATATATGAAACTAAAATCACAAGAAGACAAGTGAGAGAAAGTAAGGCAGAAAAGAATACTGGCTGAAGAATTCCCAAATGTGAAAATTATCGACTTACAGATTTGAGAACTTGGCAAACTTCAA
Organism: Equus przewalskii; assembly: GCF_037783145.1. Taxonomy (NCBI): domain Eukaryota; kingdom Metazoa; phylum Chordata; class Mammalia; order Perissodactyla; family Equidae; genus Equus; species Equus przewalskii. Next base: position 64,724,928 of record NC_091847.1, read on the forward strand.
GCTGAATAAATTTAAAGAAAACTACCTGTAGTTATATCACAGACTATCTATGAAAGAGTTAGAAAGAGAGAGAGAGGGAATGAATGAGGAAATGAATGGATCTTGGAAGGAACCAGAAAGTTTTTAAAAAGACACATTTTATCATTACATAGAGATAAAAAAGTAATATGAATGGCAGCTGACTTTTCCTCAGTATCAATGGAGGCCAGAGGAGAATATGACAATCTCTTTAACACGCATAAAGGGAAAATATGTCATAACGGAATTTACATCCATTGAAGACATCTTTCAAAATTTAAGTGAAAATAAAACATTTTGAGATAAATGAAAGTAGAGTGATTTATCACTGGCACAATGCACTGTAAGGTGTGCTGGGGAAGTTGTATAGCCTGAGGAAAATAACACCAAAGGCAACTCGAATGTGCAGAAAGGAAAAAGAAAAAAGAAGGACTGGAAAAGGTAAAACTGTGGCTAAATGTAAGATTGTTGTTTATGTCCCTCCATTTAAAACAGAACTATTTAAAGCAAAAATTATAGCATTGTATCATGATACTAACAAGTAAGAATAATAGCACAAAGGATGTATGCTATTGGATTTCATGGACTTATACTATTGAAAGGTTGTTATTATTTATGTGAAATGATACCATATCAACTCAGTAGACTCTGCTGAGTCACAGATGCATATTGTAATCACTAGAGCAATCACGAAAAATTAACGCAAAGGTGTATAAATAAAGCCTAGAGAGAAAATAAAATAGAATACTCATTTTTTTTAAATGGAACTAAAAGGAGGAAAAGAAGAACAGAAACATAAAAACAGATGGACCAAATAGAAAGTAAACAACAAGGTAAATGTAAATAGACTAAAGACAGCAATCAAAGGCTGAGACTATCAGGATTTTAAAAACGCCCACTTGTTTGCTTTCTGGAAGACACACTCTTTAAAGACAAACATAGGTGAAAAACAGAAGAATGAAAAAATATATGCCACACAAATAGTAAGGCTAAGAAAGCTGATGTGACTATATTGATATCAGAAAGGTGACTTCAAGGCAAGGAATATTACCAGACACTAAGAGATACAGCCCATAATGATTAAAGGACCAATGTGTGTTCATTTAATAACATCACTTTTTAAGAAATGAAACAGAATACCTAACAAAATCACAGGGAGAAAAAGACAAATCAGCAATCATAGTTGTAGTTTTTTGAGGAACATTTGTCCTAAGCTAACGTCCATTGCCAATCCTCTTTTTTTTTTTTTTTTGCTTGATGAAGATTGGCCCTGAACTAACATCTGTGTCAGTCCTCCCCTACTTTGTATGTGCGGTGCCTCCACAGCGTGGCTGATGAGTGGAGTAGGTCCGCATCTGGGATCTGAATCCACAGAAGTGGAGCATGGAACTTTAACCACTAGGCAACAAGGCCAGCCCCACATAGTTGTAGATTTTAATGCCATTCTCAACAACTCACAGAGCAATCAGAGAAAAAAATCAGTAAAGTTAAGAAAAATTAGAAAAATATTATTCACCACTTTGATCTAATTGACGTTCCAAACACTATTCCAACCAACCACAGAATATGCTTTCTTTCTGAATGCACATGGAATGTTTACAAAGGTCCACAATAATGGACCATATTGCAAGACTCAATAAATTTCAGAATTGAAAATATCATAGAGTATGTTATCTGACCATAAATGGTCAAAATATTTGAAATTAAAACCTCTTCAGATAACAATAGCTCAAGGAAAAGTCACGAGGGGAATTAGATTATTTTCGAAGCAAATAGAAGTAAAACACAACATATCAAAATTGGTAAAAGACATTAAAGTCAGTGCTTAGAGGGATATTTATAGCTTTAAATGCTTCTATGAGAAAAAAGAAAAGGATTAAAAGTAATCATCATGGTCTTGACATTAAGAAGTTAGAGTAAGAACAAATTAAAAACAAAGTAGAAGGTAAAACAATAATAATAAAGAATAGAAATCAATGACATTGAAAACAGACAATAAAGAAAATTAACAAAGCCAAAAGTTTGTTCTTCAATAAGCATGATAAAATTAACAAGATTAGATCAAGGACAAAAATGAGAGAAAGCACAAATTGTCAATACCAGAAACAGAAGAGTGGACATAAGTACAGATCCTATAGTCTTTAAAAGAATACAAGGAGAAATACTATATAACTGCTAAGCCAGTAAATTTGGCAAATAGGATGAAGTTAATGAATATCTTGCAAAACTCAACTGACTGAAGCTGAAAAAATAGGAAATCTGAATATACATTAGTTGAATATTTTTAAAATTTAAATTAAAAATACCAGGGCCAGATAGTTTCACTGGTAAGTTCTATAAAATAATCAGCTTAATAGATGCAGAAAAATCACTAGACAAAATTCAACCCAATTGATGATAAAACAGTATCCTAGGAATAGAATGGCCTTCTTATTCTAATAAGGACTTTAAAAATCCTGCAGATGACATAAAATTAATGGTGAATTATTGAATGCTTTTTCCTAAGATTGGGAACAAGACAAAGATGTTTATTCTCACTCCTCTATTTAGCATGGTGTTAGATGTCTTAGCTGGTGAGTAGTCAGGAAAAGAAACAAAAGGCTTAAAGATTGGAAAGAAAGAAGTAAAACTATCTTTTTCACAGATAAAATATGAATTTTTAAAAAGAATATCCTGCAGAATCTACAAATAACTACTAGAATTATGAAGCAAATTTAGCAAGGTCAATATACAAAACTTAGTTGTGTTTCTGTCTACCAGAAAAAAAAGAAACAAAAATCTATTTACTAAACATCAACAAACATGAAATAATTAGGATTTTTTTTTTAAGAATATACGCTGAAATCTATGAAACTTTGCAGAAAGTAAAGACTTAAAATAATAAGACAGAGCTACCACATTAATAGTTTGGAAGGCTCAATTTAGTTAAGCGGTCAATTCTACCAAATTGATCTATATATTCAAGACAATTCTTGCCAAAATTACAATGGGATCTTTAGTAGAAGTTGAAAAGTTGCTTTTACTGTGGTAATACAAAACAGCCCAGAATAAAAAAAAATTAAACTGGAAAGAAAAGACCAAAGTTGGAGGACACATATTATCTGATTTCACAATGTACTTTAAAGGAATTGTTATCAGAATTGGGTGTTATTGATGTAATGATAGCCAAATAAGTAAATGAACTATATTTTAGAGGCCAAAAAAATCAAAATGTGACAAGACAATTCAATGGATAAAGGAAAGTCTTTTTGACAAATGGTATTGGAACAACTAGATAAGTATATGAAAACATACTAATTAAAAATTAACCCATACTTAAGCTACATAAAAATAATTTGAGATGGATCATAGACATAAAAGTAAAAGTTATTATGGTCTGCTATAAAACTTTCATTAAAAATAGGAAAATCTCTTTATGAATTTTAAGTAAACTGATTTCTTAGAAATGACCCTAAAAGCACTTAATATAACAGAAAAAAAGTAACATGAAACAATCAAAAATAAAAATTTTCTGTTACTCCATAAGCAGTATTAATAAAGTGAAATGGCAACTTATATCTGAAAAAGGATTTGTATCCAGAATATATAAAGAACTAAATATCAATAATAAAAAGACAAAAAAAATAAATAAAAATGGGCAGGAGGCTGTCTTGTATAGGGAGTTCACTAATGAGAGTATAAGAAAGGCCAATGGTCACATGAAACTGGGCTAATCTAATTATTCAACAGAGAGACTTAAATTACAATCCCATTGAGATAGCATTACTCGTTCAGTAAAATGACTAAATTAAAAAGACTGTCAATATCTGATGGTGAGAATGTGGAGCAACTAGAACTCTCTTACTGGCTGTTTCTTATAATGTTAAACATAGACCTATCCTATGATTTAGCAATTCCATTCTAGATATTTACCCAGAGAAATGAAAATATATGTCCACAAAAAGATTTTACAAGAATCCTTGTAGCAGCTTTATTTATACTAAGAACTGAAAACACCACAAATATCCCTCAATAGGCAAATGGATAAATCAATTGTGATATATTCATTTGATGGAATACTAATCAGTAATAAAATAAATGCTACATACATCTAAGAAACTCAAAAAGAAGCCAGACACAAAAGAATATATGCTGTATGGTCCATTTTTATGGATACAAGGACAGGCAAACCTGATCTCTGATAATAGAAATTAGAGCAATGGTGGCCCATAAGCAATGTGATTGGGCTAGCAGTAGGCGACAGAGAGCTTTCTGGGATAAGAGAAATACTCTATATCTTTAATGATATAGTGGTTATATAGGGATACACATTTGTCAAAACAAATCTGATTGTATAATTATGATCTGTGCATTTTATTGTATACAAATTTTATCCTCTTCTCCCAAAAAGTGTGAGGCTTATAGAGTCAGATATTCAGGATTTGAACTCCAGGTTCGCGGCTCACTATGAGACCTGGGGCAAGTTATATAACCTCAAAGAATTGCAGTTGTATCGTATGTATTATGGGGATAGTAATAATCTCAACCACATACAGCCACTATGAGAATCAAGTGAATGTATGGAGAATATTTACCAGATAGCAAATGCTGTTTTCATAAAAAGACGTGTTATCATAAAAGATGTCTATCATAAAAAGAGAATATAGTTTTCAAAAAGTTATTATTGTAAACAGATAATAATGAAGTCAAATGTTATTTATGATGAATCAACAATGTTACTGCTTAAATGATTCTTTATAGTATACAGCTTGAGTATAACATTTTGTCTTATTAAGAGGACACAATGAACCCATCATTAAAAAGGTAGCAGAAATAATCATAATTTAAAAATATACATTTTTATTATAAAACAAATACAAACATGTCGCCCAAAGTTTTGAAATTAGAAACAGAAAAAAACACTCATAATCCTACAACCTATTATAACCACTTTTACTATGTTTTAATAGTACACAAAATCCCAACATCTAACAAGCAAATTTTTTTCCATATATATTTTTCATTAGTTTGAATCATTGAGCACACATAATGTGGTATCTGGCATTTTCATTTATATACTATTGCTTAATGTAACTGCCTTTCTTTTCCTTTTCTTTTCCTTTTCCTACTTTTTTTGTAAGACAGATAGTCCTCCTATATAATTTTGTGCATATATTTTGCATGTTTTTAGTTAACGAAACACTATAAATATTTTTTATGGCTAAAAGCCCTCCTTAAAGAAAAGTAGCAAAGTACAAAAATGACAATGTTTTAAATAAATAATCTGTTTTATTAATAAAGCGTATTTTCAACTTAGGTTGATCATAGCATATCACAGTTTTAGAATTTGCAGTAAATCAGTTAAAGCATGGCGTTTTCAAGATTTAATATTATTCTCAGTTTTTATGTCATCTGGAGGTCTTATTAAATATGGCATATTTGTGATGTATTAAATCAATGAATGCCTTTACCAACTTCTTTCTGTGTTAAGTAAATCTTTCTTTAGTGTTTACATTTTGCAAGGCTGTGATATCAGCCGAGATATGAATGGAGAACGAATGAGCCAGTGGACTTAGGATATTTGTGGCAGTTTCTGATCTATATATATTTTGCTCAATCAACACTGTGTTTTACAAAAATACTGTTCGTAATCACTTAAAATTGGGAGCTTTTATATAAAAATTAAGATCTCAAATATTTAAAATCTGACGGCTCTACGTTGGAATTGCTTATTTCCACAAGCCAACAATAAGCTGGAACTGCGTAGCAGTTGCTCCGTTTGAAGAGGGCGTTATCTCGAGTTTTCCACGGACAACGCCCAGCCACGTATTCAAATTACCCGCCAGGTTTAACAAACCCTCCTCACTAAGATGAGGAAATAAGTTGGCCCGATGCTTCCATTTAATAGGCAGTAAAAATTTGAGGAAGGGAGGCAAACAAACTAGGAAAAAATACGATGATCAAAGAGATGAAAAGTTGGCTAGAGCTCTTGCTTCCAACTTCAGCAGCTATTCATGTAATTGCCTTTTTTTTTACGTTGTGCATGGGGAGGCATTGAATATGAGCGTAGACTATATTGCTCATTTCCTACATCTCTACCCCCAGCCGTTGCCCTTTTGAAGTACCTCATGCGAATATTTTCCTGATCAAAGAACAGTTGGACATATTATTATTAAAATGCAAATCATTTTTTTTTTTTTTATTTTTACAAAGGCTGAAGAGATAACTTTAACAATTGGCCAAGCGTTTGACCTGGCATACAGGAAATTTCTGGAATCTGGAGGAAAAGATGTTGAAACAAGAAAACAGATTGCAGGATTACAGAAAAGAGTGAGTAAACTAAGCTTGTTGTTTCACATTTATGTGATGTAAGTACAGGGAAACTTGCATATCATCAAACAGATTTAGAAGGCCTGCCATTAAATTTCCCCCACACTGATTGGAACTGCTTTCACTGTGTTCCTATAATTTTTCATTCCTGATCCCCTGCACAGTTTTTAACCATTTTATATTGAATTCCCACAAGAACTTAGTGTTCTCATGTGACTTTGCTTCACTTCCTGATGCTTCTCATGGGGATCAGAGCAGCAGAAGCAGCAGATGCTGGGTAAGTGGTTTCCCATGCAGATCAGATTCCTTTGTAATTAAATTACACCCTTTCTCCACTCTCTTCGAAATCATCATAAGCAAGTTTCACTGTCTTGTGGTTATACTCCAAGATTATGGGTACAGATTGCACAGTGCAATGAGAAAACACAGAGATGAGGTATTAGGAACATGAAATTTGCACATACATAAAAACGTGTTTCAAATTTAATGATGTATCTTTCCAGTGACCTAGAATTCTCTATTTCCCGAGCTTTATCAAATAATTTTCTCCCCTGTGCACAAGAGTACATTGAAATTTTAAATAATATAAAATGCTATTCATTAATGTAACCAATATAATAGCTAATGTTTTCCAAGAATAAATTTCTGAAGGTTATTCAATAATCATTTGCTTTTTAGATTCAAGACTTAGAAACAGAAAATATGGAACTTAAAAACAAAGTACAAGATTTGGAAAACCAGTTAAGAATAACCCAAGTATCAACATCTCCAGTAAGTATGTAGATATATGTGTGTGTTTTTTAGAAACAAATTTTGATGGTGATAAAACATCTCTGCATCATGAGCTCTGCAATATTTCAAATACTACTCTAAGATAAGTAATTTAAAGCTAAGTGTGGATAGAGATGAAAGGTGCTAAACAAGGTTAGTTGAAAAATTCAAATTACCTAGATAGCTCAGACCAGAGTTGTTTTTCCATGTTGCTCTTTTCACTTGTGTTTTCTAGAATAGTTTAAACCTCGATGTGGTCTTTTTCTCTTTTTGGCGTATTTTTGCTTTCACTCATATCGATTACTGTTTACTGAGGTTGGATTAATGATCTGGTACCAATCTACCTCTGGAGTACTGAACTTCATTTTAGAAATCCTACTGTTAACGAGACTGAATATGGTTTCTTATATTACATAGCAAGGATTCCCACTGGGAGTGACAGAATTGTATTTCAGGCACTAAAATGAGTGGTAATCTCTGCAGATAATACTCAAGTATTTATAGTTAAAATGGAACTGCTTTCACTTTTTTGGTTCATCGTAGATTTGAAATCCTTTTCCCAATACCATGTATAATACCATTATTTCATGATTTTGGCAAAGGGAATTTTTTGGAGGGAGATGAAATGTAAAGCAATTAATATTTTTCTAGACAAAATATATTTAGGAGATTTTTTTTCTTTTTGAATCATCTATACTACTGATATCCTCCATTGAAGTGTACATTTTATTTTGCATTTTTAAAATGTTTGATATATAACTTAATGGTGTGACATTATGAACTGAAATACAATTTTGGCATTTATAAACTTTTGAAAATAATTTTTCTTGCAAATTGCAAGTCTATTGTGGCTCAATCTCTATATTAACTCAATGAAAACTCTTTAGCATAGATATATTGTGCTATCTAGTACTAGGATATTTCACCAGTTCATCACCAACGAAGAATCCTTTTATAAGAAGTTGCATTTAGGATTTCCAATTTGGTGTACCCTGGAAGTGGGTCAAAAAACTTTCTTTCCTCTAAATTCACACTGAAGCAGTTGGTTGCCATTAGTTGTGACAGTGGGGCTGACGTGGCTAAGGTGAGAGAGGTTGAGAGTGAGGTTCCTCTGTTCCTGTGTACCTTTGTTATTCCCAGTGAAGTGCTGGAGCATCCTCTTCAAGTTCCAGCTTTATTATAATGTCCCTTCCTTTTTTTTCTCTTCACTACCATCACTATTTGCATCTTATCAAGATTATGATTTTTTCTTGTCAAGGAACAGAGCATCCCCTCAAACTCTTTCTTCAACCTTCAGTTCCCAAATGCAGCAACACCCTTTTGTGTCTTGTTGAAAGTCTTATCATAAGCCATCCTGTGAAACAAACTAGGACTTACTTTTTCAAGCAGTCTTAATAAGGCCATCATTCCTGAAATTCATTGCATATGAAAAGTAGCTTTACTTCAGCCCTTGTTTTTACAAAGGAGTGAAATAAGATCTATCGCCATTTTGGATACAAACCCAAAGCTTGCTCATTGTGTGCCCTCTGTCTCTAGAAGGAGAACGAAGGATATCCCTTGAGGGGCGGGGTGGATTTGGGAAGAACAGAGAGGTTTGGAGCATGTTGATGAGACTCCCTCCTTTTGTCTCCTGAAAGCAGACACCGCCCTGGACTAGCACTGGGGCAACTGAGAAGAAGGTGGGTCATGGTGGGGGCTCTGCCTGTGAATTGGTGAGCTCACCTGCTTAGCAAGTCAGCTGCAGAAATGGCAAGGGGCAGGAGGAATGAAGAGATGACAATTGCTTCAGTTCCCTTGACCCTCTGGTGAGACAGCCTATACAAGCATTGAGCATGACAGATAGTATGTAAGTGAAACACAGCCTGCCTGTGACTATATTCATTTATTCAGCAGTTCTCATTGGTGGAGTCAGTTATATAAAAAACAATAAAATTATTCAAATAGCCAGTTATTAAAATGGATTAGCTCCCCTGAAGTTGTCATTTAATAATTATTGTAGGCATTGTGTTCATCTCAGTACTGAATGTGCCTCAATAGAATGCTTCAGACTGTAACTCAAAGGTTGAATAAAAAACGGGAAATTATTTTCTTTAAACTACGCTTTTGCCTTACTACCCATGTGTAGAAAATTTCTTGCATCTTTGATCATTATGCAAATAACTCAGATTATAACTTTGCCGTCTATTTATATTCTTTTGTCACAGTAATATCTTTGTCTGTATTTTTTCTTTAACTTTTGAAAATTACTTGTCTCATTACTTTTTGGCTCTAAATTTTTATTATATGATTTTTGAAATTGCTGGATACACTGGAGGATGTATATCTTCCTTAAGACAAAAAATAGAAATTATTAGATTCTTAAAAGAAATTGAACTCAACATTTTAAAATTGCTAAAAGATATCTGATTAACGCAAATGGTTTTGAAAATATTGTCATAGGTATTTATTAACATGTTTTAAAAAATTCTTTGAGAAGAATACGAACAAATATTTTTGCCTTTCACTTTCAATTTTAGTTATGTAGCTGTGAAATGAATTAAATAACACTATGTGCGTCTATGATTTTTTCATATCTGTTAAAATGAACTCCCAATTTTCTGATATTAAAAATAAACTATACTAAATAAAATTAAATGACCTACAGTTATCTATTAAGTATAAAATGTTGCGGTGCTTATAAGTATCCACGCTGTTGAAGGTGTGTTAATGATTCAAACTATTGAAATTGTATTTGAAAAACAATGAAACTGGTAAATAATTAAAATATAAATTTAAAATATAAGCACCGTAGTAAAGCAAATTTCTGTTAAGTTAGAAATGTTTTACATCTGTTCTTTCTTGTGATAATTGAGCATGAGTTTTATAGGACACAGAGCTGGGCCCCCAAGCACCTCGCAGAGTGCCACCATCTCTCTCAAAGTTAATGCACAGTAAATGCCTGTTGGGCTCTAACTCTGGACATGAGATTCTGTAGGCTTTGTTTGTTTTGCTTTCAGAGGACTGAAGGATAGAACACTCCCAAACTGCTGAAGTTGTCAGCAGTTTGTTTAAAGGATTAGAGGCAACAATTAACACATTAATTGGAGAAGCATTGAAGTGAGTTATGAATCTCATTATGCAATTGAAATTACAGTATAGGTGGGTTTGGTATATACAATTAATTTGGCGTCAGATTCTCCATGACCTTTCAGTGTGTTATTGTGAGAGAAACCCCCAAGAGAGATGACTCTTCACAAATGACAGGTCCAAGACAGACCTTAATCCTATCAGGAACCAAATTTTCCTAAGTCACACAGAGGTAACTCTTTCATCATATAAAATACTCCAATTCAGAACTGGTTCTCTCCAAATGATTTGATACTATAATTTGGTTCATAACAAGAAACATATAAACACATTAATTTTCTGAACTATCAGGATTTGCTAGTCAAACACAATATAGTCACATCAAGCAATTACTAGTGAGAGTAAAATAGACTTATCTCAAATCTTAGCTTTAAAATACTCTCTTTGGGAAGAGAAAGAGAAGAGAACAAAAGTAAGAATGGAATTTGGGAGGGTTTGTGGCATTAAAAGTAATGTAGAAAATGAAAATAATGTAAATTACTGGAATGGATGCTATTCTTATCAGTGTGTGATAAAGTAGCAGATAAAGTCAGTTATGGGACGCATCAGAATAATAAAAAGAAATGCTTTTGGTAAAATTTGATTAGATAACTAAAAGATGATTTCATCTTCCCCAGCAAGAGGTCCAAAGTTAAAGTTGAATTTCTGCAGCCAGGACAGTGGTTCAAAGGAACCAGATGTACGAATAAGAAATTGCAGTCTTGCTTAGAGATGTTGATCCTTTTATTTTATATTAAATGGTAGATTAAACATGTGAGGCCCTGTTGAGTAGAATGTTCCAGATGGAGAAACTTTGTACTTGGAGGAGTCACTATGTAAGTGAGAATATTGATACATTTCTCTACTCTTCTCAGAGGCACCCTAAGGAAAGGTTGCTCTTTCTTAGGTGGTGGCCTGCCAACCACTTATATGTTATAGACATCAATGCGAATTGGTCATACTGATTTATTTTGAAGATGCATATTAAGTAATTTTACGTTCCAACTTTTAATGAAAATCTTTAAAAATTCTAGAAAGTCCTTTCAAGGTTTCACTGTGTGAATTTTAGTTTTGTTTTTGTTTTTCCTAGTCCTGCTAAGTCATCCATGGTATTTTGAATGATAGCAAGATAGTCAATGAAAAGGGCTGAAAACAGTAACAAGACCTTTGTGTCTGGAGCATAGTGACCCAGAGCCAAAATAGTTGGAGATGACATAGGAGAGAGAGTCAGGGTCTAGATTTCATAGGTCCTTATAGGCCATGGTAAAAAAAATTTTTTTTAATTGCGGTGAGAAGTCACTCAAAGGTTTTACACAGGGCATTTGGGGACCATCTACCTGCTGTATGTACCATGGTCTGTAAAGAGGCCAAAATGAGGTCACAAAAATTAGCTGGGAGGCTGTTAGTATAGTCTAGGAGAAGGGTAAATTAGTCTAGAATTCTTTTCAGTTGAGATGATGAGCATAGCTTGATTCTTGACACATTTGGAAGTACGGCTTGCAGGATTTACTGATGAATTGAGTGGGAATGTAGAATAAAAGAGGGGTCAGGATTGTCCCTTAGAGTTTTATCCTGAGCATCTGGGTGGTGGTGCCATTTTCCAAAATAGACATGACTTGAGGGAGGTGAATAACAAAGAATCAATAGTATGTCACTTTTGCTTATGTTACTTCTGCCTACTGGACAGGCAACTGGAGATGTTTATTAGATGATTGGATATACAAATCTGGAATTCAAGGAAGAGTTCACGACATAGTACTTGAATGAAAAAAGTTTGCTCTTTTTCTGTCATCATTTGGGCTATTATGTATTGTTTTAATTAATACACCCACTATAAATTTGCCCAGTGCGAGGTTATAGAGTAGTTTCGTTCTACTTAAGGAAAACAAAATAAGAGACTTTTTTGTTTTTTGCTTGGTATTAAAATTAAAAGATAATCCTCACTACAAAAAATGTATATCTTTAAAATATATTCCAAACTTTTTCACTTAAAACCAATTCTTCATATGCATGATGAATGAAGGACTCCTCTTGTCATTTTCTCATGTATAAATTGACATGGTACTTTTTAACTTCTTCTTAAGAGAATGCTTACATGTCTCCTAAATACTCCTGGAATGGTTCAATCATGGGTTCCTTTTCTGGCAAATGAAATAGCCTTTGATAGTATCCATATTACATAGCTCTGTATCACACTAAAATTGTGGAAATCTTTTCATTGGTTTTAGAAATTAGGTCCTCATTTTATACAGTCATTTAGATATACTGAGAAATTTCCGTTACTTGACTGTGCTATTTGCCTTTTGCTCTGTTCTAGTGGTTTGGCAATAGATTAGAGGTTGGGTTTTCCACCATTTGGTACTAATTATCTAGGAACAATCTGATTTCCATTTATTACATTCACATGGCCATGCTGCCTGTATTTATATCATAAAAAAGGGTTTATTCTGCCCTCCTAGCCTCATGAACGCCTCCAGAAGACTGTTCCATTATAAGATGTGGGCATAGCAAGTTAAATAAAATTGTTCCTCTTGATTCTTGTGTCTGGATACTTACATTTTATTTTTCTGGCTATAGGAGCTTTTAACCAAATCAGACTATTGCCAGAAAGTTAAATGAATAAAATTGTAGTCCTAAGAAACACTGGACTTTCTATTGCTGAGCAAAATAAATGTCTCCCTTTCAATTAAACCAAGTGTTAGTGGATAAAATTCTACCTTTACATAATCAACTGTGTGGCCGCTGATTAGACTTGATAGGACAATTATAACCTAAAATGTGTATTTCCTTGTGGGTAAACAAAACTGCCTATTTATCTTCCAGTGTTTTCTCAACTACTATTGAAGTCAAGATGGGCAAGAGCAGATTGTGAAAACTCTCAATTACACAACAAGCCAAATGTGAATCTTTAAACAAAGACATAAATTTTAAGCATGAACATTGATTCAAGAACATTTGATGCCCACAAAAAATGATTACTAGTCCACGACTTCACTTTCATAACTGTTACTTGAACAAAAGATGATTCTAAAGAAGTAAACCCTAATGGGAAGAAAAATATATTTCATTCCAGTTTTGATCATGAGCACCTGATCAAGTCATTTAATCTCCTGGTTCCAGCTTTCCTCTTTGGGATATGTAGACAATCATATCCATTTAACTTGCAAGATTCTTATAAGAACATATAAGATAATAGATTTTACAACTAAGAGACCGGTATAACCCAACTGTGGATCTAGAAATCAAAAAATACATTCATGGTGCTAAAAATTCTAAATTCTAGGAGTTGTTACTTTTAAAGCTTATTTAAAAAGTGATATTGAGAATGTGCCACAGTAGTGAGCTTTAAAAGTATGAATCAGCATGGCAATATAAAAGGATTTGCTAGAACATTTTACATTACCATTATATTGTCCCATCTTTAGTGTATTTATAATCCACCAGTTTTTTAACTAGAAAAATTTAATTTAGGCATCTATATTTAAAATATAAATTTAACAAATTTACTTTTTAAATTTAATTCTAAGTAGAATTTTGAAAGTCTTCTATTTTAATAATTATAATAAATCATATATTAATCTTATAGCTGTTTGTTGTGTATTATAAAAGGGGCTTTAAAGATTTATATCACCAAAACAATAGCGTAAAGTTTCAGTATCATTCTAATATTTCTATAGATATTACCACAGAACTGTTTAATCTTTAATGCAGTTCTTTTGTTGTTGTGGTTTAAATATATTCAAGATTTACTGAGAGGATTCAAACCCTTTTATGACATTTCAGCATTGTTGTCACATTTAGGCAAAGCTCAAGGCTGAAATATTCACCATGGCCTAAATGCACCAAGCTACTTCTTGCCAAAAGAGCAAGCTACAAAGCAATAATGATGCATCTCAAATATGGGCACCCATTATTACCTAACAACTTCTGCATAATTAACATGTAATTGTTGAGCATAGAATTCCTCATTCCCCTTAGTATAATAATTCAAATTCTGTGCACCTTCCTAGAGACCAAAGCACTTGGAATTATGAGCATAAACAGTGGTGCCATGAACTTCTGTAGGAAAGTCCAAAAGTTTTGGTTTCCAGCCATCTGTCAAAATACTAATAGAACGTCTAGCCCCCCCCCCCAAGATATCAAACTATTTTCATCTAAAATATGTGTTTAATTTCTTTAAAAAAAATAAATATCCTCAACCAGTTAAAAATGACAGCTTAAAAATGACTAGTTCCTTATCCCTTAAATTTAGAGACACCACTCAAAATATTTATCTAGAGCCAAAAATGTCACTGTCTGCCATTTAGGTGCTATATTCACATGTTCTTATTCTTATTTAGTAGGCCTAATAGTTGGTGCAGAATCAGACAATAGTGAAATACCCTATATTTAAATATTCTGGGCTTAGACTTCATTCTTATGAGGAATCAGATGTAACATCTAATTCCTTGACTTGAATTGTTTCTAAGTTAGGAATCACAGCTCACATGTCAGCAGAGCCCGGGCTGCGAGGTAAATGTGTGAGATGGGCATGTGGTGGTAGTGATGAATGGGAGAGCATACACCACCTTAAAAGGCACAGCAAATACTCAATACCAGTCAATTATTTTCATGCAAGTTTGTGGGCCCATTTTCTAGATTTTGTAACCTCTCAAGAAACGCTTAGGATTTTAACATGCAATCTCTTAATACTTAGACCTGCAAGCAACTGAATCAATATTTAAAGAGACCTGTGTGACCCAAACAGAGATGCCAGTTGACCAAATCTAAATTACGATGACTCAAAGGAAACATGTAATAGTTAGGGAGTATTAGAGTCTTAAACTTTAGATACCAAAACCATTGATGGATATCCCTGCTTTACCATTTTGAAAGTGAAAATAACTCTTAATTGGGGTATTTAAATACTTGATTGTTTTCATAATATATACGTTCTTCATTTGTAGAAGTGTACCTTCTGAGAGGAAGTAGAATGCATAATATTAACACCATGATAAACACTAGAGCACTTTTAAGTTAGGTTGTTTTGCCCTTTTGTTCTGAGATACCTGGGAAAGATTTTTTGGCCAATACAGGTCAAAAAACAATATCTAGTGCTCTCATTTATAAGCCAGATGATACCAAGGACAATTTCCACTTAATATCTCATTTTGTTTTACTCAGTACAGACATCCTTATCAATGTACAGTTTAAGTTAAAAAAAATTGTTGTAGTATAAATTAGACAATAAATATTTATTGACAGTTTATCTAGTACTCTAGTATTCTAATGTGTTATGTAGAGTATTTTAGAAATCAAAATTTTATCCATAAGGAGCTTACAGTTGTCACCTATAATTAAGTAAAAGGTGATCACCAATCACAAAATTATACAGTAAACCATGTAGACCATAAAATAGGTTTTAAAATTATATACATACATGCAAACATGTGTACATATCTATAGATAGATAGATAGATCACTATGGAGATCAATACGGAAAGCTGTAATTATATAACTGTACATGCATATTAATAGAGTGACAAATTATGTAACTCAGACCGTCGGACAGTGATAAATTATGTAACTCAGACCATTTGAGATTTTCTTCCACACTGAACTCTTCCATCAACTTAAATCTGTCACATTATACTGCCTCGTTTGCCCCTCTGCTTCCAGAAATATACTGAGGAGGTGACTCCTACCTTAAAGGCTTCCTTCAAACTTGTTGGTTCTCCTCACTAAAATTTTGGTTACAACCCTTCACAAGGAGGTTTATCAAAAGCCAGCTTTGTGTTGGCTGCCTCTGAGTGCCATTAGTGTTGAAAAATCCTTGACTTATAGCTGAGAAGTCCAGTTTTAGGCCAAATCCTATCAGGCCCTATCATAAGTGATCACAAAGGCTTTACCCGGCAAGGCAGGAGGTGGGATAGGCCCCTCCCCACAACAGATTTAGTGCACCCTAGGAGGAGTTGCAGTCAAAGACTCAGTCTCATGCCCGCCAGGCCCGCCATGCCGTTACCCATAGCTGCATTCCCAGCCCAGGTGTCTCCATTCAGAGGTTTCCTTGTTGGAGGCCCTTGGCCAAGGCCTCTCTTAAGTGCCTCTGTCAGACCATCTTCTGGGGGCCTTGATACTCTTCTCCACTATGACTCAGTATTGAGTACCTTGCTTCTCCTGGCCCTTCCCCTTTCCCTCCTTCTGCCCCACCCAAGCTCCCTGCCCCACCCCCTAAAAAAACCAGCAGGAACCTTTTGTTCAGGGCTCCCTCAAGGGAGAGCCAGTGCCCTGCTTCTGCACTGATCTTTTTGACCTTTGCTCAGTGCCATTCCTTGGAATTTTAAAAATGGGACACTGATGGAGCCAGCACCTTCTTTCTGGCCTCTTGCTTATACTATCACAGTAAGTGAATAAAGTAAGTGAATAAAGGCTTAATTATTATTTTCATTTTGGCTTGTTGTTTTAATTGACCATTCTGACTTCTGGCAGCTCAGTTCTCTCCAGCTCAGCTCTTGACAGTAGCTTTCCATGATGTAATGGAAATAGCTGCTGAAAGTCATCCAAAGACTGATGTTTAGACCCACTACAGTGTACTACTTGCTTATTATTGTATTATTTATTATCTTTCTGATTTATTTGAGATGCTTGATGACTCTCTGCCCATCTTCCAAAAGTCTTACCATTTGGAACTTACTGCCTATAGAAAGGGCGTGATGATTGGAGTCAGATTGTTTTGAATTTTGGCTTTGCTTCTTACCTCATATAGGAATAAGTCGCAAAGAATCCATGAGCCTAATTCCCATCTCTTAGCACATAATGTCACTAATGCTAATATTTCCAAAGAATGTTTTGAGGATTAAATCTAAAATGTATGTTGTAACCGTTTTTGAAAATTCTGCAAAGTTTTAACTTTTCACGAGACTTTACTCCTGCTTCAATGACTGTTTTTTTCTTATTACTATCCTTCGTTTCCCCATCTCATTGCACGGGGGATCTCTCAGAAATAAATCTTAAAGCTTTCCCCATTTTCCTCTCCACTGTCTTCCTCTCAAGTCATATTGAATGCAATATTTTATTTAATTATCTAAAGATGTAATGTTTCAGTGAAAAATGGTCAAATTAATCCAGGATCTAAGGACTATCACAATAGGAAAATCTACTCAAACCGTTTTAATTTTAGTAAAGTTATTTTAAAATTACTTATCATTTTCACACAATAACATTCAATAAAGAAATTTTCATATATACTTTTTCCTTCTTTCTCTATGTCTCCTTTCTTCTCCTTAGTATATTTCTCTGTCATTCCTTTACAGCTGCTGCACAAAATGTCCGATCATGAGCAACACGGGTTTCAGAGATGCGCATCCTCTTTCTGGCGTAGTAGTGATGTTTCATCTCCTTGTCTAAATATTTCTTCCATTACTGTCACTCCTGTCAACTCGCCTGATTCCAGACTCTCATTGGGACTGTTAGTACCACCACCTTCTAAATGTGGCCTTCCCAAGCCAGTCAGTGAGAGCAGCATCCCAAGACCTCATGTAATTTGCTAAACAGAAATTTTTTTATTATCCTACTTATTTTTTTTTAAATCTGCCAAAACGTGCCATTTATATAGTAATGAAAAAATCAGGTATGTCTTGAATCAATGTGCTGTGATCTGGGGACTTGGTGTGTCATTTTTGCTTCCTTTGCTTGCCTGATATCAGAGAGTTTCAAGTGGGGAGTGGTGATAGTAGACAAGTCCACAGAAGTACAAAATAGGACAGGTCCTTCCAAAGATCCATCAGATACGGCAATTGAGAAATTCGGTCATTGGTGATATTGATAAAAGCAGTTTCAGAAGAGTTCAGCAAAAAAGAACGAAGTCTAGATTGATGTGAGTTGAGGATTGAGTGAAGTAAAGGCTAAGGCAGCAAGTGTAGTACCTCTTTCAAGGAGCTTCACTTTGAAGGGGAGAAAAAGAGAGATGAGAGTCTAAAGGAGTAAAGAGGGACAGAATAAAGATGCTTTTGGTTGGTTGGTTGGTTTTTAACAACGGTCAATATTGAGTATCTTTACCCTGGGAAAGAGGAGAGAGATGGAAGCCAGGGGAGCTAGAGGGATAGGATTAGGAGCACAATGTTCCTGAGCAAGAGGGAAGAGCTGAGGGATAAGGTTGCCCTGAAGTCTTTGGATGGTAGTTATGACTGACTGGTAAAGTAAACTGTTAAAGAAAGGGAGATGACGACAATGTTCCTGCATGAAAAAAGTGCTGACAGTCATGGTAACAGAACAGCAAATCCATCACTCTGCACATGGCTAGCCTTATTTTTCTTCACTATCTGCATCATCTGCAAACCAGAAAAACAAATGTATTCTGAGAGCACTAATTTTAATATGAACCACTTCAAGCAATCTCTGTTCTTGTTCTTATAGGAAAGCAAATTTTCCCTCACCATTCCTCTCCAAAATGAGAATTCTCTTTGTTTTATAGAGTATATATAATATAGATTAGATTATAAATTATAGATTATGATATTAGACTATAATATAACTATAGATTATATCATATATTATATATATAATCTTTGTGTATATATATGTAAATATCTTTTTCCCCGTATGACACTCAAAGTGATGATTGTCTCATTCTTACATTATGTCCTAGCATAGATAACTTAATGATTTTGGTGGTATATTTAGTGATTATTAATTTATTTCACAAGTTAGCTATTTATTATAGAAAATTTGATGAAATTTTATTTCAGGAATAAAAGGCACTGCAATGAATATAATAGTTGGCTGCCATTGTAGTTATAAATACAAATTAAAATACACTCTAAAGTTTTTAAAAATTGTTTTTTAAATATAAATTTTTAAAAGTTTAAACATTTAAGCAATTTTAAAACTTTATTTAAAAAAATTTTTTAAATCTTATTGCATAAGGTTAAAATTTAGTTATAATCTTATGCAAAATATATTACTAAAATCAGGTTTTTATATAATTCCTAACATGTTTTCAATCTCTGATATAAATGGCAGTTATTTCTAGATATACAAAAAATCCAATATAACTTTTATATCTATGTAGGATAGTATTGTCACTATTTTTGCCATCATCTTTGAGAACATTTTTGCAGAAATTTTCTTGCCAAGGAGCATTTGGCATAGCTTGTTGAATCATATGAACTTGCCAATATTTAACTATTTTTTGATCTACAAAATAAGTTCATATGATTCAGCTGAGTTGTGTATATATGTTTTATATGTATATGAAATATTTAACATTATAACGTGTCTACATGAACTACTACCCTAATTCATATTATCTTCATTGCAGGCAGGCAGTGTGACACCTAAGTCACCCTCCACTGACATCTTTGATATGATTCCATTTTCTCCAATATCACATCAGTCTTCGATACCTACTCGCAATGGCACACAGCCACCTCCAGTACCTAGCAGATCTACCGAGATTAGTAAGCTTTCTAAACGAATCAATATTCTGTGCTGTATTTGTGTACATTTTAAATGTTTAATACTTTATGAGAAATTACGTATCTTAACAAGCTCACTAAAAATTTTAATCACTAAAGTATTATCTTTATATATATGTGGCAAATTCAGTTAATTATATTTCACTTTGTAATCAGAGTATACTGCTAAAGACATCACTATTTGCATTTCAGACTCTTTTATGAAAACTGATATTTTGGTATAGGGTTATTTACATCATAATACAAAGCACTTAATTATATTTTTATTGTGTTTGGGCTTATATTTTTAATGTTTACTTTAATGATTAAAAGCAATTCTGGTGATAATTATTTTAATCATTTTGACATGTTTAACAGAGCTCAATTTAAATTTTTTGTTATCAGAGTATATAGATAGTCTTAGTTGAAGAAATATATAAATTTATGAATTCCATAATTTGTTTATTTATTAACCCAATGTGAGGGTTCTTCTTTCGATAACTAAATTGGTATAAATAGTTTGCTTTTCTGATTTACCTTTTATATATCCGGGAGGAACATAAAAGTCTCTTTCTGATGAATTAGCAAGCATCCACAGATGCTCACTGTCCATGTCTTGACTGTGTTCTGATCTGTGCCCTGTCACAAAAATGAAAAGAGTAGTTCCCAATGGCCATGATCAGTCATGACGTCCACAGGGAAAATGGACACATTAAGACATTTCCAATATAACTCTCAAGTTTTAGCTTAAGGCTTTAAAGCATGTCGGGGCCTATAGTTTGTTTCCCCCTGTGGAACTTAAAGTACGTTGCACATGTTAGGTATTTAATAAATTTCAGAGGACTAATTTGTAAATACAAAGCAATAACATTGGGAACTTAAAAGACAATTTATAAAAATATTTCCATACTTTATGTAAGCTGAAATATATATTTAAATTCCTCTGAATATATTTTGTGTCAATGCAAAATAGTTTTTTTGAGGAAATAATCCACATTATACACATCACAGTGTGTTTTTAGAAGATGTTGCCAACATCCTGATATCACAGTAGGGTATTTTTTTGTCCTGAAGAGTGTCCCACATCTCTTCCTTACCCCTGTTTTTCGCTTCCATGGACGTCATCATTGATTCCTCATTCGTTTGTTTAATTTAATGGGCATTTGTTTAGCATATGCACTAAACTTGGGTTACATGCTGGAATTTGAAATATAAATTAGCAATGTATCTGCAATAGAGGCTTTTAATCCAAGTCAAAATATAAATTGAGCAGAGTGACTAGATTTTATAATATTTAGAAGGAATCATCTATCAGGATGGTAATTGAGAATTCAAAATCAATTATGGTTCAGGGTTTTAGAGCAAGCATTGTTAGCACAGGGAAACTAGAGGTAAAGAAGGAGAAAATAATGTTTCTGTTTTAGACATTGATGAGTTTGAAATGCCTTTGGAAAATCTAGGCAGAGATGATCAAATGGTTTTAAGGGATTTATTAATGAGAAGCTGAAGTAATTTTTTCCTGTCTACCTATCCTGAGTGTCATAGTTTAGTAAATACAATAATACATCAATAGATAGAAAGATTACTTAGATAGATAGAGTCCTAGTTGCCACTATACCATATCTATCTATCTATCTCTCTATCTTTTCATCTTTCTATCTATACTAACAATATAAGGACAAATTGTTCAACTCAATTTTAATTGTAAAATTGTCTAAAACTCTAATCCAATGGAGTTGTAGTAATAGGACTTTTTCTTAAATGAAGCCTTAAATGTATTCATTCATTTCTTTTATTATCAACTAAATACATAAAAGCCGAAACCTAAAAGATTGTTCCTTAGTTTCTCTCCTTACTGCCTGAGAACCCTGGTTGTTCTCCAGAACATATTTTTGATCTTTGAATATGTATTAGAATTTGATTAATTTGTTTAATGCTATGTTCCCTGATTGACCATGAATTCCGTGAGGGAAAGCACTTGGTTCTTTTTTCACTACTTTAATCCATTGCCTAGCAAAATGCGTGGCACGTAATATGTGTTCAATAAATATTTAGTGGATAAAGGAAAGAATGACTGAGTGAAGTGTCACCTATTAGTTTTTATTCTTTTACTCTTGCATTAGACTTAAATAATTTTGATGTTATTAATTACATAGCGAAGTTTTTTCATTGGAAATTGAACTTGCATGATTTTTTGTTATGAATTTTAGATCCATCTGAGCTGGCCAAAATATGCCAAAGAGCTCTGTAATATTTATTAATTTGCATGGTATTAATATCTTTACTTAATTATGTAAAGTAGAAACTTCTTAACTTGTGGAGGAGTCATGGACCCTTGAGAATATGATAAAAGCTAGGAAACCTCTTCACAGATAAACACAACATGCCCGTTCATACAAAATTTCACATTGCATTTCAGGAATGTCAAGGGTCCCTTAAAACCCATCTGAGCTCTCTGGTGATTTTGAGTCCCAATTTCAGAAAATCTGTGTAATGAAAATCTCTGTTCCTTCTGATCAGCTCTCCTTCCTCTTCATTAATTCATTCCTTTTGCCCAGTATCTACCATGTGTAAAGCATTGTTTGATGTGCTTCTGGGACGGTGGTAACCAGGATACTCCTCCAATGGAAAGTTCCTCTGTTCTCTAAGTTCTGGTTTATTGCCTAAACAACATCAGACTGAGGAACATAAGTAGTAAAAACAATAATAATACCCATCAATTGTATAGAAGGGGGCAATAAATTCCCATTTGTTGAAGACAGTCCTTGCTTATGCCTTTTGTCCTGGTGAAACTATTGGTCACACTCATTTCACTCTTAAAAGTGTCTATTGGTATGGTAAATTATATGTCCTTCTTATTTATACAATACTTACCAGCACCAGGAAGTTCAAAAAATTTTACATTTATTAACCTATTTAACACATAAATCTGAAAAACAAAAAAACCCAGCTATAATTAGGGAAGTAAGAATTTTTCATGATGGGAGTCAGAGTGGTTTAGAGGCGATGGTAGAACTCCAGTAGAGTAAATATTATTTCTTACATAGCGCTGAATTTAGATAATATAGTTTTCTGCAAAATGAAAGTCTTAATACATTATAAATTCTCGTGCCTGTATATAATGTAAAATTTTTTGTCAATTAAGGCTGCATTTGAATTGATTCAGAGGAAAGAAATTTCTTAACCATTTTTAAAATTTTTAAATCACACAATAAATCATAGTCTTATCAGGTACAAACATCAGTTTTAATTTTGATAGTTTGTTAGTGATTAAAAAGATGCATACTGTAGAATATATGTACAGAGAGCTTCTGATAATCCATTACTGCTATTTTTGAAAAGAAATTTGTTTCTGGGTTAGGAGGATTTTTAAAGAACTTCTCTCATTGTGGTTATGTAGGAAGATGATATGACTGCATGCGACATAAGATGATATGCCTTAAATTTTTCTGGCTAAAAAGTGAGATTAAAGTACATGAACTGTGAGAAAAACTACTTACCAATCTGCCCAAGTGTACATATTGCTTCACTATTGTGTTGCAAAGTCACCATACATGGACTAGGGAAGTCTCAATGAGTAGTATATTAATTTTAGTACATTTAAATGGCTCCAGTATTGCAGGTATTATAGTATATTGATTACCAAATATTTGGTAAATTTAATATTGTCTTAATTAAAGACTCAGAAACCTCTCTGGATAATAATTCTTTGTAACCAGTTTTTAATATCATCCTAAAATGGATCTTTGCTTCCTTGTTAGTGTTTAGCTAGTCTAAGCTCAGGAAAGCCTAGCCTAAAGTGTAAGTGTGGATCGGGGCTCGTTGGTGAGGTAAATATTTCTTGATATAATCATGCCTTCAAAATCTAACTCACCCCAATTCATTTCTTGTCATTTCATTTACTAAATTGTTTTCTTCCTTTTAGAACGGGACCTGTTTGGAGCAGAACCTTTTGACCCATTTAACTGTGGAGCAGGGGATTTCCCTCCAGATATTCAATCAAAATTAGATGAGATGCAGGTGACTATTTTAACAGATTGTCCCATAAATGGTTTTTTTTTTCTTTTTAATATGGGATTAAGAAAATGTTATAAATCAAAACTACCCTTTGCTTGAATTATTACCAC
Organism: Equus przewalskii; assembly: GCF_037783145.1. NCBI lineage: Eukaryota > Metazoa > Chordata > Mammalia > Perissodactyla > Equidae > Equus > Equus przewalskii. Next base: position 64,748,692 of record NC_091847.1, read on the forward strand.
TATAAAAACTTACTGAAAATAATTATTTTAAAATAATAATGTACATTTTGCCCTAAAATACTCCCATAGATGCTAAGGATAAGGTTTTGTTTCGTTTTGTTCTTAATGATGCAATTTACAATGTCAACAAGATAATTTTATACAAAATTACATGGATTCTAATGGTTCATTATTTTGGAGTCCACAAATTAAAAGGTCATTGCACTAGATTTATAAGATTTGATCTCAGTCTTAACAATTATGAATTTCAAAATTGTGAATGAGTGGATAAAGGAAAATCTTCGTAAGAGTAAAGTCAGTCTCTCTTAAAGGAAGCATTGTAGCTGCTGGTCATAAGTTCTGGGCTCTTATTAAAAAAGCAGACACCCAGGACAACTTTTTTAGGAATGTAGTCCAGTCAGGTTTTCATTTCTCTCTCTCTCTTTTATTTTTCAATGCTGAATTGTTCTGGAAGTTTGAAGATACTGGTTTTAAAAGCTTTATACAGTGAGCCATGATTAATAAGTAGTCTTATAAGCACTAGAATAAACTCTTCTCTTTATACTTGTCCTTTGCATTTTGGTGAAGTTATTATATCTTATTTTATCCTATTTTTCATTACAAAGACTGTATATAGAATGCAGACAGAGACTAATTATACGAAGCTGATTGAGGAGAGGAGGTGAAGAGAAGAGTCTTCCATTTATTAGGTCTGGGTTATATATTCACTCTCTATGCCTCATTTCCTGGAAAAAAAAATTAATGGGTGGATTCTGATCTTCCGACATTGGTAAAACACCCCTAGAAAGATAATACGAATACCTGTCTGCTCATTTTGGACAGCAGCCATGAAGCAGTCTTCTTTTCTGGGTAACAGGTGAATTTACTTATTGTTCTAGATATAATAATGCCTGCACTTTACAAGTGGGATTATTTAACATATGCCTTGAGGTTTTCAAAGATTATGTTAAAACAGCATTTCTCAAGTTGGGTGATTCACAATTCCCTTTTACATGAAAAGTTATTTTAAATCCTTAATATTGTCTTAAATTGTTACTGAAACATTTCTTAAGTATTTACAAAGAAGTTATAAACACCTTATCCTTATAGCTCCCACGCAATTAATTCAAAATGTAAATTAAATAAAAGCAAAATTACAACACCGCCTAATAAAATTCATTGACAAACTTTGTAGAATGGGTGATGTTATTTGGCTGAAATTGAAACCATCCATATCAAAATTCTTTTAATTTCAGCACGTATCCTGTTTGATGGCACAATTTCCCCACCTCTTTTCTGCATTTCAAATATTACAAAACTTTCACTCAAATAGGGCATAATTTTTTAGTGAAATCAATTCCTTTCTTTTTTCATTAGTTTTATCAATGAGGCTTGTACTACTTGGGACTTTGCTTTTGTGGGAACAAATATGAACATGGGCACTGATATGATAGTATTTGTTCTCAAGGATAATGCAAATTATAAAGAGTATTTTTCTATTAATGTGTTTTAGATTTTCACAAAACTGAAATTTTCTATAGATTTTGAAAATCAGCCTACATTTCCAGATTTTTGTAGGAACCCAGTTTGAGAAACACTGTGTTGGAATGATTTAGTGATGTGTTAGTCAAATAATGTTAAGCTGTGGTAGTTTTGCATTTGTTTTTGTCATTTCTAATATTTTCTTAATGTCTTTTTTTATTCTTTTCTGCTTTCATGGTGGGTAGCGCCAGAGATGGTTGGTATATTATTTTCATAATAATTTTAAACAACTTACAACATCTTAAACCTAAAACTTTAATATTTGCATGCTTTATTTAATAAATATTCAAATAGCAGTTTCATATGAATATGTATGATTATTAGTTGTGTTTAAAGAGGTTTTATAACCCATATTTTAAAGTTGTTTTCTCAATGACTTAGTAACCATTCCATAGTCCATCTCATTGCTTGTCCGTTTCTTTTAGTCCAAGATCCACTTGCAAGGTCACTTTAAAAATAATGTTTTCTTTATCTATGGTCTATGATGACTTTTGTTAGTAATCTTGTTAGCCTAATTAATCTAATGCACACATTTAGCTACTGTTATCTTTGCATATAATGTAAAAACAATACAGTACAATGGGTTGTATAAACCATGTTGAGTTAATAAGCCTAGTGAGATATTTGATTTTCCTCTTTCATTTACAGTGGATATCACACAAATATCTCATGCATGTAAGAATTTGAGCAGAAATGTTAAGCTATATTTTAAGTTGTTATTTTATGTTGTAAGTTGTTAGAAAATTAGATATTTATTTGAAATCAATAATGTAGTTATTTGATTTGACACAATTTAGACTTCCTGGTATGTGTCACCAATAGGCAAATAGTATTGATAGCCCAGAAGTGTACCTTGTAAGTTATAATAATTTAATACATTAAAAAAGAAGCATGGAAAGTCAAAGAAGGATGAAAGAATTTGTCATTAAGTGGTAAGTCAATTGGTTAATAATTTGGGAGATCATTTTACAGTCAAAACTTAACAACAAATACCCAGATGAATATCAAAAGCATTAGGCAGTTTAAAATGTTTGAAATACAATGGAATATTTATGATATTTTTGAATTAGAAATTTTTATAAGGAAAAGAAAAATATGTACATCCAGTCTTTTTTAGGAGAACTTCTGTAGTTGTTTTTTATTTTCTCTTTAAAAATATATGAATACACGTAATTAAAATAAGTGGACAAATGATTAGGAAACTAAACAATCAACACATAAATAGAAAAGCAGTAGTTCATGAAAGACCACAAATAGCTAACATATGTGTAGATATGTTCAGTCTAATCAAAGAAAACATACAAATTAAGTAAAGAACTATAAAAGCTATTTTAATCCAGCAAATTGAATATTTTATTTTCTTATTGATAATCAGTGCAGGGAAAATGTAATGAAACAAACACTCTAAACCGTTACTGGGCCAGGACCAGTTCACAGCATCCCTTTGGAGAATAATTTTTTAATACTCATATTTCTATGTGATATCAAAAACTTTAATACAGTTTATTTTGAGGAGAAAATAACTATAAATTTGGAAGATCTCTATGCACAAAAATATCCAGCTTACCTTATTCATAATTGTAAAATACTAGAAACAATGAAATTATCTTAAAAATTAATAGCATATTATATAATCATTAAATCAGTTTTACAGGGACTCAAAATAATGTAGAAAGTTTGTTCTGGTGAGATTAAAAAAGAATACAGAAAATTATACATTATATGTGTAATACACTAAATAAATAAGAAAATTATAATATAATATATAGTTATTTATATTATTATTAAAATTGTTTAAAAACACTATGGATAGAACAAAGGAGACTCAAAATACATACCTCACAATGTGTTAACAACTGTTGCATAAGAGTGCTTTTTTCCTTCCTTCATATGCTTTTCTCCCTATTTCAAAATAAGAAAATACAAAATATTGGGCAAAATATTTCATAAAAATGTATGTTATTAATAATATATTAATAATGAAATCATTCATTTATGTGATACTAGTTTATGATAATTTCCATCAGTACATAAATAAAGCCTCATGTTCATTCAGAGGTTTGAAATTCAAGAGGGTATGGAAACCTTAGAAGGATTCAGAGTCCATTAAATCATGATTTGCTAAATGAGACCTAGGAGCAAAGGTCAGAAAATGTGAGGGAAATTTTATCTTAAGAGGATAGAAAACCAAAGAGCCGTTTAACAACTTGTCTGTTAATAGGGGTGATTAAGTTGATCTAAGGGGACTCCAAAAGATCCTTATCAAATCACCATGGGGATAGTCTTGTAAGTGATGTACAGATGCTTTTTTATTGTTGAAATAGTGATCAACCCCTATTTTACTTTGACTGCTATCCTGCCTTTCAAATAATGATAACATATTGATAAACAGTATTTTCAGGGTAGTTGAAGTGATAGTGGTTTGATTTCAGAAAGCACTGATAAAACTTGAAAAATACTGTATGGGATCAAACCTTTCCAAGGGTAACATATATCCAATTATCTATATATCTGTGTGTTCATCTAATATACCAGAAGATGACAGAGTACCCGGATCCTCAGATAGGCAAATAAAATATTTTAAAAGACAGTTTATTTATAATATTTTTCAATTTAAAGTATTGACTTTACTATTTGGCAACTGTTTAAAAATATGCATACATATGACAAAATACTTCTTCTTGTGATAAGAACAGGCTTTTAAAAAATAAGGGTAAGTACCCTGACTCTTGCTCAACTAAATGTAATTTCTTAAGTACTTGGAAGAAGTTTTGGAAAACCTTTACAGTGATGGCATTGCTATGTGGTCTTTGCGCCGTGGACCTAATGAAGAGCATTCCCTGGACATTAATAGCCATTAAGGTGTGGCTTACAGTTTATAAGATTTTCTTCGTCTATAGGATAATGTTTGCTTTGGATTTGTAATAAGATAAGTACATTAGATACCTATTCTAAATGAAAGTAATTTGGGGAAATGCAAAGAGATACACAATAGGCTAACACACAAGTAGATACCATCTAATTAAAGAAAACACAAAGCAGAACAGAGGACAAAGCCCTTCTCTTTCAAAGACGTTTTCTTTTCCTCGGGAATAGATTGCTGTCTACGTTTCATTTGCCAATAATGTGTCACATGGCCACCCCAAACTACAAATTACCTCCCTGAACAAAATTTCAGTTCTGTTAGTAAGAAAGAAAGGTAGGTATATAGAGAGACAGAGAGAGAGAGAACACTGCCACATTGCTTCTACAGGGAAACCTAAAATGTGGCCACCAATTCCACTGATTAATGTGAGTCTGTACTTTTCATCTCTTCTTTGTAGGCCTGTGTACATAGATTATGGGCAAGGATGGGGATGGGGGAGGTGGTAAGACCAGACATAGCCCATAGTTCAATTATTTTATGCAAAAAAAAAGAAGAGAGCTTGGAGTAGAGAAAGACAAACTCCTTCGCCACTAAATTTTAACTCAAAATCTTAGGGGAGAAAAAAAACTTTCACAGCAATTGTGTACTTGCTCTCAATAAATCAAAGGCATCTTAACTTCGAGAAACATCTAAGGCGTGCTAGAGGGAGTGGGATTCAGAGCAACAACTTGCAACTACAAGCAACAGCAGGACTGGTAGAGGAAGCTTTCTCCATGACAAAGAAGTCTGCAGTTCTGTGTTCCACATATGCTATGGCGTTGTGTTTACTAAAAGTATTTACCCAGGCTCTGGACAGTGATAACCAGGAAGAAAAGGTGAAAACTATCAGGCTGTCTTGAACCTTTCATCAGTTTGAGGTCTAGCTGTCTTACTTACAGTCAAATGAATATTGATCCTTAAAGTCAACAGAGGGATTTAAGCTACAATAAAATAGCATAATTAATAGAGTTTACTGAAAAAAACTTTGTCTTAAAACTACTTAATTCCATATATTTCTGTTTTCTGCAGTCTTTCATGCATGCTAATCTCACATATATTTAAAACATTTAAGATGCTAATGGGTGTGAAGAACTCCCGGAGGTATACACATATACAAAAATTAGACAAGCCAACATTTGACATATAATTATTTCTTATATTATAGCATGAAGATTTCAACTTCTGTTTGTGGAATTTTTCATTTACTGATTTTTTTTTTTCTTGCCATGAGCATTTCCTATTTCAATGATTTTACTCTGTTTTACAGGAGGGGTTCAAAATGGGACTAACTCTTGAAGGCACAGTATTTTGTCTGGACCCGGTAGACAGCAGGTGCTGATGCCAAGAACAAGAGATCCCGATTCACCTTAAATTTGTTTTATAGACATATATATCATTCATTATTACTTTATGACAGGAACTATACATGTGCCAATATATTTTTGAATATCTAACTTTTTGAAAATTATTTCAGTAGAATTTCCTCATACCTTCTCTGTTGATCTGTAATGTTTTATTTTAAAAACAACTTGCTGTAAGTAAATCATACTTTTATGTTCCTTTCTGTTTCTGTTGTAGGTGAATTTATAATCAAAAAACAAATTATGCAAGTATCTGCCTTGTGTCTGAATTCGAAATAATTAGCATCTTGAAATTTGTGTTCATTCTCCAGGCTGCTAGTTTATTACTGACTCCCAAAAGCCATATCTTAATGATACCTTTCAAAGTCCTGAGGAGATATACCAGTATCAATCTAAATATGCTCTATATTCAAACCAATAAACATGTTACCATTCATTAGACAGATGCCATTTTATGTATTAAATGTTGTTCATGTCATTGGAAAAACGTAAACTTTGAATATAATGCCACCAGGTCATTTTTAACAGGTAAAATAACAAAAATCCTATAAATTCCAATAAAAATTAAACCAAACGTATTTAGAGTATTTATTAGTAAGAGCAAGGTAATAATGTTAGTTACTATGAGTTATACTCTAAATATTTTATTTATTTAATAAACAAAGATCGTGGGGAAAAAATGAAAATTTTCTCTTTACAAAACATTTAAAATTTAATTTCTAATGGATAGCTTATATTGCAACCATCTAAACATCATCTGATCTGATGTTGCCTAAAAAATATTGGAAATATATGCTGCCTGTAGTTGCAATGTCTATAGCCCATCTTTACCAAATATATTTTTTCTCGCTGAATAAGAGTATCCAATATTTTCTCCTTTGATAAAGATATTTTCTCACCAAAGCTTATTTTGTGATGCTTCATTAGTGTCGATGCTTTAAAATCTATGGCAACTATTCTTTATGAATCATCAAACATATTTAGCAAACTTAATTTGTATTTGTTTTGTTGAAGTGAGAATCTCATTTTTCACAAAAGTCAAGTTGCTGCTTAGTTTAGTCTAACGTGTACAATAAAATTTTCTTGCATCTCATTCTTGATGTGCTGATAAACCTTGACCTTTGAAAATGTTTGTTTCCTATCCCTTTGCCCGTTATGTAACAGACTGTAATTTGTACTTGCTGCAACAAAAATGTGTGGTCAAATTTATAATGTGATTCATCACGTTATGGGAAAAATAAGTTAAATTAATGAAAATGTGAGCTTGGATTGGGGTAGATCTCAAAAATAGATTTTTCTTTTACTCATGGAAATTTTCAAGTGCTAAAGGTACATTTTCACTAGGAAAAGAAATCACATATGCTTATGCAATATTATGTTTGTATGTATCTTCATAATCTTCTCCAGTATATATAAACCTTCTTGTTTGTTTTCTGTTGTCTGCTAAGTTGTACCTTAATTAGAAGGTAGTATATGTTTCATAAAGAAGAGTCTTTATAATTTTGTTTGTCATATAGTATTTTGGAATTTGTATAATGAGGATGTTTAGAAGCCATATCAATGGCTTTTTTTAACAGATAGAATTTGTATTTTTATTGTTCTTTAAAAAGCTTTATGTAATAGGTATATATTTAGTGGCCATTTATTATCAATGGTTAACACAATAGAGTATACTAAGATGGTATTTGCACATTTAAGATATGTTACTTTACCAATTTTTAATGGTAATCAATTCTGCTACTGGCATGATTAAATAGTACATAATTGGTCATTAATTATGAACATTTATTTCACCAGTGCATTTTTATGAAGATCCAGTTGAAAATTGTATTTCTATGTAAACTCAATGATATGTTTGACTTTGCCAAGAATAAATGATTTTAAATAAATTGTATAATTTATTCATTCAATAATGTCTAATTAATGTAGACACATTCTGAAGCTAATTACATGACATTTTCCTGCTTACAAAATGGAATTGAAGAAAAAAAGAAAGAGATGGAAGGAAGGAAGGAAGGAAGGGAGGGAGGGAGGGAGGGTGGGAGGCAGGAAGGAGGGAAGAAAGAGCTTTAACTTCATTTCTTACAGCCCACACACATTTTAACTTTATGAGCAAATATCTTTCAGTTGTGAAAACAGTGGACTTGATCCTGCTGGTGAGAGAGGTCATAATTTGGTTCCTTTCACCAGAAGCATCTGGTGCAATAACTGTATTGCGTAAATATCTCTTTTCAAAATTGAGAGCCTTTTTAACCTAGTAATAATACAAAGGGTGTCTTGGTGGATAGTCTTAAAACAGTGGACTTGGTCATAGGACTTGAGTTGTGGCTAACTGGAATGTCATGAAGAAGTTTTGAACCTATTCAAAACACAATGTCAAATATTTTAAAGACACACAGGACTCACATGCACAGCCTTTGCACACCAGTAAACAATTCATCAATCCATTCAACAAAATTCATTTATTACTCATTCTGTGAATAATATGTATTATGTGGGTAAGAAAACATCTACTAAGTTTGCTAACAGAGATTGTTAAATTGAAGATGACCAGATCCCTCCCTTCAGTTAGCTTATTGTCATGAAGGAAAAGTAAGGCAAAAACATGAATTAATAAATGAAAACCAACGTGTATTAATGTTCTGTGTGAACCAAAAACTTCCCCAAGAGCACTTATATTTAACTGATTAAATTTGGGTACCTAGCACTGGCTAGTGCCTATAATCTTAGATATCCAGTGCGAGACTTATCAAGACAGACCAATAGCAATAATTTCCCTCATCTCTTCTTGTTTCCTATGTTTTGGATTTGAATTTTTTTCAAAAAATGTTGGTCACATTATTGGAATTCACTTTCAGATAGATTTTGCGTTGTATTTCTAAACGCTGACTTTTTTTTTTCGTTTTTTGATGTTCTTAACATAACCATAAAAAAAACTGGCTGTTAATATTTTTCTGTTCCAATGTTTCCATATATAGTTCCAAATTCAATATTTATTCATTATTTTGGATTTCAGCCTCTGTTAAATTGCTTGAAGAATCTTGAACTCAGTTTTGACAACTAAATCTCAGACTACACCCAAACTACACCCCTTCTAGGCAGCTAACATTCTGTTGCCATGGGCATGGCTAGTATTGCCCTCAGACCCCCGTGTCTCCTGCAGGAAGGGCCTAACTTAAATGTCTTTTCCTTCCTAGATAGCCTCAGACAAATTTCTCAAGAACTTCCTCCATCAATGCTCATCCTGCAAATTTGACACAAACCTTAATTCTTATACTTGCTCCATGTCTTGATCTTATGTTGTTACGGTACAAATATAATGCACTTCTAGAAATCTCTCCCTTAAAACATATTTTCCTTAGAATTCATTCAGAGTGGGATTCCCTTATTCTAGTGAGGAGACCCCCTCCTAAAATAATTTATGGTCTTAGTTCCTTGCTTTCAAGTGAGTTTTTATGAAATATTGATATTATTTAAATAGCAGAAGACATTACCCTTCTCTGGATTCATTTGTTTTCACTCTAGTTCATGGACTCAAGTCACACTACTTCCAAAATCATAGTTAAATAATATTCAAAAACTGGTAAATTTAAGTAGGAGTCAAATTTAAAGATTCAGTTCAAATTTTCCTGACATTACATGATAAATTGAAACAGCTGAATTTCTTATTTCTATATCACCAACTTTGGGTTTTATGTCAGTTAATAGTACCACTATAATTGTATAACTAAAAGTTTGCAAAAACTTACGCTATGTCGTTTATCGTAGCCACATTTTTGGCATTCATTCAGAGGCACACTCAAAATTTATCAAGCCAAACTTTTCCAGTTTGCAAACAACTCTATAGGCACTTTGGAACACGCAGTAAGGCTTTTAAATGTTGCTGTTTTCAGTAAAGGGAACCCGGCTAGAAGCTGTGAGAGTTATCTTCTTGAAAGAATTCCCAGGTACACACTAGTGTACTAATTAAATTCTCTGTTAAAGGACATTCTGAAGTTCTATAGCATTTGATCAGTAAATTGTACTTTATCAACTTATTATTGATATATTTTGCATAAACCTATAAAATACTGTCTTGGAAAATCTTTTAAAATATTTTTAATAATTTTTAACTTTTCTATTTATTCTCCAAAAATCTTGAAGGAGGTATTGCCTTAACATTGTCATATCTTTTTTGGGCCAAGCCCAGCACTATACCCATAAGCGTTCAGTAAAAAGCTGAATGATTCTTTAGCATGCTTCTTGCTAAGGCTGTGAACTAAAACTTCTTATGCTCTCTGTGAAAGAAAAGAACCACGTGCTTTCTATGTAAATGTTCAAAGGAGATAATCACTCTCTCCTCTCTAATGAAATCTTTACTTTTAACTATCTTCCTGCAGTAATAATTTACTAAATAAAGATCTTGACAATTCTCTAAGAGTATCTAACAACCACCATAGAATCAGAAACTAAGGAAATATGGCCCAATTGAGGGAGGACAAACATAATTATTGGGCTTCTACAAGGCTGTGAATATTCAAAGATGAATGTTGTATAATTAAGGGACATTATCTGTACTCAAGGGAATGAAGAACTATATTTGTTGAGCACGTCTATTAAAGAATGACAGCTAAAGTCTCAGACTGTATCTTCCCTTGAATCCCATATTGTGGTCACACAGTTTTTATTGACTTAAATATTTTTAAGTTCATTTATTTGTCCTTAACTTTTTATTGTCCTCTTACTTCAAGTGACATTTCACAAGAACATGTTGGGGCCCTTCCCAGTTGACTACTCCCTCCCCTCTGTCTGGCCAGACTGCTATGTTCTAGTCTGTTCCAAAGGTCACTTGTTCCAGTTGAAATAACTGTCTGGATGGCCTGGAAATAATCCAGATACTGGTTCTTTCCTGCAAAGAAAGCAAAGAAAGATGTTTGTTTCTTGGCTACATTTTGAAAGAAAAAAATAAAAGAATTTTATGGCTAAGTCTACTAGTAGTTGAAAAAAAATTAATTTAACTCTGGGACTAATTTAAAACTATTAGTTTCCAGTGCTTTGTGTCATTTTGCTTTTTTTATATACTTTTCAAAATCAGTTGTTTACTATCAGTATCATAAATAATTGGTATTCAATAGCTAAATATATGTAAGAAGTGTATGCAGAGAGATTTTGGCAAACATTCAGCTTATACTAATTTCTGTCACATACACACACTTCCTTTAGCTATTCAGTTCTTTATTTTATTCTCCATATCTGCTTTAATTGAAAAACAATAAACAACTTGTACTAGACAGTACAGGGAATGGGAGGAGACAGGTAGTGAGGGGATAGTCATAAATATTCAGCGATATCAGCTAACCCACACTTGGCAAAGTGGCTGTGCACAGATATTTGACCTGTTCACTTTTAAGTCAGTTTGGACCACTTGCAAGCTAGGGAGTAAGATGTATGATGCAATTGTGTAAAAAGCTATTTCTACAGTGATTCCTCTTTAAGCCTCTGGTAATGCCTGCAGTTTTCATCTTTTCTACATAAAAGGAATTAAACAGGAAAATACCTGAAGATAAGCTGGTCACTTGTTTCACGACTTCTTGTCATCAATGGCAACTAGAAAAACAAATATTACTTTCTTAGAATCACTTGAGTTTGAAAATCATTAAACCATACCTTACTTGAATTTTTAAGTAATTAAAAAATATTACTTAGATAAGCTACATTTGCTTTAGAACAACTCAGTCTGATTTACAGGGAACCACTGAACTAAGATTTAAAATTTAATACTATCATGTTATGCTGAGAGTTACAGCTCTAGTCTGGTCTTTGACTTTGGGAAAGTCATGTAATGGGGTTCATGAAGTTCATGAACATTAGCTATTCTTGGCATAAAAAAGAAAGAAAGTCCTCCAAATAAACCAAAGATTTAAAAAGATTGTCATAGAAACCACATATTTCATCTTTTACTTACATATTAGTTATAAATAAATATTGAATCAATGGCTCCTAGGTAAATAGTGCATGTCTGGCAATAGTCCTGTAAAAGAGGACAGCAGACGCCACGAAACTATCCCAGCCTCTGTGTCTGTTTTTCTCAAAATCTGTGTATAGAATTCTGTCCCTTCATAATAAAGCTGAATGCAAGGCAAAGCATGATTCTAAGATTCTCCTTTTTCATCTTTCCTACCCCTAGGGACACATTGAAAGACAGACCTCAGAGCATATTTACACTGGAGCAGTGAGGCCTGTGCTTCTCTTCAAAAGTATGAATGGCTTTCCACATTTTCAGGTTAATTCAAGATAGATGATGCTTGTCTCAAAGGAATTCAGAGGCGCTACTGTGTCCAAGGAAACATCAAACCTTGAAAATGCCAGCAAAGAAATGCTGGAATGAATAAGACAATAGTACATTGTAATATCAAAACAAAAGTATTCTTAAATATGTTTACATGGAGAGAAATATTTAGATTCACAGAGACTTTGTTGTATTTCTGGATTTTATAGGAACCTGCTGGTATGTGTTTAGGCTTTATAATGAAGCTTCATATGTGAGAACATGAATATTAGAATACTTACTTGAAATGTTTTCAAATAAAACTTACCTTTGACGTCTGTTGAGTTATACTCCTTTGGGTAGCGTTTTTGAAGTTTTCCTTTTGCTGTACTTATAAAGAAAAGAAAATGCAGAGAACATAGAAATCCCCTACATGCTTGTTAAGTCTTCCAAAGGCAGCAATTGCATATCTCATCGCTCTGTGTCCCTTCCTGAAGCCTTAATCAGAGGGCTGAAACTAGAGAAAACAGCTGTCCTTGAAAGCCAAAAGGGGCTTGAGTACTTATTTCTGTTCTGCAAATTGATCGAGTCTATACAAACCTTTACAAGGTATTTCACCAAAAACCCTAAAGCAGTACCTCGTTGTTAGCCACCAGTTTAATTATTTTAAAAAGAAGCAATCAACATTGTTTGTCTGATCAAACAAAATTAATTAGAAAGCTTGTGGACATAAAATAGTCACTGAGAGCATGGAAAGCTCATGAGTCATATGACCTAGTTGAGTTTATTTAGAACACACATACACTAACAAAAATTTGGGATTCCATCAAAACCAGATTGTTTCCTGCACTGTTCCCCAACTAAAAATTAGAAGGTCAAAGGAAAATTGGATAAAAATGTCCCAAAAAGCAATGCATGAAAATTATCTGACAACTAACAAAACAAAATAAATGGAAAAGTAAAAGGAAGGCTATGTTTTATCATTTTGAATCTTACATGTTAAAGACTGTTCAACAGTCTTTTTATCTCGTATAATAGGTAATAACTTGCATCTTACATCACTTATCTTTTTCTTTAACAATTAGCAGGAAAATTGCTATAGCGAATTCAAAGGAAACAATGTCACTAGGACTTAAATAACACAGAGAAGTATTTTGGAATGCACTTGCTCTCAAGAAAGGCCAGACGAGATTAAAATAAATGCATTAATTGATTATTGTTCTTCATGAGAACCAGCAATTTCAAGCAGAGAGAAACTTCAACTCTGTTTCAAAAGGTCAGCTGTGATGGTATTTAAGAGGAAAACTCAAGTCACATTTTTGATACTCATGACATGCTTTATGTTAAAAGGCTTCTCTGATGGGGTCCTTTTGTGCTGACCACAGTCTGTTCTCCTGGGTGAGCATAGACTGAAGGAAAAACAAGTTGTTGTCCTCCACTGATCCTGTTATGTGCCTTAACTGCACCTATTCTGAAGGGACACTTGAAATTGCTTCACCCTGGCTGTGCCTCCACTCTGACTATACTCTCTTTCCAGCAAGGGAAGTCTACATATATATATACAGAACTGAAGTTTCTAAAAATGTGATTCTGAATTTCATCTAAGCCAATTATTAAAGTAGTTTGGTGTATTCAGTGAAAATTTTGGAAATGTTTTAGAGACATATTTCTTTTTCTTTCATTTCCTAAAGGCTAAAACATCAAAAGAAAATGGTAGAAACAAAGAATATATATTGGCAAGAATGATGTGTATTTATGACTGCCAAAATTTCAAGATTACTGATACAGATTGTGGTATGTCTATGTGGCCAGAAAGATCATTGTGAGATGAGCAATCTTTTCCATCCAGCACTCCTCGTAGAATATTTTTTGGTATATGTGAAACCACAAGTACATCAGTGGGAACTTACTTGTATGGAAATACGGCAGTCAAACCACTAATCATGGCAGCTAGATTTCCCAGAATAAAGCAATTGCTTTAGAAATTATGCCAACTACTTGGGTTAAAAATATGGCTTCAAAAATTACAGCTCAGCATAATATGGAAAGGTTATTAGCAAACTACAGAAGTGTGAGTCTGAAGTAGACAGTATGCACAGCCATTTCAGGACGACTTTTATTTTTCTTAGGTATAAGTTCTCAAATAAAAGACAGTTGCAAACCCCATCGCTTATATGTTCAGTCAAGCTGGAGTTTCCACCTAACTTATCTCTGTTCTGCCTAAAGGAGTTTTAATCACAAAATACAGAAGTCTTTTTTGTATAGAATGTAGGTCACCATATAGAAACATTTTTTTCTCATTTTAAAGTGCATACTTATTCAGATGCCTTTATAAGTTATTCTTGACTTTATTATTTGACACTTCACGATACTTGTGAATTAATATGAATTAGAGCCGAGGCAATTATGAACATAGAAAAATTTATGTTAAAAGGCTTCTCTGATGAGGTCCTTTTGTGCTGACTAGAGTCTGTTCTCCTGGGTGAGTATACTTATTTACACCATTGTTCCAGACGGATTCAACATGAGAGGCAGACAGCCCCCTATGTTTAAGCTCTTGTAAGAATTTTGTAAGAACTTCAAATTTTCAAAACAAACAAAATATGGTGAATGTGTATATGTTATAAAACACATTGGTTTTATATTCAGGTTTCATAAAGCCAAATTCACAAAATGTCTTTCTGTTTCTTAATTTATATGTACATTTCTCAATGCTGCATAATGCTAATTTGTTCCACACAGGTTTTTTTAAGCTAGCTTACCCATATAAGTGATGCTCTTTTTTGATCCCCTGCTATTTTAGCTCAACATTTGGTACCACTGACAGAAAACTTCACCCAACATCTTCCACTGAGTTACTTCTGTAGAACAGATATCGTCTAGTAATCCTGTGATAAAAGGATCATTTACTATCAACTGTTCTAGCTTAGGTTTCTCACAGTGAACATGAAATGGTGTGGATAATTTGACAGAAACTTCTGATTATTATATGTCATAACACTTTATTCTTATATTTGTGAAAGTGCAACACGGAATAAGTGAGTTTCTAAATGAATACTCTAAAATCCACAAGTTGTAGATAGTCCCCTATTGAAATAAACAGTTCAAAATATCAAATCGTTTGATATACTTTGGATTGCGTTTTGTTACATTTTTAATTTTTTGACATTGATAACATGACTTACAGTAGATTCTTCTACTTGCTAGTTGCATCTTTGGTTCTAGCTTCTTTTTAGAGTAAAAATTACATTCAAGCATAGAGGTGACTTATTAATGATGTGTTGAGTTTAACAAAATAACTGTTAAAGTGTTCTGCAGTTGACTTTAAAGCACTTTACTTGGATAATTGTTCTCAGAAAAAATAAAAAAATAAAACTTTTTAGCGCTTTGGCTGTTATTGATGCTATCTGCTTCTTCCTCACTAGACCTTCCATATTAAATAATAATGTTTGGCTAAAATCCAAATACTGACAATACCGACTACAGGCAAGGATGTAGCACAATAGAAACCCTCACTCATTGCTGGGGAGAATGAAAAATGGTACAGTGACTTTGAAAGACAGATTGGCAGCCTCTTACAAAACTAAATATAATCTTACCATTTAATTCAGCAATTGCTCTCACAGGTATTTATCCAACTGATTTGAAAACTTACGTCTACACGAAAACCTGCATGTGAATGTTTATAGCGACTTTATTTATAATTGCTGAAAACTGGAAGTAACCAAGACGTCCTTCAACAGGCGAATGTACAGACGAACCGTGGTACATTTGTGCAACGCACCTCCATAGAATGTTATTAAGAATGAGCTGTCAAAGCACCGAAAGACATGGATGAATCTTAAATGCATCCTTCTAACTGAGAGAAGTCATTCTGAAAAGATTATATACTGTATGGGTCCAAGAATATATCATTATGGAAAAGGTGAAACTACAGCCATGGTAAAAAGATCGGTGTTTGCCAAGGGTCTGAGGAAGGGGAGAGAATTTAATAGATGAAGCATAGGAAATTTTTTAAGTCAGTGAAACTATTGTGTATGATACTGTAATGCTGGATAAATGATATTGTGCAGCATAAGACTGAACCTTAATGTATACAAAGTTTGAAAATTTATTTAGGATATTGGAAGATCACAGGGTGAAATGCAGAATATCGCAAAACAATCTAACTGTATTACAAAAGTATGAAACAAATTCACTGAAAGAGGTGGGAGTAAATGTGCTGACCTAAGAACCTTGGAAAGGAGTGGGGTCTGCAAGACTAAAGGCAAAAGGAACTATGCATAAGCAATATACTATAATTGTTAAAGCTGTTTCACATGGGAGTATGGATTAATAATTCTAATACTACTGTACACGTATATTGAGATTGAACAATTAAGTAAACATGTAGCCAATGGCAGTAACCAGGTTTCTCAGTGTTGGAGTGGAAGATTACAGCTAAGCAAAGGAAGAAGGCTAGAATGATGTATGTGGAAATGGATTAGATTTAGAGATATCAGTAAAAACCCATTTTTAGCTTAATATAGACACAAAGAGCCACTTAATAGAAATATTTATAGATATGTGTATATGTGGTTGTTAGTATACACACACATTGTTCCCTGCTTTGTCAGCTGAGAGGATATAGAAGTAATAACACTCTAGTAATAATGAGCACATATGTCACCCACATCATGGTTTCTAATACTATTGTTCAATAAAAGGAACCAGGGCTCTTCCTTGAAAAATTGACTGACTCTAGGATTTGGGAAGGAAGTATACAAGATGAGCCTGGAGCATCTTGTAGTCTCTGGAGGTAAAGGATTGGTTAAAAAGAAAAAAAATCTACAGTATATCAAAGGGACATACCAGTCAACTGAAAGAGCTTCCAGTGGCCAAAGATGGAAACATTTGAGCTACAAAATAAAGTAGAATTGGATTATGATGCGAAGTTAAAAATAAATATACATGAGTTCATATTGACATGAAAAAGTGATTGAACGAATTAGTAAATCATGGAGAAAAGGTAAATATTCCATTTGAAACAATTCCAAATAATTTGTATAGATACTTTGCCCTCAAGGGCAAAGCATAGCTCCCCACTCCTTAAGTGTGACCTGCTTATAGAGAAGCAGAGTATAGCACGGAAAGGTGGAAAAGGGTACAGTATCAAAAGTAGGAAAAAGTTAACTTTGCGGTGGAGAAGTCTAATAGACACTACCTGTGGCATGTGACTAGGGTTCACATCAAAAGTGATCAGTCATGTTGATAGTGTGTAACCTTGAAATGATGTGATGAAAATGGCAATTTGTCTCTGAGGACTTCCTCCCATAAACCTACAACCCTGTCTAATCACGAGAAAAATACATCAGGCAAATCTGAATAGAGGGCTAGTCTCGAAAATAGTTAACCAGTGCTACTCAAAACTGTACGTCATCAAAAACAAGGGCAACATGAGAAACTGTCACAGCCAAGAGGAACCTAAGGAGACTCAATGTAATGTGGGATCTTGGATGAGATCCTAGATCAGAAAAAGGACATTAGTTAAAAACTAAGGAAGTCTGAATAAATTGTACACTTTAGTTAATAATAATGTTATCAATGTTAGTTCATTAATTGTAGCAAACACACTACACAAAACATGTTAATAATAGGGGCATATGCATGCAGTACATGGGAACTCCCTGTACTTCCTTTGTGACTTTTCTGTAAACCTAAAACTGTTCAGAAATAAAAAGTTTATTTAAAAAATATTAACAATTCCGGGGCTGGCCCCGTGGCCTAGTGGTTAAGTTCTCACGCTCTGCTTTGGCGGCCCAGGGTTTCGCCGGTTCGAATCCTGGGCACAGACATGCCAGCGCTCATTAAGCCATGCTGAGGCAGCACCCCACATGCCACAACTAGAAGGACCCACAACTAAAAATACACCACTATGTACCATGGGGCTTTGGGGAGTAAAAGGAAAAATAAAATCTTTAAAAAATATACATTAACAATTCCTTCAGATATATAGTAACCTATGTGTTTGCTGGCTTCATTAATTTTTTTAAATTAGTATAACACTCAAAATATTCAAAAAGCAAAATGTAGATATAAGATGAAGAAATTAACTGTAGAAGTGCCAGTTTTTTTCTAGACCTAAGCACCAGAAGAAAGGCCTAGAAAAAATACAAGAGAACTGTGCATCCATAATATAGAAGTGGTGATAATCAAACCAGAATTGAATGGATATTAATTTTACAGGAACTCAACAGAAATATTAGGTTTTTTAAGTTGTAGAAATATTACAAAATGATATTTTCCACTGCCATTCCAAAGATCCTGTTTATTTCATTTCAAGAGTTAGTGACTGCCAAGGGTAAATAAAGACACCTGGGGGATGAAAAAAATAGGATACTTAAGTACTTCCTATACTTAAGGTCATGGAGAAGGAAAGACATATACACTGATGAATGGCCATAGATTAAAAATGCAAAAAATAAAACCAATGAAAGTAAGTGGATATAATCTCATTCATTCACAGGAAATACCACATAATTACTTTGAGCAGAACAATTATTGAGGAAAGAAATATGAAAGTGTAATCATAATCCATTATATTTGCCTTTTGAAAAATTTTAATCAAGCTGGAGATATCAGATGTCCATACTTGAACAACTCAAGAGGAATTAACATAATGGTCGTGGAAAGGCTGTTGACTCGGTCAAAGTGACTTCTGCGTGTGAATTCTATTGAGTGAATTGATCCAAGCCGCAATATGATGTGTCAACAACCAATTCTCCAGTATCAGTGGCAAACAACAGTGTACTTCTCCCTCACACTGCGTGGCCACTACAAAAGGCTGCTGTTCTGCTTCAAGGCAGATCTACTCCAGGCTATAGAAGCTGTCCCTGACTGGGGCATCACTGATCTTGTGGTAAAGAGAAAAGAGGCATGACGAGCCACTGGGGACTCTTACCATTTCTGCTTGGCAGTGGTAGACATCGCTTCTCCTCAGAAGTGAACACACATTATTTCATTGCTGAAAGCGAGTACGTGCCCACTCCTGAGTTCATCAGGAAAGGGATATAGAATGGAAAACTATAAAGAGGGAAGCAAAATTTTGCAAACATTAATATAATCCATGCTACTTATTAAATGCCTCCAATACTTATTAACTTTGTGACTATAGAAAGAATACTGAATATCTTATGAACAGCACTTAGTCATGGAGTTAAGGATAAAATGAAAATGAATATGTAAAGCATCTAAAATTAGATGGGAACTTCATAAATAGCTATTATTACAAATGCCAAATGAACGTAGAGGTACTGTTAAAGCAATAAGATTTTTATGCTTCAAATAAGCCTTAGATAATAAAATAAAGCATTAAGGAAATTAATATAAAAGGGCTTAACTTTGTGTTTCTTTTACTGTTTTATATATCATCAAATGACTTAATAACATATATTGTTTTGAGATATTTTTCAGAATAATTTCATTTTGTCTGCCCCATAAAACGTTCTGCAATTTTGAGCTGCCTGTTTGCTCCATATGATATTTTTGATGAAAGTGAGATTCAATCTTTCCAGGATTGGATGTCCAGAACTAAAGAAATCACAACAAGACCTACATAATTGAAAGCAGGAATGTTGGGCTAGTGCAGGGCTTACCCCGGCAATAGTGGCTATTGGCATAGTTTTTGAAACGGGTGTGTGTCTGCCAGCAGACTTTGTGCTGAGCATGGCTACTGAACAAAGAATCCCACAGAGTGTAATCCAGGTTGCCTCACTGGTAAGCCAAAAAACTATGTGCTTTTTCTATGGTTTGAAATTTGTCCCAAGGAAGAATTCAAACCAAAACCAAAATTGGCTAAAATTCTTAGAAAATATGAGTACTTCGGTAACCCAGATATGCTGAACTGTAAAAGGCTGCTGACGAACTGTCTGTCCAATATTGCTTCCTTCAACAGGGTCAACATGGAGCGGAAAGTAATTATATGTTGCTTAAATGTACTATCCTTAGCTATCTTACTCTTGAAAATTTGAATGTTTGGTTTCCATGACCCTGAACTCTTCTAACTCTCCCGTTTTTACAAGGACAAATTCTTTCTCTTTCACTAATAAGTCTCCTTTCACATTCTTATAGTTTTATCCACTTCAGCTTGAATATTGTTAAATCCTTAACATTTAATGTTATTTTATGTGATATCTCCTGCCTTTTCATCTAGCTATTAAGAGCTTACTAACAGCAGCTATAAAGTATACTTTTTATGACTTTCAGTGTTTAGCACAGTGCTATCATAAATAGAATGTATTAATAAGCATGTGTTTTGTTTATGAACTCTCTCATCTGCCTGCTCGCCGCTTCTCTTGGTTTTATTCTGTCGTATCTACAAAATCATATTTTTCCTCAAAGATAATTATGGTCTGAGGGTTGACTCAGAGAAATATTTGATCAATTTTAATTGAGGAAACAAAAACATTTTAAAATATTTTCAAGTCAGTCGATGTGGGACCTTGCTAATAAAGGCACAATTTAAATTTGTATTTGTCTTACCTAATTCTCTAAAAATGTGTGTTTGAGGTATTCCTGGAGTTGAAATCACTGAGCTGCTCTCCTTGCATGAAGTCAGAATAGAGCACAGAAACTTTTAGCAAAAATGTGGGACATCGGGTAAAAGAGGAAACTTGAGAATTATTAAAGAATGGACTACCCAGAAGGGAAGATTTGAGGTAAACAATCTTAAACTGGGCTTCAGATCAGAGAAATAAAAGAGCATGTATACAGGAGAGGCTGCTGAATTTGAACAGTTTGAACAATAACTCAATAAGTATCACGTGAGCTTTCACAACCAGGAGAACAGATAAGCAGTGCAGTAGCTTTTTACTTGTGGATGACCCTACTGGGAAAAGACCCCACTTCTCTGGAGTCCTGGGAAGAAAGCACGGCACAGGGGCCTACAGCAATTCCAAGAATCAGCACCTAGGGGAAGACCTATGCTTTGGAAAGAGGAGCATTGGGAGGTGAGAGCCAGACTGACGACAGGAAAATTCTGCTCCATGTTTCGAACATATGCTAAATTAATTAAGATATGACAGTGTCATAGGATGAGTTCCCTAGGAAAAAGACTCTAAGACGGATGTTTGCATACAGATGGTTCACTGGGGATTGCTTTTGGCCATGACACCTCTGCAGCAGTGAGAGGTGCTGGACTGCGTGGAAGGAGATGTTGAACTGCAATGCAACAATGGCTTCAGCCACCCAACAGGGAGCTCTGGGGAGACCCTTCAGGGATACTCTGGAGTGAGGAAAGGGGGCTGTACTTGCACACAGATCAGTAATTTTGTGTGACTTGCTTTGCAGAGTGGCAGTTACTCTGGGTGAGGCATCTCCTTTCAGCCAAAAGTAATTCCCGAGGAGGGCTCAACTATGGGCCATTAGAAGGCAACAGTTCTTGCCACTGGGAACGCGAGTTCCTTGGGAATGTCCTAACAGAATGTGGGTGTCTAATATGTGTATCCCCCTCTGGAACAGTTCCTTCACAATTTTGGTTGGTCTTTGTTTCATGATGAAATGTATAGAAGGAAGATTAGTGGGAGAAACTAGAGGTCTCACCACTGCAGCTGGTATTGAGGAAGCAAATGATACTCATCATTGTCTTCTATTACTACCCATTCTAGATTCCCATCATAACTGGCACCTCATTCCACGTAAATGCTCACTCTAGTGGGGAGAGCAAGACACCTACTATTGAGGAGACTGAGCCTCTAAGTAACATGCTTTTTTTAGCTTATGGTTTCTACATTTGTTTGTTTATCATCAAAATTGAGCAGGGGAAGTACTAAGCATTGCCCCCATAGATACCTGCTCACACTGTGTAACAGCAGCCCTGCCTCCAACTGATGATCAGGGTCAATTATTCCTGCCAGGATGGTGACTCCTCTCCTTGCCTGAGGATTTCTTGCACAAGGAGCATGAAGTAAGTGATGACATAGATAGCACAAAGTTTAATGGGACTCCTGCTATTTCCCTGGTGGAAGCACCAGGAACCAAGACTTCTGAAGCCACAAGTACCAGATATTCTACTTATCAGTGACACATCACTGAGAAGGGTCATTGACTGAAAGTATATATTGCATTGTGGAGGATGACTCTCCATGTTAACAGGGAATCATCTCCAAGTTGGTACCTTAGTTTGCATTATCAAGAGGCCATCACACTATCAGGAGTGTAGGTTTTGGTTTATACAATATGTGATTGGACCAGTGGATCCCACAGATATGTGTTCACAACTGTACCTTCTGTACTGTAAAATAGGTCCATTGGTCTGATGTGATGTTACTCAGGAATTCTTTGTCAATAGAGCAAACCATTTTAAGCCCTAAAGTTTTGTAGGCGGGGAAGGGAAAACCATACCCAGAATATATATATTGATTTTGGTAAAGATGAATTGCTATGTTTTCCAAAGTAAACTTGCCATCAAATGCTGCTTTTTCTCCCCAGAGAATGGAGTCTATTGATGGAATTTGGTATGTTTTCTATGGCTGGCAATTTGGACATTTGCCAATAGCAGAAGTTAGATCAGCCTTAGTGAATGAGAGCCCATGCTGCTTGACATATGCATTACATCCATCTGTCACCACGCTACTCTCTTTTCATACTTATTGTGCTGGAGACGTAGATTGGCTACGTCTACAGAAACTGGTCAAGTCATTCTGTCTGCTTGGATAGTTATTGCCGTTTCCATGCGGTTGCTCTCTGGTGGTTGTAAACATGAAATATAAAAGTCTTCATATTTCATGCTCAAGCCCATTGTGCCATCCACATACCATAAACCCAGTTATCCTTGTTCCTGATCTTCCAATCTTTCTCTAGGTCTCTACCTAACCAACCAATTCACTCACCACTGCCTATGAGTCTGTATATATTATTAGCAGAGGACACTCCCTTTCATGAAAGGGATGAATACGTGTATCATCATCAAATATCTGCTCATTTTGAGGATTTCCCATGATGACTATCTTGTTGGGCAGTGGAATGGAAAAGCATTCATTCTCCATATCAAAACACACACCATTTACCTAAGACCCGGTTAATCTGTTCTGGTGTAGCAGCTCCAATTGAGACTAGTGTTGGGTTGAATTTGTTGTAGGGCAGTGTCATCTACCAGGATTTATCTGGTAAGGCCAAGACTGTTTAATTAAAAGGGGATTTGATGAGACCATCAATCCTGTATCCTTTGAGTCTTTAAGGATGAAACTAATTACTGCCATATCCACCCTCCATTCTCTTGAAATTTAATACTTATTGTTTTTGATTTACTATCTTGTCTAGAGAACAGGAGGGTATAGTTTCAGTGGATTCCACTTTATTTACTCTACTGCAATATCTCTGACCCTACAGACGAAAGAATAAATTTGTGAGTTTTGCCTAATAATAAATACATCCACTCAAATTATAAATTTATTTACCAGAGAAATGACTGAAAACCCAAATGAGCCATTACAAGTTAAATTTTGGCAGGAATTCATTTATCACCAGACGCCAACACTCTCAATCTGTGTCTATGGAGCCTATGATGATTTCTTGTGTCTAGCTGTCCTCAAGATACTGGTTATTTTTTTCTTCATTGTACAGTTACTCAGATAATAGGTCAAAATGATTTTGGGGGAACATTGTGCATTATTACCATATACACATCTGGTGTTGTAGGGTCCTTACTCCTGAGGATTTGGCTTCTCCTTCAGTCAATGAGCTCTGGCTTTGAAAACTTTCTCAATTATGGTACTGGACAAAGGATTATGGAATTTTGGGGGGCAGCTGGCCTCAGTTTCCTGATTATCCTCCCTTGATTTTGTTTTATTCTGTAGTTTGGGGCAACATTATATCTGTAGACATAGGTTGAGTAATACTCTTATTGGCTGACCATGGATCATATATCTATAGATTGAGTTACCTTCTTGTTGACTGAACATCTGTATTGCCCATAAGGATGCCATGTTCTGTTGACCATCTCAATATCTTCTAACAAGCCAGGCACCTCTGCTTGTCAGACCAACCTGGTTGCTTCTGATGATAATTGCAGTACTCTTCTGATGGTTAAATAACTCCACTTGACCTCTATTTGGGATTCTACCATCCCCATTGCTCTCTGTAAGCCTAGTTCTGTATCAACACCATCTACCAACAACATGAAGAGTTCAGCCACCACGGATCTTCTTAACAATGCTGGTGTTTCTTTCACAAGAATATTCCCTATTACTTTGGTAAATGGTGTGTCTCCTGGGTGATTTGGAGGGACATAGCTGGAGAGTTTTCTAGCTTTATGTAGACTATCCACTCTAGCAATACGTCCCAGGGTCTTTTCCTTTTTCCTTTCTTATTTTTTTTACCTTATTTCACCATCTTCCACAGAAGTTCTGTCACCTCCGTTTCAAAAACTATCTACTTAGCATGTTAGCACTGTCTTTTCACGCTACAAAATCCTGTATCACAGCATAATGCTCCCATGTCAAATTATCCCTTATCTAAATATTTCATTTCTTTCCTTTGATCCTAACATGTTCTTCTAGTTCCTGATGATAGTATACAGCTTCAAGCATCCTCGGGGTATAGCTCTTTCCTCCCTTAGGAGGCTCAGAACTTCCTTTGCCAAGTTATACTGTGACTTTACTCTAGCTATTGGTCTGGCGGCCCAGGGGATAGATGGGTGTAGATTCTAGGAATGGATACATATTGTCTTGCTGGTTTAAGATTTCTATGGCCACTAAAAGCAAATGAAGAGTGCAAACATTTACTAGAGAAGATTGGGCCTCTTCTGTAGGCTTAAACGGTTCAAGGTGATCTGAGTATTTAAATTTTTTGAATGAATTTATCTATGTGTCCCATTCCATGCCTCAGATTCCCATTTCTTCCCAATCAGAGCCCTGACTTTGCATGATAGACTTCCAGATTTGAGAATTCAATTTTTGCTGGAGCCAACCTCCCCTTTATGTCCTAGGTCTTATTCTAGATTTTTTCTTTGCTCCAGGTAAAGGAGACAAAGTCTCTTTACATTGTGCCAAAGCACTCTGGCTTTCATAGCTTGTCTTAAATTGGTGATTACTTACCTTTAGCCAACTATTGCATTCTTTTGTTTTTTTCTAATGTATCGACATGCCCCAACAACAACTATCAAATTCCATAGTCCTTATAATTACTACATTCTCCAAAGCCTTAAGTATCTGTGTTATCACATCTAACAGTGTATTCCTGTTCCATTTCATCACTATTGTCACTTGCACTGTTGTTGCATTCCAGGCTATCCAAGAACTTTATCCATCAGCGTTGATTGGTCCTGTCAGTTTGCCAGAAGTGATCTTGCTCCAAAATCTTATTTGAGAGTTGGCCTTCTAGGGCTACACCTGTATAACTATCATAGGTCAGTTTCCTGAGGAAGTAGTCTTTGTGTTGGAAGTTTGCAGTAACAATATCTGTAAAGGAATGAGGGAGGTGGGATTGGGCGGAGGAAGACATTGCAGTGCAATGTAGTTACAACAAAGACATCAGATGATCCCATAGGGAACTCTAGCTGACACGTCTTTTCAGAAATAGACTGAATTAGAGAGGATTTGTACTTCCTATTTAGATGCATCATTGGATATAGGCTTCCCTGCAGATGGTGTATAATCCTAAGTGAGGCAGTTTCCTTTGGCAGAGGGCAGTTCCCAGGGTGAGACTCAGCTATGATCCATGATGGGGTAACACTACCGGCACTTGGGAGAATGAATGCGCAAGCCCCGTGGAGGTATCTGAGAGGCGGAAGCATGCCATCACGCTCAGTCTCAAACACTATATGGCAATATGCCTCTCTATGCTTGATTTATGTAACAAAATTATCTCACACAGCAATCAACTTTAATGATATCCTATTATTATATGATGTTTCCAATGTCCAGCCATGGCAGGTAGATCTTTAAGACAGCCCCCAAGATTTCCATCCTCTCGTGGCAATGCCCTGGATAATCCCCTTCCCTTGATGTGGGCAGCACCAGTGAATATGAGATATCACTCCCATTATTGTTACTAACCAACTGACTTCGAGCTAAACAAAAGGGAGCGATTATCTTGGGTGGGCTCGGCATACTCAGCTAAGCCCCATAAAGTAAAGTGAAGCATCAGAGGGATACTTTCCTGATGACCACTAAGAAGCAGCAGCTCCCATGCTGTCAGAAGGCCTGGGAATGGAAGGCCTCTAACTGCCGAGGGAGAAACCCAACTGACAGCTGGTAAGAAAACAGGGACGTTCATCATACAACCGCAAGGTAATAAATTCTGCTAACAACTCAAATGAGCTAGAAGGAGGACCCCAAGTCTCAGATAAGATAGCAGTTCCAGTACCTGCTAACAGTTTGATATCAGCCTTGTATGACACTGAGCAGAGAATCTGTCTAGCCCGTGCCTGGACTTCTGACCTATAGAAACTACGAGATAACAAATAGGTGCTGTTTTGAGACGCTAAGTTGGTGGTACTTTGTTATGTAGCAATTGATCACTAATGCCAACATTTAAGACATTCTACAACTCAACCGTGACTTATCTACCCAGTGGTATTTCTCAAGATAAGCCAAAACGAAAACATCATTTCAGTGTTTTCCAGCTTCCCTCATTTTTCCGCCAAACACATGGTTCTCATTCCTCCATCTGTATTTGTTCCCATGATGTGTCCTCTATGTGAAATTCTCTCTTCATCCACTGCACTTATCTCAATCTTACTTGTTCTTCAAGACCCAAGATCTGCATCTTCTATACAGCGTTTAATCTGTATTTTATCTTATCTCTTAAGGTACATATAGGCTCTAAGTCATTACATGGCAAATATATTCAAGCATCCAAGTAAATTCAACCTGCCTTTCAGGCCTATTTCAAAATGTGACACAAATTTGGAGAGAGAAATACACTGTGTCTTTCTTTCCCCCACTTTTCAGTGACTACTGAAATGGATGGACGTGCTCTGTAGAATGCAGTCCTAGTGAAGAGTTGGAGGAGCCTTATAGATTATTTATTCTAAAAACTCTATTCTACACACAATGAAAGTAAAGCACAAAGAGTTTAGCAGCTGAATGTCTCAGAATTAAATTAAAATAGAGAACTAATACCTCTAAGTTTCCAATTTAGTATGTTTATGATCAGAAAAAAACTAGAAACTTAAAAAGAAAGAAAACTAGATCTGTGCTTGTTTAAATCATAAATAATTGTTAACTTGATCTACCATGAGTGATGGTCTAACATTATATTATAATAGGATATCATTAATAGAAAACTACCATGAGCAGTGGGCATTGGGTCTTTAAAACCCGGGCTTGAACCCTGTCTCTGCCACTGATGAGCTGTATGACATAGAGAATTTACTTAACACTCTCTACGCCTCAGTTTTATATGTAATATAGTCATAGTAAAACTTACTACCTCCTAGGGTATTTGCCATGATAAAAATTGGTTCAGTTACCTTTCATTATTATTCTTTTCATTTTTATTATCTTTGAAAAACATCTAAGGGGGCCAGCCTAGTGGCATAGCAGTTAAGTTCATGCGCTCTGCTTCGGCAGCCCCAGGTTCTCTGATCATTGAGTTTGGGTTTGG
Organism: Equus przewalskii; assembly: GCF_037783145.1. Classification (NCBI taxonomy): domain Eukaryota; kingdom Metazoa; phylum Chordata; class Mammalia; order Perissodactyla; family Equidae; genus Equus; species Equus przewalskii. Next base: position 64,776,311 of record NC_091847.1, read on the forward strand.
ATCCTGGGAGCAGGATCATCAAGCCATGCTGTGGTGGCATCCCACGTATAGAAGGGAGGAAGATTGGCACAGATGTTAACTCAGAGACAATCTTCCTCAAGCAAAAAGAGGAAAATTGGCAACAGATGTTAGCTCAGGGCCAATCTTCCTCAACAAAAAGACAAATAAAAAGGAAGGATTGTAGATCGGGTGAGAAGGTGATGATGAGTAATAAGTAGACTAACAGACATTAAAGCACTAAAAAAGTATAAAGAACTACTAAAGACAAGGTATTGTCCTTGTACATTTCAGTTATGAAGGAATCAAGAATATTTAAATATAATATTTCATTAATAAATATGAACTGAATCTCAATGAATACTAAATATGTTTGACTAAAGTGAAAATCTATATGAAAATTTATTTTTTATGAGGAGGGTTTGCACTGAACTAACAGTGCACTACTCCTCTTTCTTTCTTTTTTTTTTTTTGCTTGAGGAAGATTAGCCCTGAGTTAACGTCTATGCCAATCTTCCTCTATTTCGTATGTGGGATGCCTCCACAGCATGGCTGATGAGTGGAGCAGGTCCACACTTGGGATCCGAACCCATGAACCCAGGCTGAGGAAGCAGAGTACTCAGGACTTTCACTGCTCAGCCACGGGGCGACCCCTGTATGAAGATGTCTTAAACGTACAAAATAATAGAGTTGTTTCTCATTGAAAGCACAAGGGGAATGATTTTTGCTTTCTTGGTTGGGAGAGATAAAATGTGCTTATTATCAAACCCATCCTTTAGGTTTTATATAGTTATTATCTAGAAGAACTAGAGAGTGCATTGCTTTCCTTCCAGCAGACTTCACACATTTAATCACTACCATTACATGCTGGCCTGATGTGAAACTTGACACTGTCATATCAAAAGATGAGATTTGGGAAAGAAAGAGAAAAGAAAAATAAATCTCTAAATAACTCATTGCATATAATGTATTCAATAACTGGGTTTTCATACTCTGGTAATATCTCTTTGATCTTATAGATCACAATTTGATGACAATGTATGGATCACAAGTTGATGATAATTTTTTTGCAAGGAAAAACACAGTTTTGTAGCAGGACAACTTATTTTTCCTCCTCCTTTTCTTGCATGACCTGACCACAGACTGAACTCGTCACTGAAATTGTGCTGTTTCCACTTTGGTTTATTCCCTGATGTGAAATGATATCACGTTTCCGTTGTTTCTGGATAAACTCAAGCACAAGCTAAATCTCAACATGTCTTGTGGCTTTGATCTAAGCCTCTGTCTATGGGTCGTGAGGCTCAGATGGTGCTATGGTAAAATATCTGCAAGCTGTCTATTTCTTATAGAACTGTTGAGTTTTATTGGAGCCAATCTGGTGATTTTCATGCCTTGATCAATCTCTCCTTTTCCAGATGCTTGGCGTGAAAGGGATAGAGCCTGCACATCGTATAAATAAAAAGCCTTTCATTAAGAAGTAGATTTTTCCCTCGCAACCTCTCATTTAGCATTTTCTTCCCTGCAAGTAACCCTGTGGACTGGCAGTTTTTATGATTTTTGTTTGTTCCTTCGTATATCTCAGCATCACTGACACTTGTTCAAACAGTTTAATAGCCTTTGAACTGCATTTGGATTTTCCTCTGAGTCTGGAATCCTTGCTCTCTTCTCCTTCACAGAATTTATCCCCTTGCTCAAAACTTTCAATACTCCCACCACTGTCTTTATCTGACACGCAGTGCCTTCTAAAACATAGTGCCAAGCAAATCTTCTCAATCGTGTCTCCTTCTGCATTGTTGTGCAAAAGAAGGCCAGATCTTTAGGAAAATCAATTGGATTATTCTAATGGTTCATTTTTGAGGCAGTACTGAATCCATAATGTTCATGAAGCCCCTTATTAATATAGCTCCTAACATCTATTAAAGATTTGGTAAAAAAAAACCAAAAAACATTTGAGCATCCTTGGAGATCTATGTGTTCAAGACAGAGACCTTCTTATTTCATTGCCAGATTATGGAGCTAAGGTTCATGGAGAGTGAAAGACACATCTCTAAGTTGTATGCATGTGGTACAGATGCCACAAATCACCTCCAGCTCATGGGTCTACTCCCTGTCTAGTTCAGTCCTCCAAACCGAACCTCATGCAGCGTCACGCTAGTTATAGTCTTGATGTATATGGATGTTGTGGGGCTCTGTGGAATTATCTACACTGAATCTGAGCAAAGTTTTGTGACCCAGACATGTGTTTCTCCTACTAGGCCATTGACGCGGAGTTAGGGATTCATTAGTGCAGGTGAGATAGTCAACTGTGATAGCCCCTAGTGCATGTGACTGTGTGTTCCTGCTGGAGTGAAGGCTGGACAGTCAGAGAAAGAAGACTCAAGCTCAAGTAAGATCAAGCACCACAACGTCCCCTGAAGGAGTCTTTTAATTGGTCCTACATTTGACATGTTTTCTTGGCTGCAATTTCTATGCTCTCTTATGTACCATGACTGAGGTTGAGGACCCAGGCTCCCCTGTCGTCCCTTCCAGATCCCTGCTGACCCAACTTTCCCTATCTTCTTTATCTCTTCAAAACCCCCCCACTTTCACTTCAAATATATATACTATATACATTACATTATATAATATTATATATAAAATGTATAATATTATCTCTCTCTCTATATATATCCTATCATGTTCTTTCACAGTAGAACTTAAAGTCCTAATTACAGAGACTCGGAGTCATTTGCAAAAAACACTCTCCGGTTCACAGAGGACATAGGGAAGCTCAGTCATACAAACTTCTTGGTTGATGCTATCTAATTGTACTCCAAATTCTGATTATACACATACGTATACAAATATATGTATATACTTTATACATATTCACATATATCTGTGTATGTATATATGTATATAATAAACTATGTTCTAAATTTAAAATAGCGATAATTTCTATTTTGCCTCATTTAAGCTATGTAATCTGTGTTGCCTCTTAAGGACCATAGTGGAAAAGAAATGGTGTTTGGGGTCATTTATCTTAGGGACGTCCATTTTGGACCCTTAAAGTTGCAGTGCTAAGGATCCTGAAAATGACCCTGATATGGGAAATCCAGAAGTTCTAGCCATCTGTTGCAGAATCAGCCAGAAGCCTGGGGAAATATGAGAAGATAGGATGAATACTGCAGAGGCTTGTAATGTTTCTTTTGTGGTTGGCATCATAGAACCCAGGAACAAAAGACACAGTACACAACCAATGGTGAAGACACCAAAAAATCCCACATTAGGACATTACTCATCTCCTGACTGTATGACATTCAGGATTTAAACATCTCTCCTCCCCCTAATGTTCCACAGTGTAATCCTTGTAATTGCACCCCAGGATATGGCAGTTGCTCCCCTTCTGTTTACAGATCAGTTATCCCACTCTGGCCTCAGGGATGTGAACAATTCTGCAAGAGAGAACACTGTGAGCAGTTCAAAGTCATCTCTGGACAACATTTCAAATCAACTTTAGGTGTCCTCAGCCAAGGCCAGAACAATGGAAGGGAGGGCCCCCAAAGAAATCCAGTTTGATGAATCCAAGGGACTTGAGAATTCACTCTCTGGAGCAGTGCTGGTTACAAGTACCTGGCACACCACTAGGAAGGGACCCCTGGGAGGCGGGGCCTTGGAATGAGGCCCTTTTCTACGTCTCTCCACAGTGTGTGACATCTGAGTATAGGAAAGTGGGGTGTGGATGGGAGATGCAAGAGAAAACTCAGGATATTCTTTTCCCTTTGAATGTTTTAGATACTTTGCTTGAGAACACTACACTGTGAAAGCCAAGCCAGGCCAGGGAACTGGAGGGTAAAATTTACTATTTCTTTGTTCACCATGTCTCATGAAGTGCAGCCCTCTTGAAGTCTGGCATGGGCTGTGGCCTCTCTGGTCTTGCTCTGCTCAGAGGGGTTTGCTATAAATAAAAAGGAGGTGTAGAGAGTTTAGGTAAAGTTCAGTGGGTTGATACTCCTTTCACAATCCTTTGTGTATCTCCTTGCTAAGAAAATCCTTGGAGGAAGGGCAGGGATCTGAGGGCGATGGGCTCCGCAGAGAACCAAAAGCACTGTAATTTTTCGTGAATTTCTGTGGACATCAGGGCTTGCAGCCAGACTGAAAGCCCAGGAAGAGAAACGTTTTCATAAAGCTCTGTTTCTCCTGAATCTATCTCAAAAAAGAAAAGAAAGCAAAAAGAAAGAAAGTGAAAGAAAGAAAGAAAGTAAAAGAAAGAAAGAAAGAGAAAAGAAAAAAAAGCCTGACATTCAGACTGTGAAAACTTTTTCTCAGCTTCAAATGGGAGAGAGTGAAGAAGGTTAAAAGTCAGCATTCATTCCATTCCTAAGTCTTAGAACATCTTTGTAATTCTGTTGAAACGGACAAATGGACCTTAAAGGTCTCATACTTTAGCAGTCTAGTGTTGACATAAAGGCAGCCAGTTTTGATAGTTTTACAGATGGCTCTTGGCCAAGATTCCTACTCAAATTCCCTAGGCACTGTTCTAGACCTGGCACAGCAATGGCAGACTGGGCAGGCGATTGTGAATGAGAAGGGAGGCATAGAGTTCTGGACTTCCAGGCCCCAGTTCTGCTGTAGAACTTTAGGAGAGGCCAGAGTGAGGCCCTTCATAACAGTGTAGTATATCGTATTTAATTTCCATTATAGTGTTTCAGTATAAATGAGGCTATATGTGTATAAGTTTTAATCTCTACACTAGGGCAAGTACCTTAGTCAAGAGTATATAATTCAAGATTGGATAGTTATCATTTTAACAACCCTAATTACAAACCTATACACGAGCAGAAGTTAACAGAGAGTAGCTTTAAATAATTCTATTTTAACCTGCCTTTGAGAGTTCATTGTTTTTTCATAAGGGATAGTAGAAATCCATGTGGATGGTCTAGAAATAACAGACAGGCAGCTCAGCCCTTGTATGAATAGAAGGAAGAATCTGTTGGGATAATATGTTGGGCTAAGCATTTCAAGTGATCTTGTGCAAAGCCAGGTACAGATGGTGTCACCTTGACTCTGAGTAGGAGACTAGCAGAAATAACGTAGCATATGCCCGAAATGAACTTTTCCTGTGAGGCACTTGCTGGAATGACTAAACCTCAGAACTCCCTGAGCTTGTAGAACAAGTTATATGACTGTTTTGTGCCTGCTTGCAAATAAATGTATGTATGGCAGAATTTGGTCTAAGACTGCTTTCATTGTATGTTATCGTTTGATATTTACAAAGCCCAGGACAAGGGTACACATGGAGGTCCATATAACATAAGTTTAAACATTTAAAGTTATAAGTCGAGTTGGCAAGCTTTTAAGTAAATTATGCTGTATGCTTCTACTTTGACGCCACTGAAAAACTATTCATTGATACCATCTAAGGGAAGAATTTAATAAATTAACTATGTTGCATCTTGCATACGTCTATTGCTTGAATCCACAATTCTTGACTTAATTTAGACAGCTGAGAGTTTGTGTAGACATTTTAATGCTGTCATTTCTTACACGTGGCTTTCAGTAGCCAAGCATCATATACTTCTAAAAAATGAGACAATGTAAAGCTTAACATTTTGGAGGATTATTTTCAATGAAATTATATGTATTCAGATAATTTATTCAGAGAATAAGTAGGCAATGTAGGTAATAAGTAGTAGTGAATTTATAATGTTTAATGACCAGTAATTAAATGTACATTTGTACCATATAGGAACATAGGGAAAAAGTTTGTTTCACATTAAATTGAAGTTTCCAGGCATTTAAAACTTTTTTCTTGTAATTAGTGTCACCTGTCCATTTCACAATTGTTTAAATTTGCTATTTTTGTTCTTAATTTTACTTAAAACATGCTGGGGATGGTTTTCAAATTGATACAAAAGTGTTCTCTAATGTTGTTAAAAAACAAGGGTTCAACTTGGAAATCAAGCATCTTGCTTTATTATTGTCTTCTCTGAAATATTCATGTCACGTGACTTTATTTCCTGTAATGCAAGCTTTTTCATTCCATGAGATGACCAGGCAAGTGGCAAATGCAAATACAGAAGAGAGTAGGACAATATGTTCTAAGTTTCAGAAGTCAACTCTTCCTTCTTTGGCTTTTCTCTGTAAACATTGTTGATGTTTATTTTGCACCTAATTATGTGCAGAACATCGTGTTGGGTTTGGGGAGGATAAAAAGTTTAATAAGACACAACTCTTGCCCTCAAAGTTGTACATATTTAAAAAGGTAAGATAAAATCTGTATGTTGTATTATAGGAAGTATGTTATGGATATGTCTATATATCAGATTCACATAGACCAGGAAACCTCTCTTTATGTCCATTTGTATATGTATATTCTTGGAAAATACAGAGTCTGGAATTTAATATAGGTAACATAAAAAAATAAGGCAATATTTTATGATACTAACTACACTTAAATTAATGACTACTATTTATCTAATGAAATTTTGCTTTTTGGATTTCATTAACTCTGTCTTCTAAGTGTGTAGTCACAACTCTTATAAATATCATCCTAAAGAACTGAAAGTATTAATTCCTTTCTAAAGAGCAAACTATTCTGAACCTTTGTACGAGTAGATCAAACCCAGTTTTCTTAAATTTCATCTTATCTAGTAGAATTTCACTCTATTTTGCCCTTCCTTTATGCTTTTAACCATGATTCAAAATCTTTACCCAGCTGCTCATGCAAAAGTTTGTATTTGAGTTAATGTTCTCCTGCGTAGCTTTTACAATACTTTATTTCATTTAATTGCCACTTCTCTTCAAATCAATTCTATAAATGGGGCTGAATTTAAAATTCAGCTTATCCTTTTGAGCTAAGTAGTAGTAGGTTTAAGAACGTGCTTTAGGTATATAGATCTCTAGCCAAAACAAAGCTAGAATAATTGCTTACTTTCTATAGCAGACTTTCAAAGGAATGCACATTCAAGTACAAGATACATAGTTTGTAAGGGATACACATAAAGCGGAAGAACTCTGAATCTACAACTGATTTTAGCCAAATCACTTTTGACTTTATAAAACAAGTCATTAAAGAAAATTGGATTAAATAGTGTGACACAATTATTTACCTGAAGTCACTTTCAGTGTTAGTTGATAACCATGATGAAGGTTAATTTTATGAGTCAACTTGATTGGGCTAAGGGATGACCCAGATAGCTGGTAAAACGCTATTTCTCGAGGTGTCTGTAAGGATGTTTCCTGAAGAGATGAGCACTTGAATCAGTAGACTAGAGAAGATGGCCCTCACCAATGTGGGCTGGCATCACCAATCCACTGAGGATCTGAACAGAACAAAAAGGCAGGGGAAGGGTGAATTTACTCTCTCTTCTTGAGCTGGGACTTGTATTTCCTCCTGTCCTCGTACATCAGTGCTCCCAGTTCTCAGTCCTTTTGACTCGGACTGGGACTTACACCATTGGCTGCCCTGGGTCTCAGGCCTTTGAGTTTGCACTGGAACTACACCACCAGCTTTCCTGGGCCTCCAGCTTGCAGAAGGCAGACCATGGGACTTCTAAGCCTCCATAATTGTGTGAGCCAATTCCTCATAATAAACCTCTTTCTATATATCTTTATATATCCTATTGATTCTGTTTATTTGGAGAATCCTGACTAATACATTCCTCAGTAATATTAAATTTACTTGTTTGGTAAATGAGCTTGTTTGTTCATTTATTTCAACCACACTAGGTGTCAGGGTGCATGTTCGGCCCAGGAGTTACAAAGATGAGAGTTCCATTGTAGGGAGCTTTGGGCCAGACTTACAGCTATGTAGAAACATATGCTATTCACCACTGTGGCTTCTTCACGTCATTTAGCGACTGTAAGATAGAAGCATAAGCATAGATTTATATGAAATGCATTTACTATTTACTATATTTCAGCCAATACACATTTTTACATAGCTGTAAATGTAGGCAGAGGTCAACAATAAAGGTCACTTCATTCTTGCTCTGACAAGACTTTGAGAGCCAAACCTCCCTGAATGTATTTGCTCTTCTTCAGGCTTTGCTCAGGCTATCTTGCTTTTTTTTTTTATCTAGCCGCAAATATACTTCTACTAAAATATGACAGTGAATTTTCTTCTTAATTTTTCCTATTAGATATTTATTAATACACATAGTATTAACTTAGACTTTTTTTAATACCTCAGTTAGTCAACAACAGAAACTTCAGTTTGTTTAAAAATGATGTTGCCATAAATTGTCATCATTCTTTAGTTTATCAAATTTTTTCATGTGCATTAAATTATTTTATTTCTTTTGAATAAAATGATTGAAGAAATGATGCACTTTTGTATGTTGTCTGAATGCAGGGAGCTTTGTGTTCACAGGCCACAAATGAGAGGTACTTTATTTATTTATTTATTCATTTATTTATTGGCAGAGAGAACCAATCACCTCATACATCCCATATAGAGTTTAGCTCTCTCAAGTACAGCACACTTAAAATCTTTGGAACAAAATCTTCTCATCCTTCCTTAGTACAAGAGATAAAAATGCAGCTGGACTCATGAGTTTGAATTTCCTTTTGGGAAAATGTGTGATTTATTTCCAAAAACACTAAAACTGAGTTATAGCCATTTCCCAATGTTACCAGGGGGTCCTTTTCTTCCCATGTCCTTTGCAGGGAGCTGACTAACCACTGTTTGACCTTGCATACATTCCACTGTAGCGAGCAATCTTGTTTTCGTCTCAGGGCTTTACGTCTACTTGATGCAAGTCTTCCTCTAATTTTCTTATGCTTAAATAAGAGACAAGAAGGTGAAGAAAGATGTGATGACAGAAAAAGATGATTCAATGTAATTTACAGGTTTCCCTCACTAGATGCAGTATTATTTCTCTGTGAAAACTGTTTTAATGATTAAACTATGCTTCAAGGCAATGGTTCAAAACAATTTTTCAACCTAACATGTCACATTGTGATATTTCCCTCAAAAATAGTGGAAAATTGGTGGTAATCTTGAGGAGGTGGGTATACTCTAAGAGAAGAGAGGTTGGTTTTGTCTAGTTTGAAAAAATATTACCAGAGGTATGTCACCACCCCCTTCCTGCATTGAGAATCATTTCTGTAGGGGATAAAATGCAATTGACAATAAAATTTGATACCAAACCTGTTCTTCTATCTCTTCACTAATTTAGTCAACAAATGCTTGCTGACTGCCAACTATGGTGATGTCAATGTGCCAGGACCTGGGAATTAAACAGGGGCTACAGATAAGACTCTTCTCTTATGGAGATGAAATCTCATGTGCTTTGTGGAGGGAGACAGAAAATGAACAATAAATAAGCAAATGAGATAATTTCAGATAGAGATAAGCGCTATGAAGAAATTAAATCATGGCAATGAGACAGTCACAGTGATGGTAGGAGAACAGATGGAAGGCCACTGAGGGTGGAAGGTGACAAATAATGAGTCACATGAGATGAGGTTGGATAGGAAGGCAGGGGCCTGATGGTAAACATTAAATATATTTAAATATAGCTCTAGTACCAAAGTAAATGTGGGGACAAAGATAAAAGCATGATGTATAAGTGGTATGTATTCTAACAAAATAGCAATAGTGCAAATAAAAATTGTAGAATAAGCTCATTGATTGTTTGCATAGGCAATAGTGGAAACCTAAGGATATCATCAATAATTAGCAAACGTTAGTAATACATTAAATATGAAAAACAATGGACTAAGGGCATTTAAAGAAGATATATGTACAAAGATAACAACTAGAACAAAAAGTACAAACTCTATACCAACAGAGACATGAGAAAGTACAAGAGCAAAGAGAATACAAGATGTAGAGCAACATGCCATCATGCTTATAAAAATTATAACATGATAGAAATGAGCTCAAACATAATGTTGTGTCAATATAGGTGATTGGAATTAATTCCCATTTTAAAAGAAAATTGTTCTCAATTTGAATCTAAAAACAAAACTAAGTGCTGAACATACCTCTGGTTAAAAATAAAGGGAAGAGCAAATGTAAAATATATTAGACAAATGGGAAAATATAAATAAAACATGTGTTGCCATCCTAATATCAAAAAAGTAGAATTCAGTGTGAAAAAGGACACTTTTAATGCAAGCTACCACAATTTATAATGATGACATCATAGTTATATATATTCATGAACCAAAATAACATAGTAGCCATCTTTATATACCTTATACTTTATACTGTGTAAACTACAGTAGTTTTAGAAGATATGTATGGAAATACACCAATAATAAGAGACTATTATTCAGTATACGAGAGAGTGAGTCAACCAAAAATAAGGATGGCTATAAAACACAAACCAATGTAATAAATAAGATATGTCTTATGGATACATATGTATGAAATTTACCCTCTGATAAAGAATACACTTTCTTCTCAAATGCACATGAAATATTCACAAAATTTAATCGTATTTTGGGTCACAAAGAATGCATCTGTGGGTTTCATGGGGTAGAAATATTTCAAACAGCACTCTTTGGTCATAGTTCAATAAAAATTATTTTAAAAAATGTTATAAAGTCTCTTCCATCTAGAAATTAAATAAAATATTCCATTCAATAAATTTGGCAGAAAGAGAAAGTAACTGCTGAATATAGAACTTCTAAAAGATAATGATAATGTAAACACTACACAGAAGAATTTTTGATATACGTTTAAAGCAGTGACAAAAGGAAAGTTCCTGACACTAAACACTTACCAATAAGGCTAAGAAATGAAAATAAGTAAATAAATTCCCAGATCAAACTCTGGAGAAGGAACAATAAATAAATGAAAAGAAAACAAAAGAAGGAAATAATAAATATACAAGCAGAAATCAAGTGAGTAGGGTATACAAAACAGTATATCTAAATAAATAAAAAGACACATGATTTGAAAAACAATTCAAAAAAGACGAATGAATTTAAAAGAGAGAAAGAAGAAGCATAAAATTGTACAAAGTGAGAAATAATAATGAACATAACCATTGCAACAGAAGGAAAAAAATGAGACTTTGGCAAATAAATATGAAACCTGGATGAAATGGATAGCTTCCTAGAAAAGTGGTCTACCAAAATGGACCTCATCAGATATAAAAAGTTTAAAAGACTGTATCGGTCCAGGTCCATTCAGCTTACTATCAGCAATGTCAGAGACCAGCATGGTGCCTTGTAGGATGGAAAGGCAATCAAAGACCCTGGAGACTAGTTATGACATAAGACTGACACTTGACATAGCCTTGAGGTGTGACAATCAAACTAGACTGCCAGTCTTGCCAGTTGAAAGCAAAGTCTGTCTGATAGTATAGAGAAAAGGGCCTAGATTTCTGAAAAGCAAGCCCACTGTTTAATCCTGCAGGTGCTGAATTGGCACAAGTGAATCTCTGAACCCCACAGGATCATTTGTTAAAGTTAGGGGATTGATCAGGAAGGAGCAGGATTCTGAATATTGAGATAGAGACACATTTGGCCCTTGAACCAGGAATTTAATGAACTGAACTAACCATTTTCTTTCTCCAGTTTCTCTAGAGCACTCAGAAACAGTCAACCAGCCCTACTCTACTTCTTATTTTCACTGAGTTGTTCTATAACAGCAAGTACTTGCTCACCCAAAGCCTTTCCTTATGTTGACACTAAGTTACAGGTGTTTATAGGTGTTGCTTATGTATTTATTTTGCCGTAGTGTGCAGAGGACTACCTTTAGCACTGGAATTAGAGTCATCAATGTCTTTAAAGATAGCAGGATATAAATTAGCAAGCAGAAAGAAAAAGTCTTTGCATACAAAAATCTACAATCACTTAGAGGAAATAACGTTAGGGACAATCCCACATACAGTAAGAATGAAAAAGTAAAATCCTTAGGAATAAACTTAACAAAAACTTGCCCACCCTATATAAGGAGAAATATAAACACCCTAGAAGAGGTAACATAATCTTGAAAAATGGAAAGACATCCTCATTCTGGATTAGAACAACTCAATATCATAAGAATGTCATTTAATTTATTAATTTCAATTTATATTACTGAAAATATGAACACACTTTTTTTTATGGTGCAAGACAAAGTAAACCTAAAGATTTTATAGCTCAATTGTCATGCTAGCTTAGCTAAGTAAACATTGACAGATAAAAGCCATGAGCACTGACTATCTTACCAGGCATTGAAATCTACTAAAACCTCCATACGAAAACCGTGCAGGCCTACAGAGACAATCCAATGGAATAGAAAAGGAAGTCCAAATATGGACTCATGTATGTATGAAAATTTAATATTTGATAAAAGTGACATCTAAAGTCATTAGGGCAAAGATAGACTTTTTAATAAATGGTCCTTGGACAACTATTTAACCTTAAAAAAGAAATAAAGAAAGAAACAATACAAGTATGGTAAAATGGGTAATGGCCTCTCAAAGAACTCTGTGTCCTAATGCCCAGAACCTGTAAATGTTACCTTGTGTGGCAAAAGGGGCTTTGTAGATGGGATCAAGTGAAGGACCTTGAGAAGGGGAGATGATCCTGGATTATGCAGGTAGCTTCAGTGCAATCACAAGGGTCCTTATGTGAGAGATACGGTAGTAGTTAACAATGAAGAAGGCAATGTGACAACAGAAGCAGAGACTGGAGTGAAGTGGTCACGGGCTAAGAAATGCCAACAGCCTCTAGAAGCTGGAAGAGGCAAGGAATAAAATTTGCCCTGGAGTCTCCAGAAAGAACTGACCTGCCATCACCTTGAGTATCCCCACAGCATTCATTCTGAAGGTTGAACCTTAAAAATTGTAGGAGAATAAATATATATTGTTTTAAGTCAATAAATCTGTTGCAGTCACAATAGGAAATTAATACAAGAATTAGAGAAAAAAAGGTGAATTCCTCTATAACCTAAATATAGAGAAGGGCTTTTTATCTATGAATCACGTTAGGCAGAATAATGGACTCCAAGGATGCCTACTCTTAATTCTCGAAACTTGTGAATATGTTGCCTTACTTGACCAAAGAAAATTTGCAGATATGATTAAGGGTAAGGACTTTGACATGGGGAGATGTTCCTGGATTATCTGAGTAAACCCAATATAATCAAATATCTTCTCTGTAAAAGCAGAGAAGCTTTTCCAACTAGAACAGAAAGAGAAGTGACAATGAAAGATGTCAAAGGAGTTATATCTGACATTCTAACTTTGAAGATGGAGGAAGAGACCATAGCCAAGAAATATGAGCAGCTGCTAGAAGCTGGGAAAGACAATGAAGTGGAAAATGAAAGGAAATAGATTCTCCAATAGACCCTCCAGAAAGTAATGCCACCCTGTTGACACTTTGATTTCGCCCAGTGAGATCCACGTCAGACTTCTGACTTACAGAACTGGAACACACTATAGTTGTATTGTGGTAATTTGTTACAACAGCAATGGAAAACATATGCAACTCATAATCCAGATGAAATAAAAGATCAGCACATTTGACTACATAAAAATTTAAAAAATAAACTTGTCTTGCATAACCACCAAATTTAATGGACATATGAAAAACTGAAACTATTTTAATATATATCAGATATAAAGAGCATAGATCCCTAATATGTAATGAATTCTTAAAAGCTGAGGAAGACAAAAACCCAGTTATAAAAGTGGGCAAAGGACATGAACAGAGAGTTCACAAAGATATAATAAAGGACCTTAAACGTAATAAGAGAAAGGCAAGTTAATTATGTTAACAGAAAAGTTTCTCTTGCCAGGAAGATGAAATAGACATGTTTTACTCTATTTCTCTCACTAAGCACAACTAAAAACCCTGGATATTATATATAAAACAAGCATAAGACTCAGGAAAGTTGAAGGAAGAAAGCCGACTGGCTAGGGACCTCCAAACAAACTCAAGGAAGGACACACTGGCAAATTCCTTCGATTTTCTTTTTGACTAATGATCCCAGACTTGGAACTGAAAAAGCTGGCAACCCAGAAAAACAAATGCACACAGACAAAAAAAGCTCCAGCAAAAGCCTGCTCACTATAGCTGAAGTACCAGAAAAGGTGCAGCCTAGCAAAATAACCACTCTACTCCAGGCAAACATCACAGAAGAACCTGTGGCCTGATCTCTTCCCAAGGTAGCAAATGTTGAAAGGGAAGCCTAGACTTCCACCCTCACCAGGGGAGCCTAAACCTTCTGCCTTGCACCTGCTGCAATGAAACATCCTAACTCCTCTGCTGAAATGCTATCAGAGGCCTAGTAAGGAGACAAGTCATTCATCACCAGTGGAGGTAAAGAGTCCCCCGACTTGACCATGGTGTCAGTGGCAACCAACAAATTAGAAAGCCTGGATTTCCACTCCCATCTGGCAGTAATGAGAACCTGCACCTCCCCCCACCAAAGTGGTGTCAGAGGAGGCCTAGTGAAGAGTTGGGACTTTCACCACTGCCCGGTGGTAACGAGGCCTCCCCACTCTCTGGTTTCTGTGGAGGCGTGTGAGGAGCAGTAATGAAGCACCTCTCTCTCTTGCAGCGTGGGAGGTATCAGTGGAGGCCTAGCTGGGAGCCAGGGCTCCCACCCTCACTCAGCAGTACTCAGGCACATCCTACTCAGAGCTGGAGTGGAGAATCCAGACTTCCACTCCCACATGCAGTAATAAGGCAGCACCATCTTTTCCCCTGCTGGAGCAGTGTCAGAGGAAGTTAGCTAAAACAGAAGGTTTAAATAAGGTTTAGAGTCTCAAAATAATGCCCAAACTTTCCAACTCTCAACCGAAAATCGCTTTTCATGCTAAGAACCAAGAAGGTTTTAGCCCAAAGAAAGAGGACAAACTGAGATGACAGAGATAGCAAATTATCTGACAAACATTCTAAAGCAGCCATCATAAGAATGTTTCAATGAGTAATTGAAAACATACTTGAAATAACCAAAAATAGAAAGTCTCAGCATACAAACGTGAGATATTAAGAAGAATGGAAATTTTAAAATTGAAAAACATATAGACTCAAGAGCAGAATGGAGGAGAGAGAGGAAAGAATCAGCGAACTCAGAGATATAAGAATAGAAAGCATACAATTTGAATAATGGAAAGTGGAATAAAAAAAAAAAGAAAGAAACAGGGCTTCAGGGATGTGTGGGAGCATCCTTGTCATGGGAGACAAAATAGCAAAACAGACCCAAGGCAAGCGGAAAGAAGGAAATCATAAAGATAGGAGCAGAAATCAATGAAATAAAATAAAAACATATGTATCAGGAAATAATAAATAAAATTGTCCCTATTTGCGTATGACATGATTGTCTAAGTAGAAAATCAAAAGGAATCTACAAAAATATACCTAGAACTTATAAGCAAGTTTAGCATATTCACAGTATACGAAATAAACATGCAAAAATCAATGATATTTCTATGAAATATCAACAAACAAGTGAACATGAAAGTTAAAATTATAATACCATTTACAAATGCTTAAAAACGAAATACTGAGGTGTAACTCTAACAAAACATACAGAAATTGTATGCTGAAAACCACAAGAGTTAGATGAAAAAAAAGAAAATCTAAATCAATCGAGACAGAGAACTTGTTTACAGACTGGAAAACTCAGTGTAGTAAAGATATCAATTCTCTCAAAATGGTATACAGGTTTAATGCAACACCAAGCAAAATTCCAGAAAGACTTTTTTGTAGATATAAAGAAGATCATTCTAAAACATGTATGAAAATGCAGAGGGAGTTGAATTGCTAAAATAATTTTGAAAAGGAAGAATGACGTAGGAAGAATACTTTTAAGCATTAGTTAATATAGTTTTAAGTATTATTAAGTATCTTAAGACTCAGAATATAGTCTTGACTCGACTACAGTTCAAAACCATGTGGTATTGGCAGAGGGCTAAATACATAGATCAATGGAATAGAATAGAGAACCAAGAAATAGATCCACACTAATATGCCCAGCCGATTTTGGACACACCTGCAAAAGCAATTCAATGGAGAAAATATAACCTTTTCAACAAATGGTGCTGGAGGAATTAGACATTCACAGGCAAAAAAAAAAAAAAAAAAGAAAGAAAGAAAGAAAGAAAACTTGGCCTTTATCTCAAATCTCTTATAAAAACTGATTTCTCATACTTTGTACAAAAATTAACTCCTTCTTGTCATCCTCCCTCTCTCTCTTCCTTTTTTCTCCCTTCCTCGTTTTCTTGCTCCGTTCCTCTTCCCTTCCCTTCTTCTCTACTTTCTCTTCCCTTCCTCCTATATCCCCTTTCCTCTGCTTCAGTGTTTAGTTTTTCTTCCCTTTTTTTGTTCTCCTGATTACCTCCAAAACTGTTTGGAGACCCATACAAGATTAAATGTAATGTAAAATAAAAAGCATCAGGTATACAAAACAACAGAAATTAAATAAAGCAATAAGATTAAGTTATTTTTGTCCCTTTAAGAATTGAAATCCATGATAGCATTTAAAAATGTCTCCAAAGTTTCTGGTTAACTATTAAGAAGAAAAGCTATATCAAAGTATATAGTTTTTATTATCTAAAAATTGAAATATGTCTTAGTGTGTGCAAAGACTTTTCCCCTGAAATTAAATTTAGCAGAATATTTTTGAATTGGTTTGGATTTGAGAAACATTATGCAATGAATACAATGAAGCAGACTCTGCTTTTTTTTTTTTTTTTTTTTAATTTTTGGATGGAGCAGTCCTCTACATAAAGGTGTGCATTATTGCTGTCATGAATTCTAACATTTATCACTAACGTGTATTTTTCGATCATTCCTGGATTATTCATTCCGTTAGCCTCAACTGTGTGGAATGCACTGTACTGAGAATACATTCAAGTTGACTGCAGCTGTCTTGGCAACAACCTTGCAATTCCCAGTATCAATGAATTTTCCAAGTATCTTCTATTCACAGGGCTGTGAGAAGCCTATTGAAAATGGTCTTCCAAGTTCTTTACTATTAGGATGCTATGACAGTCCTACTACTCAAAGGGCGGTCTGAGAACGAGCAGCAAGCATCATGGAAGCTTGGCAAGAAGGCAGGGTCTCAGGTCCCACCGTAGACCTACTGTTTCATAATCTACATTTTAACAGGATCCCCAGGTGATTCATATATACATTAAAGTTTTTTGTGCACAAACTGGGGGCTCCTAATTAGGGGCAGACTCATTTGTCTCCAGTCTGGCGCTAGGAGACTTCCGCTTGGCTGGACTATTGTTAGGACAGAACCAAGCATTGTTTCCTGTAAGCCTGTATCCAAGAGTAAAGAAAAATTTTCAAGTAAAAACATCATATGTGTCTTTGCAGTGAATTAAAAGTTACTTTTGGAGATAACAGACAGCTTGGAATTTTGTCTATTGTTATGTTAGTTATACAAATCTACCTGTCAATTTTCTGCATTTAGAGTCAAACTAGAGTTCGAGGATATCATATACCCATAAACAGGCCACACACTAATCTTTAAAAAATTTTTGGAGCTACACTCTAGACAAAGGGAGTGTTTTATCACTAACATTTATCACTGACATACACTTTAAGATTTTTCCTGGGTTATTCATTCCTTTAGCCTCCACTGTGTGGAAATACTTTGCAGTTTCACTTCCTTAGGCCAGATCACAGAGCAAATTTAGGTCAGCGTTCTATTCATCATTTTAAGGTATAGAATAACATAGAAGTAGTACACTTTTAGTGATGCTTAAAGGCAGTATTTAAAAAACAACATTGCCCAATGCTATGAAATTTATTTTCTTATCCGGTGTCACTTCATTTTTCACATGATTCTTGGTAGAAAAGTAGAAAGAAGAGTGAATTCAGAGCAACAAGTTCCTACTTTTATTCACAATTACTAGCTAGATAATCTCAGAAATTTCTTAACCTTGATTTTGACCCTTTATTTTGTCATTTGAAAGATGAGATGATGAAGAATAAAAATAATGAGTCGATTTTATAGACACAATGAATATTATCATATACCAATGTAAAGTATTAGTTCTGTCCTCCTTGTGTTTGGAGATCCAAGATTTCATGATATATTTTTGTTTTCGTGCAATGACATGTAAGCAGAAGGTATTATGATTATAAAAATGGTTTTGACTACTTCATTTAAAAGTCATATATAAAAACTAGAAAAAAATATATATTTCCTGATGTTCAATATTAGGGAATTGTAGTTCAAGCTGTAAGGTT
Organism: Equus przewalskii; assembly: GCF_037783145.1. Taxonomy (NCBI): domain Eukaryota; kingdom Metazoa; phylum Chordata; class Mammalia; order Perissodactyla; family Equidae; genus Equus; species Equus przewalskii. The sequence continues at coordinate 64,794,443 of NC_091847.1, forward strand.
TTGATTTTGCAGCTGTGTTCATTGAGATAACTTTGGACTAAGTCTTGGAAAAAACTTATTGCTGCCAGGAAGTCCATCACCAAAGATTTTAAGTTCAACTAAAGCTGATAGTATTGGATTTCTCAAACAGCCAGATTACAGTAATAATGCAAAATTTTTCATTACACATTTTATAAAATAAAAAACAACTGACAAATCTTGATGAATGTTAAAGTGAAAATAGTCTGATTCCAGTATTTGAACACCAGTATGTCTTTGAGTTCAAACAGCTAAATTGGACAGCTTTAGCAAAGGCTGTAGGGAGCTTTGGAGATTAGGTTTACGAAACATTGCCAAGTATGATGAAACAGAGCAGATTGTTAGCATTATCTTGCAGACAGCAGCACACTGTAACTGGTTTCAACAACCATTTCCTCCCTGCTCTTTACTCACCTCTGACTTACTTTGAAAGATTGCTTTCTGAGACAACGTAGCTGATACAGGCACGGAGCACAGAATTTGAGGATGGAGACAAGGGTTTGACATCAAAGGGGTAACATGGTACTATGTTGGGTGACAGACAAGGAGCTGCCGATTACTGAGAAGGGATGAGAGTTTTGGAGTTTTTAGGGCTGGCAGAATCTTCGTCCCTTCAAGGAAAGATAACTACATGGTTTGTTGGTACAGAAAGATCAATACTAGGCATCTTTGATTGGTCCGTATGGCATTGAGAGGGAGAAATTGTGAGTTCTTGAAAAGGCCCTTTGGGCTTAGACTACAAACATCTCAGCAGTGATCCATATGACTGGAGGAGCAGAACACCTTCTATCCAATTTCCCAGCTGCTAGAGTCTTGTTACCATAGCAGACCTCATCCTTTTCAAATTTGACTGACAATGGATATCTCAACATCATCAGGAATGGAGGAGCAAACCAAGATTTAATGTAATCAGAAATAAGTTAGTATTCTACATAGGGGGAAATGCACTGGATTTTGATACTACTATGTTATGCAAAATTATGTTACAAATTTAAAATAATAACTACTGTGAAAATAAGAAATACATATTAGAAAGATTAACTATTTCCCCCACTAAAAAAGTGCCAATTTTACATGTGCTTGCTTCCTTGAATAAAGAGTTACCACGAACGGGAGAACAAAAGTGGCAGCTGTGGGAGAAGTGGGTAGATATTGGTCAAAGGGTACAAACTTCCAGTTATACGATGAATAAGTTCTGGGGATCTAATGTGCAGCATGGTGACTATAATTAACAATACTGTGTTATATACTTGAAAGTGGCTCAAGAGTAGGCCTTAAATCTTCTCACCACGCAAAAGGTAATTAAGGGAAGTGATAGAGGTGTTAACTAATGCTATTGTGGTGATATTTTCACAATATAAATGTATCAAATCAACACATTATACACATTAATCTTAGACAATGTTATATGGCAATTAGATCTCCATAAAGTTGGGAAAATAATAAATAAACCAAACAAACAAATGAAAAAGCAAACGTCAGGAAGAGTTTTTCAATGCTGTTTTAAATTTGGCTATCATTTCTTTACCATTTTTAAAACTTTTTTATATATGTAATTCCCATTCTGAAGACAAGGAAAATGAGGTTAAGGAGGATTATATGTTTGAATGACAAAGCTGCTTTGTGGCAGAGCTAGGAGGCGAACATAGGTGTATGTGATTCCAGTCTCCGTGCTTGCTTATTATCCATCATGTTACACAGTATCCTCAGACCTTTCAGAAGCTGCTTTTTCATTTTGCTTATTTTGGCACATGACACCAGAGTTTTCCACTGATAGAAGACTAACCAATTAAAGTTGAACACATTATTGTAAGAGGTTAGTTTTGACATTGTTATCCAAAACATTAATTCCTATATTCTAAAGCCTCAAAAAGTTTTAACTGTTGAACAGAGTGCAAAGCATGAGAATGTGATTAAGAAGCTGGGATTAAGTTCCTAGCTAAAGGATGAATAAAGTGATATTAGAATGGAAGAGAATAGGAAATTTTGGTGACCCAGGTCCTTGTATGCTTTGCCATAGTGTCTACTGATCAGATTGTCCCAGAGGAGTCACCCAGTGTTTCTGAAGTAAATGATTGGGTTACAAGTTTGAATCCATGCAAGAGTGTAATCCTGTCCATGACCCAGTCTCCCAGAGTCGAGATTACCACCCCCTTGGGGTCTATCTTCAGTAGACTCCTGATTCTTGAGTTTTCCAAATTTCCTAATATATTGTGTCCTGTTCTTGGCCCCCTATCTCACCATACTCCCTTCACTCAAATACCAGTGTATTGTGGAAAACTAGAGCAAAATTTTTTTTAAATGCAGAAAATGATGGTTTGCCATGTATAAACTCTAAAGATCTAGATGTATACATGTGATTACAATTTAGCAGATATACGCATGTTGAACATAGTACAAGCACTGCTCTGAGGAATCCAAGCACATCCATATTTTAAACAGCAAAACTGTTTACATTTCACAATCCCTAAACTCCTTTTCCTAAAACCCTGGGCTTGGTGTTGCAAGTGTTTTGATGTTCTCAGGAAAAGGAATCTACTTAAAGTTGACATAGATTCTTTCCTTTTGTTCTAAACCAGATTCTCGGTTTATTGCCAAAACTCACACACAGGGTGACAGCAGAATATTTTACTAAGATACGGAAGACTTATGATATGTAAATAAATTTTGTACAATTCTCAGAAGCAACACTTAGAAGTTAAATTCCCTCACTATGAATATTTTGGCAGAAATTGCACATTATCATAATCTTTCCATGTATATTAAAACTTTTTCGTGGTCTCTACTATTGGAGATAGACTTTAACGATAAATAATAATTGATGAATCCATCCTCTTGAACCTCCTTATGGACAAAGGCCATTGTTAGCCCTTGAGAAAATTATTCCAAATTTGGCATGATTCCAAATTTAACTTTGAGGATAAAATATTTTGGCTATAGGCTCCTAATTAATTTGCCTACTCTCGTCTACAAATTTTAACATAAAGTGGGGAGAACAGATTCTGGGGCCAGCGAACATCCTCTGCCATACCATCGAAAAATTGCCTTCCCGGTTTCCTAAGCACTATGGACAATGACCACTGGCTGATATTACTTTACCCTTATCTTTGTCATTATTAGTTTCTATCCATTTAAAAATTCGTTTCCTGTTATTAATTTTAGAATTTCATGAGGGAGCAGAGATAGTCGGGTTTTGAGTTTTTCAGTAGAAAACTGCTATAAAATTCAATAAACAGTATGTAAATTCTTAAGTAGACAATAGGCCATATGGTCAGTGGCTGTCAACATACACTTTAAAAATTTTGGTGTAATACACATAATATGGAATTTACTGTTTTAACTAATTTAAAATGTATAATTAAGTGGCATTTACACTGTTATGAAACCATCAACGCTATCTAGTTCCAGAAATTTTCCTCATCCCAAAAGGAAACCCCATACTCATTTAGCAGTCATTCCCCATTCCCAACCTCCCCTAGGCCCTGGCAACCATCATTCTGTTTTCCAGCTCTGTGGATTTGCCTATTTGGGCTATTTCAGATAAACTAAGTCATATGATATGTGTTCTTTTGCGTCTGGCTTATTTCAGTTAGCATAATGTTTTCAAGCCTCATCTATGTTGTAGCATGATCAGTACTTCATTCCTTTTTATGGTTGAATAATGTTCCATTGTATGGATATACCACATTGGTTTATCCATTCATCAGCTGATGGATATTTGGGTTGCTTCCATTTTTTGACTGTTATAAATAGTGCTGCTATGAACATTGATGTGCAAGTTTTTGTTTAAACGCTTGTTCACTTCTTTTGGGTATAAACCTAGGAGTGGAATGCTGAGTCACACAGTAATTCTATGTTTAACTTATTGAAGAACCACCAAACTATTTTCCATAGTGGCTGTACCATTTTACATTCCCACCAGCAGTGTATGAGGGTTCCAGTTTTTCCTTATTTTTCCATTTTCCACACATTTTCCATTTTTTATTTTAGCCATCCTAGTGATGAACTAGTATTACACTGTGATTTTGATCTAAAATTTTTTAACATTATATTTATGTATTGGGGGAGAAAAAATGTTGTAAGATACATCTTATAGACTTTTAAATTTATGTCTTTTATCATAACAATTGACTGTAGGTAAATTAGAAACGAGACTATAGAAGAAACTGTTCATTTGGGCTGAAAAATATAGCAACTTCAAAAAAGAATGTAGTGATTTTAACCAAATTCAATCCTATGCATGAACCGTATATGCATTACTCTCTGGTGTTACCCACTATTGAAATTATATTCTCCATACATTGCTAATGAGAAATCTAATTTATGAGTATAAAAATGTGTGAGACAAAAATCTGAATTTCCAAACTTTGATGTTAAGTACTTTTCTTCCTTTTCGGCCTGCTAATGAAATGGTCAGATGTAATTTTTTTAACTACATTCCCGTTTTTACCCTTTGTATTTTGGTGATGAATTCTAATATTTGGAAAACTTAACAAGCAGTTTGCATTCTTTTCCTGAGAGATCTAAAGCGTATCTTACTTAGATGGCAATGCATATCCAAAAGAGGTACAAACACATTGTTTCATATACTTATAAACAGTGTTAAGCAAATTTATGCTTCAAATTCAAGTCCCATCTACATTGAAGTGAAATTAAAGGATGTGAACACTTCCCTTCGTTTAACTGTATAGCTTAAACTTCACACCGTGACACTAGCAGGTCCCAAGGAGCTTATCCTGAAGGGTTGGTATTGATGTGCTCAGAGATGTTGTGGGTCTTCATTGTCAGTGGATTTCCTGTCTGTGGAATCTTTTTAGTAAAGAGTCCATAGAATGAGCAGCTGCACTGATGGTTTTAACAGTTTCAGAAAGAAAATATCTTATATAATGTGACGTCAAGTTTTGCTCTGCCTGATAAATGTGGAAACAAGTGTATAATACATCAAATAGCCACTGAGACACTTCTATTTGACGACACATCTGGAGCCCATAAAGATAATTTTGCATTTTTACTCTGCTTGGGAAAAAGATACCATTAAAAAACCTTTAAAACCTAGTTATTCAACATGAACTAGTTCACTAGTAGCTTTCAAAAAAAGGATAACATAAAATCAAAACCTTCTGTGACACAAGAATCTTAAGCAAGACATGCTAAAGATTTCACAATGCATTAGAGAAAGATATTTGACAAGTTGCGTTGTTGCTTAGCTATCACCCTTCAGTGGCTCACAGGATGGAGGAGTGTGAGAAACCCTCTCAGCATGTGCATATGTTCTCTTTCCATGTCAACCCTTCCCCTGAACTCTTCCTTTGTGCCTATATAATGCATGGTGGTCATTTTACTTTTGGTCTCTTCCAAAGCACACAGAGCTTGAACTTTCTTTTTTAAATGATTTCAGTATTTAATTAGGTGTCGACTTGAGATGTGTGCATGTCTAGAGCACAGTAACCAAATGCAGCTGCCTCTTTGGGAATTATGACATGTTCTTGTTGTTAAGAGCCAAGGGGAGTGGCTGCAAAGTGACTGGGTGGCTTGAAGGAGAAAACAGAAAAGACAGAGCCTTTCTTTTGAAGATAGGACAAAGAACCGTCCCAATGCTTTGTCAGTTTTCGCTCTTTGAGCCAATTTGCCACATCACAGATCCCCACTTCACAGAGGTTGCGCAAGAGTGAAAAATAATGCTAAAGGAAACTGAGCCCCTTACGAAGTGGAATGACTTTCCATATTTTTCCATATTGCTCATACAAATTGGTAAAACTGGAACACTTTCAAGGACCATACAAACTGCAAAGAATCAAAATATTCTTTCACTGTAACTCATCATTACTGGAATTGGGTCTGTCTTTGGTTTTTAGTGTCTTTGGGAGAAGTGTGATCCTAAATGAATGGATTTTCCAAGTAACCAAAATATGATCTTTCAAGCACAAAAGCTTTTCATCATTTTTAAATATCTCGAATCCTGGAAATTTTTCTATAATTCATTGTGCTCTGTTTTATAAAACAGAGAATATAGCAGTAATAAAATATATTTTCTAAATTGTATTTTCAACCATATTTAGCAATATAGTAATAATAATTAAAGTCGTCATTGATTGAGGCCTACTTTATGCCAAAGTTTCGGCTACGCATTTTCCATGGATTATATCTCTTAAATCTTAGAATATGTCCAAGGGATAGAGGAGCTCTTGCCTAAGGTCATGTCAGGAGGGGGAGCCGGATATCAACACAGGTCAACGTGGGTGTGCCTGACCCCAGAGTCTGCCTTGCTGATCACTAAAGATGATAGATTTTGTTTGTTTGTTTGCTTTTCTGGTGTCGTTTTTCTTTCTCTTCTTCTCTGACAGTCACTCGCTGTCTCTCTCCCGCGGTTAACTGTTTCTGCAGCTCTGTTATCCACACATTCTTCCTGTGGTCCTGGTGTTTCTGACCTGCAGGGAAGACAAACGAGTATCCTAAAGGGCTATTATGGACTTCATTTGGAGTCTGAAATTCACGATAAATCTTCAGGTTGGAAGTTTTTGTGACAACTTTCCCTATGATTATATATTATATTCATGTTTCTTTTTTTTTTTTTTAAAGATTTCATTTTTCCTTATTCTCCCCAAAGCCCCCTGGGACATAGTTGTGTATTTTTAGTTGTGAGTCCTTTTAGTTGTGGCATGTGGGATGCTGCCTCATCATGGCTTGATGAGCGTTGCCATGTCTGTGCCCAGGATCCGAACCGGCAAAACCCTGGGCCACCAAAGCAGAGTGCATGAACTTAACCACTTGGCCACAGGGCTGGTGCCTCATGTTTCTTAATATTTGTTTCAGAATAGTGTGTAGAAGCCTAAAATTGAATAAGATGAATATTATCATACCAGAGATATTTCTTCATTTCCATTATTAAGTTGCATAGCACAGTAATTTTGTGAGAAAGTTATTTTTCTCCTTTGAGAAATTGGAATTCAGCAGTGCATAACATTTGCTCATCATGTATTTTCCATTTCTATTATGAGCTCGCTGTTGAGTAAAAAAAAAAAGACCTCTGCCCTCATGGAGCTTACAATCTACTGGGAAGAAGGACAATAAGGATTTTGCATTTATTTACAGATGAGAAACTCTAATATCTCAGCAACTGGTACAAAGTTACCTCATAAATGAACAGAGAATGCATTTCTACCTGCCAATTGCATGAAATAGATGATGGCTTCTTTAATTTCTTCTTTCCTTCTTTCTCTTCTTTCTTGCCTTCCTTCCTACCTTCCTTTCTTCACTCATTTTTTTATGAATGTAAGATTAAAATATACATTTTTTGACAACATATACAAGAAGCTGAATAACTCAACATCTTCATGATCATCATCATAGAAACAAAAATGGTTACCGTTTATTGAGCACTCAGTTTATTACAGGCACTATTTTAAGCACTTTCCATATTCCATCTTATTGAATTCTCACAACTCTATGAGGTGTCCACTGCTTTTATAGGTACAGTTTTACTGATGAGGAGACCAAGACTGAGAAACGTTAAGTAAATTATCCAAGGTTTGCCAGCTAGTAAACGACAGAGCCATCACTGAGTCAAATCTAGATCCTCAAGATGGCAGTATGATGCCCTTCAGGTATCATTTCCTTAGATTGGTAACTCTTATGGCCCTCTAAAGCAATAGCACTGTGCAACATCATTTTATGTACCAATCAGAAAGTAAAAAAGCTACCAAGTAAAGAATGACCCACCATTGATTATAAGGCACATCCTAATTATAGAAATGTTAAAACGTGAACATAGACATGTTATAATTCATGAAGAATGCGTGATATATATTAAAACAGAGGACAGCATTGTGCACAATCAGCAGTTTAGGGAAGGGTAAAGGCTGATATAAGCAGGGTTACCTGGAATGACTGAGGAGGTGTTTTCAAAATGAAAGTTTTTAACCCAAATTTGTTTAACAGGAACACTAAATAAAATCCTGATCACATGTTGCAAGTCCTGAGATAATTTATTTATTTCATACCTAACTAGTAAAACATACATTTTTAGGAAATTACACTTAGCAAGGTATTGAGTCCTGTTCCAGCAAGCAGGTAACCCCCTGGGTGATGACCTTGATGCTGTGTCAGCCTGGTTTTAGGCTTGTTGGGCCGTTTGGTTCCAGCTTTGCTCTTACCTGTCCTGTCAGGCATGACACTTATTCCTAGGGCCTGGTTCTGGGAGTAAGGATGTGGCCATTTTGGCCTCAGTTGAACGCCGAGTGTTCACCTAAGTCTCTTCACTCTGGCCATGCCTGGTTTCCAAGGTCTTCCCTGCACTGTGCAACCTCTGAAATCTCTGTTCCACTCTCAGCCTCCCAGGAGTGGTTCTAGAATGGTCTCCCAGAGTCTCACCCTATAAACGTGCAGCTCAGGAGTTGGCGAAGAAGCAGAAGGGAATTTTTACGCAGGTTTTATGGTTCCTCCTCTGTGGACCCTTGCTCTCTAGTACAACCCCCAAACCCCTGCTGCATGGGCAGCCTCAAGTACTGAGCTCAGCTTGCTCTGCTTAGAAAGAAGACCACTCTCTGCTTGGACTCCTTTTCTCTGGCCTGTGGTTTGGAAAACGACCTCAAGGGTGTTAGACGCTATCAGGAATCATGGACCTCAGGCTCAGCATTTCTAATTTAAAGCAAGATGTAAATGTAAAACCAAAATATTTTAAATCAAACAGTTGAGAATATTAAACAACATATGTGACATAAACATGTAGATTTTAGGCATGAGAGTGGATTAATAGTTTTGGTTGTTTTATCCTAGAAAATGTAACAGATTAGATCGCCTATTATGAGCCCAGCCCGTTTTATCTACAATTAACTGAAGTATAAAAGTGCGGATATTAAAATTTTTTTAAATACAAAAATGTGAGAAAGGATGTGGAATTAAAGCACTTGAACTCATGAATATTTCATCGGTTCTCATGCTGAAAGTATTTTCTTAAGTCTTTTTTCAAGATGACTGACACACAGACAGGACAGTTAATGCGATTTGATTCCAATCTGTCTCTTTTTAGTATGCACCTGTGACAGATAGTCTGGGCAATAGTCTTGGCTGCCTGACATTTAGAGTGTGTTGGGGGATTTGAGAAAATATTAGAATGATACAGATGTTATAGCAATGCACTACTCCATATGGGGAATAACTTAAAAAAAATAATGTTAGCCAAATACATTGGATGATTTCTGTTAAGAGTATTCCAAACAAATACAAACAAAAGTGTTAACTGATGTTTTACAATTTATTTTTACTATTCACTTAATTTACATAACAGAGAGAAATTTTACCCTTAGGATTTTGATACCATTTTAAGCATAATTATATGTACAAGTTGATGTTTACTCTCAAATTAAAAAACTCTTAAGCTTTCATTTTTCTAAAACTAGATGTCATGAGTTAGTAAGTATTAAAATTATTAGGAATTTTGCTTCATTATGTGTAATTTCAAATTTAGTCATTTTCATGGAAATAATTTTAGTCACTTTGAACATACTCATATTTGTCTTTCTCTTTCTTATTTTCTTTGTTTCAGAAACAGCAGGGATTTTAAAGTTTAGGAAGTGTGCAGGAAATCTCAATTCTGGTTAAAAATGTGGTGGAAAAATCTCTGTATAGTTTGGAAATGAGAAACAGAGATCATTTTTAACATATTTTATCACACACATTTTAGTAAGATAGTTGTTAATTATTAGGTAGTTGACAAAGGCGAAGACATTTAGTTTTCCCAATATTTAGTTTAAAAGAAGAAGTAGGTAAAATGCATTTGGAGCCTTTTTTATGCACACACCTGTGTTATTGTTTATAAGTCAATGAATTTTTATTTAGGTTTAACTAACCCACAGCAAACACTTGTAAGATGCAAAATATTGAAGCTAAGGCTCAAAATGGAAACTATTACAGCATAGAGAGCAGAACTAAATTTCAAAGGACTGGAGGTCTGCCAGAGCTCTTTTGAAAATACTCAAGTTCCACATACCTACAGCTCCCACTTGCAACAGACTCACAGGAAAAGAAAAGCAGGGGGGCTCAGTGAACACCACATGTAGAGACAAGCTACCCCACAAAAGCAAAGCGGAAGAAAAGAGTGGGTCACAGTATTAATCATCATTTGAGAAGCAACCAGTAAAAAGGGAACCCAGTGGTCTCTATTTCCTAAAAAATCTAAAATGTCATAAACAGTCTAGCTCATCTTGGTTAGAGCCACATAAAGTAAACTTTCTTGAAATTTATATGATTGTTGATTTTGTCACCATGGTAGGTTAATCTTTGACTATAGACTGGACCATTCCAGCAACCTGTTCTTCTCACATAACAAACATAAACCTTTGAGGGCAGGTGGTGTGATTCTCTTGATTTCTGGTGCATTTCAGGACTCAAGCATGGTCCCTATGTAGAGTGGGCACTCAGTAAATATTATTATTGGTATTCATTCTGTTTTATATAAGTTTTGCCATCATTTAAGACGGATAAATTATCTATTGAATGCAATGATAATTAGTATACAGTTCAACTATTCTGTCAATTAGTTTTTGCTGTGTAGCAGACTATCCTAAAACACAGTGTCTTAAAACAACATTTATTTGGCTCAGGATTCTGTAGGTCACCAATTTTAGTGGAGCTGGTCAGTTGTGTTGACCTGGGTCAGGCCCAGCTAATCTTGGCTGAGATTTCTCATATGTCAACAGTGACCTGGTTAGCTAGGGGCTGGCTGGTCAAAAATGTTTAGATACTACAAATTATGGCTTGGGAGAGCAATAATTCATGGTTATTTCTTGCTACCAACCAAATAATATTTTTGAAAATCACAAATTTAACCAGTAGTTTCCAAATTTTTTTCACTAACCCTACCTTCTAGCGTCAAGTTGATTGACTTGCAGATCTTCAGCCCTTTTTGGGACTCATGGTGATGCCTACATGTATCTAAGCTGGATAATCCTCTAATTCAGGGAGTGACATCTACAGCCCACAGGCCAAATCTGTCCCATCACCTCCTTTTGTAGATATAGTTTTATGGAAACTCGAACACTCATTTGTTTGTGTACTGTCTCCTGTCACTTTCACGCTACAATGGCAGAGTTGGGTAGTTGTGACAGAGAACATATGTTTCACAAAGTTTATTATTGACTATCTGGCCCCCAGGCCGTTTGATTTCTCTGCTGAATAATGATGAATACTGGCACATAGTTTTAGAGCTTTTAATATTGTATTATTATAAATAATAATGATAAAAACAATTGCTAATAATTATAGAGAACTTTGTGCTTGGTACTTTTAAGCTTATTTATTTCACCTAATTTAATCTTCATAAAAACCTTATGATGTACAGTTATCGCCACTTTATAAATGAATAAACCAAGGCAAAGAAAGCTTAAACTTTTTCACACACTAAATTGGAATGTAATTAAATCTAAGTTCCGTGGCTTAGAAGGCCTAATTTGGCTTCCACATTACTCTGCTTATTTCATGGAAGGCCAATAGTTTTTCTCAACAATCTTAGCTAAACTAACTTCTTTGAATTCCTAAAATATGCTGTGCTCTTAACTTCATGGCTTTTATACATGGAATTTGCTTTTTTTGAATGCTCTTCATACTGTTATATCTGAATTTTCATTATTTATGTCACTGCTGAAATGTCAGTTCCCAAAATAGTCTTCTCTAACAACTCATCTAAAGAAAAAATTTTCACCCATCTTGTTATTCACTCCCCAAACATCTTACTATTTTCCATCACAGTACTTATCAAAACCTGTAATTTTACATTTATTTGTTTCTACACCTGTTTATTGTCTTTCTTTCTCAATATAGCCTCATGAAAGCAACAATCATGTGTACTTTATTCACCACTTCTAACAAAGTGTCTGGCACATGGTAGGTTTCAATAAATGTTCATTGAATAATGAAGAAATAAATTGTAAGGTGGGGTTTCAAAAACTATTGTTTACATATCAATAAAATCATAGGAATCTTCTGCTATATTTAGATGTCTCACATTCACCAAGAGCTACTTTTAAAAGTGTGTGTGTACATATAACCTATAATATATGTAACGTATATATACTGTATACATATAGCATTTCATTGCTCCTTAAATATTTCTTCTTTCTGAGCATGAAATTACCTCTCTAACCATCAACCATCCACCCATTCAAACTCATCTATTAGTCCTTTCTCTATTATAATAGTCAAGCCAATTATTTTCTGATTTAAAATCTAACCACTGTAGAAAATTTTCTAAAATTTAAGGTAATTTTTAAAGCTGGAATATTTTAGTGGTTTCCTTTTGCATTCAAAATCAACTCCAAAGTCTCTATCATGTCATTTCAGTTGCTCCTAACTTCAGGTTCCATCAGACACCAAATCTTGTATGCACCTTGTTTTTTTGTTTTTTGTTTTTGGTGAGGAAGATTGGCCCTGAGCTAACATCCATGCTAATCTTCCTCTATTTTGTATGTAGGATGCTGCCACAGCATGGCCTGATTAGTGTTGTGTAGGTCCGCAACCAGGATCTGATACCCATGAACCTTGGGCCACCAAAGCAGACTTTCAAAGTTAACCACTAAGCCACTGGGCTGGTCCCCTTTGTGCACCTTGTTTTTAACCACACTATGTTCATAATACTTCTCAGCATGATTCCCATCATTTAATTAATATAATTTTATTATGAATGGTAATGCAGTTAACATATGTTGTCACAAGTGTCCATTGTAAACAACTCTACCCATTTGTGTATTAATGGGAATTATTTGTTAATTAATAGCATTTGCTGTCAAACCTGTGCTAAGAAGTCATTTCTATGTGTGATTAGTTAAGAAAAGGTGCATTTCTCTTAATATATTATAAAAATGAATTTTTTTTGTATATGAATTACATATCTTATTGCTGAATAGACTTAGTGGATAGTCTCAAGTTAGCTCTGGGTATTTTAATTTCTAAGGTCAGTTTAGAAATACAATCATGTGCTGCATAATGGTATTTTGGTCAAGGACAGTGGCCGCATACGATTAGTATTTTATAGCCTAGTGTGTAGTGGGCTAAACCATCTAGGTTTGTGTAAGCTCTGCAGGGAAGGAAGAAATTTTCCTCTACTCTTCTAGGTTCTTCTGGCTTGTCTAAGATTTAAATTGACTTGATACAGACTAACAGGAAAAAAACCCACAAAATTTTATAACATGAATATGTGAGAGAAACACAGGAAGACTGAGTTACTTTCCCCAACAGTCAAAGCCCTCATCTTAAATACCATCCTCAGCTAAAGACAAAAAAAGATGTTGGGGATGGGGAGAGTCAGGGACTTCAAAGGGAAGGAAGGCAATTCACAGGTAGGTGAAAAAAAGCAAACATTTGGAAAACAAGTTTTTTTTGGCCACTCAAAAACAGAAGAACACAGAGGGGAGCCCAAGAAACAGGCATTTCTAGATTCCTCCCTGTCCGACACCTAGCTCATGTTATGCTAAAGCAATAGCTCACTTCCTGAGACAGATTGTTTATCTGAATTCTTTCAGGAAGTTAAGGGGGTATAACAAGAAAAACTTTCTGAATCTTTTGTTTCTTAAAAATAATCAGCCTAAAATAATCCCCATGTTAAAAAGACACATTTTGGGGTGGCAAATTTTGTTCCCCTTCAGTACTCTCTATGATGTTCTCACAATGACAAAATCACCTAAAGATGTGTTTCTCAGAATGTGCCCCCATCAGTAAGTGCATGACTGTAAATTGAAAACGTAGGTAGATGTGTTTCCAGAAAGAAAAAAGTGGCTGTGGAGCATTTCAAGTATTTGATTTGTTTAGTGTCTAAGAGCTGGCAGTGCCCTTTTTGGAATAAGTGGGTGAAAATCTTGGAGGAGTTTCAACGGATACCATAACATTGGTTCACATTCTTTTCATGTCATAAATCCAGGGGATTAGCTAGATCACTTGTGACTATTTTTAAACCTGCACATTTATGGTTAATTCTTGAGGGTATGAATTAAAATCTCAAAGTAAAAGCAAAACTTCTTAAGATAAAATAACAATCACAATGCAAGTAAAAGAAATGCAAATGTTTTGGCGTAAAAATTGTGTGAGAATCTCCAGACACACATCTATCATTAGGTAGTCTCTCACAGGAATCGTCCTATTTCAGCCTTTACTGTTTGTAATATACATGAGAAATTTTGAAAGCGGAGTTGTATTTTCAACATTCAATTCCCTTCCTAGTGGAAAGTGCTCTAATGTTTCAGGATATTTATTGAATATCCTGAAGAAAGAAATCAATCAGTCATCATGTTATTTCCAAACAGCTGACCTAAATTGTGCAGACAGTAAAATCTAGATGAGTGCTTGCATTTCCTACTGATCATCAGATGTGACCTGTATGATGAAGATGATTTCAGAATTTAAAAAATAAATAAATGATTAAAAGGAGATAGTTAAGTTTGAGGTTTCCATCTGAGTTGCTCTGATTGCACCTAAAATCACTATTTGGCTTACTTTCTGGTAATAAATCCTGTTTTAGATTTAAGAGAGTCTTCTGGGCTTCTCTAACCATGAAGAATATAAATATCTGGTATGCAAGGGCTTCCTTATTGTTTACTCAAATAACCCATAACCAATCTATGAATGACAATTGGGGTGAGTCTATTATGAGCTAACCCCGAGGACCACAGGGCCTCGGAGAGTCCTTTCACGAAGGAAGGGAGCACTCCAAAGAAGTGGGGTGTGAGAGTGGTTATATAATGTCAAAGAGCATTTATCACATATGATTGGAATGTCCCTTTTAGAATAATCTCAACATTGCTTTGCTGGCATAGCAATTTGGTGAACACAGCAAGTCAGTGGATGGTCACAAGGCGGGTGGTCACAAAGTGAGTGCAGCAGGTCAGCTGCACTTTATTAATCCTCAGTTTAGGGAGAGATGCTTACCCTCAAAGAGATGTCCATGTGGGGGAAGTTACATCCCTATCTTGAATGGCATCGTTCTTGTCTTTAGGACATAGCAAACATTTAAAGCAGATGTACACTGCGTGCTCAACAGGCCATGTCAAGCCCTTTTGGAAAAACAAAGTCAGGCTGAATTAGTATTAACCCAAATGGCTTCCGCATATACTCCAATATATTCTATTGCTTGTCACTTATTTATTAATATGAAACAATGAATGTAGTTGGTGTAAAAATAATTATATTGCTCATAAAAGGGTTGAATAAATGTTTTTTCAGTGAATATACAAGCGGATAAGCATATATAATCATGACTAATAAGATTATAAAGGTTGTGAAAAAAGGAAAATGAAGTTGAAAATTGAACACAGACCAGCAATTTAAAAAATGAGATTTACAGATATTTCACAGTAATATAATATACAAAACAATTAATTACAAGGTTTAAGAAGTTGCTTTTTAATCAGATAGTTTAATTATGGGATCAAAGGCTATTTTTAGGCAAAATGAAGGATATTTTCCTGAGATTTTGTGCTTTGAAATTTCTAATAAGTCACTTTCTGACAGATATGCTTAAACACTATCATCCAGTCCTAAGAATCCACCTAGTAATTTATTGAAAACCTGCAAAGATTAGGAATGTATTAGGTACTATAGAGAGAAAAATGAAGAGGACGCTATTCCAGGGAATTCATTTAGTAGCTCAGATAGACATCTAACTGTAGCTTCTTCTGTCAGTTTTACCTGGTTGACCCTTTTATATCATTCATGTTTCTGAGCAGCTGCTAACTCTTCAGAATAGGATGGTTTCCTTATACATGTATGCTACTTTACCTACAGCTTAACACAACAATTAACTGGTCTTTAAATTGCTGGAAAACAGCATTGTGGTTTTCTTCTAAAGTTGGTATATAACTTTATATAAGTATCAGATGTACAACATTATAATTTGACATTTGTATACACTGCAGATTGATCACCAGCAAAGGTCTGGTTACCATCCATCACCATACAATTGACCTCCTCCACCCATTTTTGCCCATCCCCCAACTCTCTTCCCTTCTGGTAACCACCAATCTGTTTTCTATATCTACGAGTTTGTTTTTGTTTTGTTTGCTTGTTCATTTCCTTTGTTTTGTTTTTTAGATTCCACGTATGAGGGAAAACATACGGTATTTGTCTTTCTCCTTCTGACTTATGTCACTTATCATAATACCCTCAAGGTCCATCCATACTGTCACAAATGGTAAGACTTTGTTCTTTTTTTTATGACTGAGTAGTATCTCATTGTGTATGAAATACACATTTTCTTTATCCATTCATCCGTCAGTAGACAGGTTGTTTCCATATCTTGGTTATTGTAAATAATACTGCAATGAACACAGGGGTGCAAATATCTCTTCAAATTAGTGTTATCGTGTTCTTCAGAAAAATACCCAGAAGTGGAAGCACGGGATCATATGGTAGTTCTATTCCTAATTTTTTGAGGAATCTTCATATTATTTTTCATAGTGGTTGCACCAGTTTACAATCCAATCAACATTCCCTTTTCCTCACATTCTCTCCAACACTTACTATTTCTTGCCTTTTTCATAATGGCCATTCTAACTCATCTGAGATGATAACTCACTGTAATTTTGATTTGCATTTCCTTAGTAATTAGCAATGTTGAACATCTTTTCATGTGCCTGTTGGACATCTGTATATCTTCTTTGGAAAAATGTCTATTCAGATCTTTTGCCCAATTTTTAATCAGGTTGCTTGGTTTTTTATTGTGAGTTATATGAGTTCTTTATATCTTTTGGATATTAACTGCTTCTCATATGTGTGATTTGCAAATATCTTCTCCCATTCAGTAGGTTGACATTTAGTTTTGATGATATCTACATTTGAATTTATTTTACAAGTACCAATTAAACTTGATGAATTGAATAAAAATAATTTTATTAGCAAATAAATGTAATAACCCTGATTTTATGTACATAATGCTCTGGAAACTATAGAGAATTTCTTAGAAAAACAATAACATTTACTAAACTATTTTATTGGCATCAAACCAACAGTGGAGTCTTTGGATATTTTTACTAAATTTTTTCACATTAAAAACACTAGAAAATAGAAAAGGAACTAATTTCTATTATGAATCTCACCATCAACTCATCTGTGATCTCAGTTTTAGAAAGAAAGACCATATAATGGTCACTTCAGTTCTGGATAACATGTGAATAAACTACCCTAACTCCTTAAAATTTTGCAATTGAAATTGATCATGAATAAAAGAAAAATTATTATGTTCTTTTCCACAGTCTAGTTTGAGTCTTGGGGAACCGTTACAATGTATGTGTAGCAATAATTTACCTCACGTGTTTCCATACAATTTCCATCCTTGTGATATATTTAACCTTGTCATTATCACCAAAATTGAAATTTACTAAAAACTATGTAAATTTTAAAATATCATAGAAAAGATTGTCAAATCTAATGACTTTATCTATAATAAGTGGAATCAAGTGAAAACTTGAATCTTTTTTTTCTTTTTAGGAAGATTAGCCCTGAGCTAACTATGGCCAATTCTCCTCTTTTTGCTGAGGAAGACTGGCCCTGAGCTAACATCCATGCCCATCTTCCTCTACTTTTTACATGGGATGCCTACCACAGCATGGCTTTCGCCAAGAGTTGACATGTCCCCACCAGGGGTGCGAACTGGCGAACCCCGGGCCACAAAGAGGTGGAATGTGTGTTCTTAACTGCTGTGCCACCAGGCCAGCCCCATAAACTTGAATCTCAAAGAATTGCATTTTCATTAAAGTAAAATGTTTAACTATTTTATAACAAATATTTTATTATTGTGACTTTGAGTTGCTAAGTATTATGGTTAACATTTTCTGTTATTTTTATATTTGGATTTGTGTTATTTGTTCAGACATTCCTTGGGCTTGTTGTTATGCTTCCTTGACTAACTTGCTAAAGCTAGGGCATTTTTTTAACTGCTTCGTTGTATCGTTTCATATGAATATATTAATTTATTTAACCATTCTATCCTGATTGATTGTTACCATCGTTTCCTTTTGCAAATATTAGTGCCCTTAACTTCCATATAATATAGTTACACTAAAACATTTCCATAGGATATATGCTTAGAAATAACGTCAAAGAGCATATACAGTTTAAAATGATAGATACCAGCAATGACTCTTTTTAAAAGATGATGCAAACTTTTACTCCCCTCAAAATTGAATGCAAATATTCCTTTCCCTATAGTTCAAATACACCAGACGTCATAAAGTTATTTAAATGTGATTTTAATATATTTATCTTGATATTAAATGCTTGTACTGAGCACCTTTTTATACGTTTATTGACAAATGATTAATTTTTCTTTTGTGAACTGCCTGTTCTTTTCTGAGCCCAGTTTTCTATTTAATTCTCTCTCATCTTTTTTTGTTATTGATTTGCACGAGCAATTTATATAAAAATGAATGTTAATTCTCTTTTTTATTTTGCATAGTGAAAATATTTCTGCCAGTCTGTCTTAGATTTTTTAACTCAGTTTATGAAGTTTATTACCAAAAAGAAACACACATGTGGTTAAAGTTGCCAATCATTTCCTTTATGGCTTCTACTAAGAAAAAGCTTATATATAAAATTGTGTGTGCATATTTATATGTATATTTATTTTCTTCTGATATTTTAGACTTTTAAACATTTCATTGTTCAATATCCCAACCCTACAAGAGTCCAAGATTTTTTACTCTCTGTCCTTAAATTTTGCTTGCAATCCACTAATTCATTTCTGAATTTGTATCTGTCTTATAGAAACTTGTTAAATGCAGGCAACTGCATCACAGAGGCAACTAGCACTCAATTTCCCTGAGGGCTAAAGGCACAGTCAGTATATTATCTACTTTCAAAATGACAGCCTGTGACAGTTTTAAAAATGTTTATCACCATCGCTGCATAAAAATGCATACCATCGCTGTCCTTCTGATCTCCAGTAACAGTTTTCTCACTGGCCATTGGCTGCTCATGAGGTCAGGGACACATATTTGAGGTTTTCTCCTATGGTAATGTCGAATTTGTGTATCAGTCAGGAAACACAAACTAATGCCTCCAGCAAAAAAAAAAAAATCACCAAATCCCTCATAACACACTGGCGTAAAAATGTTTATTTTCTCACATTGCATGTATATCCACTGAGGGTTACACCAGGCAGGAATGATGAGAAATTTGTTATTAGTTTCTGGAATGCTATGCAAGCGGCAAAATATTTTGTAAAATAGTAACCTCCTGTAGTTTTCACTTCAGGACTTAGGCTTAGAAACAGCCTTTATTTGGAACGTCACAGGTCTCGTGGCAGAGGGAGAAAAGAAAAATGGACTTAAAGCTTCTGTTCAAAAGTGGCACACGGTCCTTCCTTGAACAGTAATTGGCTAAAGCAAGTCACCTGTAACTCCTGTGTTTAACGGGAGGAAATGCATATGCTATGGCAGGAGAGGAAGAAACACTCATGCACAATAATAAAAGTGATCTTCTATTATTTCCTAGAAATTTGCCCTTCTCCTCCATTGTCTCTATTCTCGCTATGGAATTCTTTCTTGGTCTTAAATCAATTTTCTGGGTGTTCTAGGACATTTCTTTGAATTTGTCTTTTATATGACTAACTTAGTCTTCAACAGTGTTTATTCTATTATTTTATTTTACTATTTAGCTTAAACGTTGTAACTAACTCCAGAGTACTCTTTTTTATTCTCTTGATTGCTCCAGTTTATAGCTGTCTAGTCTTATTTTATGATTGTGACATTCTCTTGATTCTGCTATGGATATAGATTTATATTCACAATTTATTTTTTATTTCTTGAATTTTTTTTGGGCGTATTTCTTTCTCTTGCTTGATCTTGTCTGAAATATTTGGTGATATTTGACTGTTCATTTACATTTCTGAATGGAAGACTACGTTGGCAATATAGGTAGATGATGCAGGATTTCTCTGAAGTCTATCTGTAGATCAAACCTCCCTCTTGAATTTGAAGGTGACTGACGTGTGTGCAAATGTGTGTGGCACACTGATGGACAAGGTTCACTTTACGTATAAGCAGCAGCATACAGGCCACGCTTTCTCAACTGTTACAGTAAAGTGAAATTTACTCAGGGAAGAGAACACTTTCATGTATTTTTTTTCTTCCTGGCATCTTTAGATAAGACATTTTCCAAAATACTGTGGATTCCTTCAATCTCTAATTAACAAAGCAATAGAAAAAATTGAAACTTTTTAAGGAAGAAATAAGTATGAGATACAAATGAAGGTCTCTGTATTTAAGCTTGGAAAACTCAACCCTACAATGTTTGGATGAGAATATTAAAACTCCCTGGCTCCTTCACTTTTACTATATAATTAAGTGACTAGGCAAAGACCCTTAGTTATTCTCCCAAAGCAACATGCTAATTTACAGGACTAGATGAAAAATCTGAGTCATTCTGTCTTTGTTGGGATAGATAATTCTGCCAGGGCTGGAGCCCAGTAATTTAGATGTATAGTGGTAAATAAATGATGGCTTCTTAACTCTTGTTGACCTGGAATCATTTATGTATTTATTTCTGTCTCTTTATGTTTGGTATTTAAATAGCAAGTTATTGTACTTACATCAATGGCCTTGTGAGTAAACAGTTATCAGTGAGGGGCTGGTTGAAAGGATAGAAAGGGAACTAAGAATGTTGAGGATGCAATTTCTTACAGCAACTGGGATAGCGAAAAACTGATGTTCAGATACATAAAAATATCTTTTGATGTGTGGCTATGGTTTTGACTTAGATGGATTACTTCTGTAGCTCTGACTCAGAATCATGTGCTTCTCAAAGTCCCTTTTCAAAGGAGATTTTCCCATTTTTACTGTCATATACCAGATTACTTTCTCTACCACTGGTCTGTTCCAGCAGTCATTGGCTCTGCTCCACTGCTGGGTTGTATTTCAATATTTCTTCAAACCTTCTGCTCTTCTAAAACAGTGTTCTGTTTTCTTCACTGCTGCATACTCATATGCCTGGAACATAGTAGGCATTTAATACGTTTCACTGAGCAAATAAAAAAAGCACAAAGCAGGCAGCTATTTGTACATCTGGCGATAAGTATTTCTCTAAATGTGCATTGTTTAGAAGAGTTAAAGCCTAATTAAAACCACCTCAGGATCAGTGGCCAAACTTTTTGCTGATGAAGCCATTCTGTCATGCCATTTTGATTATAATGATTCTGGTCAAAATTTCCTAGAAATTTGATGCCAAGATTTTGATAGATTCATGTCTTGTTGACAACTTGGGGATTAGATTTCACCTTTTTGGATTTTTTTATGTTGAATTTGGTATATGTTGTCATATTTATCTTTGAAGTTGTTTGCTTTTATTGTTTGTAATTATCAGGTAACCAAATATTAATTAACATTGCAATTTTAAGGTGGTTAGTGCCTTGAATGGTCACTAAATTAACATTTTTTGATGTGGAAATTGTCATTTATAGGGCATTTGACAGTTGTTCAAATTAATCTTAAACCCTTCATACCTAACTGACTTGTGAGGATATCATTTACTAAACTGATAATAGCGTTAGAGCAGCTAAGATAAAGGCATAATTTAATCTTTATTTACTTTTTCAATTTCTATTTCAATGATTCATGGTTTTCTTGATTATGAAAAGCATAAAAATCCAAAATTCTCTCTTTTTTTTTGCTTTATTAGCCCACCTAAAGGAAAAAGAATCAAATGCAACCAGGTGTTAGATGCAGGTGTGCATTGCTACAGCTAATAATATACTATGATTCTCCAATGGAATTCTCCAAGAATGTGTTTTGCCTGAATCATAACCCATTTCAATTCGAACCCAAGACTCTGTTAAAAGAGGAGACAATCATAACTCAACATACAACTAAATCTTTCCTTTATTCATCATCTTCACCTGTTCAAATGCCCAACAGGTGCAGTGGACATATTCAGGAATGTATTTGATCATAGTCATAAACTCTGATGGGCAGAGCCAGAATAATATATGATCACTAGGTATCATAGAAGGAAGGGGGAAACATGCTGGAATTGAATTTTATAAGCCAGGGACACAAAGATGCAGAATACACAACGGTAAAGATCATTGCCCCCTGAAGCCAGATTACCTGGGTTTAAGTACTGGCTTAATTGCTTGCTAAGTTTGATATCAAGAAAGTCACTTAACCTCTTTATGCTCTAGTTAACTCATCTGTGATAATGGAGATCATAATAACATCTAAGTAATAGATAATTGTGAGAATTCAAATTTCTTTGAACTTTTAGGTGAAAGATAAAAGAATAATATAAACAAACACTTTAGTCAACATTGTTCATTACCTACCTATTTGTCTCTTTCTAATTGAAACATTTTCTTTCAAGTATCCGACCCTCAACTAGATAGGCATCCATCACGCTTGAAAGGAAGCTGACCTCATCTTCCTAATGTGGACTTGATTTGGTCAAAAGGTGATGCCATCTCCATCTTCTGTGCAAGTCTTTGGCAATTAAGGTTTAAGTTAATCACCATGTAGTGCTTCCCTTCATTCTCCAGTTGGGCCTAATAAAAGACCTAGGGAAATTAAAATGGGCTTCTTTGAGGAATATTTGCTTGATGTTAAGACAGAGCCAATGAAAGAAAATTATTCGTGTTCTTCTATACATTATTGTGTGTGAAGAAGAAGCCTGGAACTGCCACAGCCCCCTTGCTACTATAGTGAAGATGAAGGAGGCACCTGGAGGAGGAGACAAGAGAATCAGAGTTAGAACTCTTACAGAATGATAATGGACTGTTAACTTAGCTGTTGACTTTATCAGTTATGTGATATGAGATAACACTTTTTTGTTCAAACCTGTTTTCTATTTTCTGTTTGTTGCAACTAAAAGTACCATATCCAATGTACATACACATTCACACATTATGCACATTTATGTCTCAGAAAAAATCTATGGTAGTTTTAATTTTATGGCAAATAACGGAAGACCAAAGCTAGCAGAGGCTTATTACAATACAAAAATCAATCAGATCGTGTTCTTAGAAGTTGAGAGGTATGGTGTGCTATATAGGGCTGGCTTAATTCAGTGGACCCAACTCACTTTGTCTAGGGTTTACTTTTTTTTGGTGTGTTGGCTTTATTTTTAGGCTGGTAGTAAGACGGTTGGCAGAGTAATAGACCTTACATTGTAAGTTACACACCTTACATCATGATACCCAGGGGAAGAATAATGCCTTTCTCTAAAATGAAGGAAAACTTCTTTACTCAGGGGCGTTTGTGTTTTACTAGTCTGAATGGGATCATAGTTTCACTTCCTGGAGAGTGTTAATTTACTTAAGCTTCAACCAGTTATTGACAGAATGGGATGGCCATGATTGGCTCGGACTATAAACCAAACTAAAACACACAGCAAATACTGAGAAAAACACATTATTTACTAAACTACTTTCAATTTCAAAGTTAATAACAGCTAATATTTATTGAGTATATAGTATGTTCCAGATAGTACTGTAAAGATTTTACATTTGTGATGTTATTTATTCCTCATGGCAAAACTGAAACTTAAGTATTGTTCTGTTTGCATTTCACAAAAGAAAACAATAAGGCACAAGAAGGATCAAACGATTTGACCAAGTCACACTGTTTGCAAGTGTCACGACAGATATACGTATTTCTATCCGACTTCAGAGACCATGCTCTTAATTACAGTGCAGTGCTATGTTTCTATTACTGGTAGCAATGGAAGGAAGATAAGATAAAAGGTTATGAAAGTTATGAAATGTTATGAAATTTTAAAAAATTGTTGGACCTTTTCCTTTACTGTAAATCCATTTGGTTAAAATCAACAAATGCTCACACAGTACAAGGACAAAAGTGGATAAGTTCATGGAAAGGAGAAGGCACATGTACCGTTTGGAGAGTAGAGCTGTCAGGACTTGGCTATTGCCAATGGGGGAAGGTATTCACTATGGTGAATACTTTGGAATTTCTATCCAAAGGAGATGTCTCCAGTTTGAGAATTTTACTTCACTTTTATGAGGTATTAGGAGAGTGATTTACTTTTTAAAATAAATAAGAAATAGAACATCAGAACTATTCATGGTATATAAAAGTACAGAATAACCATGTAAGGGTATTAACCAAAAATGTCTACAAGAAAACCTTTGTTTGACTAAAAAACTCATTTAATTGACTGTTATTTAATGAAGAAACATGTAAAATAAACATTGTGAGAAGAAAGTAGAATATTGAAAGGTAAAATTACTTCCACCACTACCAAAAAGTCAGTCCAGCCACATGTCAAAACCTGTGTGAAACCTCACTTTCTCTAAACAAATATACAACAAATATATTGCTGAAGGTACGTTCTCTTTTCTATAGACACTGTGTGCGTGTATGTCTATTATTAACTAGGAGAAAGGGTGTACTTCTTAATAATACTAAATTGGGCCCTAATCACACTTGTATGTATTCATTTCCTATGTTTTTATTTTAATCTGCTATTGCTTTAAATAAAAAATTGGCTGGCATATATTGGTGTACTCCAAACACAAAATCGCGACTTCCTCGGTTCTAGGGCTATTTGTTGGTTTCACATATGGATGCTAAAGCTGTGTAAACTGGGTGAAAACTTAGGTAAATAAGACTGGTTGATTTTTTAAATGTAATAATAGGACTTCATGTATAATATCAAAATGATCTCCAATGTTGATTATTGAGCACTTTGTTTCATAATTGTTCTATCCACTGCCTGAGGGACGAGGATTACTTGGACTGAGTTTCCTTGCCTTCACTTGCTGTTGACTTGTCTACGGTATCTGTGGCAGCCATAAAGATGTGCCACTCAGATCTCCCTTCAAGATAGATCCTGTCATGAGGAGTAAAGTTAGTTGAGAGTCGCCAGCTGTGGAGTAAATACTTGAGATCTACTTGACATTTCAAGCTGATGTCATGCTTTTCCTAAAAAGCACACAGACAGGAGCCAGCCCAGTGGCGCAGCAGTTACGTTTGCGCATTCCACTTCAGCAGCCCAGGGTTCACCGGTTCAGATCCCAGGTGCAGACCTATGCACCCCTTGTGAAGCCATTCTGTGGCAGGCATCCCACATAAAATAGAGGAAGATGGGTACAGATGTTAGCTCAGGGCCAGTCTTCCTGAGCAAAAAGAGGAGGATTGGCGGCAGATGTTAGCTCAGGGCTAATCTTCCTCAAAAAACAAAAAACAAAAACACACACAGACAATGTAAGACACAATGATCGGACATGATGGGAGTGCCACAGCTGACCATTTCTGCACAGTCTTTGCCCTAGAGTTCCCCATTTGGCTGGCTGAGGCTTCCTCAGAGCTGCACTCAAATATGAGGTCCTTCCTTCGTTACTTCTCTCCTGTCACAAGTTTCAGACCTTCATCATGGCCTGAAGTCTTTTCCTGCCTGTTCCTGATCCTTTCCCAGGCACTGTCCTCAATAAAGCTCTCAAACTTTTAAATCTTTCTTGGCATCTTCTTCCTGGAGAACCAACCGACATGTGTCAAATGTGAGATTTTCATCTTACTTTCTATCCTCTTTGTGAAGGTGTTCTCACAAGAAGCCAGGGAAATCCTTATCAGGGAGTAGATTTACTAGCAAACAATTACTTTTTTGAGTGAAGATATTAATTAATTTAAATATATTTGAGAACTTACTATGCTCCACACTGTTCTACACACTTGGTTATATTGGTGAGCACAAATGATACAATTAATCATAAATTAGTGGAGAAAGGATATATTGCTCAGGCAAGCCTTCAAAAATTTGCCTATCTACCAAAAAAGTACTTCTAGATTATCAGCTCATACCAAGTACTAAATTTCTTAACCACTAAATGTAAAACAAGAATAAAAATAACCCACAGAAAACAAAACTGAAACTATAAAAGAGCTAGAAGAAAATAGTTGTAAATATGCATTTGTTCTCTAGGTGAGAAAAGTGTTTTTCTAAACATAAAAAAAATTGAATTCCTCACAAAAATATACCATTATTAAGCTATAAAAATCTCTCTACTTCAAAAACAGCGCCATGGTTTCTAATTAAAATGGTGAGTACCATGCTACCATCTTTTAATATTGAACCACCATGTTCTTTCCAAATGCATTGGAGACATGGGAGAAGCTTGAAACTCACAAGAACAAAGGAGTCTTACACAAAAATGAATAACTAAATCTGCTGGAACTAAGAAAAATAGTCTACTCAATTTTACATCTTACAACAGATACTAGGTAATAAAAGTACTAAGTTGAGATGATTCCCAGCTGCCCTGGAGACCCACAGCCCTTCCTAACCATTGCTCTCTGCTCCTCTAGTGAAGCACTTTGAATCAGGAAGTGATTCTCCTTTTCATCCTACAGATCTTTGACTCTTTACCACCACTCCCTCTATATCAGGGGTTCTTTTCCCTTTTTGGGTGCCATTGATAACTTTGGCAATCTAAGGAAGTGTATAGATTATGTCTCAGAATAACAGATTTTAAATTCAGACTAAAATAAAACACCTAGCACTTCAAAGGAATCCAATTACATTGAAATGTATTTATTAAAATATCAAGAAAATTGGGTGATATAAAAATAATGTACCTTGTTATTAATGCTATAAATAAAACTATTATCAGAAAGTTTACTTACTATAATTTCTAAATTGTGTTTAGAGCAAATTTATTTTGAAATATGTACAACACGTGTAGTGCCATAGGGAATATATCTCTGATTCCTACTTGGACAAGTTCACAGCTACACTGGGGCTGCTCCGTGTTGAGTCTATATTTATAATTGGAGTAAGTGCTAAATTTAGTTGGAGGCTAGTGAAAATAAATATGTAGTTTATTCCCATATGAATCCATAGACCCTGAGAATTCTTTCTGGAAATATAGTCCAAGTCTAGAAAAGATCTGGAAAGGAAGTAGGAATGACCTGGCACAGTATGATGTTTTCTGGGATGCATGTTTGCATGAGGAAAGCACTATGGACAAAATGGAACTTAAGGCAAAGTCTGATGGCAAAGCGTGCTTGTAAATTATACTTTTTCTGTACTCTCTCAACCTCAAGTATCAGAGAACTGAGCAAAAGGGATAGTGGGAAAATGCCACTACAGAGTAAAAGAAGTGACTTCAGCAAAATATAATGGTGAAACAAAACTGGCTTAGGAACACCACACATGCAACATTTTTGAAATGCAAGGGCAAAGAGGATGTTCTTGAGGTGTCAGATCAAAACAACTCACACGCAGATACTCACAACCGATTGGTTACTTACAAAGGGACTCAAATGAAGTCAGCCTTAGATTGTGTCACACAAATTAGTAAAACAGAATGAAGTACCATTTAACAGTGTTTAAGCAGTTGTCACTGAAGACATGAATATCTTAACAGGTTTTCTTTCATAAGTGAAAGCAACAGAAAGACATATAAAATTGCTTGAATACATAATTCAAAAGCTAAGGATCATGATAAAATTAATAACACAACAAAGGAAAAAAATTAACATTAAAAAACAGAGGGACAGCACTGAATCTAGTTAAACAAGAGGTAATCATAATTATTTACAATAATTTTTATTTATGTAATTATTTATAATATAATAATTGTAGGTATTTTAACCATGAACATAAATGTCAAAAAACTGTATACTTACATATATTATTTTTTAAAATATCAATGATAGCTTAGATCTAAAACGCCAAATTAAATGAACTAAATTAAACTAGCTTACTTAACTTAACTAAACCAGTGTTTATACCGAGAACTGGGAGAGGGAAGAAGAGAGTAAATGTCTGCTCAACACTCAGTATTAAAGAGGAGGTATCTCAAATGCTGTTTGATGGAAATCTGAAGCTAACAAAATTGAAAACGAAGTGAAACAAGAAGCATTAGGAAAAAGATGAGTGATTTGTGAAAACAGGAGATCCAATATTAATGTGTCAGTAGAGAAACCAAAACAAACCTCATTCTTGTGAGGACTCCATTAACAGAATAGTGATTAAAGGTTTGCTTGTGATGAAAAGGTCATCGTTCATTTGTACAATAGAACCAAGAATGCTAAAAATGAGAGGGAAAAGAAAACTTTGCTTGACTCTCCTCCTCTGAAACTCACTGAAAATAACAAAAAGTAATAAAAAAAAAAAAAAAAGAAGAGGGAAATACCTCATCAGTGATGTAAAGAGACAGCCATAACCTCAAACCACAAACCACGTGGCACACTTGCCAAAATTGTACAGCCTGGACTGAGATGAGGAACATGCTGAGAGCTGACATTTGTTGCCTTTAAACTTTAGCAAGGTACAAACTCTCCAAAAGTAAGTATCACCTTCATGAAAGGCATACACACCTGTAGTCTGATTACAGAGATTAGATCTAATTCAGTATTGGTCACAGCTTTTATGGAGAACATACAGAAAGAAACCCAGTTCAAATGATTAGGTAGGGAAGCCAAGAGAAGAATCAAACTGATAAGTGACTTATTTTATTCAGGATTTGGTTTCCTAGCTCGAGGAGACTGTAGAGAGTGAAGTAGAGTGAAAGAAGGAGAGGAGCCAGACCACAAAACAAAACGAAGGGCCCGAGCTTGAACAGGAATTGCTATGAGGCCCATGCGTCTCTTGAGCAAAACCTGAGGGGAGTTTTGTCCCCAGCATAAAGAATGTGGTCAGATAAAGTAAAACAGAAGTATGTGCATTCTAGAAAATAAGTGCTCTCTGTTCCTCATTTCCAATTGCTTCTTCTTACACTGTATTTTGCTAGGAGCCAGTGATCACTCAAGAGTTTTAATGGGAAATAAACCAAGAAAGCTCCTTTGCATAAAAACTGCCAACACAAAAGGATTAGACACATAATCAAAAGATAAATATCATACACCTTAAGAAGAATCATTCTATCAAAATATAGGAAGATGTTAGAAATTATCTTTTAAAATCTTAGAATAATGAAAGATAACTACCTTTTTTTAAAAAAGAAGTAAAGAAATGAAAGAAAAATGTTTTAAGAGATCAGAAGAAGATCATAGATCAGTGCAAATGAAAAGCTTGAGAATAGAGCATGGGGAAGCAGTGGAAGTGAGTTAAAAATATCAAGGGTATTGTATTACAGGAAAAAAGAGATAGACTAAAATGACTGAACTGAATGTCAGAAATATGTGGATAGATTTGAGCCAAAACACATAACAAAAGGAAAATGCTAACTAATTAAAAGGGCTACAAAAAACTATAAGTATAGTAACAAAGGACATCTGGGCCACACATGACTAGTGGTTTTGAAGAGAACAGAATGCATAGAACACAAAATCTATTCAATATAATTGGATAAAATTTTGAAACAAATAAAGACTGGAATCTGTAGATTTATGGAGCATTTACCAGAGAAAATTGATAGACAACAGTAGACACCAGACATGTCTTGGGAGTTTAATGTCACCAATAATTGGTATCCAGACAGAAAGGAGCTGCCTTTTACACCAGAAGGCAGCCCATTCTAACCAGTAAATGACATCTACCAATTTTGAAAGAAAGAAAATATAACCCTAGGTTTTTCTTAGGCAAATTTTTATCAAATATACCAGCAGCAGACAGATGACCACAAGCGTCCAAGACCTTCAACAAATTCAGCACCAGATAAAGAACCAAAATTATTCCATGACAACCAACATAAACAGCTCAGGACTATAGAAGAACACTGAGTTGGTGGAAAGACAAATTATAGCAAGTAATGAATTCTTTCAAGTATAACACTGAAATCAGCTGTAGCAATTATTGGTTTAGAATGAAAGTATGATTATAACCATATTAATAACACAAATCAAGAGAGTAAAAAAAATAAGAGACATATAAATCTATATTACATCATCTTTACCAACAGGGAGTAAATAGAAACTGCACTAATTGAAACATAATTTGAAAAAAACTCCAGAAAATGTCAATAATTCTAACAATCTATGTGAAAGGTATATGGGGTCTTTGTTCCACTGTTCTTGCATATTATCTGTGAGTTTCAACATTTTCAAGATAAGAATGCAAAAAAATGTGAAAAATCACCTTTAAATAAAACTCCAATCACTTCAAGTTTTTATCTTTTTTTATCTTAACTTTAGAAGGATGTTTTAGGAAATAATATCACTTCTGGTAAAGAAACAATTGCCTGAATTTTAGCAATTCTAAGAGTTTTATGGCAGTTTTTGGTTTACATTCAACTAAATAATAAAATTATTAATGCTAGAAGTTTATTAACACTGGAACACATCTCTAAAATTAAATCTATATTTCTTTTCTTTCTCTATAGAGAGTTACCTGAAATAATGCTGACCAAATGTTATGGATATTTCTAGTAAGTAAGATTTAGGTAATTAAGAAAACTATCCTTTTCACATTCCTGGAAAGCATGATTTTCTAAAAGTAAATAATGGGTAAGTAAAAGACTATATTTATGGAGAAATTGTCAGAAACATAATAGTAGTAAGAGGATACATCTTCCGGAATTTGAAAAGCATATATGTCATTTGAAAAGTACCTTTATTAAGGTTGTTTCATATTCAACTACTACAGAATATACTTTCTTTTCAACTAGCTGAAAAATCACTTGGGAAAAATACCTTTTGTCAAAAAGTAAAATAAAAGTATAAACATCAGATTTATTATGATGACAAAAATTCAAGGAAAACTATCACAAACATGACAGAAAATGAGTTTTTTAACATTTAAAAATTTCACCATATTATTACAAAAATATACATTTGTTGATAGAGAACCTAGGGCATAAATAGAAAGTGTTAAAAGGGTTAAAAAAGAGAATAATCATTAAACATTTTATAAACTCTACAGTACTTGAAGATAAAAATGATAACACAACCCCTTTGATTTTGAAGTTTGGGCTATTTTTTTTTTCCCTAAAGATTTTATTATTTCCTTTTTCTCCCCAAAGGCCCCCGGTACATAGTTGTGTATTCTTCGTTGTGGGTTCTTCTAGTTGTGGCATGTGGGACGCTGCCCCAGCGTGGTCCGATGAGCAGTGCCATGTCCGCGCCCAGGATTCGAACCAACGAAACACTGGGCTGCCTGCAGCGGAGCGCGCGAACTTAACCACTCGGCCAAGGGGTCAGCCCCAAGTTTGGGCTGTTTTTAAAGGGAGAATTAGCAAGATTTAAGAGTGAGGTTAGAAAGACTGTTCTCATTGCTTTTTTACGCATTTGAACATTGGAACAAAGTTAAGGAAAAAATTTTTCCAGTATAGTCAATTCAGTTCTTTAAAAGATATTTTTTCTTGCAATGTCTTCCAAAATTTGACTTCTAGGAATTTTTCCTAAGGAAACAGATATTCTGACAATGATCCTGAAGCTGTTGGTGGCGCGGTATGATATAGTGATGAAGTGATGGACTCTAGAGAAAGATAGCCTAAATTCAGATTTCCCTACTGCCACTTATAGCTGCGCGACTTTAACCTCTCTGTGCATCAGTTGTTGATCTGTAAAATGAGGATGATTATAGTTATAGAGTTGTTATGAGGATTTCATTAGTTCGTATAAAAGTGTGATCAGAATAGCGGGATGGGGATGGGGCCGACCCTGTGGCACAGCGGTTAAGTTCGCACGTTCCACTTCGGCAGCCCGGGGTTCGCCCAGTTCGGATCCAGGGTGTGGACATGGCACCGCTTGGCAAGCCATGCTGTGGTAGACATCCCACGTATAAAGTAGAGAAAGGTGGGCACAATGTTAGCTCAGGGGCAGGCTTCCTCAGTGAAAAGAGGAGGATTGGCAGCAGTTAGCTCAGGGCTAATCTTCCTCAAGATAAATAAATAAATAGATAAATAAATAAATAAAAGAATAGCTGGTGTTAGCTGTTATTATATGCAAATATCCCTTAATAGTGGTATTTGTAACAGGAAACACTATAACAAAACTAAAAGTCTAATGGAATGATTAAATACATCATAATCTACATATACAATTTTGAAACCACTATAAGAATATCTTTATTGACATGAGAAAATGTTCATCTGTAGGCAAGACTAAGGGATTAAGGCAGATTATAAAAGCTATCAAAAGTAAGGTTTCAATTAAGTGCTAAGATTAGGTAAATATTCTAAAATGTTTATAGGAATCTAGTGAATTATGCCTGATTTTTTCTTCCTGTTAACTGCATTTTACAAATTTATACATGTACCAAATTTTTATGTTCAGCATGCATTGATGTAATAATCAGAAATTAATGATTTAAAAAAATCAAGTGACTCATGAAACAAATACATATAGTAGCTGCCTCACAATCTAAAATGTGTTTTTCTTGAATTTAGTGACTCATGAATAATAAATTCTTGGCTACATTTTAATTTTAGAACTTAATCAGATCACGAATACATCCTGGAATATTTGGACTGGCTAATTGATTTATTTTTCTTTTTAAGTGTTTAGCAAGTTGATTAGCAGAATGGATTTGATAGGTAGATAGGATTCTGAGGCAAGATTCTCTCTGATTTCTTACAGGGTTGCTACCTTCTTTACCACACTTTCTGAGCACACTTATAAAAAGAAAAAATAAAAATTTTACTGAGAGAGAACACTTTCCAATTCTATATCTGAGAGAAAACAATCAACATGACAGAGAATAGAAACCATCTGCAATTTGTGGTCAGAACTATAAACAGAAGTTAAGAAGAAATTTCAACTTTTTCCTCTCTGCTTGTTATCTCAGGTGCAAAACAACATGAGCCATCAATTTTAATTGAGAAATGAAAACTATACTTACTTTTATGTTAAGGACATATCTAATATATATCAAAACAACAGTAACAGAAGGGAGAAAGAAAAAATCTGAGAAGTAGGGAATATCTTATTACATGTATGGAAACATAATTTTCACATGAGAAAAGCGTTAGCTAAATCAATATCCAAAAGTGTCATATCTCGTTATTTGAAAGTGTGGATTGCATCCGTAATAACCCAGAATGAAGGGCACTCCAGCTGGCTTTACGTAGATTCAGGATACACATTCTACACTACTTCCTACCCGTGCCCTAGGCCATAAGCTTTATTATAACAATTTCCTTATTGTTTTATAATTTTCAAAATTTCTTACAAATGAAAATCTATTTACACATTTTTATAAAAGGCGTAAAGCACTACTTGTATTTTAAATGGCATGTGGTAACTCCCCTGAAAAATGTCTCACTTCAGCTTTGCACTGAAATATCATAATGAGGTCATGTCTTCAAAATAATGATTAATGGACAAGCAAATTGCAGAATATGGGGCGACGCCATTTAAAATATAAGGGAAGTTTTTTTTTTTTGAGGAAGATTAGCTCTAAGCTAACATCCACTACCAATCTTCCTCTTTTTGCTGAGGAAGATTGGCCGTGAGCTAACATCCGTGCCCATCTTCCTCTATTTTATACGTGGGATGCCTGCCACAGCATGGCTTGACAAGTGGTACATATGTCACTTCTGGGATCCGGGCTGGTGAACGCAAGTGGCTGAAGCGGAGCACGTGAACTTAACCACTGTGCCACGGGGCCAGCCCCTAAGGGAAGCTTTTTGGAATGGTTTTAATATATCTGGGATTTTACTGCATGACAAATTAAAACTTTAAAAATACAAGAAAGAGACAGCCTAAACAAAAGAGACAAGACACAGGTATGATTTTCTCCTGTGGACTCAAACCTTGGCTCTGTAGCAGTGAAAACACTGGGTTGCTGCCTCTCTAACCATAAGCAAATTCTTTTATCTACAGTGACATTTCACAATATCTCTTCACATGAAGCAGTAAGTAGGCAAAATGGGGAGAGTATTTCATGTTCTGGAAGATGTAATCCCTGTAAGCACAGTGCCATATCCCGGCATTGGAAGGAAAATGGATGATGGAGTAAATGCCAGTAATTAGTTTTTAATGTTCTACATGTAGGCAATCTATCAGGGTATCAGACATCAGTAGTGAGCAAGATTAGTACTCCAGGAGAGGTATAGTAAACAAATGCTTGTTAAAAGCTAGGAATCTAACTGGAAGCTCCCAACATTTTCTTCAACCATCGCCTGAGAAGGGAATTTGACCATAACACAAATGCAGAAGCAGAGCCAATAACGATAGTCACACCATGTCTGTGGGCGCACACAGAGTTCAGATCTCCAAATGAGATGAGAAATGGGAATGATGAGGAAGAATTATACAGAATCTTGGACCTCAATAGAAAATGCTGGCGTTTACATATAAATCAGAGAAATTACGTGGCAAAATTGTGAGTTAATAAAATCAATTCAATGATATGGAGAAAAATATCTTTAAGGGGTTGAGTTAGAAGAAAAAGATTTGAGATATGAAAAATATGAAAGAGATGCGAAAGATATGTAGAACAGAGATTTGAGACGCAAGTTGAAAATATGTTATTTACTGAAACAAGAAACAATTACAAATGGAATAAAAATATTAATATACAAAAGAAAAATTTAAAAGAAAACACTTAGCTATTTACATTGGAAGGATTTCTGCATTCCAGATAAACTACAAGGCAGCTATCCACACCTAGACATAACACAAAATAGTTTTTAACTACAAGAAAAACAAAGTGATGAATCTTACAGATTTAAGAAAGCTAAATCCTAAATAGGTAGAGAAAACAGCTAAGAAGCAATCAGATTTCACTCCCAAAATATCACTGATTGGTAACAAAGTGTTGGAAGAGGTGGAGTTATATGAAGAAATTTTTAAAAGTCTGCTTAAGAAGTAATCAGACCCTCACTTCTCCTTCCCAACTTTGGGGAGCCCATTGACTGTCCCTACTCCCCCTAGTACACTGAAGATTTATTTTCCTGAAAATGGTAAAACGTAGAGTATCTGGACTGGAGGTCATAAGGCACAATTATAGGCAGAGGTATAAATGCTGTGCTGAAAAATAGAGATGGAGTGAAGGTTTCCCTGGATTGACGAAGTCTTCCCCTACCCTATTCCCTTAACTGGCTACCAGCATACTCTCAGGTAGGTCTAGAACACATTCAGAAGATAACCTCTGATGAACCTAAGAGGTAATAACTAAAAGCATTGCCATTGCAGGCTAGCCAATCAAATAGCCCACCATTGAAACCACTAGCCAAAAGAACCACCCTACAAGTGTCACAATCTTAAATATGAGCAAATCATCATGTATTTTGAAATCAAAATCATATGGATTTGAAATAAGAATTTACAATAAAAAAATAAATAGGGGCCTGCCTGGTGGTGTAGTGGTTAGGTTCACACACTCTGTTTCAGCAGCCCAGGGTTTGCAGGTTTGGATCCTGGGTATGGAGTTACACACTGCTCATCAAGCCATGCTGCGGAGGTGTCCCACAGACAAAACAGAGGAAGGTTGCCACAGATGTTAGCTCAGGAGCAATCTTCCTCAAGTAAAAAAAAAGAAGATTGGCAATGGATGTTAGCTCAGGGCCAATCTCATACACACACACACACACACACACACACACAAACACACACAGACAAATAAATAAATAAATACTCTAGAAGGGCAAAGTCTATGAAAGAAGATAACTTTTAAAAAATGGGCTTTTTTATCTTTTAGATAAAAGTCTTAAAATCTAAATCTTAACTTTGAACTTTTAGATAAAAATGATATACCTATGAAATAAGAAGAAATGCTCTAAAACATGATAATATAGAGAACGAAAATGAAATTCATGAATGTTACTAATAAAAGAGAAAAATAACTCTCTGAGAAAGTTGAAAGGTAAAGTTCAGGGCATATCCTAGAAAGTAGAGGAAAATCATAAAATGAAGAAAAATAAGAGAGAAAACAAGAAAATTAATGACACAGTTCACAGGTCCAAAATCTGAAAAATGGAAGTTTAAGAAAACAGAAGGAAGAACGCCATTAACACATCCAACTTCTCCAGTCACAAAGACAAATTTGAAGAGGCCAGAGGAATTCCATACACACTAGATTAAAAATAGATCCAAAGTAAGGTACATTATTGTACAGTTTCAGATAACCAGTGAAAAAGAGAAGATCCTGAAAACTTACTGTTATTGTCTGAATGTCTGTGTCCTTCAAAATTCATATGTTGAAAACCTAATTTCCAAGGTAATGGTATTAGGAGTGGGGCCTTTGGAAGGTGATTAGGTCATGAGGATGGCGCTCTCATAACTGGAACTAGTGCCCTTATAAGAAAGGCCCCACCGTGCTCCCTCACCCGTTCCACCATGTGAGGGGATGACAGAGAAGTTGGCTACCCAGAAGAGGGTCCTTACCTGACCTTCCTGGCACCCTGATCTCCGACATTCAGCCCCTAGAACTGTGAGAAATAAAATTTCTGTTGTTTATAAGCTACCCAGACTGTGGTATTTTGTTACAGAAGTCTGAACAGGACTTAGATACTTCTGTAAAGTGGGGTAAATAGTCACAAAGTCTTGGGGATGAATGATTGCAGAATATTCAACAGTACATTGGAAACTGAAAGACAATGGACTTTGTCTTCTAAATCCTCGGGGGGCGGCTGATGCTTTCAAGCCAGAAACTAAAATTAGCTGAATGATCAGTCATGTCAAAAAGTGAAGTGTGTATAACTTCTGACATCCAGGGAATCTAGACGTTTGTCTTTGATATAGCCATTCTCAGGAAGCTTTTGGAGGATATACTACACAAACTTGAATGAGCAGAAACAAGAAGCAGAATGGCAGAGAATACAGGAAATGGCATGTCCAACAAAGGAGAGAGGCAAAGAAAATCTCCCAGGTGGTGAGGAATGGAGATGTCAGGATGACAGCTTATACTGGGCATAGAGAGAAAACAGTCTAGAATGGACTGTATGAAATGGTTCTAGGATGGATTTACTTTAGCAGATTAATAGAGTGC
Source organism: Equus przewalskii (assembly GCF_037783145.1). Taxonomy (NCBI): domain Eukaryota; kingdom Metazoa; phylum Chordata; class Mammalia; order Perissodactyla; family Equidae; genus Equus; species Equus przewalskii. The sequence continues at coordinate 64,831,259 of NC_091847.1, forward strand.
TTGATTCATTTGGTTGTCTTATGACAAATTTTTAAATAGTCACAAGGATTTAGAGCTTAAATTGTAGAAAATAGAGAAAATTTAAAAAACAAAAAATTCAAATCAATTGTTATTTCCAGGAGAAACAAAAGTTGTACATGAAACACATGTAATCATAGTAAACAACATGTCTAATTATAAATGTGAATACCAGATATTGAATTAATCAAAAGTAAAACTTAACTACATTGGGAAGAAGTGTCCTTAGGAAAGATGTAGTGGGAAGTGGGAGGAAGTGAAAGACAACTAAATCTCCATCTTCCACAGTGGTAAGTAAATAGTGCTTACAATAGAATACCAAAAAGTAAAAAAGTGAACATGTTATTTATAGATTTATAAAATATGTTCATCAGTACACAATAAGAATCAAGCTTTAATATGGCTCTTATTTACCTCTCTCAGGACACCCAGGCCTAAGTACTTTCATGAATTTATTTCTGCAAAAGCAGAACAAAGGTCAATTATCTAGACATTTCTGGATAACCCATGCTAAGAAACTCTTAGATCAACTCTGGGTCGTATCCTATAGGCCTTAAAACAGAAATGAGCACAGCATGTTTGAAAAACAGAAGGAGGGCGCATGTGGTTGCAGGATAGTGTGTTATGAAAGAGATTGTGTAATACAAGGTTCAGAGGGTAGCTGGGGGTGTGAAGACAATGAAACTTTCAAATGACAGCTGAATTCTTCCTCATGGCATACATGTGAGAGAAAAATCAGGCTTATACATTATTTCAGATTATCGTTATTTAAAGCCAAATCTAACCCTGGTTGAAACAGGAATTATGGATTGACTCTGTGAGAAGAACCATATATTTCTTTGACCCATGCTTCTTCCCTCTCACTCTCACATATCCACATTGATTGCCGAGTCTGAGGAATGGGTTTGCTGCTTTCAGAGCTCAACTTTATCTAAGTTTTCTGTTTCTTCTCCATGAAGTAAGTGATCCAGGATCATGGGTCAAGTTGGCTTGGGGTCTGCCCGACTTTGTCCTGCATCTTAGAGTTCTTTGTACTTCATGAAAATGAAGAAGGCCTGGATTCTTCACAAAGCTGCTTAAGAAGTTACTACAAAAGATGTAGATTAACCCAGCTGATGCTTTAATATAGACTGCTGGATTAGAATCTCTATAGAAAACTCCAAAATGAAACCTTTCAAAAGCAAAATGTCTTCTTCTTGGTATAGTTTTTCCCATATACACTTACCTCATAGTCGCAAGACTAACTTAAATTTCCATAAGAAACAAAATTTTCTACATCTTTAAAATGTTATGTACCTCTGGAATAACCTGCCTAATATGGAATTTCTACAAATTTTGTGTCTTATAAGCCTGGGAGAATCTTCAATTTGACTTAGATTTCTTGTACTGTCTTTAGTCACTCACTGAAGTCTTTTAAAACATCACAACTTGGTCGCCAAACCAATGTAATAAATTGTAGGTCGCTACTGTGTTCATGCATAGAGAAAGATATTCATAGTGTGAGCGGCAGAAGCCCTAGGGATCCTGACCTCGAGCCAGCAGGAGGTGACCTAAGGGCAGAATGTGTTGGAGGCCAGATGCTAACTGCGGACTTAGTGACATCTAAGATGGATTTGTGCAGTAAGGAGGAATTCCAGGAATTATCAGGAAATGGGATGCTTTTAAAAGAAAAGTCTATGTGAACCTCAAGCCACAGTGATTTTGTCATTAAAAGACGTGTAAACTCATAGGCTAGTGAGGCCCAGAAGAAGACATTTACTATGATATAATTGCCATTGATTTACTTCTCAAAATATACTCCTAAGTTATTCGATATTCCGAAAATATTTTCCCACAATTTCTGAATGTTTTAAGAAATTGTAAAATTAGAGTGAGTTCTGCAAAATGTGACTAGAACAAAATTACATTACTTAACTCTTATTCACGATATTCGCTCCTCACAGAGAATATTGCTATTGCTATTGCCAACCTAATATTTCTCCTTTTTCTCCTCCTGAAACTGCAAGGGTTCTGTCTTATTGAAGACTCACTAAGTTAACTTTCATGATAAGAGATTACAGAGAAAGTAAAGTGGGGGGAAATAAAAACCATGTTTGTTGGGGATGAAGGAAGAATAATGATTATATATGATAAAAGAGGGTGGATGTGGAAAGGGGATGTTAGAAATGTTGCTGAGAATTAGATACTTTCAGAAGCTGTGAAAAATATGTCAATGGTTTTCAACTGTTTGGAAAATACTTTGCTGAACTGAAAATACGTTTGTTTGACTTCTAAATGGTTTCGACACATCCACAGATGCGAGTAACATTACTAATCCTGTTTTACTATAGCAAAATATTCATAAACATTTCTATAATATATTCAAAATTAAAAGTGAGATACAGCTATAGATTGCCTCTGAAAATATGTCTAGTTCTTTGGCAATGATTTTTAGCAATATTACTTCCACTAATCACAAGCTAATTATTTGATTTGTCCAATACTTAACTATATAACACCACAAATTTTTCTTATTTAGGACTCTGGAACAGTATGCAGTATTTTTATGTTTTAAGTTTTCTTGATGTTGAAATTGAATTTTCTTTCAGGAGTCTGTCCACTCTTGAAAAAAAAAATAACTCTAAGCCATCTTGCACATCCTGTAAACTGCTAAATTACTAAAGAAAATTATCATTTATGAAATTTTGAGTCCAGCTGTTTTTCATTTTCCTGTTTCATGTAAAAACTTGCTTACAAGGCACTAAAATAGAATTATGTGACTCATAAGGAAATATTTTCTCATATTCTGATGATTGTTCAAAAACAATCTTTGAACAGGATCAACCTATTTTCTTGGAGAAGGAAGATAAATTCAAAAGTGACACAGCTCATGTGACCTTTTAGTGGAGCACACTTTTCTGGAAACAAGACATAAAACATATATACAATCAATACCCTTCAGACCCAACTGTTTTCCCACAATCTAGGATATCAATGATGTTTCTTGTGTGAATCTGAAAATTGGCTGTTTGTCTCTCGCCCCACCATTTCTAAGAACTTTTAAACTCCTATTTAGCTCCATCACTTACATGTGAATATAAGTTACTGTAGTAGCAGCTTCTACTTTATCATCCAGTTGCAAGGATGGTGGTTAGCTGACAGCCTCCAGCTAGCACCTTCAGGATCTGCTTCAGCCTGTGAGCCAAGGCCATGTGCTTCCTGAGAGCCCCAGCCAGTGACCGAGCACAGTGAAGATAGCAGGACCTGGCAATTTCTGCGCAGTGAAAGACTTCTCAGACTCACAGTCCCTGCTCCAGAGCTCCCCTTTGAGTTGGCTAAGTCTTTGTCATAATGCGTTACAGTCTGAGGCTCTCCTTGCCCAAGCTTGTTTCCTCTGGTCCTAGGGGTTACTTCTCAATAAATCTTTTGCACATTTAACTCCATTTCAGCATCTGACCAGAAAGTGTTATAGACTCCATATATCCAACACCAAAAATGTACTTCTGGACCTTGTTTGCACAGTTGATGATGTGCGAAGAAAGACTCTGAACTCAGAGCCAGAGGATATGGGTTGAAGTCTTGCTTCCTACATTTTCTAACTTTATGACCGGTAAAATCATTTAACCTCTGTAATGATTAGTATCCTCATCAGTAAAACAAGTGTTTCAATATTTACGTGCCCAGATGATAGCTTGAGGCTGAAATGAAAGCGTGTATTGGAGAGATTTTTGAGAAATGCTCTAAAGCACGGGCTTATTAAATTAAGTAAATGATCATCAAAGTATAACTTTGAGTTTTTAAATCTTGCTCTCATCTCAGCCTGTGTTGATATTATTGTCCTTAAGGTCTTAGAGAAATGGACAAGTTCACATGAATGGATAAGATTCATATGAACCTTTGGCTGAAAGAGAAAGTCAACATTCATCTGTAAAGAGAATATTATCCTATTTCTCCAGTTTTTTTAAAGCACAATGGCTGTATTCTCATGTCATCATTTGTGCAAATATGTCCAAGCAGAGGACTAAGTGCTGAGGAATCAAACATGAACAGCATGGGATTTCTGCACTCCTATTTCCCCAAGGCTAGTGAGGAAGTCTGTGATGTAAACAAACAGTCATAGCAAAAGTACGAGAACGAGAGGTGGGTACACATAAGCTACCATGACAACATAGGGAAGAATTGATAATTAACTCTCCTGCAGCGATCATGGGTGGTTATATAAAGGAGGTGATGTTTTATCTTAATGTGAAAAGGTAAAGAGACATTCACCAGCCCAACAAAGATGGAAGGTGAAAATACATTCCAGGTAGATAAACTGGCATTTGCAAAGCACCAGCAAAAGAGCCAGGTGTTGGGGGTAATGTAATTCATTATATTTGTAATGCTGGTATATATGGTGTTTGTGTAGGGCCAAGGGACGTAAGTACCTGAAGAGATGAGAGAAATAAAGCAATCAGGGTGAGGAGTCTTGTGTATCCTAAGGGCTTTGAATTTGGTGGAGTGGGAAGGAGAGAACAGTATTTTTAGGAGGAAAAGACAATTAGCTCCTTTATACTGAAGAAATTTTACTCTGACAGCAGTGTACAGATTGGATAGAAATGAGGGGTAAAGAGCTGGAGACTATAATAATGGTTCAGGTGTGAAAGGAAGTCATGGTAGTGGTGATAGTTCTATGCAAAAGAGACATATGTAGGTGACAGCAACGACAGGTTGGTTGCTGACTGGCTGTGGGGTGGAGGGAGTGGTATAGTGCAGGAGAAGAGGAGATCCTGAGGTGGCTTTCTGATTTCTAACTTAGGTGATCATGTTGTGAAAATGCGGAAGAGTGAAGATGGTCTTTATGTGCTTTTATTTTTATTTTTAGAAGTATGGATTAGAATTCAGTTCTGGATGTAATGAGTGTGAGTTGTCCCTAAGATATTCTTAGATGTGCAGTGGGATTTATTTTTCTAAGATCCAGGAGCTTTCCTGGGCTTCAGCCTGGGCTGGGACCTGTAAGAGACACGGGAATCAACAGTATAGAAGTACTATTAAAGCCATAAGAGTCTATTAATTTGTCTAAGGAGAGAGAATGGAGATAAAAAGAGAACTTGGATGTCACCATAAAATAAGAATTAAAGGAAAAAGGTCTATTTGTGATACAAATAGGAAAAAAATCCACTTTTTTTCATACAGCAAAACGGAACTTAAGAGTTTATTCCTGTTCTTTTGCTCAATGTGAAAATTAAATTATATAAGTAAGAAGAAAACATCCTTATTTAATAATGCATTTCTTTGAAGTCACTATTTTCTTCCACCATGAATTTTGACATAAAAATAAGTTTAATCCTATTTTCCCCAGTTTACGGTTTAAAGGTAAATTTCATGTGGTGACAGCCTCTACCAAAGCTGGGGAGGAAACTCCTGGCTGCCACCAACAGTGGCCCTCAATCTTTAGTGCTGGAACTATGGATATCTCCAGCTTTGTCACTAAAACTTACTCCTGGTGACCCAATCTGCTGAAGCAGCAGCGCCTGTGTCACTAGCCCTGGTGGACAGATGCCTCCCCTTGCCCTGTTTTGGAATGAAAACAAAAATAGGAAAAACAGTATCTTTCTTCTCTTTCGAGAGTAAGCCTCTATTTGGAAGAAAGTAAATCATCTTGAAAATAAAACAATTAAAACACAACTATCTGTACCTATAAGACTTTCTTTGGGTCTTACAGGTTAATAGTCTTCATATCACAGGAGCACATGGTACCTTAACTGCCTTTACTTTAAGCTTTTTTATAGCAAACATCAGAGACTTACCTGTATCATGTCTTACAACTGATTAAGAAGATCGCTAATACATTCTCCTATCTTTCCGTTTCTAGCATTTATCATTAGCATGCATTTTAAAGTCACAGTTTATATTGATCCAAAGTCAAGGTGTTACTATAATAATCTCTTATAATATATGCTAGATGTTTATCTCCATTTAACTAATAGTAAGAAACACTGGGTTTCTCTGAAGAGACACTCTCTCTTTACCAGGTGTTTCTGAAACACAAAACTATCCACGTTATGTCTTTTGTTTCTGCTAAACTGCCATCGTTATTGTCAAATCTATTTGCTATATCACATCCTTTCTCTGTGCTTAACTTACAGGCAAGTTCGGAACTTATGTTTGGGCTGTTCTTCCCCCTACGGTCTAGAAGTTTTTGGCAGGTGGTGAGAAAATAAGAAGAAATAAGACAAAATTATTCTACTTGGATGCAGAGAAATGTAATTTGTATTTAATTATCCTTTGCATTGACTTCTCAAGAACAGTAAAAGATGAGCAGATCTTAACATACTAGTCTAAAAAGATGCTGATTTTTAAAGAGGTATCCTATTACAGTTGGCTATGTGACATTTCTGCAAATGTTTCCATGTGTTTTGAAATTCTTTTCTCATAAACATTCTGGAATAATGTGAAGAAAAAAGAGATGCTTTTGGGAGTGGGAGGGATGCTTTGACATCATCACATTCCAAGTTCTCATTATCACTTCAAGTATGACCTATGTCATTTATGGATAAAATAATATAAAGAAGAGAAAGTCTGTGAGATCACTGAAGTCTGCCTCTCAAGTATCTGCAGGAGGCACAGTGACCTTTCCTTACACATCTTTTTCATGGTGAATAAATAAACAGGATGTATACTAGATAGCTTATCTCTTACTATTTATTTTATGGTTTCAACTTAATCAAAACATACATCACCACAAAAATGTCAAGTTAACTATTTAAAAAGTTGAATGATTTATTTTTCAGTAGGATTCCCAGATGTATGACTCATGAGAAAGGCACATATTGCATGAAAACCTTCGGGGAAGAGACAAAATTGGTAAAGTTTTGTTCAAGTATCAAGTCAGTTGTAAAACATTTTGTAATCTAAAGGTTATATATTTAGGGAAAGCTGATTAGGTGAAATATTATTTTTAAAGAGGGTTTGTGTCAAGTGTCCTATGATTATACATCTTTAAAAGACTATCTGAATGTTTAATAGCCTGTTAATCACCAAGCTATATTTTAAACTATGCTTTAAAGTCAACTCATGTTTGGGCATTGAAAAATGAGTTAAAATATAAATAAATGTAAAAAAGAAGCAGGCATTTAAATTGTCATTTCCTATTTTTAATTTTCTGAGCAGTTAGGTAAATACAACTTTATTATTCTATCTCATCCCTTCCCCCAAGAATTGATGTCATATTGAGTAGTGAGAAGAACCAAAACATCAATGTCAACGTAAGAGAATATATTTCTGTGCTGGAAGAAGTAGAATCAATAAGAATGATGGCCAGACTGTATGGAATCAATTATACCTGGCAATAAAACTAAAGGGATAGCGTTTCTTTTGTGAAATATTTTCCACATTGGTTCCAGCAATTTATGCATCATTAGCAACATCTGTGACAAAAAAAAAAAAAAAATCAGTTAAGCAAAGAAGGGGAAAGAGAGAAAAAAAGAGAGAAAGCAAGCTTTGGCTAATCCATTTTCTTACTTCATCTCCAATTTTCCCTAAGTTGTTTTCCAGTAACATGAAATCATAAAGAGAGCTGGGGAGGGCTAGATACATGAAATATTTCTACAATAAAATATGCATATGAGTTTACTAAAACAATCATATTTTTACACCCTTTAGTAAGATGGGGAGAGTGAGCAATTCTTTGTATGATTTGTTTGGTTACAGGAGGCTAATTGAAGATGACCACTTAACTCCTCACTTCTGTTTGGCATGCTTTGTGTAAAGCTACTCATACTAAGAAACTGCATCGTGTTCAACAGATACAAATCATGTTTTACTGCAACATTCCTGTCAAGACAGTATTTTCAATGTTCATCTTACTTGTACAGACAATAGTACTTCATGGGAAACAAATGCAATGACTTGTCTTAGAAGCAAAAGTTTCTTCTTTTCATTTGGAGAAAGTTAAATCTTAATTGGTCACTCACACTTTGAGCCTGGGTTTTGCTATAGTCATGCTGTGGATAAAAAATTTCAGTGGGAGTCCCATTTAACTGACATGAGTGTTTTGGTTCATGATAAATGCCTGGATATTTTCTTTAAAAACATGATTTCAATTGTAACCTTTCAAGGTACTAGCACTAACACTTCAAGGAGGCATATCTTTCTCCAAGTAGTTCACAGAAAGAACAACACAAATCTTGTTAAATTCAATTTATGTATCATGATTTCAGTTCCTACTGTGTGCCAGGCATAGAGTTTAATGCAGAGGTTAAAAACAAGTAAAACGCTACTAAACAACCAATGAGTCAATGAAAACATCAAAGAGAAAATAAAAAATATTTTGAGACAAATGAAAATGGAAACAAAACTTCAAAATTTATGGAATGCAACAAAAGCAATTCTAAGAAGGAAGTTCATAGTGATACAGGCCTACCTTAGAAACAAGAAAAATCTCAAATAAACGATCTAACTTTACAACTAAAAGAACTAGGAATGGGAGAACAAACAAAACCCAAAGTTAGCAGAAGGAAGAAAATAATAAACATCGTGGAAATAAGTGAAATAAAAACCAAAAACATAATAGAAAAGATCGATGAAGCTAAGAGCTGCTTCTTCAAAAAGATAAACAAAATTGATAACCCTTAGCCAGACTTACCAAGAAAAAAAGAAAGAGGTCCAAAATAAATAAAATCAGAAGCGAAAGGGGAGAAGTTACAACAGATACACAGAAATACAAATAATCATAAATGACTACTTTGAACAATTATATGCCAAGAAATTGGACAACCTAGACAAAATGGATAAATTCCTATAAACACACAATTTTCCAAGACTGGACCAAGAAGAAATAGAAAATCTGAACAGACTGATCACTAGTAACAGAATTGAATCAGTAATCAAAAAACTTCCAACAAACAAAAGTCCAGAACCAGATGGCTTCACAGGTGAATTCTATCAAACATTTAAAGAAGAGTTATTACTTATCCTTCTCAAACTATTTCAAAAAGTTGAAGAAGGAATGCTTCCAAATTCATTCAAGTAGGTCATACTACCCTGATACCAAAACTAAACAAAGACACTACAAAAAAAGCCCCAAAACTACAGGCCAATATTCTCAATGAATGTAGATGCAAAAATTCTCTACAAAATGTTAGCAAAACAAATTTAACATCACATGAAAAAGATCTTACACCATGGTCAAGAGGGATTTATTCCAGACATGCAAAGATGGTTCAATATCTGCAAATCAATCCATGTAATATACCACATTAAGAAAATGAAGACTAAAAACCACATGATCATCTCAATAGGTGCAGAAAAAGAATGTGACAAAATCCAACATCCACTTATGATAAAAACTCTCAACAAAGTGGGTATAGAGGAAAAATACTTAAACACAATAAAGGCTGTATATACCCACATGATAAACCCACAGTTAACATATACTCAATGGAGAAAAGCTGAAAGCTTTCCTCTAAGATTAGGAACAAGACAAGGATGCCCATTCTCACCACTTTTATTCAACATAGTACTGGAAGTCCTAGCCACAGCAATCAGACAAGAAAAAGAAATAAAAAGAATCCTAATTAGAAAGGAAGAAGTAAAACTAGCACTATTCGCAGTTGATATAACACTATCTATAGAAAACCCTAAGGACTCCACCAAAAAAGTATTATAATTAAAATGAATTCAGTAAAGTTGCAGGATATAAAATTAATATACAGAAATATGTTGAATTTCTATACACTAATGACAAATTATCAAAGAGAGAAATTAAGAAAGCAATCCCATTTTCAAATGAATCAAAAAGAATATCTTGGAATAAATTTAACCAAGATTATGAAAGATCTGTATTTGTAAAACTATAAGAGACTGATGAGAGAAATTGAAGATGACACAAACAAATGAAAAGCTATACCATGTTCATGGACTGGAAGAATTAACACTATTAAAACATCCATACTATTCAAAGCAATTTACAGAGTAAATAAAATCTCTATCAAATTACATATGGAAATTTCATAGAACTAGAACAAATAATTCTAAAATTTGTAGGGAATCGCAAAGACCCTAGGTAGACAAAGCAATCTTGAGAAAGAAGAACAAATCTGGAGGCATCATGCTCCTTGATTTCAAACTATACTACAGAGCTATTGTAATCAAAACAGTATAGCACTGGCACAAAAACAGACACATAGACCAACATATCAGAATAAAGAGCCCAGAAATAAACCCATGCTTATATTGCCATTAATCTATGACAAAGGAAGCAAGAATATACAAAGGAGAAATGACAGTCTCTTCATTAAATAGCGTTGTAAAATCTGAACAGCTACATACAAAAAAATGAAACTAGACCACTTTCTTACACCATATACAAAAATAAACTCAAAATGGATGAAATATTTAAATGTAAGACTAAAACCATAAAACTCCTAGAAGAAAACATAGGCAGTAAGCTCTTTGCAATATTCTTTTAGGTATATCTCCTTAGGCAAGGGTGACAAAAACAAAAATAAATAGGACTACATCGAACTAAAAAGCTTTTGCACAGTGAAGGGAATCATCAACAAAACAAAAAGGCAACCTACTGAATGGGAGAAGATATTTGCAAATGATATATCCAATTAGGGGTTGATATCTAAAATATATAAAAAATTCATACAACTCAATATCAAAAAAACAAACAATTCCATTAAAAAACAGACAGAGGAGGGGCGACGTCAGCATCATGGTGGAGTGAGCTTGCCTGGGACTCTCTCCCCTCCAACATACAACAAAAAGGAGCAACCATATTCCAACAGAAAATATCCTAATAGCACAGGAATCCTCGGAAAGTCACAGCAGCCAAATGACGGAGGGAGGAGATGCTGGTGCCCCCCCAGGAGCAGCTAGAAAGGGGTAAGAGAGAACTTCGCTCCCTCCCATAAAGACTGGGATTGCTGCTGTGGGAGGGTGCATGAGGGAAGGAGTGGGGGAGGGGTTGCACATCCACAGGATCACCAAGGACTCCCTAGTGTCCTTGCAGCTTAGAGGGAAGTCCTCTAATGGGGCAAAAGCTTTCACGCAGGGTGACCTCATCAAGCCAAGGCCACAGGAGACCAGATAGCAAGAGCTGATCGGGAAACCAGGGACTGCACACAAGAGAAAGCACCCTCCCCACCCACACTGGGCCGCACCATCTTGCCTGAAGGTGGAGGGCTCAGAATACACAGCTCTCGATCCCCATCCAGTGGTGATAGGCTATAACTGCAATCGAATAATATCACAATGGGAAGAAACCCGTTCTTCCAGCATTAGGCAATTCATCAAAACTCCAGACCACAGGGAAAACAATAAATACCCAGAATTATGTCCTGAGGACTCAGAAATAGGTAAACTAAGTGACAATGAATTCAGAATAGCTATTGTCAAAAAACTCAATGAGGTAAAAGAGAATATAAACAATTCAACGAGTTCAGGAGCTACTTCACAAAAGAGATTGAAACTATAAAGAAGAATCAATCAGAAATACTAGAGATGAAAGACACAATGGAAGAGATAAAACAAAATAGAGATTCCCTGAATGCTCATGTGAATACCATAGAGGAGCAAATCAGTGTAACTGAAAATAGACATGTTGAATTGCTCCAGACAGAGGAGGAGAGAGAACTGAGACTAAAAAGAAATGAAGAAAGTTTCCGAGAAATATCCGACTCAATGAGGAAATGCAACATAAGAATTATAGGTATCCAAGAAGGTAAGGAGAAGGAGAATGGAGCAGAAAGTGTACTCAAAGAAATAACAGCAGAGAACTTCCCAGATCTAGGGAATGAGAGGGAAATGTGTGTGGAGGAAGCTTTCAGATCTCCTACATTTGCCAATGTAAAAAGACCTACTGCAAGGCACATAGTAGTAAAACTGGCAAATATGAATGACAAAGAAAGAATACTCAGGGAAGCAAGGCAGAAGAAAATAACCTACAAAGGAAATCCTATCAGACTTTCAGCAGATTTCTCTGCAGAAACCTTACAAGCTAGGAGAGAATGGAATGACATACTCAAAGGTTAAAAGATAAAAATCTTCAGCCAAGAATACTCTATCTAGCAAAAATATTCTTCAGATATAAGGGAGAAATTAAATCTTTCCCAGACAAACAAAAGCTAAAGGACTTTGTAGCCACAAGACCCCCCTACAAAAAAATCCTCAAGAAGGTCCTCATAACTGAAAAAAGAATAAAAGGGAGAAAAGGGTCACAAAACACAGAATAAGGAGACCAATAGACAGAATCAGAATAAGATAGCAAACATTCAACTATAGCATTAGGCTAAAGGGAAAGAAAACACCAAAAATAAAGAAAATCTTGTCACTTTAATCACAAACTCACAAAACAAGTTGGAGTAAGATATGAGAATAACAACTTAGGAGGGGAGGAGGAAAGGGACTGAATCAGTTTAGACTAAGGAAATAACAGGCCTTCAGAAAATGGACTATGTTATGCACGAGATTCTGAATACAAACTTTAGGGTAGCCACTAAACTAAAAAGCAGAACAGAGACACAAAAAATAAATAAGGAAAAAATGAACAAACATAGCATAAAAAACTGCAGAATTCACTGGGTAGACCAAAACATACAGGAAGAGAAACAAAGGAAATGCAGGAAAACCAGAAAACGAATGAGAGAATGACAGCAAAGCCCTCATACATCAATAATCACCCTGAATGTAAACTGATTGAACTCTCCAATAAAAAGACACAGAGTTCCAAGATGGGTTAAACAACAAGATCCAACAATTTGTTGCCTCCAAGAAACACATCTCAGCTCCAATGACAAATACAGAATCAGAGTGAAGGGGTGGAAGACGATACTCCAAGCTTATGGCAACAAAAGAAAGCAGATGTCACAATACTTATATCAGACAAAGTAGATTTCAAGATAAGTCATGTAAAGTGAGACAAAGAGGGGCAATATATAATGATCAAAGGGACACTTCATCAAGAAGAAATAACACTTATAAATATCTATGCACCCAACACAGGAGCACCAAAGTTCATAAAGCAACTATTAACAAACCTAAAAGAAGATATCAGAAATAACACCATAATAGTGAAGACTTCAACACTCCACTCCCATCATTGGATAGATCATCCAGATAGAAAATCAACAAGGAAACAGTGAAATTAAATGAAAAGCTAATGCTTCAATGAACATAGGGGTGCATAGGACTTTTGGAATTGCTGATTTCAAGTTCTTTGGATACCCAGTAGTGGGATGGCTAGGTCATATGGTATTTCTATTTTTAATTTTTTGAGAAATCTCCATACTGTTTTCCATAGTGGCTGCACCAGTTTGCATTCCCACCAGCAGAGTATGAGCGTTCCTGTTTCTCCACAACCTCTCCAACATTTGCTACTTTTTGTTTTGGTTATTTTTGCCATTCTAATGGGTGTAAGGTGATATCTTAGTGTAGTTTTGATTTGCATTTCCCTGATGATCTGTGATGATGAGCTTCTTTTCATGTGCCTATTGGCCATCCATATATTTTCTTTGGAGAAATGTCTGTTCATGTCCCCTGCTCCTTTTTTGATCAGGTTGTTTGATTTTTTGTTGTTGAGTTGTGTGAGTTCTTTATATATTATGGAGATTAACCCTTTGTCAGATATATGACTTGCAAATATTTTTTCCCAATTAGTGGGTTGTTTTTTGTTTCAATCCTGTTTTCCTTTGCCTTAAAGAAGCTCTTAAGTCTGATGAAGTTCCATTTGTTATTCTTTCTATTGTTTCCCTTGTCGGAGAAGATCCTTTTGATACTGATGTCAAAGAGTGCACTGCCTATATTTTCATCTAGAAGCCTTATGGTTTCAGGTCTTACCTTTAGGTCTTTGATCCATTTTGAGTTTATTTTTGTGAATGGTGAAAAAGAATGGTCAATTTTCATTCTTTTACATGTGGCTGTCCAGTTTTCCCAGCACCATTTGTTGAAGAGACTTTCTTTTCTTCATTGTATGCCCTCAGCTCCTTTGTCAAAGATTAGCTGTCCATAGATGTGTGATTTTATTTCTGGGCTTTCAATACTGTTCCATTGATCTGTGCACCTGTTTTTGTACCAGTACCATGCTGTTTTGATCACTGTAGCTTTGTAGTGTGTTTTGAAGTCAGGGATTCTGATGCCTCCAGCTTTGCTCCTTTTTCTCAGGATTGCTTTAGCAATTCAGGGTCTTTTGTTGCCCCATATAAATTTTAGGATTCTTTGTTCTATTTCTGTAAAGAACGTCATTGGGATTCTGATTGGGATGGTGTTGAATCTGCAGATTGCTTTAGGTAGAATGGACATTTTAACTATGCTTATTCTTCTAATCCATGTGCATGGAATGTCTTTCCATCTCTTTATGTTGTCACCCATTTCTTTCAGGAAAGTCTTGTAGTTTTCATTGTATAGGTCTTTCACTTCCTTGGTTAAATTCACCCCAAGGTACTTTAGGCTTTTTGTTGCCATTGTGAATGGTATTGTGTTCTTGAGTTCTTTTTCTGTTAGTTTGTTATTAGAGTATAGAGATGCTACTGATTTATACAAGTTGATTTTATACCCTGCAACTTTGCTGTAGTTGTTGATTATTTCTAATAGTTTTCCAATGGATTCTTTGGGTTTTCTATATATAAGATCAGAGAAAGAAAAGTACTGTATGATTTCACTTATATGTGGAACCTAAAAAACAAAACAAATGAACAAACGTAGCAAAACATAAACAGACTCATAGATACAGAGAACAGCTAGGGGTTTACAGAGAGGAGGGGGAGGAGGGGATGTATGACACAGCTGAAGGAGATCAAAAGGTAAAACCTTCCAGTTATAAAATAAATAACTCACCAGGCTAAAATGTACAGCACAGGGAATATAGTCAATAACAGTGTAAATCCATTGTATGGTGATAGATGGTAATTGACTTAGTGTGATGATCATTTTGTAATGTATAAAAATATCTAGTCACCATGTTGTACACCTGAAACTAATACAATATTGTACGTCAATTACACTTCAATAAAAATAAAGAAAACATAAAATTGTAATATAGAACTCAAACTACAGAATAAATCTCAATCTGTAAAAATAAGAAATACATGAGAATATGCTTGTCTTTACATTCAGTAGCCTGCATTACATCATGTAAAATGTGTTGCTAAAATTAATATTTTGTGTGTGTGTGTGTGTGAGGAAGATTGGCCCTGAGCTAACATCTGTTGCCAATCTTCCTCTTTTTTGCTTGAGAAAGATTTTTGCTGAGTTAACATCTGTGCCAGTCTTCCTCTATTTTATGTGGGATGCTGCCACAGTGTTGCTTGATTAGCGGTGCTAGGTCAGCACCCTAGATCCGAACATGTGAACCCCAGGCCGCTGAAGTGGAGTGTGCGAACTTAACCACTACGCCACCACACCAGCCCCTAAAATTAATATCTTAATTTTGAGGCAGACAGTTTCCTTGTTTTGGAATATTTCAAGTAGTTCAGAGTGACCTAATGTAGTTTATTAGAGGCTAAAGATTGAGTTTCTTCAGCAGTCAAAATCATTTCAAAAGTTAACTTGGGAGAAACCCACATTTTATGGGTTCTACATTATTTATCTTGGCTATTTCTTGATAATGGGAACTAGAAAGACTCTTCTCATTTGAAGATTTAACAATATGGGATAGTGGCTGTGGCTATAGGATTGAAATGACCAATTAGGGCTGGCGCTTGGGCTGGTCCTCTGATATTATTTGAAGGTACTCATCCTGTCTTCTCACTGTGGAAACATGGCAACATTCACAAGACAAACAGACACAGACATAACGTTTACTCAGTGACTTCTCACCTCCATGGCACTCTCAATTTATATGCAGGCTACCAGACAGGCTGGAGGGAAGTCACATAAAATCTTTTAGCTGTGGAAGATGTAAATATATGTATTTAATAAATTTTGTTGCTTTGCCTCTGAGCAAGAATTGCAGCTATAGGCTGGGATGAAGCTAGGGAAATAAAAGCAGTCATTTAAGAATGCCATTTTGACAGGAATCATTTTCTGGTTGTCTGGTAGAACTTTCTTGAATTATTTGATAAAAACTGAAAACCTAATAAATATCTTAATTTCTTAAATATCAGGCTATGAATGTTAATAGAAGGTACAGGCAATAGGTCTAAAGGAAATGTTCTCTCAAACAACTGCCAGGATGGCTATGGCTGAAGTTGAATAATTTGGAGCAAAGTACGCATGTACCAGCCAAGAACATTAAAATTTAAGAAATCTGTTAATACTGGGCTAGTTGAAAGGTATCTTAAGTCTTTCCACTTACAGAAACAACCTCACCTCCCACTATATAAATAGTATTTTCCTTTGATCTGTGTTCTGAAGTTAAGTGAATTCCTCTGGTATTTTAAATATGCAAGCATGATAACCTCCTGGATAGTATGAAAAACTACAGATAAATGCAAATGGTCTAACTAAAATACATTTGAAATTCATCCTCATTTTCTGTTGCATAGCCCTAAAACATTGACTATTTTTTCTTCCATTAAAATTGAGAATAGTTTTCCCACTTTTCTTCTTTAGACAGACTAACACTAATCGATCCATTCTCTAGGAATGAAAAGGAAATCCTAGCTCCTCAGAGGCTAACATCTGAAGGAACCATCATCATAAATCTTATCTAAGACTTTTCTCTCTCTTTTTTTTTTTTTGAGGAAGATTAGCCCTGAGCTAACTGCTGCCAATCCTCCTCTTTCTCCTAAGGAAGACTGGCCCTGAGCTAACATCGTGTCCATCTTCCTCTAGTTTATACGTGGGACGCCTACCACAGCATGGCTTGCCAAGCGGTGCCATGTCCACACTGGGGATCCGAACCATGAACCCAGGGCCACCAAAGCAGAACGTGCGCACTTAACCACTGCGCCACCGGGCCGGCCCCTAAGACTTTTATTTTCATTAGAATTGTTTCATTTTTTTAATATCTATGTATTGATATATTTTAAACAAAGTTTTCCCTCAGTTTTATTCAAACATAGTGATGCTTTGGAATATACTTATTGAGTGTATATTTACTTTTTAACATGCCAGTGTGATTTTAGAGGAAAAATTTCCCAGGCTTACAATATTTAGAACTTGAACTCAATTTTTAAAATCTTTTTGTAATATGTAACTGTTAGTCTGAGTTTCTTAAAGACAAGAATAACAAAGCCTTCTGAATTTTAGCTCTAGATGTTGGAATGCTGACGCCACAGATCAGTTGCATAATACACACAGAGGATAGATTTTCTATTTCTATTAGAGAATACGGACTTCCCCTATACATAGTTATGATGGGAATTTATGCCCTAGATTTCCCCAAATGGGCATGCCAGGGTGACAGATAATAGAGGGAAAACACTTTGGTGTTTGTATTTGGTAATGGGTGACAAACATTTGGTGAAAAGACTGGAGTAAATAGTAGGCTGTCCTTTAGCCTCAGGAAATAAAGATATACCTTCTTTGTTTTTGTTATTGTTGTTGTGTTTTAGGGTTACCTAGCCAAAGAAATGAAGACTTAGCTGCTAGAGGCTATCCCTCGGATATAGTGGGGACAAAAGCATAGATACACTAGAGTCACTGGCTTGTCTAGTGGCTGCATTATTCCCAGTTCTAATGGGTCAGCCCAACTCCCTCCATCTCTCACTCTGTGTCTGAGCATAATTGGGATCATTACTTTTTTATCCATCCAACAACCATTTGTTGAACAAATAGTTTGTGTACTATGTGAGTTACTGGAGATGTCAAGATGAAAAAGCACATGTACTTAACTTAATTGGCTTACATTCAGGAAGGAGAGTTTGCAAATAGACAAGTACAGCTGTAGAGCCCATGTGGAAAGCTGGTATTGCAGCCACAACCGCTTAGAGCCTGGGCCCAACACATAGTCACGTACCAACCCTTTCACCACCATCACCAAAGCAATTGCAACTTTGGAAGTTCTTTGGTATGTAATACACTTTCTTTTCCTATCTCTGTAATCACTTTAATGTCTGAAAGTTCAGTTATATTTTCTAGGCTCACTATCTCTCTATTTTTTTTGTCTACTTACCCTGTGCTCTTCCTTTCTCCTCTCTAATATCCTTTATGGTCTCAGGCAATTTTGTGTTGGCCCTCAGCTTGCAAACCCCATTAAAAAAAGTTCAAAAGGTGCCCAGCTGCGGTCTTCCTTGAGAAACATTCCTTCAACTTAGGAGCATCTCAGGCCATAACTCCAGCAACTTCTAAATAAGCACTCTCTCTTTTAAGGGCAGGGCTGAATACCCTTGCTAAGAAAATCACATTTCTTTATGCTAGTAACAGCAAGATGCTTGCTTTTATAGATATTTGTGTGAAATTAAATAGAAGAAATAGTGCTCAGGCACTCCTGAGATCGTCAGGGAGGAGATCACAGAGGAGGCAGAAATTGAATTGAGACGTACAGGATGAGGAATGATTCACTGAGCAGAAGGGCAGTGGTCTGCAGGCAGAGAGCTTCCATTCCTCCGCTTCCTTTCCTTTCACAGATGCCGGAAAACTCTTAGCCCATTGTCCCTGTCCTTTGTTCCTCCCTCTGTGCCGCTTTGCACCACCGTACCCTCCTCCTTCTCTCATCGCTCAGCCAGGGAATAGGGCTGTACCCTCCCAAGCAGGTGACTGATAGCCTCGTGCCCCAGAATCTTTTTTCTGGCTCAAAATAAAAAATAGAAAAAAACCCTCAGTGTTTCCTCAAATGACCATGATGTTAAGGTGTCCATGGCAGGAGTAGGGTGGTTTATATTTATTTTGAGGCGTAGCAAGACATTAAAAAATGACAAAACAGAAAAATATAAGGTGCCTGGGACATTTTGAAGTGTTCGAGGGAGGCAAAGGCACACAGAACTCACAGAGTTAAATCAAATTTTTGTTTGCCCTATGTGTCAGTGGCTTACGCATAAAGAAGATTTAACCACGTAGCAGGGAAAGTTGCCAACAGATCTAATAACATGAAAAGATACATTAAAAAGAACAGTAATTCATCCTTTATGCAAACTTTTAATTGTTTCCTAGTTACTATGATGGATATAATGTCCATACAAAGCACTAAATGTCACATTAAAATTTTACAAGCTTTCTTTAATTTCAAAGTGAGCTTTTCAATTTCTCATCAATAACTTCAGGAATATCACTCAATTGATTTATATTTGGTGTGTGTGCTCATCACAATTTCACTCTCCAGTATTTGGGAATCTGGCTTTCTATAAAAGAACAATGAGAACAATAATTCACCTCATCAAGGAATCACTAAAGAATTATATTAAATCATAAGCTCCTCTAGGGATTTATAAAACTGGTATTTATTTGAAGCATTTTAAGGAACACAGTTGTAAAAAAAGAAAACATATGATTTTACAGACAATTAAGTATCAATCTTGTGTAATGTGCATAAAATGCAACTCCTCAATGAAGTTTTTTTAACCCGCCAGAGTTGGAATTAGTTTTCCTTCTTCCCTCCCTCCACTGAATTTGTTTTACGTCTTAGAGCTTTGACCACTTTTGTCCTGGCATCCTTGTTGCTTGTTGCATACGTGTCTGCTCCTGCAGCCAGTTTTTTAGGGCTAAGCCATGTTGTATTTATTTTTTCTTTCCTTATAATCCATAGCAAATTGTGTGAAACATAGTAAATGTATACTAAATATTTGCTGACATGAACATGGAAGTCATAAAGGTACACATTGGAATTTAGAAACAGAAATTAAAGGAAACTAGAAAGGAAAAAAAGAATATGGTATAACTGAGACTGTTTTAACAGTTACTTTAGAAATAGCTTAACCTAGATCTTTGTTCTTTGGTGTTGATTTCTAGGCCAATAAACATATTTATTTCAACTGTTTCTATTTTGCTTTAGTAAGAAGAAAATTATAGGAATAACTATCAACATGCCATATTATCCAGAATAACATTTTTAATGCCATCTAAATGGAATAACGCAAAGTGTTTTTTGAATAAATAATTCAATCCAGACGTGTGAGTAAATAATTGAATAAATTATTGAGTTGATAATTCTGTCCACTGTGTGCATGTAAAACAATGCCAGGTACAGATAATGGCAAATAAATTCTAGATCTAGGCTCCCGAATCAAGCAATTTATGTTCTAGGTAATTATTAATGGTTTTAACATATATTTTTTAAGGCAGATTTTCTTACTAAAAATCTGGCCAATTTCTACTCCTTCCGACATTATTGGAAAGAAGCCATTTCTGACACCCATGTTAATAGTTGATAGTAGCAGTCTTTTTCTTTAAATTTCGTCAATGAGTGAAAAATTGTTTCTAATTGTGCTGATACACATTTTCCTCGTTATTAGTGAGGTTGAACGTTGAGCATTTTCTAAATGATTATCGGCCATTACTATTTCATCTTTTGTGATTTGTCTATTCATACTTGCCTTCTTTCCACTGAGTTTTTTATCTTCAAAAGTAGAATTTTAGATCTCTTAAAATATATTCCACATTTTAACATTTTATTTTATATATCGCAATGACTTACTCAGCCTTGTCACTTATCTTTTAAATTGTTTTATAGTATATTTTTATTTTAATACATGCTAATATATCTTTCTTCTTTTTTTTTTTTTGTGAAGAGGATTGATCCTGAGCTAACATCTGTTGCCAATCTTCCTCCTTTTGTTTGAGGAAGATTGTCCCTGAGCTAACACTTGTGCCAATGTTCCTCTATTTTTGTGTGTAGGATGCTACCACAGCATGGCTTGATGAGCGGTGTGTATGTCTCTGCCTGGGATCTGAACCAGTGAACCCTGGGTTGCCGAAGTGAGAGTGTGAACTCAACCACTATGCCACTAGGCCAGCCCCCTATCTTATTTCTTAGAGTTTCCATTTTGAGTGTTATTTGATATTACCTTCAATTATATACGTGAATTCAATTACAAAATTATGATTATATCCCTCATTTCTGCAGTTAATATTATATAGGTTTTGCATAAATGTTTAGATCTTTAACTAAAATTCATTTTTATTTTGTGAATATTTTAAGGTAGGGATTTTTCTCTAGATGAAAGTCAGCCAAACATCTCCACACAATTTAACATCTTCTCCATATTTTTCTCTCTGAAAAAAATTCCAGGGGCCAGCCCAGTGGTGCAGTGGTTAAGATCGCATGTTCTGCTTCTCAGTGGCCCAGGGTTTGCCGATTCGGATCCTGGGTGCGGACATGGCATCGTTTGTCACGCTATGCTATGGCAGGCGTCCCACATGTAAAATAGAGAAAGATGCCCACAGATGTTAGCTCAGGGCCAGGTTTCCTCAGCAAAAAGAGGAGGACTGGCAGTAGTTAGCTCAGGACTAAGCTTCCTCAAAGAAAAAAAGTTCCAGAACAGTTAAGAAATGGACCTATCTGAGAATAGAGAGAGAATGGTTATTGAATAAAGGGGAAAAAACCCCAGGCTATTTTGAGGATGAGAGCACTGGAGATTAGAAGGAGACGTCAGTGTCACAGTAGCAGGATGTTGCAGTCAGGTGCTGTTTGGTTGGTTCAATCAGATCCATCTCTTAAATAAGTTGGGGCACGTTAGCCTCACAGTATTCAATTAGAACCTAAAGAAAGTCAATCCTTTTTTCTTGTTCTTCAGAAATAGCTGCCTGAGATGGTGGACAGCTCTGATGTTGCAGGAGCAAGAGAACAAGCTTGAGTATCTGCGTCGGTGCCCACATGTGGCGGGCAATGCCGGTGGCAAATAACAGGACACAGGCCTCCTGCTCCTGTGCTCCGTGGGGGGAGGTGCTGTCTGCAGGCTACATGTGGGCCTCAAGCATTTGTTGAGGTGGGTGGCCAGGCTGTTTCCCTGCATGAGTCAGAAGGAACAGATCCAGCTGAATATGTTAAACAAATTCATTCCATAAAATTTACAAATACATATTTGGCTTAGATCTCTGAAAGAGAAATAAGAGTAGAATGGGATCAAAGAACAAGCAAACAAGGTCTAGTCCATAAATGAAACTGTAACTACTTCTATTTATCCATGTGAATACTGTTTAGTTTCCCAACAACATTTGGAATATCTTCTTTATAGAATAAATCGCTTGTAACTAAAGTAGGAATATATATATATACATATATATATATGTGCATATATATACATCTATATATTTTAAAGATTGGCACCCGAGCTAAAATCTATTGCCAATCTTTTTTTCTTTTTTCTTCTTCTCCCCAAAGTCCCCCAGTAAATAGTTGTATATTCTAGTTGTAGGCCTTTCTGGTTGTGCTATGTGGGATGCCACCTCAGCATTGTTTGATGAGCAGTGCCATGTCCACACCCAGGATCTGAACTGGTGAAACCCTGGGCTGCTGAAGCGGAGCACATGAACTTAACCACTCCGCCACAGGGCTTGCAACTGTCATTTATTTTAGTTTCAAAATTGCAGACTATAAAAGATTTCTGATTTATTCATGTAACTTAGTTTTTGATAAATTGCTAAAATTTAGTGTTATATTTTAATTTTTAGTATTGTTTCGTATTATGTGTAAGAGATTACCTAGAAAACTTAAATTTTATTTACTGCATGATAAAAAAATCCCTTGTAGTTTAATATATTTAGAAATTTTTATTTCCTAGAATTACAACCCTAAAGACATTTTTCTTATAGATACATCATTTTACTGTCCTTAAGCTTAGCACTTGGGTTGGTTCAAATCTGAAATCCTAAGTCTAAGTTAATATAAGCTTATATTTTTGTCTTCTTAAGTACTGTGTTGAATCAAGTTGTCTTCATTTCAATTAACAGTAGTTATGAGCCTGATTTTACACCATGTCTGATGTTTAACTTCATCCTCGTTGATGTAAATATCACTGTGTACTGGAAGTGGAAGAGAAGCCTGTGGCAAAATCAGATACAGGAGAAAACACACCATAATGCAGCTGGGTATTTACAAATATTGAGTGAGAAGGAAGATGATAGTAAGTGCATCTTTTCCAGTCTTCTTGATATACAAATTGACAAACTGAGGCACAAAAAGATAAAGTGAGTTGCCTGTAAATCATAGGTAATTTGCTCAGAGCTAAGATAAGGCCCTAGTCTCCTGAATTCCAATACTCCAAGAGTCTTTTCTGATGTTTACCTACATGTTTAGAGTCAATATATTCTAATTTTTGAATTCAAATAATGTTTTATACATAGTCTTGATTATAGACAATATTTTATTTTTAGGGTTAAGAGTATGAGTTCTAGAGATGGATAGTATAGAGCAAATCCTAACTATTATTTCCTAATTGTATGATTCTGGCATGTCACTGATCTCTGTAAGTTTCTCTTTCTCCCATTGGCAAAAACGGGGGTTGTAGTTATTTTATTTACAAGAAAACCCATCATGGGGCTCAAATGAGATAATCTCTAAAGGATTTCTATTAGTACCAGACATATGGTGATCACTGAGTCAACGTTAACAATGATTATTTTCATCCTGGTCTCAGACTGTTGGTCACTGAGACTTTGTTCTTCAGCACTTTGTGTCTTTAACTGTACTCAGTTTATCCCATATAACGTTCTCTGATAGATAATCTGATTCACCCTGGAAATTAGCATATATCCAAACTCAGATGGATGCTTTTTACTTGAGTCCACAAGAAGGGTCCAGGTATCCTTCTATGAAAATTGTAATTTAACATAGGTTGTTTTATACATGTTAGGAAGAGACACGTTGAACTCACTTTCATCATTCAGTGAATACTTATTAACTTGCCTTTAGGTGAAAGAGGACATCACTTGCACATATTTAGATCTGAAATAAAATCATGAGATGAATGTGTACCACACCCAGGTTCTGAAGCATGATACATGTGGATAATAAATTGAACATCTTTGGAATTCCTTGACTTAGCATATATACGATGTCACATTTTATTTACTTTAGTAAATTTTTCCAAATCTGATTTTAATTAGTTGTGATTTTCTTATATGTTAAGCCGCTTTTAGAACTGTGGGAGCATCTAAATATACTTCTGAAGTTCATAATCTGACAGTTTGGTTCAAATAACATTTGTCCTCGCCAAGTACTGTGTTAGGTGCTGGAGAAAAAAGAAAGGAAAATGATTCCTCAAAATGCTTACATACGATAGTTTATATATATTGTACCAGAAAACAAATGCTTATATATTTAGGATGTTAAAAAGACACAGTATAGAGAAAGAGACGAAACTAATAATGTCAATAGTTTTGATTCCATGTTTCCTAATTAGTAAAGTTGACTTGACTTACCTGCAAATTCTTATTTTTCTGCATATGAGGCGTAAGAGAGTTATCATGGAGAGGTGACATGGTTAACAATCTGAGATCTGCAGTCAGATATATCTGAGTGCAATGAATCCTTATTCACCACTTATTTAGTGAATAAATGAATAAACAAGGCAAATTATCTAGCTACTAAAAAACTCAGTGCCTACATAATAAGAGTACACATTCGATTGCTACGTGGATTAAGTTAAAAGTGATAATGCATGCAAAGGTCTTGGCATGGTATCTGGCACATGGTAGGCACTCATTAAACGATAATTATAATTTTATGATTATGAAATGCTGACATAGATGTCTATCATCAATTAAAGATAAACTGTTTATTTTTGTATCTTAATTTTTATTCTTTTGTGTACTTCTTTAATCCCTAGAAAATAAGACTAGACCGTCTTATAGAAGTAAGAATCTTTTAAATGGCCTCCCACAAAATATAATAAATTCTTGATACATACTTCATTTTCATGATTGACATAAATTCATGGAAATCATCATAAGCAGCTGGACAGCACACAATAAAAGAAAATGGTGACCTTTTGAACTTACATTCTTAATATTCCTAATTACAAATATTCTTTTGTTTCTAAGAATACAGTCAATGCAGTTATTGTTTTTTAAATGTGGTTGTTAATTTTATAAAATATTTTCCAAGTTCTCTTACAGTAAATAATAAAAAGGAGCTCTGTCTATTTGTGTAAGTTTGAAGTCAGATAGGGCTTCTTGCCAGTGACACAAAATAGAATGCCATTATGTTTAACATCATGCAGCCTATTATTTGGGGAAGAACATAAAGGGATCAGAAACCCTGATGAAAAATGCTAAATATCATCCAGTATAATAATGACTGTTCAAAATCCGATTTTAAAATTTGGATAATCTAAGCCTGACAATGGTGAACTTGCTAAAGAATTAACTAAATAATGTGCCATTTGAAGCAAGTAATGTTCTCTTTTTCCAAATCATTTCTTCTATAACGTCAACAGAGCAATAAAAAGCCAATGCTATATGAGAAAAATGATTCTAATTATTATTTTTTAAAGTTATTTATTACTTGTTAATTTGATATGAGTTGAATTGTCTAACACTGAAAACTCATTTACACTCTTGTCCTTTGAAATATATGAGGACTTATGGAAGCATCTAAACTTCTAAATTACATTATGAGAACATATTTTTCTTCTTAGCTAACAGTGTGTTCTTTGATTTCAAAAGAATGGACTCTTAAGACTGCAGTAGATGGAGTGGGTTGGGACAAGGAAGGAGACAGAAAGAAAACATGATTTGAACAAAAAGGTAATATATCTTTTGAAAATTATTTTGAATATTTATCACACTTCTAGATTTTATTTTTATTACATGTCAAAGAAATACTTACTAGAGATATCTAGATATCCAAAACCTTCTTTTACATCAAAATTTCTTTAGGACTTTGTGAATATAGCCTGAAGACTTAGACCCTAGGTATAATAATTAGCAAAGAAACAAATATTAATTTGGACATTGTTCTTGATGTTTAAAGTATAACCCAACTATGAATATTATTAATTCCATAACTTATTGAGATAGCAATGTTTATTCTGTGATGATGTATCAAAAAATTTGGATTATGTTCTCAAAATTTTCCACAAGGAATTTTTGAAATATAAATTTAAAAAATACAATGCAGTCCCTCAAAAAGATATTTTTCCAGAATTATTAGGAAATGATATAATCATAGAATTATACAATGATATGAAAATATCACTTAAAACTATGAATAGGTCTAAAATTAAGAATCAAATTCTTTAAGAAGCCAGAAACAGAGCAGAAGATTACATTTAAAGTAAGTATAAGAAAGGAAATGATAGAGGTCAGCCTCCTGGCTGAGTGGTTAAATTCACTCGCTCTGCTTCAGCGGCCCAGGGTTTTGCCAGTTCGGATCCTGGGCGTGGACATAGCACCACTCATCAAGCCATGCTGAGGTGGCATCCCGCATAGTAGAACTAGAAGGACTTACAACTAGAATATACAACTATGTGCTGGGGGGTCTTTGGGGAAAAGAAAAAAAAGAGGAAGATTGGCAATAGATGTTAGCTCAAGGCCAATCTTTGAAAAAGGAAAGAAGGAAATGATAAAGAAAAGAAATAGAAAAATGGCAAACAGAAAGGAAAAATAAAGCCAAAAGCCAAATTGTTGAAAACTTTAATGAAATTGATGAATCCCTACCTAGATTGATCAAGGGGAAAAAAGGAAGAAAAAATTAAAACGTCCAATGTATAAAATAAAAAATTGGAATGCTTCCCAGCTCATTTTATGAGCCTAATCCTGATGAAAAACCTGACAAAGATATTTTAAGAAAAGGAAATCACCGAATAATATCCTTCATGAACAAAGATGCAAGTATCCTCAATAAAACATTGGCAATTTGAATCCAGAAATATTTTAAAATATAACACTTTACAATCAAAAGGATTTATCCCAGGGATTCAAAGTTAGTTAATTTGAATATCAATCTATGAAATTAAACACATTAGCAGAAAATTGAGAAAAAAATGCGATGATCTAAAAAACATGCAAGGAGAAGCATTCGACATATCCCAAAGCCATTCATGATTAAAAGCTCTCAGCAAACTAGGAGTAGAAGGGCATTGCTGTAATCTAACAGAGACACTCAGTGGAAAACTCATAGCTAGGAAAGCAGTTTCCAACCCCCCACCTAAAGAGCTGAGCAGTCACCACTTCGTCAACAAGTAAAAGCTGAACATAGTGAAAAATCAACTCTTCTTGGATGCTTAGAAAGCAGAGGACACAGGGCAAATCGCTGCCCCCAAGATTGGAGGGGGAGTCACGGCTTATGGGACCCAGAGACTCATGAGCAGAAACCACCACAGGCACCAGTGCCAGGAAAGGAAAACCTGAACTGTAATTGATGAATGGCTGGAGGCTGAGTGTAGACAAGTCCGAGAGTGAAAAAGTCCAGGGGACCCAGTCATAGGGGGATCCCTACAATTTTGTGAGATTTACTTCAGGAGCTTGAGCAGATTCCCACAGTAAACAGCTGAGGAAAATCCCTTCATGCTTCCAGCAAGAGGAAGGGAAAAGGAACCATTTTGCAATTCACCAGAGCACTCTGTTTTTCTTAACAAGGCCTGCCATCAAGGGAAACTAGTTAACAGGAGCCTAGCCCGCTGGCGTATCAAAGACCAACTGACCTGGAGGAAAGGAAATACCGAACTTTAGCACTCTCTAGCCATCCTGTCCCGCCTAAGGGAGGAGAAAAAACTGAAAACTCCTGTGAAGTTCACTATCCAGAGGCACAGACTCAGTAAAAGACTGAGACCTAATCTTAGGACTATAGAATGCTTCCCCTCCCCCACACCTCACCACTGCATCACTAAGGCCTAGTTACAGCCATTCCTTTTACCTGGTACATCACGTCCAGCTATCAAGAAAGAATACAAGGCACACCAAAAGGCAAAAAACACCGTTCAAAGAGACACAGCAAGCATCAGAACCAGACACGGCAGGGGTGTTAGAACTATCAGGCTGGGAATTTAAAACAATTAGGATTAAAAAGCTAAGGGCTCTAATGACAAAGTAGACAGCATCCAAGAACAGATGGACAATGTAAGCAGAGAGATGGAAATCCTAGGAAAAACCCAAAAATAAATCCTAGAGATAAAATATACTGTAATAGAAATGAAAAATACCTTTGATGGGTTTATTAGCAGACCGGACACAGCTGAGGAAAGAATCTCTGAGCTGGAGGATATCTCAATAGAAACTTCCCAAACTGAAAAGTAAAGAAAACAAAAACTGATAAAAACAAAACAGAATATCTAAGGATTGCAGAACAACTGCAAAAGGTCTAGCATATGCCTAACGGGAATACCAGAGGAGAAGAAAGAGAGGAAGGAAGAGAAGAAATATTCGAAAGAATGATGACTTAGCATTTCCCCAAATGCATGTCAGACACCAAACCACAGATCCAGAAAGCTCAGAAAACACAACCAGGAAAAATACCCACCCACCCCCCCAAAAAAAACTACACCTAGGCATATTTCTAGAACCACAGAAAATCAGATATAAATAAAAATCCTGAAAGAAGCCAGAGGATAAAAACATCTCCCTCTGATATACTTGTTTTTATTTGTACAATGCAAATGCAGTGATGGATAAAATATATATCCATCAGGCAGTCACCACAGGTACATTATTTACTTAGATAGCACCACATGGAATTAGATTTGCTTTCAATCTGGAGACCGAATCTGTAATTTAAATGCCTCCAAATGTTGTAGCAGTGACATAAAAAATTTCTGTATACAAAACCTGTTAATTGTCACAAGACAGGCAATTAAAATATAGCTAAATTTCCTGAAATAGAACATAACATTATGCTAGTTATGTTGGTCCATGATGGTTAGGTCAACCATTCTAAAGGCAAGAATAGGTTGAGCCTTTATTTGTCAAAAGTTACCAGCTAACTTTTAAGAAAAGCCATTTAACTTCCAGAAATATACAATTCAGTTAAAGGGAAAAATAAAGTTGTTAATTTAGCCAAATATGAAATTCTTCAATATATTCACTACATTGATATTTTTCAATATAACTCAAAATTATAAATTCAATTCTAAAAACAATAAAAAGCTCAAGATTACAAAAACAAAAGGTACAAAATATGTCACTGTGCTATTCAAAAGTAATTCAGAAAATATTTTAGCTTCTGAATCTGAAGAAGGCTCAGACACAAACTTTGATTGGAATCTGCCTAAGAAAGTGGTATACAAGTGTGACAGCCATGAAAATGCTCTGCTCAGGTCTCACATCTCCATTGCAAGGAGCATAATTGACCTCATGTGCTGCACTTGGAGACCCATCACTGTATTTGCACAGAGGCCACAGTTGGCAGGGGCCACTCTCAACCAGTGACCGAATCAGGCAGAGACTCTAAGCCTGGCCAGTTCCTGGGAAATTCTGTCCTCTCCCCACAGGCCACTTTGACTTGAAGACTCCCCACTGGTTTTGCTGAAACTTTTCTTAGAACTGAACTGCAGTTCCCCCCAAACTTTCTGTCCTTGTTTTTCTCCTTCACCAACTTTGGACCTGCTCCATGGTCTGAAGCATCTCCCATCCTTTTCTGGCCCCTGCCCCATCTTCCCTTACAGGTCTTTTCCCAGTAAATCTCTCACACAGTTAATCCTGACATGGGGTCTCCTTCTCACAGAATCCAAACCCACGCAACTTAAAACTCCGTTGGCAAATGTTTCCTGTTGTTTCTAAGTTAATAAAAAAAGAAAAATGCAATTAATATAACTTTCTTTCCAGAAAAATCTGTTACTACATTTATCACGCATCTGATGATTTATAGCCTCTTAGAATTGAGAAATTATAGTAGTGGGAGTTATAATTTTCAACAAATGTAACTTTGTCTTTTGAAATTTTTGTGGAGCTGGCACAAGCCCTTTAACCCATTTTTGTGTAAAGTCAGATGTTCTGCCCAAGATTTCTGCAAATTCCCTCATGTTTCTATTTGCATGGTCATTTCTAACTCTCAATTATTGCTTTCTCTGCTTTCTTAATTTCATTTCTGTCTCCCCCTGCATAGTATAACTTTCTCTTTCCTTCCACCTACGTGAAATATAGAACTCAACTGCTTTTCTTTGATGTCTAATGAAAAAAGGTACCTGTGCAGCACTTTTATATGCATAATAGAGTTTACAAAAGGTTTGGGAAATAAGAGAGGGATTATTTTAAAATTAACTTTTATTTAAATGTTAAATAAATCTATTCTTTAAAGTTTTTTGACTAAATTGATACCAGGAATTTTTTTGCTAACTTACTTTCTCCTCAGGTTCCATCCTTCTGCTATGACACCCACATCTGTTTGTCTGTGTGTCTCTTTCTCTTCATTTTCCCTCTCTCTCTGCTCTCTTTCCTCCTCCCTTCAAATTTATATTTATTTCTTAGGCAGAGGACTTTAGTCATTTCTTTATTGACTCTTGCCAATTCATGCTTCTAGATTAGTTAGCAATTTATACAGAAATATTATGTAATAACTTCAAGAACTTGATCAGTTACAATGACAAAATATAGTTTTTTCAATCATAGGTCTCTGGGTTGGTTATAGTTTAGTTGATCCCAGCTGGGCTTGCCTGGATTTACCTTTACCACAGATTGGAATTCTTATCATTTGGGGAACAGCAGCTGCAAAGAGAGGGTTCTGTTCTTAGTGGATGGTGGAAATTCAAAAGGCTGAGGTGAATAATGTATGTATATATAAAACTTTGCCTTCGGTGACATTTGCTAACATTCCAATTGGCCAAAGCAATTTATAAGGCTAAGCCAAGCCAAATTCAATAAAGTAAATACACAGTCTCCATTACTCTAATGTGTGGTACGCAAGTCACACAGCAAAGTGTACTTACGTATAACTCTTTAACAGGGAGGAGTGATGAGTAGAGAACAATATCCAATCTATCGTAATATCCAACTCCCAAGAGGTATTTTCATAAGGTTACTATCTAAGAGCATCTCTTCCTCGTAAATCACTAAAATAATAATTTTAGCACTTTTTAACACAACGTGGCTATTTGAACTACAAATTCGAGACCTGATTTTGACCTGTGGGACCTGGAGATCTGCAAGGAAATAATGACAAAGAATGAATAATAATTTTAAAAACCCCTCCTATTAAGTATTAGTATATAAATCAAAATTCCAAAATATGTGAGAAACTAATGCTAAAATGGGTAGTTTACTAAAAAGTCAATATTTTTAAAGTTCTCTCTAAATAAAAGTAATAAAACAATCTGAAACTGATTTATAGGAAATAAATTTGTGATGCTAAGAAAAGATTAATAACAGCTATATACAGAGAATGAAAACTACAAAAACAGGTAGAATTGACACAAGAAGCAGTTTGGAAATCTGAAAATGAAATATAGAATCATTGGAAGTACCAACAACACTAACAGGTAAATTCAGAGAGAGTACTGAGGAACTCCTCCAGGACACAGCCTAAGGGTCAAAGATGTAAAGTATGCGCAACAGTCAAAGAAATGGAGGGAAAGTTTAGATGTGTCAACATAGGTCTAAGAGGGGTTCCAGAAGAAAATAGTAGAAGAAAGGACAGAAAATGAATTTTTGAAAAGAATATAGGTGAGATGTCTTTTTACAGAATTAGAGACATGTAACCTCACACTGAAAGTGATGTGTGAAAGTGCAAAGCAAGATATAAATGGTAAAAAATTAAATCAACGGCTAAATGCTTTGTGAACCAAAATATCGGAGATAATGAGAGAAAAAACACTGATCAACAACAAAAGACCATATTGTCTACAAAAGAACCATCAACCTGGAATCTGACATTCAATTAATCTATCATCCAAAAATGTAGGTCAAATAAAGACATTTTCAGATATACAAAGTGAGAAGAGTTTTATGACCCATGGCTCACATTGCAAGAACTGTTGTAGAAATATGCTGTATAACAACAAATCATTTTATACCATTTAACAGTTTACAAGTGATTTAACATTTACTATTTTATTCAAATTCTCAACGATAAGAATTGGTATTATTTATATCATCTTCAATAATAAAATTGAACTTATAAGAATGATAAGTAATGTGCTGAAATTCATACAATGTGAATTTTATGAATATAACGCAGGGTTTGTGAACTCAATTCTCATGCAATTTCTAACACATTAAAAACAATATCCAGTCCCAGAAGATTTGACCTACCAGATGAAAGGACTGATTATGAAGTTGTAATTGGTCACTAAGAAGGAGTTCCGCAAATATAAGTTACTACACATCACTTACTGTCAGAGAGGAATCAGCGGCTAATATTTTCCTGACCTGTTTGTCTGGTGAACCCTAAAAGCAATTCTGATTCAATGAGGATTGCTTTCTGAGGATTTGGAATGGCTGTGTGTGTGTAACTCTTTATTATGGTATTTACTTATTGTTATTTATTTGGTTTACCTCATTGAGTTCATTATCGACTGGCCAACTCCAATGGTCATTGGAGAATCTCTCATTTGCCTTGCTGGTACAGTTGAGTCATTACTTCAACTCACATCTTATCCTTGGTAACTGATAAAGAAGGATTTACATATCATTTAAAACAAAAATAGAAACCAGAGAAGTCTTTCTTGGGACCATAATACTATAAACTTCTAAATCTTTTAAGAAGGTGAAATGAGATTAATTTTCCCAGTTCTGCATAAACTCATACTACATTTCTCTTCTAGGTATTTATTTCTGGACAACAGGAAAGTCACATAATTGGCCACATACTTTAAAATAATCAAGTACTTAGACCTCATCCCATGGATATGGAATGTGGCTAGTTGATGCCAGTCATTGTTATTATAAAGGATTAGTCTATTCCCCAAAAGCACAAGAGAATTAACCACTGGTTGTTTTAGGGTGTGGTATGAACTAGTCAGTAATATTTTTGGCTTTGGTTACACTTCTGAGAGAAGTGTACTAAAAACCTGAACTGTTCTCATAGCAGGTACGTGTTACTCAGAGTACATGTAGTAACTGAGAATTCTGTCATCATGGAGAGGAAAACTAATTATTTCCAGCGCCCTCACCCTAATTTAACTGTGTGCTAAAATATACCTGCTAGATTTTAATAGGGCTTCTGTTTACAAAGCTCTCTGTGGTTATGTGGTCATGTCTATAAAAGAATATAAAATTTATTGAAGTTGGTTAAGTTACTAACCTGCAAAATGAAGGAGATTCAATGACGTCAGCATTGACATATTTCGGAGGCAGTTTCCCACTAATGAAAATGAAATATGCGATTTCTAAATGTCAACACACATTTGAGAAACAGAATGAATATAATTGGTATCCTCCCACTGCAGGCTACCCTGGATCCTACAGGTCAAAACTGTGGAAGCAGGTGTGCCTTAGAGTTAGAGGACAAATGCTGACAGAATCCGGGAGTGAGTGTAGAGAGTTAAGCCAGAGAAGTCTCTTTAAATTTCTAGTATGAAGCTAAGGAATCAGATAGCCGGGGAGATACTGCCAAGTAAAGAACATTGAAATTAACTCACAATAATATTGTATAAAGCAGTCTTGATCCTGGCAGAGCTCTTATGTGTTCTTGATTGTGTGACCCATGGGAAGGGCTTGAGATGAAATAATCAAAACAAGAAAAGCAATAGTTAGCAGTTAATGAGCTTTACTCTGTACCAGGCACATATCTCATTTAGTTCTCTTCCTGATGATTAGAAAGCTATGATCAAACCCTTTTATACACCTGCTGTCTTTACTTCACTATGCATTAACTCCACCTTCTGAGTTTGATATCTCCTATTGTATGTCCATTCTCTTCTATTGCCATGAAGATTAATTCTCTTTTGATTAGTGTTAGCATGGTGTATTTTCCTCCATCAATTTACTTTTAATGTATATGTATCTTTATAAAAGTTAGAGTGGATTTCTTGTATACAACATATAGATGGGTCTTGCTTTTTGATCTACTCTGACAATCTCTGCTTTTTAATTGGTGCATTTAGACTATTGACTTTCAAAGTCATTATTGACTTAGTCTGATTCATATCTACCATATTTGTTACTGTTTTCTATTTGTTGCCTTTCTTTTCTTTTTGTTGTTCTTTGTTCCTGTTTTTGTCTTCCATTCTTTTTCTTCCTTTTTGTGGTTTTAATCGAGCATTCTATATGATTCCATTTTCTCTCCTTTTTTTGCATATCAGTTATATTTCTTCTTTCAACTTTTTTTAGTGGTTGCCTGAGAGTTTGCAGTATGCATTTACAGCTAGTCCAGTCTACTTTGAATAACAGTATACCACTTCACAGGTAATGTGAGTAGCTAATAATAAAAAAAATCCCAATTCTTCTCTCCTGTCAGTTGTTTCATTGTTGTCATTCATTTCACTTATATATAAGCATACATACACTTATATATAAGCATTTCACTTATATAAAATTATATATCTATATAAGCATACGTAAGCATATATATGTATATATGACATATATTAGCATATGCAATTGAATACATTGTTGGTATTATTATTTTAAACAATTGTCTTTTAGCTGAATTAAGAATAAGAAAAATAAGTTTTTATTTTACTTTCACTGATTTCTTCTTTGATAGTCTTCCTTGCTTTATGCAGATCTGAGTTTCTGACCTATGTTATTTTCCTTCTCTCTAAAGCACTCTTTTAACATTTCTTTCAAGGGTTGTCTACTTGCAACAAATTCTCTCAACTTTTGTTTGTCTGAGAAATTCTTTATTTCTCTTCCAATTTTAAAGGATAATTTCACAGGGCACAGAATTCTAGGTTGGTGGGGTTTTTTTCCTCAAAACTTGAATTATAACCCCTCATTCTCTTCTTACAAGCATGTTTTCTGAGAAGTCAGATGTAATGCTTATCTCTGTTCCTCTGTTAGTAAGGTGTTTTTACCCTTTAGCTTCTTTCAGGATTTTTTCTTTATCTTTGATTTTCTGTAGTTTGAAAATAATATGCCTAGGTATAGACTTTTTAGCATTTATCCTGTTTGGTGTTCCCTGAGCTTTCTGGATCTGTGGTTTGGTGTCTGACATTAATTTGGGGGAAATTCTCAATCATTGTTGTTTAAAATACTTCCCTCTCTGTCTCTGCTTTTTCTCCTTTGGTATCCCATCATGCATATGTTACATCTTTTGCAATTGTACCACAGTCCTTTCCTTAGATATTCTGTCCTTTTTCTTTTTTCAGTCTTTGTTCTCCTTGGCTTTGGTTTTCAACGATTCTATTGATATATCCTCTAGCTCAAAGATTCTTTCCTCAGTCATGTCAGCCTGTTAATAAACTCATCAAAGGCAATTTTTCATTTCTCTTACAGTGTTTTTTATCTCTAGGACTTATTTTGTTTTTTTCTTAGGATTCCCATCTCTCTACTTACATTACCCATCTGTTCTTGCATGCTGTCTGCTTTATCCATGACAGCCCTTAACATATTAAAGTTATTTTAAATTCCTGGTCTGATAAATCCAACATCCCTGCCATGTGTGGTTCTGATGCTTGCACTGTCTCTTCAAATTGTGTTTTTTGCCTTTTGATATGCCATGTAACTTTTCCTGATAGCTGGATGTGATGTACTGAGTAAAAGGAGTAGCTGTAAATAGAACTCAGTATTAGTGATGGTGAGGTGGAGGGGGAGGGGAAGCATTCTATAGTCCGATGATAAGGTCTCAGTCTTCTAGTGAGCCCATACCTTTGGACTGTTGACTTCACAGGAATTTCTCAGGTTTTTCTCTCCCTTAGGCGGGACAGGATGGCTAGAGTGAGCTAGACTTGGGTGTTCCCCTTCCTCCAGGTCAGTTAGGCTTTGATAACACCCCAGCAGATTAGGCTCTGGTTAACCAGTTTCCCCTGAGAGCAGGCCTTGTGAAGAAGATGCTGTATTTAAAAATTTTTCATTTTTGCTTCTCCTTGCTGGATATATGAAAGGACTTTTTTCTCAGATATTTATTGTGGGGACTTGGTTGAGCTCTTGAAGGTGAATCTCGCAATACAGTGGGAGCCCCCTGTGACTGGATCCCCTAGAGTTTTTAATGCTGAATTGTTCACACTGAGTCTCCAGCAATTCATCAATTACAGTTCAGGTTTTCCTACCCCAGCACTAGTTCCTGGGGTGGTTTCTGCTTGTGAGTTTCTACTCTGGTAAGCCATAACTCCCTGTTTTCGCCTGTATGTCTCTCCAGTCTTGTGGGCAGTGGTTTGCCTATGTTCTCTTCTCAATTAATGATCCAAGAAGCATTGTTGATTTTTCTGTCTGTTCAATTTTCTACTTGTTGCCAGGAAGGAGTGATGACTTCCAAGCTCCTTACATGTGGAACTGGGAACCTGCTCAAGATAGACTGTTCTCACAGTTTATGATTTGCCATCTTGCTGTCCATCTCTACAGAATAAAATGGTATTTTTCTTTATTCTTCCGAACAATACACTTTCCTCTAAGTTTAAACAAAATGTCAAATACATAAAACTTTATTAATTTCTTCTATCTAGTCTTAAATTTGAGGGCATGGTGTCATTTTAAATGTTTGTGATTAAGTGATTTAGTCAGTATAAACCCTTAACTTTCAGGAACTTTTATTTTAAATAATATTCTCTTCATCTATATGCATAATTTCTTTCTTCTGCTATCAGTCTCTGAATGTACTCCATGTGTTTTGTTGATTTCAGTAAATATCAGTAGACTTAATATTTTTGCTTGAAATACTGTTACTTCACAACTTAAGAGTATTTAAGCCTGAACTTCTCAGCATAATGCATATCACTCATTCACAACCTATCTCTGCAAGCTCATCTCTGTTTCATCCTTGCCTTACACTCTCTGTTTTAGTCAAATAGCTACATGATAAGAATTAGCCATTTCGTGATGTTTGGTCTTTGTTCACGTCTTAAGTCATCCTGCTTTCTTCAATTTAGTAATGACTGTTTCCTTCAGACACTCTCAGAAGTCGTGTTGATTGTCTCTCTTATGAACACCCTAATCATAGCATTTGCACATACACACGCTCATACACACTGACAATATTTTAGCAAAATTTTCTTTTTATGAGCCAGTTTTCTTCCTAGTCCCTTTAACTCTGAAATGAGACTCAGATTCTTATGCAACCCTCTATCTCCAGTGCATGTTCCTTGTTCAGGACACTCTGCACACTGAACTAAATTAGAACTCATGCCTCTGTCTCTGTTTTACATCACACTATCTTTTATGATACAAAAGGCGATATATATTGATGGAATTTTATTTTTAATTTTTGAATAGTCTAATCTGTCAATTGTGTGATTTTCATTAGCAAGTATTAGAAAGCTCAATGAAAACATTTTTAAACAATGAAAGGTCTGTACCAGCTCATGAAACCTTAAGGTTTTAGAAGTGGGAGGATTTCAGGAATGATTTAGAGTTCCAATTCCATTTCTCAGTGATTCTCTCATTTCTGTCTTCCTGTGTCACCTTTGGCTGTAGGATATTTTTCATCATGGTGGAAAAATGGTAATAGCAATTCCAGGTGTCATCCATCCACACTACACTGCCCAAGAAAAGAGAGAGAAAACATGTTCCCTCCACGTTGGGGAGAATGGGTTTAGGCCAGTAGGATCCACAGTAGAAGTTAGTGGCAGAGACATGATGAAAACCATGAATCTTGATTCCAGCACTGTCTAAAATATGACTCTCTTTATAAAATTACATTTTTTCCCTAAGATTTTATTCTAAATTGTGCTATTTCTAGAACCACTCATGAGTCAGAAAAAAGCCTAAGCTTTACTGTTAAAAATATTTTATACAAGTTGTTGTATATTAATTTTATACCTGAAATGTTCTAGAAATATTCCAGATTCCTAATGCAAGTAAATCTCAAAGAGATTCCCTCACACCTTCCAAAATAAAATAGAACGTTGGTAAAGCAAGCAAACAAACCTACTACTATATTCTTGGGTATATAAAATATTATAAAATAAGATACTTGAAAAACCTACTACTATATTCTTGGGTATATAAAATATTATAAAATAAGATACTTTGAAATATATGAAAAAAGGTATTGTATGTTACAATGAAATAGGTTTTCTTTCAGTTACAATGCTTCTTAATAAAAACATGACTAAAAGTAATAGGTACAATGCCAGTTGATTGCAACATTCTACAAAAGACTAGATAAAATCTTAGTAATAAGAATAAACTCTGAAAAAATAAGCTAATATAAATATGATCCAGAAAAAGTAATCATTTTATTGGAATCTCTGCTCACAGTAGTTTACGCATTTCAAAGAAAAATTTAATTTTCATATAATCCTTCCTTTTTTAAAAAGATATTTTAGAACATATTTTATAACCACCCTATCATCATGTTGGGTGTGCACTGCAGTATAGTAAATCATTTGAAGGTGAAGTAATTGTGATCCCCAGGCCAAAGAGAGACTAGATTTCTTTTGAACTTTATAAGGAGTCCTTTTCAGGATTCTAACATTACAAGCCATGCACTGCTCATTGGTGCATTTATACAATTATTTATAGTTTATAAAATGTACGTGGCCTCTTCTAACTCTTCTTAAACTGTCCCAGTGGCTCACATGGTCCATACAGTAAGATCCATGCTAATTAGTAGCTTAACCTACTTCAGCAACTACATCTCACCTCATGCCCTCTCTGTGTACCTGCTTACTTGTTGCAGGGGTTTTTTTTCCCACTATTTTCTGCAACATCACTTTTGTAAAACACCCCTCTGTATTTTTACCACTTGTTCTTCTGGTATTCACTGCCCTCTCCTCTTTTCTCTGATTAGAAACAACTTTCCTTTAAGAATTAGTCCAAATATAACTTCCAATGTAAAACATCCCTAAACCTCATCCTATTAGTTAAAATTTCCTCTATAATATCATCAAACTAGAGGGCTGTATATGCCTATCAACTTGAGATGGCATGAACAATAGAACATCTTCAATGGTAACTGAATTAATAAATCCATTGAATTTATGAATTTATTAAGAAAATTATAAACAAACAATTAAATGTCAGCCTTTTGCTCCTATATGATTTTTGCTAAGTTAAAAAAATCCTCTGTGAAGATGGATAATAGTAGGATAATATTTATGATTAAGAAGGCAGTATTAATTGCTTATTGTTCTAGTATCAGAGTCTCTTTTATCATAAGTGCCTATTTTTCTATAACCTTAATACTGATTTTTTAAAAGATCTTCTGAACCTTGGTCCCTGGTAAAAAGTGAAAGACATGTAGAATTCAAATATCTCTTATTAATAGAAATTTGTGACATATTCCGTGAACTACCTACCTAATATACATTTCCCCAGATTTTGTTTTATGTGAAAAAGTGTCCAGGTAAAGGTAACAAATGCCTCATCCTCTCTTGCTGTTGAGGACGGCCATATTTCTGGCCCCAAAGGCAAGAAAATGAAGGTTTCTGGGTAAATTTTTGCTTTCCTGTTATAGATGCCATACACTTTTTGCTTCTTTTTCTTATTGGAATGTGGTCATGAGTTAGACATGAAGGAGTCACATTGAAATCTTAATGATCAAAGCTGCATGCAAGGGATGGATGGGCAGAAGATTCCGACCCTGATGACAACTTTGAGTAGCTACACCAGTCCTGACCTGTCCAGTGTCAGATTCTTTTTCCCTTTGAAAAATTTTAAACAGCTTTATTGAGGCATAATTCATATATCATACAATTTAAATTCACCCATTTAAAGTATATAATTTAATGGTTTTTAGTATATTCACAGATATGTGCAACTATTACCACCATTATCAGTCAATTTCAGAACACTTTCATGACCTCAAAAGAAACCCTGTACCCTTTAGCTATTACTCTCCATATCCCCCAGCCTTAAGCAACTGCTACAGATTTGCTAATCCGAACTTTCATATGAGTGGAATCATATGGTATGTGGTTTTTTGTGACTGACTTCTTTCACTTAGTAAAATGTTTTCAAGGTTGGTCCCTGTTGTTTCATGTATCAGGACGTCATTCCTTTTCTATGGCTGATTAATATCCCATTGTGTGGGTATACTACATTTTGTTTATGCATTGTCAGTTGATAAGCATTTGGATTATCTCCATTTTTTGGCTTTTATGAATAATGCTGCTATAACCATTGGTGTACAAGTTTTTTGTTTGGATATATGTTTTCATTTCTCTTGGGTGTGTACCTAGGAGTGTAGTTGTTGAGTCATATGGTAATTCTCTGTTTAATTTATTGAGGAAATGTCAGGTTATGTCCTGGAACTAGCTAAACTCCCAAGAAGAAAGTTTCATGAATTTATAATATTTTGAGATAATGGCTTGCTCTATGTTCCCTTTAATTTATGCTTAAGAAATTCTACCAAATCTTTGCTCACCGTAATGTATACAATAAGATGTTACAGTTTTGCAGCATTAATTACCATGAATGATATGAATAATTCCCGTCATGCTACTTTGTTATATCATATTCAAAAAAGATCCATTATGTAACAACTTAAAAATTTAGAAAGAAAAAAATCAAACATTATAAGTTACAACTCTAAAAGATTTACCCCTGTTTTCCTTAAGCAGCAAATTTTTCTGTATGAATATACGTTAATTAAAAACTTGATTATTAAACACTTTTTCAGAAAAATGTTAGCTAAATAAGAAAAATTGCATACACTTTTATTTACATCTTATTGGCTGGTAAAATGAGCTACTGAAAGTGGGGTAGGAAGTAAGAAAAGAAAAGCACAGTTTTCTCTGAGTGATCTTTGTTCAGTTGAGTCACATTTGGCTTAGGTCCCCTGGAGGAATTGTTTTAGAAATGTATTCTATGTCTATAATTTTGCAGCTAGTCCTAAAGGTATAGAATATGTTCCATATTACATATTATCATAGTGTGCCAAACTAATGAATTAAAAATAGTTAATGTTGGAACTAAAAACAAAGAAAAAGATCTTAGCCAAGTTGGAAGAAGTGGATTCAGACATGCCCAAGCCATAAGGAACAGAAACATCTATCATGTACTTCTGTCACTTTGTGTGTGGGATGCGTGGTAGGATGGATATAGGTCATAATTTATAA
Organism: Equus przewalskii; assembly: GCF_037783145.1. Taxonomy (NCBI): domain Eukaryota; kingdom Metazoa; phylum Chordata; class Mammalia; order Perissodactyla; family Equidae; genus Equus; species Equus przewalskii. Next base: position 64,872,085 of record NC_091847.1, read on the forward strand.
CAGATGCTAACGTAGAACATATTTATTTAATTTTTATAAAAATCTTACATTTAAAGGAAGTAATATTTTGTTGGTTATAATATGTTAACAATTTAAATATATTTTCTAATGTTTTTGTAATGGAGAATATTTTAAAAAGTGATTAATTCATAAAGAAAAGAAATTTTAACAAATACATATACAGTCGATCAGCAGCCAGGGTTCTGCTTTGGGGAGCCCCACCCTCACTCACAGCCCAGACTGAGATGCACTAACGTACCTGGCCTTCAGGAGCTCCTGATCCTGCATCTTCCCCCATGGACTAGTGGATAATGCTGTTTACTGTCTGACAGGCAAATATATTCCCTATGAAACTTCAGAAATTGGTAATGGAAGAAAGTGAAATAAATATTGGCAAATGTGAGAGAGAATGAGTTTGATAGAATCTGATCACTAAGCCAGAAAATACTAAGCCAGAAATATGTGTCATCTTTTATAGTTTTTTCTAACTACCCATATCCAAATGACACTAACTGATTTTATTTAGTTGCATCTTGAGTTTACCACCCAAACCAAGGCATTCATTATCACCTATGTTACTAAATATCTTTTTAATAATTTTATGAATAACATATATTTTAGAAGGAAGAGAGATTATACAAAGTAAAATAAGGGTCTTTTTTTTGCAATATTTCCCCAAGTCCCCAGCTTACCTCCGGAGACAAACATTCATATAATTTTCTTTTGTATCCTTCAAAAATATTCCATAAATTAAATTCTACACATGAAAGCACACTGACACACATTTATATAGCTAAAAAAAGTTGTAACATATTCTCTACAACGTTCTGCAATTTACGTATTCCACTTAACAATATATCTTAGAGATAATTCCATGATAATTCCTATTAAAACCAATATTTGGTTTAACAGTAGCACAGCATTCTCTTGTATGAATGTATGATAACGTATTTGACACATTATACAATATATATTTCTTTTTATACTTTACATATATATTATACAATGAATGTCCTTTATTAATGGATATTTGATATATTTCGCTTATTATAAGTAAACATGTATATTCATATTAATACAATTTTGGACACTTGAAGAGTAAAACAAATTGTTGGAAGTGGTTATATATATTTTATTTTTGATTGACATTGGCCAAATTTCCTCCAAAGACTGTCAATTGACTCTCCCACCAATAGCATACAAGGTTGCCTGTCTCTCTTTCTCTCTGTTAATAGAGTATGTGACAATTTTTTAAAATCCTACCAATGTGACTGGTGAAAAATAACAATTTATAGCTTAACTTTCCATTCCTCTTATTACAAGTGAGGTTATGTGTCTTTTCACAGGTTTAAAAATGATTTGTTTTTCCTCTTATGTATACTACTCATGTCACTTCGCCCATTTTCAATTGGGCTGTTGTACTTTCTTCCTGATTTTTAGAAGCTTTTCAATATTAATGAAATTGACTTTTTTCTGTCATATATGCTTATTTGGCTTTTGGCTTTGTTTTGGTGTTTTTCTGATCCTTTTATAATTGTGCTGAAGTCATATTTGTACTTTCTGATCTCCTAGGACTGTGTCACTCCCCTTCACATTTGTCCATACCTGCATCCAGAACAATGTCTGGCCATAAGAGACACCATATAAATACTTGTTGAAAAAATTGTTGAATTAAACTGTAAAGATGTTTATTTATTTATTTTTTAAATTGTTTTGGTAAGGAAGGTTGGCCTGAGCTAACATCCGTTGCTAACCTTCCTCTTTTTACTTGAGGAAGATTGTTGCTGAGCTAACATCTGTGCCAATCTTCCTCTATTTTGTATGTGGGACATTCCCACAGCGTGGTTTGATGAGCAGTGTGTAGGTTCTGGGATCCAAACCTGCGAACCCAGGCCACTGAAGCAGAGCACATAAACTTAACCACTACACCACAGGGCCAGGCCCAAGATGTGTATTTTTTTAATCCAAATCTAATTTACTTCTACTCAGTTTCTGTTAGAGTGTAAACTTTTTAAAAGGGATTATTTCCTCAAAGTCTTATTTCCCATTTTCCCAATACAGTTTAGATTGAAATTAGAATAAAATCACGAAGGAGTTTGTACAAAGATGGCATTTTTAAGTGCTGAAAATTAAATTACGTTTTTAATAATAATGTTGTCTATATTTTAAAAACATAAGTTATTTGAATTACTTAAGATTCAGCCAAAAAATAACCAAAATTACTTTAGTATCTCACTAGAGAACTAACTTACAATTTATGATGACAATTCATGAGTTAAACATGGCTGAATGCTGAATTAAAACACGTCCATTGCTATTAAATCATTAGCATGTGATGAATACACCATTTAATATTACATTCCCAAATAATTTAGGATTCGAAAAGGCATTTATGTGTTACTTCAACATCAAACCAAATTTTGCTACTAAAAAAACCCCAAACAATAATGTCATTATTCATATACTGAATTAATGATACCAACAGTGAATCCCACATATGAAATGGGTTCAATTATTTGTTCAATAATTGAACATTTTCTGCATCAATTCCTTTTCGTTTTTATTTTGTGACTCTAAGGGAGTTCAAGATGAGGAAACTTTATGTTGATTAACAGTGTTTCAAAACAACTTTAAGCTTTAAATTTATGTTACATTTATCAAATTGTCGTGTAATTCAGATATTATATTTATATTTAATCCTAGAAGTCATATTTTCAAAATTGATTGAGAGGGACGCTGGTTTTGTCTGAGGATGTAGAAAGCATTCCTCCTACTCCAACAAAGACAGATTTGATAATCGAACAAATCATACATTTTCTTGAACCCATCAAGATCTGAGTTCATAGGACAATCAAATAGTCTCAAGTCTAAGGAAACATAGCTGCTTCTGAAGAGAGACAAGATGTGAGCACGGGTTCACCTGCAGGAAACATGGTAGCAAGGGGAATGGGGCACCAAACAAACTGGTAAGAAAAACTCAGCTAAATGTTTGAACAATTTCTAAATGCTGTGTTGGCTAGTATGCACTCTAGAATCTTTGGAGCTACAGACACAGGGGAAGATTGCACTTAATCTCAGGTTTTTGTCCACACCCTTCTCTAGGTGCTCATGAGAAAGATTTGGGTCAGGTTGGGACAGCAGAGATTGCCTCCTACTTGATCAGGCCTCAGAGAGGAAAGCAGCAACCACTGCGGGAAAAGCACTGGATCATTCCTGTCAATCCTCACTGTTGATCAAGAGCCATAAATCACTGAGGGAGGGGCAGAAAACCCTGCTGCTTTCAGGGGACATGTGGAAATCTATTGCAGCTTAAGGAAAAAAAAAGAAAACAACCCAAATCTTTGATAACAGGGCAAAGTCAGAACATTAGAGGTCCTCTACCACAGGCGTGGTGGCAGGGTCACTGTGAAAGCCCCAAGATCCAGGAACACAGTTTGCCTAAGATTGATGCTAAAGCAGGACAAAAAGAACCCTCTCCACTCCCCATCACCAGGCTACCGAGTGACGAGTGATAAGCAGAATCAGCTACCTCTGAAAGAGGGGCAAGAACCTGGAGAGGAACCTTCTCTGATGGGTAAATCTACAGAGAAGTCTAGATCTAAAAGAAACAGAATCATTAAGAAAAAATCTTTGCAACTCAGCCCCCATCGTAAGCATACAAGGAAAAGCCAGGGGAATTCAAAGCCAGTGGTGCCCTGAAAATCTCTGTAAGAAGAAAACCTGAATCCAGCTCAACCCCTGACTAGATTAACTCGAGCTGCCACACTAAAGACCTAGCATAAAAAGAGACGTGTTTATTTGCACACGTAAACAATATGTATCTCAATCTGTATTGTCTTAGACACAATGTCTAACATTCAACAAAAATTTACAAAGCAGTGAAGTAAGAATTAAGATACATCGGAATCAATAAATAGAACCAGGTGCATATAGGACCTAGACATTGGAGCTATCAAACAGGAAATTTAAAATAATTATGATTAATGTATTAAAAACTCTTGTTAAACAGGTGGATAAGATGCATTTACTATAGCAGAAGGATGAAAATTATAAGAACAGATTCTAAATTTCATTGGAATGATGAAAGTTGTAAGAAAGAATCACATAGAAATGCTGGATATAAGAAACATAGTAACTCAGATGAGAAAAACACCTTTCATAGATTTATTATTGGACTTGAAAGAGCCAAAGAAAGAAGAATCAGTAAGAAAGAAGAATCAGTAAGCCATGAAAAAAGGTTAATAGAAATTAACCAGGCTAAATCACAAAGAGTAAACGAATGAAAAAAATATGACCAACACATGCAAGACCTTGGGGAAAATATAAGTCAGTCTAATATAGATGTAATAGGAATCACAAAATAAGAATAGAGAGAAAACATAGAAAGGAAACATTGTAAGTTAATAACTGAGAATTTTCCAAATAGGTTGAAAAAATAAAACCACAGATCAAAGAAATTCATAGAAAACCAAAGAGAATAAATACTAAAATAAATAAATAAAACACCTAGACAAATCATATTTAAAGTATTGAAAACCAAAGATAAAGAGAAAATCTTAAAGTGAGCCAGAGGAAAAGAATATATTAGACACAGAAAAAATATACACACATGTATATACACATATGTGAATTACAGCAGACTTCTCAAGAATTCACACCAGAAATTATTGATGCCAGAAGATGACGAAGTGACTTTAAAATGCCAAAAGGAAAAAAATGTCAACCTAGAATACTCTACCTAGCATAAAGAGCTTTCAAAAATGAAAGCGAAATAAAGACTTTTTCAGACAGAGAAAAAAGAAGATAGTTCATAATAACAAACCCCCACGACAAAATGTTAAAAGAAGTTCTACAGGAAAAATGTATATGATAAAAACTTGGATCTACACAATGGATGAGGAGCACTGGAAACAGTATACCAAATGAGACTATGTATAAAATTAATTTTCTTTCTCATTTTTAATTGCTCTAACGGCTGATTAATGCAAGCTGTATTCTAATCAGCTCCTGGTGGGACTCTGTCTTAAACCTGAAATGCAGATCTTCTTTGTGGTGAGTTGTTATCCAAAGCTGAATGTTGAAAATTAAATGCTTATTCTTTGCTTTAATAGAGGCTGATGTCTGAATAATCAACAAGCGAACTGAATGACGATTATCCCCTGTCACTCATTATCAATATTTTATGAGTCCATTTATAATTATTAAAATAAAGTTATTATCTTCTTACTGCCTATGAAAAGAACTATAAGGAGGATGTTGGGGGAGGGGGAATGGAGATATAAGAAAATAATGGCTATTTCCTTGAAGCGCAAAATTCACCCTTCTTCAAACACAGATAGATTTAATTAAATTATAATGATGATCCAAAACAAAAGCCTAATATGGAATAAGATATACTTTTGATAACACGGAAGCCAACATTGACCAACTAAAGGACTTGATACTCATAGTTCATAATGCAGAAATAGATACTGCTTTTCTAATGGTGTCCATCATTGCAATTCAGGTACAGATCTGTTACTAAAAAAGAGTTTAATAAGCAAGGTGAAAGCTATAATTCAGCACTCTCCTCAGTATTCTGCTAACAAAGAGCTGGCAGAAAGAAGGTTGAAAGCCAATAAATCTATGTCAGCAAAATGTTCGTGGGGATTCATGACAAATATAATTCTTTCCCTTCCAGTTTTACTAAAGAGCTCCACCTCTGCATCATTAAGAGGTCAGTGCATGGTTCTGACATCCAAGGTTATTGTAACCCTTGGAAAGAATGTTCTTAGTGATGAAAATTTCTAACTTGTCAAACATTGAGTTGTTTTATTTCTCAAGCAAGTTGTACTGGCAAATACATCTATGTGAGGCAATATTTATATATTCTTCTTGATCATTGCAGACAGGGAGTTTTTAACTAAGAAACAAAATATAAAACATATCACAAAGTACTACACTTTGCAAAAACATGGAACTTTCAAACAGAGCCTATCCAAGGGATCATATGAGATCCCTCGAGAAAACAGAGTACTGTTAAATAGAGAGAAAAATTGCAAGTGCTATAGGCTTTATAAAATCAAGAATATGTAATAAAAACTGCTAGTCTATACAGAAAATGGCTCAAGCTTCTTACGGAAAATGATTCAGGTTTAAACCAGAATTGGCAGAAATGACTGTCTGGTCTCATAACTCTACCAAGTATAGCATTCACTTTTCTGGGTGGTTGGTTTTGCATAGTTAAAATTAGTTAGATGCTTAAATATTATGTTATTAAAATTCCCATGTGAAAAACAAGCCCTATGTAGGGTCTTAATACACAATAACTCTCTTTACAATAATTGACAAGCAAATCAAAATGGAAGTATGAGAACTTTGTGAAATAACTTCACTCTTCCAACCTTAATGTCACATGTATCATTTAACTTACTGAGTCTGAAATTTCCAGATGTCATTTTAACTTTTAGGTGTGCACCAAATTGTGAAACTTCAGGGACACCAATTTACTTAGTGAAATACAGATGGATATGCTATTTTATAGTAGTTTGTTTTGGAAGGCTGTGTGAACAATCAAACTCAGCATCTTCTCCTGCGTGTACTTTAATATATGCTTTAATAGGCCTGAGATCATCAGGAGACGAACAGAGTAAATTGGGAAGTTGAAGAAACTGAATGTATGCTCCTCTATGCACAATAAAGGAAAATAATGAGTACTGAAGTATCATGGATGAGAAGCTTCTTCATCAAAAAAAGGCTAACAGACATGTTGGGGGAAAATTCACGTTGAAAATAAAATAGCAAATATAACATTCAGTAGAAAAAAATTAGCTAATTACATACTTTCATGTCTTCTTACTAGAGAGGTAAATCCTAATTTTAAAGAAATGGAAAAGTCTAGTGAATGCCAAAAGGATTTTTTCCATGCATTTTAGCTCTTTGGCATAGAATCTATATGTATTTATCCAGATGTTACGGGTTGAAATTATGGGTTTAATGGTAACTGGAAGCGCATTTGAAGTATAGAATAGTAAGAAAATGAAAGTGGATGAGTATGTTTGAAAAAAAAAGAACTCTATTTCGTTCTTAAAGGACTTTAGGATCATACTACGTTACAAATGTTAAAACACATAGGAGAAAAAGATACAAACACAAAATTGCTTTTCTTCTAAAATTCGCACTTGAAATATAATTACAGTAGAGTTAAATTTTCTGAAAACTGCTTTGATGCAAACTAGTTTATAGTCTCTAAAAGATACATTTTAATAATGTATCTTTAATAATAAAAAATCAGTTTCTGACTGTACTCTGGTGAGTATTCTCTCCATGTGAGGGGAGAGTGGAGGGAAGCTGTACAACATGGTGGGTGAGAGCTTGCGCTCTGGATCATGCAGACCTGGGTGAAAACCCAGTTATACCATGTGTGAACTATGCAACCTTGGGGAGGTAACTAACCTCTAAGAGCCTGAATTTCCTCATCTGTAAAAGATAAGAGTATCTACCTCAAAGAATTCCTGTAAGGATTAAAGTCAGTTAATGAAGTGACTGCGATTATTAATATTACCAAGAAGTTCTGCACAGAGTTTACTCAGTTGACTTTGATTACACTGACCATCAATACTGACCACTTCTGATGCCAAGTAGGTATCAGCTGTAGGGACCTGAAATAGGGCTCCCCAAGATATGTCTTTTTGGCATCAGGATTATTTGAGGCTGATTGCTTTTGATAAATTGGGGCAGGGAAGGAGGCTCTGAGGAATGGAACTTACCCTTTGTTAGGATACATTTACATTTGTAAGGTAAATCTCTATCTGTAAAAGGTGCCTCCCTCTCTCTACCAGGAAGAAGAAAGGAGATGACCTTCTCTCTAGAAACTCTTAATCAATGCCAAAGGCAAGGACTTAAATCTGCATTTTATTGTGCTTGTCTGGTAACCTGTAACTAATTTCCCTCCCCCTCCCAATGATGGCATTTCCTTAAGGATTAAGCATCTTTCCTTAGACTAGGAACTGATTGCTGGGCTCACCTGTGACTGCCCAGCTCCAGACAATAGACTTGCCTCCTGCTACACCCACCCAGATAGCAGACCACTACCTGCTGTGTCCATCAAGCACTGTGCTGACAGGACAATCTTGTGACTATTGTGGGAGGGACATTTCAATCATATGTGAAATATCCTGTTTGGGGGTATATAACCACTCTGTGCACCCCACTTCTTCGGTGCCCTTTCTTCCTTTGGGAAGAAAGGCCCCGGGCCATGGTTCCTCATAAAGCTTTGTTTAATTTTCTCTTGCTATTCTGTCTCATGTGAATTTAATTCGTTCTCCGGCCAGACAAACCCACATTGGATAGAGGAAAAGTCTTCCTCCCCCACACAGCATAGTTATAGTGTTCTTGTCTCATGAATGATACTATCTCTGATGGTATTTCAGGGCTCTGTTGACACTGACGATAGACCTATTGTCACATAGGAGCTGTCCTATGCAATTCTTTTTTCCAGAGTGCTCAAGATCATATTCCCTCACACCTCCTGACTCCCAAAGTCTCTTAATCCCTTAGTCTTTAGGAGTGTAGTGAGTATGGAAAGAAACTAACATGAGGATATTGAGAAGGTAGGTAGGGGCTAGGTTCTTATAGATCCTCACAGATCATGTGAAGGAATTTTAATTTTATTCAAAGTGCAATGATAAGTGCATGAGAAGATCACCCTGGTTGCTGGGGGGAGCAGAGGAAACAGGACTAATGTTTATTTAGCACAAATATTACAATGATACTTGTCTCTGTATATTTGGGTTGAAAACTAAAAGAAAAGGGGGAAATTTCCATCCTCCCAAAAATTCTATAGGAATTAAAATAAAACTTTTGTAAAGAAAATTAAAGTACAGATTACCTAATTCATTTCTCAAGAATTAAATTTTAGTCAGAATATATATTTGAGAAATGAGTCAATTGAATGAGCTAATAAAAATTTAATATTATTCAAATAACTTCCAAGTGATTCATGCTTCAGAACCTAATTTTATTTCTCTTACTTATTTCTCTCGTTGCTCTATTCATTATCAATATGAGGGGAAAAAAGTCATTTAAAATTATACGAGGATCACATTAATCCTTGATATTCTTTTAACGATTACATCATTCTGAAACCTGTTGTTCAGACTAAATGCACCAGTTCTCATGGAGTGATCATGAGAATAAAGCCATGATTTTGATCTCCATAGATGAAGAAATTTTTCTAAAGCAAAACTCACGGTCTCATGCTCACTATTGACTCATCTAAGCACATTTTAAAAGTTTGTTTTGATTGACAGTTGCGTTCCAGAACTTGATTATAATTCCTAGAAATCAAGAACTGGAGGGGCCTTTACAGACGATCTGCTCCTTTCTTCACTGAAGAAGCAGAAACACAGAAGGGGAAGTGCGCCTTAACGAAAGTAAAAATAACCAGATTGAAAGTCAAATGGCATAGCTTTCAGGCCCAGCGATATCATTGTCTAATTTTGAAGAATAGCTTGTTAAAACTATTTGGCTGAAAAAATAAAAGACATAGTAATGCTACTAATATGGAGAAAAATAAAAGTTTATTCCCTTGAGGTTATTAAAGAATAAATGAATACATGGACGTAAGTCTAACTTTTGTTGAGAGGAAGTTCAATAGTATCTTTAGCATTTCTAAAGAATCTTATCTTCCAGTTCTCCTGAATATCTCTAGAGGGATTTACTTAATTTGCATAACATGATTAACGAGTTAAATGAGAGGAAAATGCCAAGAAGAAAGTCTCTGGTGGCCAAGGAAGCAATTCCTTAGTACTCAGCAACAATGAACAAAACCCCCAATTCTATCCAGTGCAAAAGATTAGGAGGAAAAGCTCTATCTGTCTGTCTGGTAATGTCTTGTGAGGGTAGCAATTTAGGGAAGAGCACAAGCAGAAACGTGAGGGAAAACAATGAGAAAGAGAGAAATAGAGAATATAAGAGAAAACAGCAATGCCACCACACAACAATCAAGAGACTTAGTCCAGTGCCCTACTCTACACACAACTGAATCCCTAGCTATATACATGCAGCACAGCACGATGATTTAAGAAAATAGTAAAACACAGTATGCATTTGGGGAATAGTTCCACCAGGAAAGGTTTAAATAAAAAAAAAAAAAAACGACAAATAGAGGGAACTCAAAGCTATAGAGAACATTAACTGTCTCAACGTCACTTATTCTGCAGGGTTGCTGTGTTGAGGTTTTAACTCTCCCTTTCAGTGACATAACATGAATTGTTGTGTTTATTGTAATTCAATTTTTATTCATTTAAGACTAGATTATTTCTTTACAGGTGTATTATTTAAATTCCCAAGAAAAGTAATATAATTACTCGTATTTGGTAAGTCTTCAATAATTACTTGCTCATTTTGTCTTCATTGATTCATATTGATGAAATTATATTTACTCCTACTTATTTATACTAAATCTTGAACTCATTTGTTCACATTCAATTTAAATCAAATATTGATTTTTTTGTTAAATGGAAATTATAAAAACATATTGTTAAACATACAACACATTGCTGACAACTATTGAACTCTTAAAAATGACCAGATTTATATCATTGTTGTAACGTTATGCATGAACACATTTTACTTCTAAATATTATCATTAATTTAATTTATGAAATTCACTCGTATGTCCCCAACTTAAATAAATTGGTATTAAAATGTATTGCCAGTGTTAAATTTTGGAAGTATATTATAATATCACTCAAAAAAACTCCCTTTTTTATTTTTCTTCTTTTCCATTCTTGCTGCCAGCTCCATATTTGTCCCTCATTCTTCTCAGATTATGCAGTGATCTAAGATTATGAAGTACCCTTCATGACTACATCTTCTACCAACTTCAACTATTCCTTAGTGTTTCTGAAAAATTAATTGTTCTAAAGCATTTTTTTCATGTGTCACTTGCCTATTAAGAAACTCCATTGGCTTTCCTATAAAGTCCACATTTCTCATCCTAGCTTTTAAAGTTCCCCGCCATCTGGCCACAACTTTAGTGTTGGCTGTGTTTCAGCCACATTGAACCAAGAACTACTCCATAAAACCGCTCATGACCTGTGAATATTTGACTCCATTCTCTCCATCTGGAATGCCTCTGCTTTTCTATGTATTTCTGTGTGCTGAAATATTCAGCCTCAGTGATGAGCTAATTGCCTTCCTTACCACGACCCTGTATTTGTGTCACTCATGTTGCATTTATCACTCTATCATAGTTTTGTGAATATGTTTTATGTCTACCTCTATTTGGTAAACTACTATCTAGCAACGGTTATTTTGTTTTCTTTGCAATCTCCTGTCTGCTCAGCACTGTACCTTTCTCATAGCACACTCATTAAACATTAAACTGAAATCGTTGAACTGAAATGAGTGTGCCTTATTTTCCTCTTTCATGTTTTCCAAGCTGCCATGCTCAGAATTGAATTCTAAATGTTCTGAAGTTATGATTTGTATTCCTATGTTATTAAACCAAGATTGAAATTGTCCCCTTTTGCATTCATTCCCATTATGTTCTGCGGGATTGTCAAATGCTAAAATCTGATTCCAGTTAGAAGAAATAGATAATCTCTATAATTAGAGGTCTTGGAAAGGATAAAAACAAAACCAAACCACACTCTTATATCATTAGGAATATGAAATCTGCCTTCTGGAGTGCCAGCTAACCATGAACCAAATCACTGGGAGAATTTTTACCAATGAGCAAAATCTCTCATTCGATGGTTATATTTATTGACTGAAACAGTGATTTAAATAATAAATCAATTATTTACTTACTTCTTGGAGTTTATCTTTAATTACTTCTTGGAATTTGCTTTTATTTCCTAATACCCATTCTTCCTAAACGTCCTGCCTTCTGTGATTGAAAAAAAAATTAAAATGAATTAAGGTCTACTTTGCTCTGAAATGCTTTTAGGGATCATTGGGGTTTGAGATTTCCATGACACTCTTGAGGACAATTTTGGACATCCTGGCTTATTGCACCAGCAGATTGAGCAGCCCTGGCCTGTATCATCCAATGTTTCCAGTTTCCCCACAGGAGCACATATTGTCCATTTTATAAACATCTGGCCGGAAAGACATATGCAACCAGATCTAACAAAATTTTCAGCATCTTTAAGTCCAGATTTAATGATATGGTGAAAGGTGATGTCTGAAAAGTTTTTGGTTTGATTCACATAATCCATTAAGTCTCCGCACGTGACCTTTCTACATTTCCTACTAGCTGCTAAAACATTTGACATTTCTTATTTGTTAAGCTTAAATCATTCAAGCAATGAATTTTCCATCCAATGACAATTGTTTTTGTCTAAATACCATTTTATTAGAACCAGAATTTATCCTGCATGTTGCTGCTTTACCCAGGGAACATTTGCATAATGCTAAACATTTGTTGTCCATGTTTTTTGTTTCCACCCTTCAAATTCTTTTAGCCCTCTTCCCTCTTACTCACCAGTTGGCCTATCTGGAAAGACTTAGCTCTTTTCATCTGTTTGAATAAATCAATACCATATTTTTAACAGAACATTTCTCTTCTTCATGTATTCTTCTTTGTGTTGCCACTAACTTTTAGAAGACTTTCTGATACACATGTACACAGAATAATACTTAATATGGTTTTAAAAGGGAAATATAAAATTAGTCATTATCACTAAATTATTCAAAGGCCAAAATGGCTTCTAACAAGTGTTCCATTATCAAGCCACACAATTAAGACAAACCTGTTCTCTATTACTTCACATGATTTGGCAGAGGGAGACTTTGAGCCATGAACTGAAGAAGAGAGAGGAAACAACCCTGAACAGATAGTTTGCAGATGTGCCCACCAGATTTTTGCTAGTGTGCAGTAAAGTCTGCAGAAAATAACTTATAATTGTCCTTTGCATTTCATATGCTGTTTTATATCAGCATGCTAGAGTTTCCATTGGTGTAATGAATTTTACATTAAATCTCAACTTCCCATTCTTGTTTACGATTGAAACCACCACACAGATTTATCAGTATTTATCTTGGACCATCTTACAGTTGACAGTAAACATTGGGTACACGGAATTTCACGGCAGCCTTGTATGACCTACATATTCTTGGAGAATCAGACTTGGTATGATGGCTGCCTCTCACTTTCTCCCCGAGGTAAGTTCTATATTTTTTCAAAAAGGAAAACAATGTATGCCAAAGTTATGACAGTTCACTAGTGTAATTTGTGAAATTTAAACCATAAAAGAATGTAGAAAATATTCACCATACATTATGTGAAAAAGACCCTTAACCTAAGCATATTTAATGTTAACAATATTTAAAAGTTACTTAAAAAAATATAGAGTGTATTATTTATAAAGCCTTTTATAGATTAAAAGACCTAATTAGACACAAATACATAGCAGATCTTTAATTTAATGTGAAACAAAATCCACCCACTCCAGCAAATATGCCCTCACAGCTCTGCAAGACCGCTGGCTTCATCTCCCGGTTTTAAGAACATTTTGCCATCAAAATCACTTCTCATAATTAGTATGCAACAAAAACAGATCTTTTTATTCAGAATATCCATGTTAAAGTTTATATTTATTATTTAGGGGCAGAGGTCAAAGAGAGGCATGTCTTATTCTTTATTAATCTTCGTCACATCAGTGAACTAAGAGCTTTTCATCTTTTTCCTTATTTTTAAAGACTGGCACCTGAGCTATAACAACTGTTGCCAATCTTCTTGGCTTTTTTTCTGCTTTTTCTCCCCAAATCCCCCCAGGATATAATTGCATATTTTAGTTATGGGTCCTTCTAGTTGTGGCATGTGGGACCCACCTCAACATGGCCTGATGAGCGGTGCTGTGTCCACACCCAGGATCCCAACCGGTGAAATCCTTGGCCGCTGAAGCGGAGTGTGGGAATTTAACTCAGCCATGGGGCTGCCCCGAGATTTTCATCTTTATAGCCCAGGGAACACACTGCTAAGAAAATGAGACACAACTATCTATTAATTGCTTTATTCAATAATCATTTATTAGAAGTCTTTGCACCTGGTACTAAATTAAGTGCTGGAAACACGGGGAAAAATGGCATGTACACACATGCGTGCGCACGTGCCCACTCCCCACCCAGCTTCTGTCCTGTGAGACTCTTAGTTTAGTCAGGAATATAGACATATGAACATATTATTATTATAAACATGGAAAGCCTTGTATAACACACTAAAGATTTTTGGATGGTATTTTAAAGAAATGCAGAGTCACAGAAAGATTTTAAGCTGGGGAGTTAAATGAAAGTTGGAAAGATGGCTTTATAGCCATCAGGAGGATGCACTGGAGTAGGAGAAAGAAGAGGTATCGCTTTCACCTTCTTATCTTTATTTCTCTTCTTTATTCTTCCTCTCAAAAGAAAAAGAAATGTAACAGAGAGAAAAGGGGATGAGGCAGCAAGGGGAGCTTCAGGGGCTGAAAGTAAAGTAGAATAATGGCAGAGGAGAGACAGCAGGAAAGAGATAACAGATAATGGGGAAATAGTAAGAGATGGGTGTCACGTTCTTGGTGCTCTCCATGTGTCTGTAGCCACATTAAGGGGACAGTGAGAGGGCACTCAGGCTACCTCACTATTACAGATTGCTAAAACATGACATGAACAGGTCAAAAATATCGTGGCTGCTAGTTAGCAAAGGTGTTCCCTTATAACTGTTAAAATGCAGGCTGAAGTGGCTTCTCCCCAAGAAGACAGTATTTTGATAAGAAATTAAAACTAAATAAAACCCTCTTTACATTCATCAACTCTGCCTCCATTACATAATGTTGATTATATCTTTAAGTAATATCAGTTTGGGAGGACAAAAAATTATTAACTTTCCTATTGTACCACATGGTTAACTTGGCTGAGGAAGACCCATGTCTCTGTCAATCCCTGAATAGAGGGAGATATTTTGTTCTTTCTGTAGAAATGAAGAAGAGTAAGGAGAAGGCAGACAGGAGGCAGCTGTTTGGAGAAAGAAGAACATTGGCTTTAGTCCAACCACATGTAAGTAAAATGTATCTGACATACTTTAAAAAAAAAATCTTAGAAATAAAAAAATCCAGTGGGAATCAGAGAAGAAATTCAGAACCTCAAAGATGAGCTAAGAGATTTTGCTAACAGAAAGTAGCATATTAAAATAATCTAAGGAAGAATAAAAATCACTCATTGAAAAATAAGGAACGGAGAGGCCATCCCGGTGGTGCAGCAGCTAAGTTCACATGTTCTGTTTCAGCGGCCCGGGGTTCACTGGTTCACATGCCAGGTGTGGACCTATGCTCTGCTTGTCAAGCCATGCTGTGACAGGCATCCCACATATAAAGTAGAGGAAGATGGGCACAGATGTTAGCTCAGGGCCAGTCTTCCTTAGCAAAAAGAGAAGGATTGGCAGTGAATGTTAGCTCAAGGCTAATCTTTCTCAAAAAAAACCCAACAATATAAATCAAAATTGAATTCTAAAAAATATTTAAAACATAGGAGGGCAGGAAAAAGACAATAGAGAAATGAAAATCAGAGAGAACAAGTAGAAAACAAAAAATAATATGGCAGAAAAACTTAAATATTGATTGTTATATTAAATGTAAAGAGTCTTAATGAACCAATTGAAAGACAGAGACTGACAGGGTGGATTAAAAGAAAATGTGACCTGAATACACACTGCTTATAAGAAGCTCACTTTGAATAAAACAGTAGAGTCAGGTTGAAGAAAAAGGCTGCAAAAGGGTATATCAAGCAAATATTAATCAAAGTAAAGTAGGAGTGAGTATACTAATATTATGTAAAGTAGAATTTAGAGCAAAGAAAATTGCCAGAGATAGAGGCACATTACATAATGATAAAAGGGTAACTCCACCAAAAAGACATAGTGATCCTAAATGTTTACACACAGCGCAACAGAACTACAAAATAAGTGAAGCAAAAACTGAAAGAACTGAAAGGAGAAATAGATGAATCTGTAATTATTATAATTGGAGACCTCAGCATCTCTCTCTCAACAACTGATAGAGCAATTAGACAGAAAATCAGCAAGGATGTAGTAGAACTCAACACCATTAACAAGCAGATCTAATCGACATTTACAGAACACTTCACTCAACAACAGCAGAATACACATTCATTTTAAGTACTTATAGAACATACACAGTACAGACCATATCCTGGGCTGTAAAACAAAACTGGACAAATTCTTAAAAAATGAAATTATATGGAATATGTTCTCCAACCACAAAAGAATCAAGTAGAAGTCATTAATAGAAAGATAATAGGAAAATCTTCTAACACTTGGAAACTAAGCAATACCCAACTGAATAATTCACAGCTCAAAGAGGAAGTCTCAAAGGAAATCAAGAAATACATCAGACTGAATGAAAATGAAAATATAATACATCAAAAATTTGGGGACACAGCTAGAGCAGTGCTGAGAGGAAAATTTATAACAGTAAAAAGATAATAGAAAAGAGGTAAAGTCACAAATCAATGATTGAAGCTCAAGAATCTCGAAAAATAAGAGCAAAATAAACCCAAACAAAGCAAGTAGAAAGAAAGAAATAATAAAGGTAAGAGCACATTTCAATGACATTGAAAACAAACAAAAAAAGAGAAATCAGTGAAACGAAAAGTTTATTCTTCAAAAATATTAACAAAATTGGCAAATCCCCAGCAAGGTTGACAAAAAAATAAGGAGAAAAGACACAAATTACCATATCAAAAGTCAAATGAGACATCACTACAGACCCTATAAACATCATTGCGTAATAAGCGAATATTACAAACAAATCTTGACTGTATTGATGCTAATATGCTGGTCATGAATTGTTCACGGTTTTGCATTGCATTACTATTGAGGCAAACTATGTACACAGGATAACTCTAGATTATTTCTTACAACTGCATATAAATCTGAAATTATCTCAATATAAGAAGTTTATTTTTAAAAACGAGCAGGTACTCATGTGCTACTGCACCCTCTTGGAGACTTTATATTTTTACCAAGTGACTCTAGAACTGTAATTGCTCATCATTCCTCTTTAAACTAAGGAAGATAAGATGTGTGTATATACTTTTATATATACACATAATTTTTACTTGGTGTACTGATATATAAATATAATTTTTATTGATATATACATAAGGTACAATTCATCCATTTAAAGTGTACAAGTCAATAGTTTTTAGTATATTCACAGAGTCGTAAAATCATCACTACAATAAATTTCAGCATATTTTCATCACTCCAAAAGGAAACTCCTTACTCATTATCAGTCACTCCCCCAACATCCTTTGCCTCCATCCCCACTCTACCCCTACTTCAGTTTAGGCAGCTGCTAATATGCCTTCTGTTTCTACAGAATTGCCTATTCTAGATATTTCATATAAATAGAAACATACAATATGTTGTCCTTTGTGACTGGCCTCTTTCAAGTAGCACGATATTTTCAAAGCACATCCCTTGGGAGATCATTATTCTGCCACAAAGATATCCACATGCTAAACCCTGAAATCTGTGAATACGTCAGGTTACACAGCAAAGGGAAACTAAAGTTGTAGACAGAATTAAGATTGCAGATCAGCTACTTTAAAATAGAGAGATTATTCTGAATTATCAAGTAAACTCAATGTAATTACAAGAGTTCTTAAAATTGGAAGATGGAAGCAGAAGAAGAGGAGGTCAGAGTGATGGGATGTGAGAAGGGACCATCCACCATTCCTGGTTTTGAAGATGAAGACAGTCATGAGCAATGCAATGTGATCCTTTTAGTGGCTGGAAAAGGCAAGAAAAAGAAAATTTCTCATCTAGAATATGTAGAAAGGAACATAGCCCCACTGACAGATTGACTTTTAGCTCAGTGAGACTTCCAAGCTACAGAGCTCTAAGATAACAAATTTGTGTTGATTTAAGCCACTAAATATGTGGTAATTTGTCACTGTAGCAATAGAAAACTAGACACTTTTTAATATAGGGCTTTTAAGCTATAAATTTTCCTCTAAGCTCTACTCTAGCTCCATTCCATAGTTTTAGTATGTTTTGTTTTCATTGTCATTCACCTCAAAGTATTTTCTGATTTCCTCTGTGACTTCTTCTTTGACTCATTGGTTATTCAGGATTCTGTTGTTTAAGTTTCACGTATTTGTGAATTTCCCAAATTTCTTTCTCTTATTGATTTCCGGTTTTATTCTATTGTGATCAGAGAACATACTGTGTATGATTTCAATCCCTTTTAGTGTATTTATTGAGGCTTGTTTTATGGTCTACCACATGGTATATCCTGGAAAAGGTTCTAAGTGTACTTGAAAAGACTGTGGATTTTGCTGTTATTGGGTGACTATAATGCTCTTGAAATTCAGGGAGAAATCAGAGAGAATCTCCTTAGACAAAGAGATGAAAAGTTGTAGGAGGTACATAAATATCAGAGAACGCATACGTTTGACTCTACTTTTTAGGAGCAATGTGATTGAGAATGCAGCCTGTGGAGAGACCATGGGGAAGTCTTGAATGACAAAATAAAGAGTGTGGAAAGTTTTTTCTAAGTTTTAAAAAGCAGTGGGTGATTTTTAAATTGGAGAACAAATGTTCAGTGCCTTATTTCAGGATGAAAAACCTTGACACTCATGTAGAAAAACTTTTAATTTGAAACTATGATAGTGAGATTTACAATTTAAGTATTTCCAAAAGGAAACATATCCCTTACATATGGACTTTAAAACTAAAGGCAACTCATCAGTGTTGGCAAAATGTCCACCACTCATGTACATCTCTGGCTCCTGCTTATTGGCAACTCACTCTGTGACCTCAAAGAATGTATCTGATTTTTTTTAACCCAACCTCCTAGAAATTAGTTTGGTTGCATGGAAGTACAGAGACTTTAGCTTAGCATAGAAAAGTTATGAACAGTAGTGGGACTCAAGCAGCTATAGGTTGTGAAATCTACATATTTATTACTAACTTTTAATATTGAAAATTTTTATATCCTTTTATAAACTAGAATTATAGTTTTACAGCTACTTTCTGAGATAACATTGGTGTTACAAAAAATTAACATTCTTAGGGATCTTTCTTCATATGCTCTCTCCATATGTTATCATTTCTAGTACAATATGACTTTTTTAAAATCAGAAGCATGAAAGCGGAAGAATATTTTAAAGATGCATTTAAAAAATCTTGGATAAATTTGAGATCTTGAAGATCTATTTAGTGATGGTTAAAGTTGAAATATTTATAATGTTACTTCTTGAGCATTATAGCTCACTAATGAGCAGTTTACGATTGCATTATCAAAATAACAACAGGCACACTGCTCCTCCACTACAGTTCCGCTCTGGACACAGATGACTAAATTATGTGGAACAACTTTGCAGCCTGGTCCCTTAAATGTTGTTATGATTCGGGGTTCTGTTTCAGTCATCTCGCAATACTGCTCTGAACCTTTAGGTAATCACATTGATCTAGGAGCATAGTTGCGTAAGTAACCATCATTTTGACATCTATTTATGGATTTTATAGGCAGACTACAGCCTTGCCTATAAGATGCCACTGTTTGCAAGGAAGTGTAATTTTTATCCCAAATTCTGATTTTAATCTAATAATCAGCACCACAAGAACACAGAACCAATTGCAGGAATTGCGATTTGTATGGTACATTCCTCCATGGGATCAATAATATGCATCTTGGGAATTTGGCTTTACTAACACAGAGGTCCTTAGATGGTAAACGCTGTTATTTCCAAGAAGTTTATCTGCCCATTGTAATCAATCTGACTACAAAAATGAATAGAGGGTTAAGTCAAGGGAAAAATGCACTTCTGTGAAATCATACTTAGGTCATCAGGATAAGACAAAGGAAAAACGTCATGGAAAGTCTAAAACACATTTTCTTCACAAGTAGCCATAAAATCACAAAATAGGAAGAATATTCAGTTCAGCTTATGGGTATTATTCTTACCAGAATCTGAAAATAATTTTAGAATTGATATGTTCCTTGTGACTTTAAGTGACAAATTTAGTCATTTTTTATAATTTGAATAGCATTACAGGGAAAAGAATCAGAGCCAAAAGGAACTTTTGCAGCCCTAAGCACTGAAAAGATTATGGTTTTCCCTGCTTTGCTTTAAAATCAAAAAAGAAAACAAACCTAAATTATAAAGCAATTATAAGTCATTACAAAATGTTCTGATTTTTGCCATGGAAAATACTTCAACAGTTTTGAAATATCAAAAATCAAATTATTTCAAAAACATTTTGCTGCCCTACATTGTTGCTGCGTGCAATTCTTCTCCTTGTGGATAAGATTGATGGTCGTGCCAGGAGGTATTTTTCTGACCAGGCTGAGGGTCTTTAAATCACAATATAATACCTTTTATTTTGTTGGGGGATGGGCACACAGTTTTGCGAGTGGTATGAATGAGGCAAGTAAAAGAAAAAGAACAACCTTAGAACTTTCCCTTTGCCGCTGCTGTTATCGCAAAAACCGCTAGATGTTACTAGTCGAAATGAGAGCTAGCCAATTTAGTCACACGTGAAGTCACCACAAGTCTTTTCACAGTTCTTACAATGCTCGAAATCTGTAAAAGATGAGAATTCTAACAATAAGCTTTGTTCAAATAGGCTTATGAGCCTGGGTAATGTAATTTGAAAAGCTTTGGCCATTGGATATTAAAATCCGAGGTCCTTTGTTCTCTATGCGTATCAGGTCTGGAACACGTTTTATTATGAGCAGATAATGTAACAAGAACATTCTTGGACTGAATTTGGTCAGTATTGCATTTCTAAAGCTCTTCCCTTCCTATCTTTTTGTCTTAAATTTCCTCCTCTGCCTGACAATTATACCCTATTCAAATTTGACAAACGAACCTAATATTTTTGCACTGAATCAGAAAAGAAGATTACTTCATTTTATTTTAAAATGAAGATAATTCTTCATGGGGAGATGTATGAAATTTTAATTCTCCATAGTCTATATTCATGTGTTTTCGAAACCCAATTCCTTTAGGCTGACAATGTGAAAACTGGCTATTTTTGTTACATAATTTGTCTGTACAGGAATGCACACTGAGTGAAAGCTGTCATGTAGTTGATGAAATACAGGGCGTGGGTCAGAGCATCTGAATTCCATTCTATTTCTGTCACTTTTAGCTGAATTAATTTGTATAATAACAACCTCTCTCACCCATTCCTTCTCTGTAAAAGACTAATAAATGCTAAAGTAACAGTAAAGTGATGATGATTTAAAAAGGCATCTTAGATTATGTCACTGAAAAATCTGAACACCCTAAACTCTGGGGGGAATTAAAGAGAAATAGAACTTGATGGTGGGAACAATGGGCTAAAAGTAAGAGATAATATTGCTGTATGTTAAGCTCAACTGCCTTAGTACAGAATAGTGTCTTCAATGAGCTGATTATAGGAAAAATACTTAAGGTTTTAGTTGACTGTTGGTTTCCTAGAATTGAACAGTGTGATTTAATTGCTTAAAAAATCAGAAAAGTGCATGTTGCATTAGCGGTCATGTCGAGAACAACAGAGGTCATTATCTCAAGAACTGAGATGTGGCCATAATCAGCGCAGCAACTTTCTAAGTGGTTCGATGGTTCCCTGACTGTATTAGTGCCTCCCATTCAAATCATTCTACACAACCGCAGAATGACATTTTGAAATTTTAGCATGAATTTCTTCAGCTTAAAATCGGTTCATGGTTCTCTGTTGCCTTAAGCAAAAATGTCCAAATGCATTAGCATGACATACACATCACCCTGGGTAAGGCTCCCCTTAATTCTCCTGGCCTTCTCTGTGCCCATTCCCTCTGCTCCTCCCTCCTTGGACACCAGTCAGGACAAACTATCTTTATCTCAGTTCTTCATATCTTTACCCGCAGTGCAGCCTCTGCCAGGATTTCCCCTTATTCTGTTGCAGTCCTCAGTCACGACTCAGTAAACTCGCAACTTGTTATCTTTCAAGATGCGACTGCATCATCATTTGCTTTAAGAACTACTTTGTGATAGTTGACCACTCCCATCTTCCTTTTTTTTTAAGATGAGGTTTTACTTATTTTTATTTTTCTGTGGGAAGAACACAACGTGAGATTTATTCTCTTAGCACAAAGTGCACAACACTATATTGCTAACTATGGCACTCTGTCGCACAGTAGATCTCTAGAATTTATTCATCTAGCACAGCAGAAACTTCACACCCATTGAACAACAATTTCCCATTCCTGCACTCCCCAGACTCTTGGTAACCGCTCCTCTATTCCCTGCTTCTGGGAGTTTGACTATTTTAGATACCTCATATATGAGTGGAATCATGTATTATTTGTCCTTCTGCTATACCCTGTCCTAGTGTTTATAATGTGTACACATAAATTCTGACTACTAGTTTGCAAGCCCCTGGTAGACATCATGTCTGTCTCCTTTCTTGTATCCCTCACATCTGGCTCATTTCCAAGCACATTCACGGTACAAAATATGTGTATGTGTTTTAAGATAAATGAATACATATATCAATTCTATGCAGCAACGGTGGGCAGAACCAGAGAGTATAAGTTGGGCAGAGCAAATTGTGCTGTTAATCTTTAACAATAAAACATAAATAAAAAGATTGGGGAGTCATTAGAAGTTAAATTGTAGAAGAGATTGCTTCATTGGGTGAAGGATGATATTGGATAGTATCTAAATAATAATTATGACAACATAATGGTAATAATGACTTTATTCTAACATCACCTCTCACAACAATTGGGTGCTTGTTATGTGCCAGGCTCCATGCTGAGTGCTTTACGTCGATTATCTCATTTGCCAGCCACGATGTAAAAGGAAGCTCAGATAGATGAATTAATTTGAACCTGTTGTAACATGATTCAGTGAGTGAAGACGAATTCAAACTTCATGTGATCTGAGTTCTGAGCTTTTGCTTTTCTACCTCCTGTACCACATATACTTCCCTGCCTCCTGCATTCCTGCGGCAGCTGACAGGCAGAACCCAGAGACCACAGTATCTCACCAGATGATTCTGTCTGGAGCCGAGACCTGGGTCAGCGTCAAGGGAACAGGAAAACTGAGAGGGCACCATGGAAATAAGACAGATTCCTGGAATCCAGAGGTCTTGGGGAAGAGAGACAGGAGCTGAGATTCAGGTTAACGAGAGACAAAGGTGGAGGCTGGCTCAGCTCCCTTCACCCTCTTCAAACAACAACAAAATTTAAGCATTTTACGTATCGATTTCAGCAACAAAGAGCTTTGCCTGCACACTTTCATCTCTTTGGTGCCACCCCCATCTCCACTCATTCTACCTACACTTTCCTGTCAAAAATTTTACTTAGAAACGAAGCTTTTCAGTTTGCAGTAAAACATGAAAGTTGGAGAATCATGCTGTGATCCCAGAGTAATCCCTAAAGGTGTTCTGTTGTTAATATCTAAAATGACTTTTTTTGTTGTTGCAGAAGATAATATGATTGCTAGACTGCACTGCATCATTTCCTGGATATGTATATAATATATTCATTTTTCTACCTCTAGTTTTAGCCTGGAGGATAAATAGAAGGAATTTGAGTTTGGGGCCAAACTTTGGAAAGAGTGAGAAGGGAGTACATTAAAATCCTTGTTCATAGACCATTAGACATAATGAAAATGAATCTTCCAGATGACATTATTACAACTCCAACTGAGGCAAGGAATAATATGCCGCCTTGGGGATTGCAGGGAAAGGCCGTATAATTCCGCAAGACTCAGTCATAGATCTGATTACACAACCCTAGGAATTCCACTCTTCCTTTTGCCATCATGACACTCCTTGCCATTCCCACCTCTCCTTGAAATTACACCCATCTCAGCTCCATGATGAATTTGTCTTACCAGAGCAGTGTTATAGTAGAACTTTGTTCTTAGTATACTGCTCTTTGTTTAAAAACTTTCTTCATTTTTTTTACTCCAAATTGTATTAACATCAATTCAAACTAAATTCTGACCCATTCTGAGGTGAATGAGAGAAGGAAAATGTGATTGTTTTCTACTTTTCAATACTTTACATGGCTTATTATGAGTAATAGCTCATTTTCTGTCAAAGAACTTTTTCATTAACAAAATGTAACTCATCAAATATCAAAATGATTCTCTTCAAGCATTTGGAACAGACTACGTACAAAATTCCATTGATTTTTTTCTCTTCATGATATCCTGTGTCAGAAGTGTTATTTAATCATTATTTTGGTGGGGTGTGTGTTTATAAAGATATATTTTATATAAATACATGATTACAATATAACAATACCATAATACAGATATACTTTAAAAAACTTTTCTCTACCCATTGTACCTCATACTTCTCAAATGATACTTTGCATCCACAGATCAGTCTTCTGCTAAATGTCATCTTTCCTATTTACTGACATAATATTTGAAAAATATATATATTACGTATATGTGTAAAAATATATATAATAACATAGAGTGAAACATTTAAAAATATATCTGAGTTATAATCATGTTTTGGCAACCATTGATGACATGCAACATCTGATGCAAAGGAATTCAATTTGGTCTTCCTTTGGTCAGTGATCTTTGTGTCACATAGTAAAGTTCTGAACTATCAGTCCAAAAGCCAACATCTCACATGCTTATTCTAGTTTTCATGGCCCACAGTTCTAACTAAGACCATCAAAAGAATCATCTGTGGATGCAGATAGGGGTAAATAGGGAAATTTCAATTTTTTAAGAGAATCTCTAACTGAAAGCAAAAGGTACTCTTTGTTCTAATAGTATAATATCTGCTCTGTAAAACCTAGAATATTCTATCTGACCAAGTAACTACAGGACAGAGAGCCTCTGTTTACCCATGAGGTATCTTGGTGTGCAAATAGCAGTCTTAACATGTACACTGCTGTGGAAAATAAAACATATATTTCAGATTTGGAGATGTGACGTGCTCCCCTTCAGATTGAACAAAAAAGCTGACGTGAAAACGGGGTCTCCCAAACTCAGGCTCTCGTTCTGGGGAGTTTCATTTTTGTTGGGATTAAAATCATCAGAGAATGAAAGTCAAAAGTAAAAATATTCTTCGACACCTTACAGTAAGCCTGTATACTTCAGACCCATAATTCTGTCCCAGAAGGAATTCAGAACATTTTTTTCTTAAAAGATTGGCACCTAAGCTAACAACTGTTGACAATCTTTTTGTTTTTCTCTCTGTCTCCCCAAATTCCCCCGGTACATAGTTGTATATCTTAGTTGTGGGTCCTTCGAGTTGTGGCGTGTAGGATGCCTCCTCATCGTGGCATGATGAGCAGTGCCATGTCCGCGCCCAGGATCTGAACCAGCAAAACCCTGGGCCGCCGCAGTGGAGCGCACGAACTTAAACACTCGACCACAGGGCCAGCCCCTCAGAACATTTTTTATTATGTCAGGTTTTAGTGCAGAATAAAAGAAGTGGAAATCTGTGTTCAAATCTCTAAAGATAGTTCTTAGAAATGTATATTATTGGCACCTGTGATTACTTAATATATTAAACGTAAGTACATGCCTAAGAATTAATATTATTTGTATTACTTGATCCAATTATAGTTACCCAAAGATATTCTTCTGAGTGTTTTATAATATTTTACAGATTCTGAGTAATTCAAATATTAAGATTTCTCTTTGAATTATTTCACTTAATAAACTTACTCAAGTGCCTCTGAAACATTAGGCATTCCAAGATGCCAAAAGAAAAAATATATAGCCACCCTCAAGGAACTTATAGTCTATTCAGATCAAGTACATAAAACCATATTAAAATAATTATTGACTTAAAGTAGACCTAGAGAAATAGCATAGTATTTCATTCTTTGTTTGTACCAATAAAGCTTCATAATGTTTGGTTGCTAATTGTTCCTCTTTCTTAAAGGTCCAGTTCACATTTCTGATATTTCCCCAGTCTTTAAGTATGTTTATCCATGAAGAGTTAAAAGATATGGAAATGAAATCTCAAATATGTGTAGTCCTTTAGTTCTCCTCTTGAAGACAGTGCAGTCCTTTCATTTGTAGATGACTAAGCACATGCCTGGAGTAGAGGCTGACATAAACCAGCCCTTACTTATCCCTTTAGCAACATAATTATCTACACCAAGTCATCCACAGACAGGCAACAGACCATCTTCTCTCTTTGGTCACTCTCTTTCTTCTTTCATCCTCTGGATCTTCTCTGATTAAAACGATGTGCTTTCTAAACACTGGAAGTATATTACTTTAGAAATATAATTCACAGATATTTAGAAGCTCTAATTTTATTTTCCCAACATTCTGAAATAATTCAATAATATACTTTCCTAGGTAATCCAAACATTTCTAAACCCTTTAATTTTTATCTCATGTAACTGTATCAAGTCCAGAGCCCCGTGCCATAATTCTGAAGATTACCAAGACGCATATCTTTTCTCTTGGTCACTCTTATCTCTCATTCTGAACTCCTGGCTTCCCTTTAATCACCACTGCCTCATTGCTCACTATACATGCTGGGTGCTGTCCTCCTCTCCTTTCACCGCTTGGTCCTGAGTATGGACATGACTCATTCTGAAGACCCCAATAACACACAGCCAGTGTGTGCATTAGACTGTAGTCAAGCTTTGAAGATGATGAGGAGAATCACAACACAGGAGGTGAAATCATTTAAAACTGGGTATAGATATCATGCTTCTTAAGTTTTTCAGCCATTCCCATAAAAGATAATCTTTTTGTGGCGGCCCCTCTCCTTAGGCACACACCTGTTCTGATGTCCTCTAGGGCTTCAAAACTAAAAGATGCTCTCTGCTCACTATTCTTTTTCCCCACCCCATTAACCGACAACCTAGTATAAATCCACATACAACAAATCATACAAATAAAACTGAACATTCTCTAAGGTTGACACCCTTTACTTCAATACACAGGGAATTTGCGTATTTTTGATTAGCAAACATTTGGTCCTGTCCAAAATGTCCATGAGCATATTTGGTCCATACCAAATGATTCTGGACAGGACCAAATATCAAGGACCTTTTACGTTGGACCCAATTTCTCCATAGATGTTTCAGACAGGACCAAATATGATCAGATATCAAGGACCTTTTGGTGTGGACCAGATTTCTGATGGGCATTTTGAACAGGACCAAATGTCCTGCAAGGATATTTTCTTAACCTCTCCCTATAGATGGTTCACTTTCTATAACTACAAAGCCTATTAAAGAGTTTGCCTAAATAAGAGAGCAATTTTCCCCAGAAAAGAGTTTTGTCACTACATAAGTTGTGAGGAGTTGTACAGACAGTGCTCTGCAGTTTATTAAATAGCATTTTTTTCCCTCCTCCTTTGACATAACATAGCATTTCTTTGTTTTCGCAATCTGTCTAACTTTCTACCCAGAGAAATATACCTCCAAATAGCATTTCTAAGAAATGGTAATCCTGTTCTCTGGAAGAGGACAGTAGCAAGCAAATCATCTGAAACAAAAATGAGTCATTTGGAAGAGGCAGACTGGCCTGGCTGGGAGAAGGTGCTAAAACATGACACAAGGGAAACTCAAACTTCATACTGGACTCAGGGCTTTGAGCACTTGTGTCTTTCGAACTAAGCTAACAAATATATGAATATATACAGGTTCATTAATCTTTTGTCTTTGAGCCAACAGTTGAAAGTAAGTCCTTGGCCACGGTCTATCTGCTTTGGTCTCTGCATGCCAACCACACCTTCCAACATTTCCAAGCCAAGGTTATCTCCATACCAAAAGGCAATACCTCCTACTCAGAGCTGCATCGCTAAAGCTACTCTAGGCTCCAGAATTCTCTCTTCCATTGCCCTGCTTCCCTACATCCTTCCAGTTCTCCTTCTTGCCTCTTTCCATTTCTCCCAGGAAAGTTGTCTCCTCTCTCTTAGTTTCCTAATGCATGCTCTTAAATTGGAGGAAAGGAGGCATATAGATAAAGGAGGACAAGAGGGAAGCCTGCAATGCCCATTGTCATTTTCTTCCCTAAGATGGACATTTTTACCGTACTTTACAGTATTTTCCCAACTCCAATAGGTTTGCTGTTTTCATGACAACTTTGTAAAATTGCATTCCTAAGGTAGTTCATCACTGTTTTTATTGTATGCTCTTGAAGCTTTCCAGAACTTTTAACCAAGGAAGCTTCAGTAAATGGAATTAGCGTTTGGGCCCTACAAAGAGTCAGACACAAAAATAGTGGTAGTCACTTGGTCAACAATATTTATTCAATACTTAGCCATCTGAACCTAGAAGATAAAGGACAGACCTTTAACTATTCACAACACAGTCAGGAAAACTGGGCTTGTAGTAGGCTTTTTGGTCCTTGTTACTTGTAGAAACACTGAGTTCTCAAAGGAGAACTCTATATTGAATTCAACTGATTGACACACAAAGTATGCATCATGTAAACATTTAATTACATAATGACATAGTCCTCATCGTGAACCCGTGCCCCCATCCTTCACATGCAAGCAGCTCTGCATCTAGGCAGCATTGTCCACATTATGAAAGGCAGAATTACAGCTCCTTTTTTTCTTAAAGAAGTTAATAAAGTAATAAAAGTAGATAAATCTGACTTATAGTTTGGAGATCATTGCAGAGATAACTCAATTTCTGGAACCTTTAGAATGTAGGATTTATGTCCTTATGACTTTTCTGAAAGATACTGACTGAGTTTTTTTTTTCTGAGAAGCTACGTGGCATAACTTCATCCTCAGATTCACTTCTGCCCTTGGACTCTTTCTCACCCTTCTCCTCCTTAGGGAGAGATAGAAAGAGAGAAAAAAAGTGTTGTTTCAGCCAATTGGCTTTATTAAAGCTTTCTCATTTACGAGGCATGAGAATCTGTTTATGAATCTGCTTCTTTTCTGACTGGCAGCGAGAAGTACAATTATTCCTTAATTAGAACCTTCTGGGTCCCATCATATTGTTTAACCCACTTCAATCCAAGTGCAAGCTGGTGACATGGGTCAACTGACAATTTTATTTAATTTTCAGACTATGTAGGGTTAACTAAACACCAGCCACCAATGATTCACTGAGTTATTTTCTTTGTTGATTATCAGAGCAGGGAGAGGGTAGTAATGGAGGGAGTTTACTGGAAATGACAGCACACTTGGTCGTGAGATTGATCCTGGCAAGATTTATCTGTATGGGACCGAGAAAATCCCTTAAGAGAACTGGAATTTGATTTTCTTATCTGCAAAAATATAATTTTTAAGATTGTCTCCACATCTCAGATTCCATAATTCTAATCAACACATAGAAAGAAACTGAAAGACAGAGATATACACATGTTATTTGATTATTGCACGATTTTGTGGATGCGAAAAGCCCATATTTAGTTAACACTTTATCAGTAAAGTTTTACTTTCATGACATTTTAATAAAAATGTTTGCTAACATTACCAAGGGATTTCCTAGCTGAAATATAGTCAAGAGATATCTCTGAAGACCATTTCTCTTCTTGTCCCAATTCCATCTCTTTGATCTAATGCAACTAACTGAAAATATCAATGTCAGTGACAAATAGAAAAAAATACAATGAATCACACCTCATTGAAAAACCACACAATTGCCTCCCTTCCCTGCTGTTTGGCTGTAAACAAAATCCAAGAGCAATATCTTGTATTTTTCTTTGTGTTAGTTCCTGTTCGTGTGTGGAGAACCTCGCACAGTGACTCACATTACTGACACACAGCCAGCACAGCTGGATAGGCACAGAATACATTTCCCAAGAACAGGGACAAAGAAAGAAAGATGAGGAGAAACGTTTGTTTACTTACTTTAAAAATCTATATAGCTTACTGCTACAAAAGTAAGAAACAAATTTTTCTAATAAAACAGCTTAAAGGAAAAACAAATGGTTTGAGGCTAATTAAAAATTACTTTAATAACTGTTAATATGCATTATACTCCTTCAAGGTAGCAATTTCCTCTGGAAACCTCACTCTCTCCCCCTGAAAAGAAGTAGCAATTTATGATTATCACCAGAGTAAAACTCTGGTGACAATTTGGAGGTATAAATAATAAAATAAAAATACTCCACAATAATTTTGGAGCTCTTTTGAAAGGAAAACAGGAATAGCAACAGGATTATACATACACAAGAAGAAAAAGATATTGTGTAACCTCTTCAGAGATCTGACAAATGAATCCAGAAATATCTGCATTGTAGCTTTGAAAGGGTGAGTTGGTTGATACAGAACAATGTCAAAGATGACACATTTTCACAGAATTGTCCGTGGATAACATTTCCCAGTGCAGTAAGTGTAAATGACATTGTCACCCGTTGTGTCTTCTGTCCATGCTGTATAGAAAGTTGAACGAAGTTGCTGGCTGGATAGTTAAATTAAAAGTAAAGTTTTTAGTATATGGGATAGCCCGCAACATACCTCCTCTCACTAATAAGAAAAGGCCTACAGTTGTAAGAGGAAAGATCACTTCTTTAGACCATGCTAATAAAGAAGCCTTCTCTGGACTAAATACCTTATGATTGAGAAATGAGTGCCTTGGCAAACACGCCATCTTGACAACACTCAGTGAGCTTCTCATTCTGGCAATGGAAACCATGTCAGAGTGCTCAGTCCAGCTATATTCACTTTCATGTTGAGAAATTCAATAAATAGTGATGCATTTGCAGTGAGGTGAAAATATATATTATCTTAACAATTAATGCAGAACTTCTCTTAAGGAGGATGCTGTGTTTTTGGGGGAAAATATCTTGGAAGGCATTGAGAGGTGGAAAGTGAGACCTTGAGGGCCAGAGAAACTTGGCTGTGACAAAAGACAGAACTAAAGTGCTTTGTACTAGGAATGAACAAGTAACTGGGGATGAGAGAAAGAAGAAAAACAAGAA
Organism: Equus przewalskii; assembly: GCF_037783145.1. Taxonomy (NCBI): domain Eukaryota; kingdom Metazoa; phylum Chordata; class Mammalia; order Perissodactyla; family Equidae; genus Equus; species Equus przewalskii. Next base: position 64,902,937 of record NC_091847.1, read on the forward strand.
TCATAGGCAAAAGAAGACGTTGGCTGCATGATTAGAATCTGTAGCCCAATATTTGGAATGAGGGAGAGAACTTTAGGAAGATCAACATCTAACACTGCACTAAAAAAATTTTTTTATTGTGGTAAAATACACATAACACAAAGTTTGCCATCTTAACCATTTTTAAGTGTACAATTCAGTGGTATTAGATGTAATCCCAATATCATGCAAACCTCACCACCATCCATGTCCATAACTCTTTTATCTTGTATAACCTCCCCAAATTAATCTATACCTTCAGTGCCATACTAATCAAGATTTCAGCAGGACTTTTTCAGTGGAAGTTGAAAAGCTGACTCTAAAGATTGTATGTAAAATCAAAGGAAGTGTAATAGCCAAACAATCTTGAAACTAAGACCAAATTAGTAGGGCTTACATTCTCAATGGGGGAAAAAATTCTATTCAACAAATGGTAATGTAATCATGTTCATCCATGTGAAAACTAAATGAATGCCAAGTCCTACTTTATACAAAAATTATTCTGAAAATGCAGTAGAAATAAAAATGAAACTGAGGACCGGCCCAGTAGCATAGTGGTTAAGTTCTCACACTCCACTTTGGCGGCCTGGGGTTTGTGCATTTGGATCCAGGGTACGGACCTAGACATTGCTCATCAAGCCATGCTGTGGTGGCATCACACATACAAAATAGAGAAAGATCGGCACAGACGTTACCTCAGGGATAATCTTCCCCAAGCAAAATGAGGAAGATTGGCAATGGATGTTAGCTCAGGGTCAACCTTCCTCACAAAAAAAAAAGAAAGAAACTGAAAAACGAAAGAAAACATGAGAATTGTTTAGGATAGGTAAAGATGTCTTACACAGGATACAATAAGAGATAGCAATAGAAAGAAATCAACAAATTAGACTGCCTAAAAATTAAATACAGGTATTTAATCAAAGACATTTTTAAGAAAATGAACAAGGAGGACAGACAATAGGAGAAAATAATCTCTGAACATATATAGAACAGAGTATTGTATCCAGAAGATACAAAAAACATGTACAGCACAATAATAAAAATACAGACAAAAAGTGTTAAGGACTTGAATAAACACATTATAAAAGAAGATGTAGTAATTGCCAATAAGTATTAGTAATTATTCATTAGTTATCAAAGAACTTCAAATTAAAACCGTAATTAGATTACAATTTTGTGTTCACCAAAATGGCTAAACTTCAAAAGACCAACAATATCAAATGCTGCTGAGGAGCTGGAATAACTGGATCTGTCACACATTTCTTCTGGAAGCCTAAAATGGTACAACCGTTTGGAAAATCAGATGTTGTGTTTCCTCTGAAATCAAATATACACTGAGCCAATGGCCAGAAATGCCAGTTAGGTGATTACCTAGGAGTACAGATGACTTTTTCTCTTTTACATATGATTAAATCAAGGTTTGGAAAAGTTAAATGGCTTGCCAAGACCACACAGCCAGCCGTTACTATGACTAGGTCTTGAACTCAAGTATCTTCTTCTGCATCTCGTCCTTTTCCTATCTCATTGTTTGGCTGGAGTTCATACTGATATTGCTATACCAGTCTTTGAGGAAGCTCACCACTACATTTCAAAAATCTGAATACCCAAAGTATAGAAATTAGTAGGTAATTAATTGCTTTAATAAGCAATTTTTAGAAGGTTATTTTAAATTACATGGTCCTCTACCTTATTTAGAAATACTTAGTTTACACTTATTTTGTAACATTTGATTATTGGAAAGGTGTCTATTTTAAGTGTTTAATGATATAAATATTTATTTGATTTAGGAGGTTAAAAAAATGTGCTTGTTCTTTAAAGATTTCTCAGGAAAACATGAAATCCTTGCTTTTGGAAACAGGCCTACAGTTATAAGCAATTATTCAAGGTAAATAAACTTTCAGTAAAAGTTGTTTCCTTTTCTTCCCCCCTACCCCAATCCCTGGCATTAGTCGACTGTCATTATTCAGAACTCGGTTCCTGCAGCATCTGCTATGGAAGTCTTTCTCATACTCCCTCATGGACTGGTTTGACTTATGTACTCTGCTGAGAATTTCTATAGCATCCTGAGCCAGCGCACATTTAAGTTAAATGAGTGGGCTGTGGAGATATTTCCCCAAGCTTCGATTCCAAGCTCTACCGCTTATTTGCTGTGTACTTTGGAAAGTTGCCTAAACAGTTTGTTCCTCGGTTTCATCTGTACCTACTATATGGGATTGCTGCAAGGACTGAATGAGCTAATGATTGAAAAGCATTTGGAGCACTGCCTTTCCCAAAGTAAGCACTCAAAAAATATTAGCTATGATTATCATGATCCCAGGCTAAGCACAGAGTATTACAACATTCACTACCCTTGTCTGTCCCCCGAGTTGCCTCTTTGGAGTTCAAATAGTTGGCCTGCAATCCCTTCTTTCCCATTGCAGGGAGAGGAGGAACGCAGGTGAAGGTGAAAAGAAGACAAGTTACCCAGTCTTGTTGCCTTACACATTAGACTTCTGGATAAATAGACTAATAATATTTACTAGGAAGAAGAAACCTTATCTTCTCAATACCTTATCCAGATTCCCCTATTATTGATAGTAAGTAAACCCAGACTCTATGAGGTGTAGATCCTTAGAGAATGTCACATAAGCTATACAACTTTCTGGGAATATAAAAAAAGATGTTTCATCACTTAAATAACATAAATGCTCCTCATCATATGAAGAACCCTGCCACACCTCACTTGGAGCCCTCATCCATTGTTCTGGACCAGAGAAGTCATGTCCAGTGTAGAAAGGAAGGACATGGGAAGCTCATGATATGTCCCAAACCTATCCCTGCCTTGTTCTTGCCCTTTTTTTTTTTTTTTGATAGCCTATACATCTGAAATTATTAGGACTTCTCTTTCCTGCAGGTCTGATTGGACAATCCATCCCTGTACTTACTCAGTGTTGAGACTTTGTCTCTGATCTCCAAGACCGTTAATTTCCCTCGCCCAGAACTCAGAGTAGATACTGAAATATGTCTGAGGGAATAAAGGAATGCATTTTTTTCTCCCGTATTGCCTTCAGCTGTAGACAGTTCTTTTGCATATACTCAGGACACACATTTTTTTTCTTGTATATCTCAATGAGGAAGAACATCTCTGCAGTTTTAGCCACTGCCTGATAAACGATCACTGATCTTATAGCAGAGATCATAGATCCATCAAAGGTTCATAAATCGCACATTGCCATTCTGTGAAACACAGTCATCTCTGTTTCTTGTTTCTGTATATATATGATTTTATCTAAAGGTGGAAGTTGCTCTGTTTGTTTACAGACTATTATACTATTTTTAGAAACTTAACTTCTACCACTGTCTCCTGTCAGCCAGGTAATTCTCTCTGTGTCCCAGCAGAAGGTTTTGGACCACCTTGGATGTGTATGCCACATTCATTAAGGACTGAGCACTAGTTAATTGACCTGAAACTTATTCTCATTTGGAAAGGTAGTTAGATCAAAGTTTATCGGAGTAATTATGGGAATAAATGTATAATTTTACACCTCTATTTATTTCATAAATAAGGTTTCTATTTTTAAAAGATCTTTAATACTTATTGAAGCAGAGTGGAGTACTGATAGATAGATAAACATGATAGAGAGATAGAGATAGATAGGTAGATGATAGATAGATACATACACACATATGGGGCTAATACAATGACCACAAAAAATGTTACCTTGGTTTTACAGAAAGACTAAAAACTAATAGAATGTTTTCCATCTTCATTTAATTATTGTTTATTATTTAATAAAACTCAAGAATATCATTTCCTTGAATAATTTTTCTTTCTAGCTAATTTTAAGGAGGAATGAGAGGGGATACTAATAAATGAGAAGGGATATTTAAAAATGGAGGAGGGAAAATTTACATACATCTTTGTTTTTAGGGTATTAACAGTACTTAAGTTTGAATTGTAGAAAATGGCAAAATAAAACAAAACAAAATATCTAGCACATCGTTTACCTACCTGCCATATTTTAAGACAAAACATTTTGCACTTCCTCACCACATTCTTTTTAGCTTTAACACTCTATTTGTTCATTGATACTTGCAATTAATTGCTTTCAAAAGATGGACTGGGGGCCCAGCCCTGTGGTGTAGTGGTTGGGTTCATGTTCTCTGCTTTAGAAGCCCAGGGTTCATGGGTTCCCATCCCAGATGCGGATCTATGCACCGCTCACCAAGCCACGCTGTGGCTGTGTCCCACATACAAAATAGAGGAAGACTGGCATGGATGTTAGCTCAGGGACAATCTTCTTCACCAAAACAATAAATAAATAAATAAATAAATAAATAAATAAATAAAAAGATAGAAACTAGTGCCAACAGGATCTTAAAAGTCATATAGCATCCACTAGCCTATGTCATTTCGGTTTCCTCTATGTCATTCACAGCCCGTTAAAGAACCCGAACATTCTTTCTTTTTGGCTTTCTCATCTGTCTCCTGCCTCCTATACAGTTCTTGTCTGGCCTATCTACAGTGTTTACTACTGTATAGTGTTTCTAAAGATTCTGAAGGAATGTCTTTCACCAGGTAGTTATTGAGGTTTCAAATTTACCAAACTGTAGTAGCAATTAATACTCCACCATTAAGAAACTTAACATAATTAACGTGGTGTTTTAATAAAGGTTTATTATAGGCTTTTTATTTCTGTTGGTTAAAAAGGACCAAGAATTTCATTCCATTTTATAGGAAACAACCTTGAAATGTCACCTTGAACATGATAATTTAAAAAGAAACTAACTAGGGTAATACACTGGGGGTTCGTAATAACAAAGCTTTTAATTAATGAGTGTCATTCTTTAATTTATCCATTCAACAAAACTTTATTTAATACAAAGTAGGCAGTTCATTATATGGCAGCTGGAGGACTTTCATTACTGGGCTGGCTAGAGAGACATTCCAGCTCTCTGTTACACAAAATATCGTCTCACAACTACTACGCAAAGGATAACATCACATTCACACCTCATTATAGGAACATACTAGATTGGAAATTATTTCCTCAGAGAAGAAATGTTGTATGTACATCTCTTTATTTCCATCATATGGATATAAAAATCTGCAGTATTTCTGCTAAAGGAAAAGGTGAGCTCAGGCATTAAGCTGTCCGTATGGTTAATACATATGGATAGTTAAACCCAATGTGTTCTTTTGCAACACGTGCTTCCGTAAGATAAACGAGAACATGTGCAATTCGTAAATGAAGGGTGATGTCAGTATAATACGAATTCGTGCAGGTCCCTATGCAATTTTTCCTAGCACATTAATTTGTATGCCATCATGGAATTGCAGTTGAATGCAAAGTACACTAGAACAGTAAAATGCGCCAGACCACAGAGGGATACTGTGTTGTCCAGGAAAGATATTCATTCGTTATTCTTTCTCTTGGCTCAGTTTGATCACGTGCTCAGGTTTTGAAGTGCTTTTTGTGAAGTTCTGTCTGTTTATTTACATTTTCCCCTTATCTTCATACCTCAGCAGGTTCAAGCCTTTCTTATACCAACTTATATCCAACCACCGTCATCTTTTTAAAAAGAGAAAATAATATTATCATTTTTATTTGCTCATTAGTAATTTTAAAATCTTCAAAACTGTGCTAGCATTTTAAATAGAAAAGCTAATTTTTTTACTGCTATAGATACAAATTTCAGTAAGTTTTGAGCATTTTTCACAATTCTATTTTTCTCATAAGCCCACTTATAAATAGTGTTCAATATTGTTCAAAGCAAGACGTTTCACAGTCGCATATACTGTGTTAGATCTGAAATAGCTCTGCTGTATAATATTGTAAAAACTGCCATTAAGTAAATAAAATGTAAAAATTTCTGAGAATACTGAGATGTTAGTAATGTACATTAGTCATTTACCATTAGTCAAGTAACATTGTCAGTTTGGATGCTGTCTTATTCACCATTTCATCCCCAGTGCCTAGCATATAGCAGCCATTCGATAAGTATACGATGAGTAAATGAATTAAGACATTCTCTACCAGATTGATCCTGAGAAAGATGACTTTTAACTCTTCAAATCAGTTCCTGTGCTTCCTTATAAGATTTCTAGACGTTGCCTCAGTTCCTTGACTTATAAGCCATATGCTTCTTCAGCTATATCCTGGCTCTTCCTTATACTAAGTTTGTCCAACAAACTCTAAAGGAACAAGTTGTGTCTTTGTTCATCTAAGAAGCACCACTATCCAAGTTCACTGCTCTTTCATAGGTGCCCTTGAAGATAGCTGTAGCATAATGGCTAATGATACAGATTGTGGAATCAGACTTTCTGGATTTGAACCCTGGCTCTATCCCTTGCTAGTTGAACAAAATGCTCAAAGTCTCAACTTAGATCCCTTATCTATAGAACTGGAATAAAGTCTTACTTATACCAGAGGATTTTATGTGAAAAGTGAGTTGATACACAAGAACTGCTCACCACTAAGCCTAACACATAGTAAGTGATCCTTAAATATGTGATATGACTGTGTGTTGTCCTAACAACATGCTTATCTTTGTTCTTGATACCATTTTCCCTTTTCTTGTTATCCAAGGAAGCTCCCCAGGTACCTCTCCCTAAGGGACTTCTTACTCCCAGACACCTGGACACTTAATCCCTGCGAGTTATTGATGGAAAATAAACACATCAGCTAACAATAACTTAATATGTGATTGGTCTTATTTTCAATTTAAAAGTTAACACCTAGAGATATTCTCAAGATAGTCCCATGTTCACTCACAACCAGGAATAAATAGAGAAGATCTTGGTATGCAACCTCTAAAAAGTTGCTAATCTCCTTCAACTGTTTAAATCTAGAGTACATACCACTTTTAATTATATTCAGAAACATTCCCTCTTCTCCCACACATTTTATTTAAATGATGTATCTTTTTAATTTGAATTACTCTTCATGCATGTGCTGATCCACATTTGTCACTGACAATAAATTATTAATAAACAGTGAGTCAGGATATAGCAGCTCCTTGGTCAGTGGTTTCATCCATGTGTTTGCAATGTGCTAGGTCACGCCATTTGCAGGATGTTTGTATATTCACTGGGGAGCCATGAACAATGGAACTGTTGCAAATATCTGGCTTCATGTTGTACTATAGAAAATGGAAAATTCTGAGGACAGCTGTGTAATATAAGCAACAGTTGGAGCAACTATGTCCTAGAAAAACAGGAGCCTTGGGCATCTTGTTATCAACCACCTAAAATAAATGCAATGACTTTTCCCAAGTCAAATAAAGCTTATTTTCATAAGATTTAGAATAAATTTTACAGTATAATTGATGCACACACAATATTTTTTTACTTATATTTTGTAAAAGTAATATACTATATACTATACAGTATATTTTGCATACTCATCTTACTTATTGCCAAAATGTATAGTGAAAATTGACATTAAAAAAAAAACAAAGGAACATTGACTTCCAGATTTTGTTCTCTAATCACTATTTTCTACTCAAACAAATTAGGGTTCTTTGGGGGAAATGTTGATTACAGATCTAGGGCAGGAAAGATTAACTAATGTCTCAGGCTAAGTTGAGTCTGGGATATCTTTTTACTGAATGCAAGAAAACTATCAAATATTAGTGGGAGTCATGTCAGAATGAAATAGGTACCAATTTGAAGGGATTCCTACTGTCCAAATATGAGACAATTGAACATCACAAAGAATATTTATTTAAATAATTGAAGCATGTAAATACATAAAAATCTGGAAATTTATATTGATGTTTCAAGAATTTGGATATTTCTAAAGCTTGCTGTGGCCTCAACTTGTCTTTTTGGTTTTTTTTTTACTCCCCCCAGCTTTTCTCTTATTTTTCCTTTGCTGGGAAATATTTGCCCTGAGCTAACATCTGCTGCCAATCTTCCTCTCTCTTCCTTTTTTTTCCTCCCCAAAGCCCCAGTACATAGTTGTATATATTCCAGCTCTAGGTCTGTCTAGCAGCTCTTTGACATGAGCTCCCGCCACAGCATGGCTACTGACAGACAAGTGGTGTGGTTCTCCTTCCGTGAATCGAACCTGTGCCTCTGAAGCTGACTGAGCCAAACTTTAACCACTAGGCCATTAGGGCTGGCTCCCAACTCATTGTTTTGAACATTGATGCATAAAGGAAAAGACTCAAGTATCTATTCTATCTTTCTTTTGTGGACTATATATTTCAGCCTAACCAAATAGCTAATGGGGGAAAGTTTGTTTTTTTTTAACAGAAGAATCACAGTTAATGAAAGGAGAAGAAATTGACAAGAAATGTTCACATATTGAGGTATATGGGGAAGCTATTCTGGTTTAAAACTGAGCCGGTTTGGACTAAAGAGGTCTGACTTACCGCCTGTCAAATATACATTGTACATCTGCTTTACTCATTAAAGTAAAAGAATGCACTCTTTGAAGATAAGAATGCATACTTCCCTTCCTACAAGCCAGTATCAGTAACACCTGCCAGTATCGGTAATGCCTATATCAGTTCTCCTGAAGATACATTCCATTTCCTGGACATCAGGGTCATGTCAACTTGCTAATTTGCAACTGAATATCTCTTTGAAACTTTGATAAATATGTATCCTGGGTGTGTTTGATGCATATTCTTTGTTCTAAAAAGGTATAAAACTGTACTAAAAACCATGTTTCTTTGGAACACTTTCTTCTTTTGTGGAGACTGCCTTCCCAGGTTACAATCCTCAGCTTGGGTCAGGTAAAACTCACCTTCTCTCTCCTATCTATAGAATGGTTTTTTGGTAAATTGCATCAACAAAATGATAGCATTAAAAGGCTATCATTTAAAAACACCAAGGGAAATAATGGATATATACCCCAGTAATCAACGGCTGCTAAAACCATTAGGAGACTAGTTGAAGGGAAATGCTAATAGAGTTAGGCTGACTTCACCTGAACCCACTGATAAATCTCAGCATCATTAAAAGTGAATATCCAGACATTTAGTGCTTCCCAGTGTGAAACAATAAGAAATAAGCAGCATTCCGTGTGAAATATTCTTGCTAAAAATTTGTACCTGAATATAGTCAAGCTTCTGATAGAAGTTCACAGGAAATACAGGGGAGAGAGGATCATGTCAAATGACTCCATGAAGATAAAATCATCTAAATTAAGAATCAGAAACATTGTTGGAAACTAATATCCCTTTTTCTACACATAAAGGGCACAAAAGATGAGAGAGGGCTATTATAAATTTAAACACCCAAGATACATCAAAGGAAATGTGTACATCCTGTTTGGATCCTGATTTGGAAGAATTAATTGCAAAAAAAAAAAAAACCCATGTTTTTATATCATTGGGGAAAACAGGATTAGCTTTAGATAAATTAAATTATTTTTGTTTATTTTGTTGGATGTGATAATAATATTGTGGTTATGTTTCATAAACATCCTTATCTACTAGAAATATATACTTATGTATTTACAGTTGAAATTCTATGATATGCGGGATTTGCTTTTTAATACTCCATGAAAAAATCTGAGTGATAAATGAAACAAAAAGTTCAAAATATTGGTAAGTATTGGAGTGATGGGTTATAGATTTAATTATATAATTGTTTATACTTTCTAAATGTTTGGAAAATTTGTATAACATAAAGTTAAAAGAATAAAGGAAAATAATTAGGTAAATAGGACATCATTGGTTCAGTACAGAGTGCCCAGAAATAAATATCACTGTATTTGAAAATTTTAGTGAATGTGAAATATGGTAGGTGAGATAAATGTAAAAGACGCTTGTTTTAACTTTAGAAATAGCATGAGAATACTGGCGCCTTAAAGAAAATATTGAAGCCATTATGAGAATGTACAATATCAATACATAAAGCAATAAGAGATTTAACGAACACTCTTAAGAACTCTAAGGCATGATTCACTGACGAGCCTAGTAGTAGTAGCTGGTTGGTTTCCAATCAGCTGTAAACATTCACCATCTCCCCTGAGGAATCCGTTAGATTTGGGCAGTGTGACTGGGGAGAAAGTCATGGAATATGTCATTTTTCCCCCGTGTGGAGACATACAGTGAAAGTAAGGATGCACAGTTAAAGCAGTCCAATTTCAGAGTTGTGGAAGAAGGACCTGGATCTCTGGGATAGATTCTCAGTGAGGTTTAGGAGAAAGAGTCAGAATGGTAGAATTCTTTCCTGGCTAGATGCCTTGGCAAATTTGAGGAGAGAACAAAAATTTGTAGGAGCAAATGACTAGACACAACCTAAATATCCACAAATAAAAATGGGGGAATATTTGGGCCAGCCCTATGGTGTAGTGGTTAAGTCCAGCATGCTCTGCTTCAGCAGCCTGGGTTTGTGGGTTTGGGTCCCAGGTGCGAACCTACACCACTCATCAAGCTATGCTGTGGCAGCGACCTGCATACAAAACAGACGAACATTGGCACAGATGTTAGCTCAGGACTCATCTTCTTCAGGCAAAAAAAGAGGAAGATTGGCAATGGACATTAGCTCAAACTAAATCTCCCTCACCAAAAAAAAAGAATGGGGAAACATTAATATGTATAGGTGCTAGCTAGATAGACTCACATACATATGCTTATGTATTTAAAAAAGATGGATGGATAGAACATAATGAAAATACTATCCATAGAAGGATGAAGAAAAAAAGAGATCAGACAGGGAAGTTACTATTCTCTGGACTTAGTTTTATAATTTTGACTTTGGAACTACATGAATGTGCTACATAATTGTAAAACAAAATAAAACCAAAACAAAAAGGAGATATCTTGACATTATTTTAAATAAGAAAAAATAAACAGGAAAAGAATTATTTCTAGTGACTTTAAAACACAGGAATTTGACTCCAGAATATAGTCTATGAATGGAAATACTTGAACTGTATCTGGCAAATACCTTTGCAATATGATTATTGTTTTAAACTATATGTATGTGTATATATATATATGTACATACATGAATATAGGTATATAATAAAGCAAGTAAATGATGATAAACTCTTTAGGAATAAAGATTTTCCAAGTAAGAATAAAGAGAAGATATATAAAATAAAAAAAAGTTAAGTGACTGCTCTGGTGTAAATGTTTGTGTCCCCGCAAATTCATATGTTGAAATCCTAACGCCCAATGCGATGGTGTTAGCAGACAGAACCTTTAGGGGGTCATTAGGTCGTGAGCTCAGAACTCTCTTCAGTGAGATTAACGTCCTCATAAAGGAGTCCTGAGAGAGCGCCCGAGCTCCTTTTACTACATGGAGACACAGTGAGAAGTCAGCAGTCTGCAAACCGGAGGAGGCCTTCACCAGAACCATGCCGGCACTCTGACCTGGGACTTCCAGATTCAAGAACTGTGAGAAATAAATTTCTCTGTATAAGCCACCCAGTCTGTGGTATTTTTATTTTTTTTGAGGAAGATTAGCCCTGAGCTAACTGCTGCCAGTCCTCCTCTTTTTGCTGAGGAAGACTGGCCCGGAGCTAACATCCATGCCCATCTTCCTCTACTTTATATGTGGGACGCCTACCACAGCATGGCTTGCCAAGCGGTGCCATGTCCACACCTGGGATCCGAACTGGGGAACCCCAGGCTGCCAAAGCGGAGCGTGCTAATTTAACCGCTGTGCCACCAGGCCGGTCCCATGTGGTATTTTTTATAGCAGCGCTAACAGACTAAGACTATGACCATCATTAATAAATTCATGATGCATTTTTCTTTCTCAAAGAAACGTATTTCCTAACTCAGTTCACTGAAAAGCCCTCAACGCAAAGACCGACTCAGAAGCAGTGATTATTGCAAATGCCCAGGTTTTGATCCCACTGTGGACAAACCCTAAGGAGACCCTCAGTGAGTCACACCTTTGTATAGCCCCCTCACTTTTAGTGCAAGCAGTACCTGTAACTTTCTTCCAGCAAATAGAATAGACAAAGAGGATAGTTTGCCACTCTCGTAATTATACTACATTATATAAAACTCCATGTCAGCCGACTTCAGTGAGTGAGCTTCTCCTGCGGCCTTGAAGAAGCAAACTACTGTGATGTGAACTACCCATGGAGAGTGCCACGTGGCAGGGAACAGTGGGTGGCACTAGGACTGGAGAGCGGCCTCCAGCCAACAGCCATTAAGAAGGTGGGCTGTTAGTCATACAGCTGCAAGAAAATAAATTCTGCCAACAACCTAAATGAGTTTGAAAGCAAATTCTTCCCAGTCAAGCCTCTAGGTAAGAAAGCAGCTTAGCTGAATCCTTGAGTTCAGCCCTGTAATACCCTGTAGGTCAGTTAAGACCTACAGAACTGTAAGATTTCATATATATGCATTTCATATATATTAAATATATTTTATTATAAAATATAATTTATGATTTTTAATATATTACATATTTATAGATATATAAATATAAAAAAGATTATATGTCTGTGTGTGTGTGTGTAAGTCACTAGTTTGTGGCAGTTTGTTACATAGAAACGGAAAACTAATACAGATTCTCAATCCTCTTTTTCACTAAGAGGAACCAGGAGTCCTTGAAAGGATGACCAGGTAAGGTCTGGGTCAGGAAATAGACTGGATGAGGCTAGAACACGTTGTCATATCAGGAAGTGGAACATCCTCAAAGACTATGGTGGCTTTGTTAAAAAGTACATACGAACCAACTTGAAGGAGCTCCCACTGGCTAGATATGAGAAAATTTGATACCAAGAAAAATAATGACAGCAATGCATTGAAATATATTAAATATGTTACATTCTAGGAGTTCAAAAGGATACCTAAAAAAGAGTCCTTGGTAGTTTTGGAAGTTATCTGGCAACATCTCATTTTCCTGAAAACTATTAGAGAAAGAGAAAGAAGGCACCTATGTTATCTTTACTTAATAAATTCTATTTTAAGCTAACCAAATAGTGAATAAGTGAAAGCTCTTTGTAGGAGAATTCTAGCTTAGAAATGCGGAAAGAATGATAAAATTAGAATGTAAGTATTTTGCAGTCCCTAATGAAATAATGAATCTAGGCAATTATCATCAATAGCTGCTAAAAAGCATTAAGTGAAATGCTGATGACATCTTTACAACAGGCTAGGGCTGACCACCTGAACTCACCTACCAATCTTACCATCACTTTAAAAGAGAGCTAACTGGGCATAATGCCCCTTCTCATGTGATGCAGTAGAGAGCTCCAAGCACTACTTATGAAATACTTTCGCCAAATTTTTGAACTTGAATCTCATCAACTTTTAAACTATTTATTTTGTTTTTAAACTTTATTTTGCTAAAGTAGACAGACTTTCAGAAAAGTTGCAAGAATAGTAAGAAGAATTTCCAGATAGCTTTCATCCAGCTTCTTCAAATATTAACACTTTGCTACATTCGTTTTGTTTTCCTCTTTCTCTTCTTCCTCATTCTCTCTTTCTTTCTTTCTCTGTTTGACTGTATATATGCATAAATATATGTAGATATATTTACACATATATGTATTTTTTCAGAATCATTTGAGAAATGTTATAGATATGACACTTTACATCTTAACACTTCAGTGTGTATTCTCTAAAAACTAGGATATTTTCTTACTCAGCCACAGTACAATGATGAAAGTCAGGAGACAATTATAAGATAATAATATGAACTATTTATAGACTTTATCAAACTTTATCAATTGTCCTAATAATATCCTTTATAGCAAAATAAAATCTCTCAGTATGCGTTGCTTTTAGTTTTCATGCCTCTTTAGCATCCTTTAGTCTGTACCAGTTCTTCAGTTTTCCTTTGTCTTTTATGATGCTAGCATTTTTGAAAAGTACAACTGAGTTTTATTTTTTTTTCTTTGTAGACTACTTCTGAATTTGAGTACCTTCCACTATATGGGCAATACAGGAGATAGACAACACATTAAAAAAACACTACAGGGGGCAATCGAGGGCATGAGAAGTCCCACAAAAGACCAGGCTTCTTCAACAAATAAATGACAATAGAAAAGAAGGGGTGATTATTACGGATTTTAAAAATTTAGAAAATATATCCTAATGCAATAGGTAGAACTAGTTTGGATTCTGATGCTAACAAACCAATACATACATGTTTAAAATGCATGTGTGTAGCAGTGGGAGAAATTTGAAACTGAATATTAGATTATATGAAGAATTAGTGTTAATTTTTAGATGTGATAATGACATCATTATATTTTCTTAAAAAATAGCTCTTATCCCTTGAAAGTATATGCTGAATTATATATAGTTAATATGAAAACATGTCTGGTAATTGTTTAAAAAAATCTAGTCGGGCAAAAGTAGTAATCATAGATAAACAAGAACACCTATATGTTGATAATTGTTGAAGAGCTTATGAAGAGAGGTAGATGGGCATTTGATATACCATTCTCTTACTTTTGGGTATTTTTTAAAGTTTCCTTAATTAAAAGTTAAAAACAAAGAACTAAATGCCTTACCAGGAGACTACTAGATGATCAAACTCCTTGAGCTCACGACGTATGGGTTATCTGATGCATCTACCTGTAAAGTCTGGTATGCACATTAGTGGAAGTCTAATAGATGGAAGTTGGTCCAGGAAAGTTCTGGAAGGACACATAACTTGCAAGAGCTGGTGACTCATATTTGCAGTGGTCCTATTTTTATTCCAGTTCCATCACTCTCTCAAGACAATGTCACGAACAGCCTTCCAGAGAATTTCTTATAACCAGTGGACTAAAGGAAAAATATTTTAGTCTGCTTTTGGGCTCCATGCCACAAGCATATAGCAGCTGAAGTGCAATTCTATGGTAGAAAACTACTTAGGTACGTTCTAAAGGGTAATGGAACCAGAAAACATTCCCTTTGGCAAAACTTTGAGTGGCATATCTTTTACACTTTGCCTGAGAAGAGCTGAAGTTAAGATTTGCATTAATCATAGATAATTATTAATGACACATGAGGATGATCAGGAAGAAAATTAAAGGATCGGTGACAAGTCATTTGTGAAAATGCATGGATCCTTCAAAATAAGCTCAAAGTATAAAAACACTTCCTTTGTGGAGGAGATTCTTAATATCGAAATAGAAACAAATAATTTCCATGAGGATGTTGGTCAGCCCTCTTCCTGTCAATTCAGCCCTAGATCTGTGGGCTCACAGTGCAAGGATGGATTTTCTTTTAACCATTTAAGCTGTAAGAGACATCTGCCATTCTTTTTTTTTCCTGCTGGTCAATATCCTAACTCCACTTCAGAATTTTGGGGAATTCCCCATCTAATGGGTATTATTGACAAGCAGTATAGTCTTCTCACTATAAAACCTGAAAATGCCTACTTGCTTTCCTAGCCTTCTTTGGAGTTAAGGTGCAAACACAAGACCTAGGTCCACTAATAAGATGTGCCCACCTCAGATTTGAATCAAGAGCTAGCAATACTAAGATCGGAACATACATATAATTCTCCTAGGAGGCCATGACGATAACAGCAAGATTTAGTTCTTTGATCAGCAATGGTAGA
Organism: Equus przewalskii; assembly: GCF_037783145.1. NCBI lineage: Eukaryota > Metazoa > Chordata > Mammalia > Perissodactyla > Equidae > Equus > Equus przewalskii. The sequence continues at coordinate 64,918,412 of NC_091847.1, forward strand.
GGGTCTGATGGTAGTATCCAGAGTCCAATATATTCAGAGTGAAATTATGTGAAAATTAAATGAGCTTTTATGTGTAATTGTGTTTCACAATGTCCTGACTGGTTGTGCTGTTAACAGCTCATCCATGCCACTGAGATATGGATACCACATTAATAATAATTGTGGTTAATTTTTGGGCCACTCACATCTTGTTCTGTTTCTCTCATTTTCTCCTGTTGCTTCATACTCAGTTTCTCTGGTTCTGCCTTTTTCTGATTGGTGATCTGGTTGGAAGGAATGTCTAGACTTGGTTTTGCCCCTGAATCACCTTTATTTCCATTCTTTGTTATTTGAGTCAAAGTCTTTCTTGTTCCTTTACTTAGCCAGGCTCTCAAAAGACATTAATTCAGCCCAGGTACAGACTTCAGTCTAACACTGAATGAAAAGTACTATGAAAACAATCTGGTAGACTTATTTTTTCCATCTTAACTTTCATGTATTTACTTCATCTCTTCCCAGATATTTAAGGCAAAATCTCAAAGACATTTAAAGTTTGGTTCAGATAACTTCCTATCTGTTATACTGCAACTTCAATAATTTAAAAAGGTATGTTCTACTTAAAGAAGAATTATTATAAACTTTGCTACCAAAGGAAGAAAACTATAGCAGATACAAAGATAAATTCTAGAATATTAGAAGGTAGAAATTATTATTCACAGTATACCCAAAGACCACAAAATACCAATTGGATCAATGTTTAATGTGATTTTTAAAAATATAGTACACCCTGTCTCTCTCCTTATTTTATTCTTTCCATCATATTGAAATATAATCAATCAGCCAATCAATAATTATTCTAAACAACTGGTCTTAGATCCATTGCTATGTAGAGTAGGGTTGCAGACTAGACAACAGGGAAAGAGTGAGCACTTTAATGGGAAAAAGGGCTATTACTGAGGATGAAAATAGTATAGTAAGAAAAGGCAAATGACAGAGTATTGATACTGAAGACTGCCTTTATAATTGCCCATCATCATGCTATTTACCTTCACCTGAGTCACAAAGGGCAGCACACAGGGACCGTTGTGTGGCCTTGTACTTCGGCAGGTTAGCAGAAGGTTTTTGCTGAGCTGAGTAAAGCAAGTCAAGATTTATTATTATTTTACAAACTTGCTGATTTCATTAAATGAGATAAAGCAAAACAAAAGCAAGTAAGCAAAAGCCTTGCCTTTACCCAATTTAATTGAAATATTACTGTATTCTTTGCTTTCTAAATTCCTGAAATCTACATATGTTAAAAGGGATAGTAATGGAGTCCTGTTGTCATGGGCCTGGTTTCCCCCACAAATTCTTTTTTTTTTTTAATTTGACATTTTTTTATTGCAGTAACATTGGATTATAACGTTATATAGCTTTCAGATGTACGTCGTAATATATTTCGAATTCTGTGTAGATTACATCACGTTCACCACCCAAAAACTAATTATAGTCAATCCCCTCACATGTGAGCCTAATCCCCCCTTTTGCCCTCCCCCGTCCCCCTTTCGCCTCTGGTAACCACCAATCTAATCTCTGTTGCTGTGTGTTTGTTTGTCGTTGTTTTTATCTTCTACTTATGAGTGAGATCATATGGTATTTGACTTTCTCCCTCTGACTTATCTCACTTAGCATAATACCCTCAAGGTCCATCCATGTTGTCACAAATGGCTAGATTTCATGATTTCTTATGGCTGAGTAGTATTCCACTGTGTATGTATACCACACCTTCTTTATCCATTCGTCCCTTGATGGGTACCTAGGATGCTTCCAAGTCTTGGCTATTGTGAATAATACTGTGATGAACATAGGAGTGCATGTATCTTTATGCATTTGTGTTTCAAGTTCTTTGTGTAAATACTCCATCAATGCACTAAATGCTCCAATCAAAAGGCATAGGGTGGCCAATTGGATAAAAAAACAAGATCCATATATATGCAGCATACAAGAGACACACTTCAGACTTGACACTCACGAACTGAAAGTGAAAGGATGGAAAAAGATATTCCCCCACAGATTCTTACGGAATCCCTTGGCAGCCTTTGCAGCAAGGTTGTAGAGAAATTTCAGCGAACTTTCAGTTTCCTCATGCCCTCACAGAAGCTATCGTGAAGACCTGCTGAATTAGAGGATATTTGGTGCCCAATAGCTTTGCTGTTGAGGGTCTTCACAGAAAAAGGAGGCCTCTGCTCCCTTTCTTACAAATCAAATGTCCTGTAATAGTCCTAATATTTTCTTCCTCACCGCTCAGAGGGAGCAAATGGAGGTGAAATACAATACTATTTATCCCTTTTTGCTCTACAATAGGAAATTATATTGATAAGACTTTTAAGTTTTTGCTTAATAGAGAAATGACTGGTGTGTATTTTTCTTTTTGAAGCATTCTTCCTAGGAGAGTACTGAATTCTTACTAGTGCTATGGTGGCTTTCTCTAATCCTAGATTATATATATATATCTACGAATGAAATAAGCTACAAAAATCTTTTCATGCTGGGTTTCATGAAAAAAAAAAACACCCATAAATCTGAAAATCGTATGTATAAAGAAATATAACTGTTAGTAGACAATTTTAAACCACATTGATCTGTCATAGACGGGAAAGTATTTTGATGACTAACTGTGGTTGTCTTGACTAAGCATCTCCTTACTTATTCGTTTTTGAACTAGTTTCTTTAAAGATATTAAGTTAACTTAGATCCTCTGACCATGGTAAGTAAGTTGCTAACATGTGTTTTTCCAAAACTCTGTGGGGAGTTGTAATTTTCTGTGGAGGATTTTCCTAAATGTTGAAATGGCCTCCCTGGTTCCCAATGACTAAGTTCCAATTTGGCTTGAACTTTTACAGCAAAACTTTGGAAAACCTTTTTTTTTCCCCAGAGAAACATTTCACATTTAACTAATGTTTCTGCAGAATTAGATAAAACAAAGATTACCTGAAGCTGAATGATCCCAGCATTTAGACCATATGTCTATGTGTGGTTCAGGCCAAAGTGGCAGATAACTTACTTCTCACTCTCAGCAGTAAATTTGAGATCGGTAGAACAAACCAGACACCTCCAGCTTTCCTAAGTCAGGGAATCAGGCTAGGAATGCGTCGCTGAGACTGGTTTAGTCCTGACCAAAGTCTGGAAAGAGTCAGTGTAGCACTGTGAGCTTCTGGGGCTTGGTCCAAAATTGACTTAAGACAGGAAATGTGTGCTCCGATGGCGCTCTGTCAGACCTAGTTGGGCTAAGACATGCAGAAATCACACAACGTACTGGAAGCTTTATAGCTTCAACTGGTAAATTCAGCATTAAGCCTCTCTTTCCTGTTTTCTGACCTAATAGGAATTCTCCCTTTAGTTGTGTTTAAATACTACCTAGTGTATTTTGGCTTTCGGTAATTAGAAAAGCAGAAGTCTACAACATGTGCCATGTCTCTGAATTTGAGACTGCAATGATATCATGACTAAAGGGAGCACCATTAATCACATGGGGCAGGCTAGAAAATCAAGGAAGGAGACTTTTTTCTGTAATAAAACCCAGACTAAAATTGAAAGGGTGAGGGGAAAATGCTGAAAGAAAAAAAAAAACCCTAACTAGTGTATTTTAAGACTTGAAAATATTTAAACTGAGTTATTTTAAATTTGTTTATATACATATGTATTATATACATGGAAAATATACACACATATGCAAGGTATACACATATAGCATATATGCAAATAGCATGTAATTGTCATATTATTATGCTTTGTAACAATTAAGTACTTAGTATATATGTATTTTTTAAATGTAAATAAATATCAAGTTTAGAGAGAAGTATTTTGTTTTAATTTGAAGTAATACTTATTCTTATTTTTAATGATCCATTTACCATTAGAGTTATTATCTTTAAAATAGTCAACTCTCCCTGCTTTTTTGAGTTTCAGATTGAAACAGAGACCACACCAAAGAAATTATGCAAAGGCAATGATACTGATAAAAGTTGAAAAGTAAAACTGCTTTGATGGTAAATACCAGAAACCTTTCTCCCAAAGAAAATCTGATGTAAATCATGATGATTTGCTCTCTCTGTAATCTAAGTGAGTGACTTAATAAGGACATATGAAGTAGAAAAGTTGACTCATGTACGCGAACATGTATTAAACAGAAAAAGGAGTCTTACATTTTGTGAATGAGATAAAAAGCCTGAAACAACACGACTTTGTGTGAAGTTATGATTTTCATCTAATTATTAAAACTGTTAGCTGTTAACAGAGTCTGTGAGTGTAAGTCAGAAGGGTGAAATGAATTGAAGACAGATCTCAGGGCTAACCATCTAGTTCTTCTAATAAAAAGGAGTAATGCACTCAGATATAGAGTATTTGTTTTGTTTTCCATACAGCTTTGTTTATAGAAAGATAATATCTCAGGCTTCCTTCAATGTTCACATCCCAGAACAGCTGAAGCATTATTATTTCTATGAGCTTTTAAAATTTCTTGCAGAGACCGTTATTATTCTACTGTTCTTGATTAGATCTGAAAAAGTTGATTCAGTATTTTCAATTATCTCCACAAATTCAGTGGTTAGGTCCAGAATACAGTTAAAAGACATGTCAAGCATGCCATAGTTCAATTGTTTCTATCATGTAAGCTCATTAAAGCAAGAGAGATCTGTGGTTTCATATCTCATTTAGATGAAACAGCTAGTCTTATTGCAAAGTGATCATAAAATGCAATGCATCTTAATACATTTAAAATGCATTTGTCCACATTTCTATTTATTTAACAAGGCACTCTACTAGGGGTTTGTGAGTAGCTTGGCTAAAATAAACAAGACGATGTCCCATAAAATCACAGGTGTTGTGTCTTGAAAGGCTAAAGGAAATATGAAAGTTACCCTGACAAATGAGATAAACCATTTCCTTAGAGGAGATAAAATGTGATATAGGGAAAAGGAGGGAAAGATATATGGTAGAAGGGTGAAGGGAGGTGGGATGAAAGAAATCAATACAAACATAACTAAAAGAACTCAGACGTAGAAGGCGATAAATGTCATTGTTTGTATTCACTTATACCTGCCGATGTGATAATTCTTTGCTTTAATATTTCTTTTAATATCTTGTTTTTCATTTAGATCTGTGGAAACTCACTCAGGAGTTCTTACATTGTTTACTGTAAAAGTAGTCCTTCTATATATAACCCCCAAAATTGAAAATTGGTCCTCAAATAGATAAATGTATGCACATGCTTATAAAAGTGCTATTCACAATAGCCAAAAGGTAAAAACAGTCCAATGCCCATCATTGAATAAATGGATAAACAAATTGTGGTATATACATACAATGGAATATTACTCATCCATAAAAAGGGATAAAGTACCCTATATGCTTCAATATGTATGTAATTCAAAATATTATGCTAAGTGGAAGAAGCTAGATACAAAATATATGAGTTCATTTATATGACATATCCAAAATAGATAAATCCATAAGGACAAAATTCAGATTCGTGGTTGCCAGAAGTAGAGGGTGGGGGAAATAGGGAGCAACTGCTTAAAGTACATAAGTTTTCTTTTTGGAATGATGAAAATACTTTGGAACTGGATAGAGGTGGTGATTGCACAACATTGTAAATGCTCTAAATATCATTGGATTGTTGACTATAAAATGGTTAATGTTATATCATGTGATTTTACCTCAATTAAAACAATTTTTATATATTTTTTTAAAAGCAGCCCTCCTAGTCAGTAAGATGCAAAGTAAATAGACTATTCAAAAGGAAAAGAAACAGTGCTACTCATATAAAGGACATAATTATAATAAAATTCAGAAAATGTATAGAGAATTTGATACATGTTCATATGAGCATACTGATTTCCTCATATCCAGAAATTATATCTTCAAGAAAGTTAGGTATTTTCAATAGGATATAAGGATTTAAAGCCAACAACATATGTTTCATATTCTCAATAAAGTAACTAAACACCATTCTAATACAAGTGACTTCACTGTGTTGTAACATTTTTATTTTAAAACCTCTAATTTTGTCAAGTATTTAATCTCTCCAGTACTCAATTTCTCTGGCTATAAATGGAAGAAGTTGACTTGCCAGTGGATATGAACCAGGGGCATACAACAGAAATACTCATGTATACACTGTGTCCCATACCTTGTGAATCAGAAGTGAGAGGACAGCGTCTTGGTAGGCGTATTTTGAAAGCTCCTTCTTCTCACATTTTGATTAATAACCATGAGATTAAATAATCTCTACTGACCCTTACTTTTCATATTTTGTATTGAGAATAACTTACAGTTATGGCCAAATTATGAACAAACACCATTAGTGGACTTTTATATGTTCAAAATATAATCACGAAAACCTTTCAATAATACTTTAGATTACTTTGTTTTACATGATTAGTTATAGAAATTGCTTACAAATTTTAATTCTGCATGTATAGATAAATTATAGTTTTTAATGGTTGGAGTGCTATTTCTTACTTTAGGATATATATGTGTATATATATACACACACACTTTTTTCAGATATTTGGAAACTGTATTAAGAATCTACTGCTTTCAATTATTGTGAAATTTCTATTTTCCTATAGATTATTCACTGAAGTATGTGATGATTATTCAAAAATGACGTGAAGAAGTCATATTTTTGTGGATAGCCATAAAAATAGGCAATCAGACAGCCATTTATTTTCACAAACAATTCTTGATGAACCGTATCCTGAAGACAGCAGAAGTCAATTACAAGGTCTCAGAATTACCTCAAACACTAATGTTGAACCCTATGACACACATCATATCTCTCCAACTTCAAGAAGTGTAAGCTATTTGTCCATCTACGGTATCCCTCTAGATGTAAACACGTCAGTTGAAACTGATTTCAGCAGCCATAAAATTCCAACTTGCTTTGCCTTCCAATTGTACTAAATTCTAGATCATAGGAGAGGGAAAAAATTGTCTAGGCTCTAGAGGAGTAGTATTTAATGATTTTGATATTATCAAATTGTGCTTAGAAGTTCAGATCAGAAATCTTGAGATAGTACCAAGAAGATAATGTGATATATGCTCACTTAATTTCTAGTTCTTACAGGACACAGGTGTTATAACTTCAGTTTTAGTAGCAGAAAATTCTAATTTGTGCAATAAATGGGTGGCAATTTTTGGTGCAGAAAGAGCAGCTTAATTTTTGTTTTCTTTTTTTCGGCTGGTGCAAACTTCAGATGAAGTTGGCTGGATTAATTCTTGAGATACGGATATCATAAAATTATTTCATTTAAGAAATCTTTATCAAATGTCAGGTACATGATAGGCTTTCTTTTTGATTCTGGGATTAAAATAAGTGAGGTCCAGTTAGAGACTTGAAGACAAGTACCATTTGCTTACAAAATCAAGAAAAATAATGATTGTATTATAATTGTATCTATTATTTTTATTAATGATTTATTAAGCCCTTGCTATATTTCAGGCCCCAGAGATAGAGATATTAAGAACAATAGCTCTGTATTCCATGTATTTATCATCCACTGGGAGTGAAAGCCGGGCAGTCAAACACCATTCCTGTGTTAAATGTGATGGTGGTGGTAAGCACAAGACACTATGGGAGCTCAAGAAGGGCCATCTGACACTCAAGCTAAGGGCAGAAGGAAGAGGGGAAAGAAAAACAAGAAAAGTCTCAAGGAGGAAGTGATGCCTGAATTCAATCTTAGACGGTTTGGAATCACCAGGAAGATTATGTTAAGTAATACATAATGATATATATGTACACAATGTGCTAAAAATTACCAATTAGAGCTTTTAATTCTGGATTGTGGGAGGATTCAGGAAATCCTTATGGAGAAAATGTTAAGCCTAGATATTGAAGCATGAATGGGGTTGACCAGGTTGAGATGACGAGAAAGAACATTCCAACAAAAGTTAAAAACATGAACAAAAAATACAGATAGAAAGTTGGTGTTTCGTTTGAGCTACCGTGCATGTTCTCGTGTACACATACACCCTTCCAGAGGCATCGCCCAAGGATGAATTATATCTTCATCTTACAAAGGAAATGCAATAGATAATGTCTAAAACTTAAAAATCATCTTCCATAGTAGAAAGATAATAAATAATATGTAAAACTTAAAGGCCAAAAAACAAACAGTAGACTTCTGGGCCTAATTTTGAATCACCCCATGTACTCTTCAAAAAAGAATCATACAATAATCAAAGAGGGAAAATAACAACACACAACTCAAACGTGAAGATATTTGGTACTTCTGATTCAAGTTATTTTCTCATATTCCTAAACCTTGTTTGGGTGCCATGGAATATAGTGAAATGTAGTGATACAGCTTTCTTGTAGTTCATGTTTGTTTTGGGGGGGAGGAGAATTTTGCTGTCTTGAGAGAAGCTTCCTATGTCAGTTCTGCCTTCTTTCACACAATTTCCTTAAAGGATAATGTTGAGGGCAGAGAGGCTGCATGCTTAGTCTCTGATTTGTTTTCACTGAAAAACTAAGTTTCCCGTCTTTGTTTCTCCATATGGCCACATCAGCAAGGGATGTCACCGCTTCTCATATGAACCTTCTCCAGAAGCAATACTTCTCCCAAACTGCCACCTATGTTATCACTTGCTTTTAAGCACCTTCTCTAAGCTATCAACTGACAAACTGTGCTCAGTACATTGGCACTTAAAGTTGGACTTTTTTTATTCTGAGGAAAATTTTGTATGTCTTTCTTCTAAGTCCTCTGTACCCCTTGGCTCTTTTTCACTAAGTTTCTTAAGCCTTACTTTCTCCTATTTCTGCATTCACAGGCTTGCAGCAAAAGACAGTGGGAGTTCTGTTGGAATTCGGTTTATTTCAACACTTACAGGTAATTTGAAGTTTGTGGAATTCTATGCCTCTTAGTAATGTAGAAGGCATGAGAAGTGTGGATTGTTATAGAGGACATGCAGGGTGACTCAAGTTTAAAAAATAAGGAAAGATTGGATCCCTGGATCCAATACTGAAGCCCCCATGGTTTAGTAGAGCCCAGATCACTATGTCAACTCTGCAACTGTCAATCTCCGTGAACCCACCTCCTGCTGCCAATTAAAAGCAATACTTGAATATTGTTGTCCTATCATGGCAACAACATTCTTAACTTCTTTCTAAATGAAGAAGGATATGAAATTTGCCCATTTCTCTGGCCTAGCACTCATTCAGACTATGTTAAGTGGAAAAAATTGAAACATGCATAATTTGACAGCTGTGCAATGATAACGCAACAAGAATCCAAATAATTTTTATTTCATGCCTCTAGGAAAAACAAAGATTAGAAAGTTATTTAGTTATTTTTTCTATGTTCCTCAAAATATTTAATATTGACCTTAAGCTTCATTCATCTGCCACAAAATAACTTGGCAATTATTTAGGGATTTCCCACATTGCTAGTTAGCTGCGCTATTAAAGAAATATTTGCTTAGAATATATTTATGACCAAAGAGTTTTTCATCATTACTGTTATAGAGAAGATAGTTATATGAAGTATTTGATGTACTTTATTTAGGCTTAATAAATAGAATGATTAAAAACAATGTAATTTCACATTAAATATTCTATTGAAGAGGACTTTCAAAATGTAAAACTCAAAAAATGTAGCATCATACTTATTAGTTAATTATTAGTTAACCAGAGACACGATATACGTATATCAGGGCTCCTTTCTCTGAAAGCAATGCTTTTCTCTTACAATATGCTAGCATGTTTTAGAATATATATATTTTATTTGCTGAAGACCATTATAGTAAGCCATTGCTATCAAAATTATTAACACATATAGGTATTTGCTACAGATACCTGTTTTTGAAAGTTGAAAAAGAGGTTAGAGAAAGAAAAGGAGACTCCCACACCTATTTCTTTCTAAGAACCATATGTGAATCCAGCAAGAGAGCTAATGTGACAGGCTAAAAACAAGTTGTCCTTGAAGCTTTACTCTGATACTTATTACTGTGTGACTTTGGGCAGGTAACTTAATCCCACTAAACCTCAAGAATATTCTCATTTGTAAATTGAATGACTCTAAGGATTAAGTGAGATTAATGTAGAGTGATATACATAGAAGGTACTTAGTACTTGTTACTTTGTGACCCTTCCGTTCTGCCTCCCACCAAACACTAATTGTTACATAACAAAAAAGTTGATTATACAAAATATAATTCTCTTAAATTATATTTATATTTATGTTCTGAATATCTGTCATTTGCATAGTACTTTACTAAATGTATGGGAAGCTGTTTGATCTTTTCGTGAAATGATCATGCAATCTAATGGAGAGACAAAATACACAAAGCATTTCAACATACAAACAAATCTAAATGGTAAAAAAATGAAACAAGGACTTTAAATTCAACATATTAAAAGGCTTACAAAAATATATAAGGCAGCTTATAATAACGTCCTTTTTTTTAACAAGGACTAGCAAAGTGTATTATGGTTAGTTTTTAAATAGATGATGAAGACAATGTTCTATAGTTCCTGTCTTCTCCTTTTTGGAAAGCTCCATAAGTACAGAGATCTTTCTCTTTTTTTTCACTAATCTATCCCATACACATGGATCAGAGCCAAGCAAATGCTCAATAAATGTTCTTTTTAAATGAATATTGAATGAATACAGAAGATGATGATTGCCATGGTATATCAAGGAGGATGCTGTGAGTGGGCAAAAATATAAGAATAATCTTGAAGGATGGGTAGGTTTGGACAAGTAGTGGGATAACAGATGATCTGAGCAGAAGGACTGGCTTAGGTACTAGAGAACAATTTTTGTCATTCAGATACTGAGGCCTGATATATTATACAAACTAGCAGAGAAGACAGGCATTAACCGTGACAAGTGCTGCCAAGAGGCCAATTAAGGAAGGAGAATGGCCAACTGGATTTAGCAATAGGATTCCTTGTTACTTTGAGATTCCTTTCAGTGGAGTGCTGGAGATGGAGGCCAGATCAGTTGTGAAAGAGGGAGAAAATGGAGACAGTAGATCTTTTTAAAGTTTGGCAGTGAAAAAATGATGTATATATCAGTAGTTAAACTCATGGAATTCTTTTTTAATGTTGTCTTTAAAATAGGAGAAACTTGAGCATCTTTAAGAAAAACAGAGAGGTTGAAGATATCAAGTGAATCAAGGGTAATTCCTAGTATAAGGTCCCTCAGAATGAAGGAAGGTATCTAATCCAGATCAGAAAAGGAAGACATAAACTTTGACAGGAGTAAGATGCTGGCATAAGCAATTCAGCTACGTATCTTTTCTTTTCCAAGTTTTATCACAAAAATGTTCAAATACTCAGAAAGGCTACAAGAATTACACAACCAACACTCATATTCTCACCACTTTGATTCTATGATTAATATTTGGTGATATTAATCAGATATCTATCCATATTTCCATCCTATTCATGCATAAATCCATCATATTTTTGATATATTTCAAACTAAGGTATAAATGTCAGTACACGTCTCTGCTAAATCTTTCATTATGTGTACCATTATTCAATATTTTTGAAGCTTTTTGTGATAAATTTACAAACATGAAAAGCACAAATATTGATTGTTCCATTGATTGAATGAGTTTGAAAAATGCATGCACCTATTTAAGCCAAACATCCATCAAGATATAAAACATTTCCATAACCCCCAAAACTTCTTCTATGCTGCTTCTCAGTAAATCCTCATCTCACTGTTCTGATTCTTTTTCACCATAGATTAGTTTTGCCTGTTCTAGAACTTCATATAAATGGAACAATACAGAATGGACTCTATTGTGTTTACAGTTTCACCCGTGTTGTTGCAGGTATCTGTAGTTTGTTCTGCTTTATTGCAAAGTAGTAATCCATTTTTATGAATATACCACAACTTTCTTACCCATTTTCCTCTTGATGGACACCTGGGCTTCAGACAATTTTTAAGAAAGCTAATATAAAAATTCTTAAACAAGTCCTTTTATAGGCATGTGCTTTCTTTTTCTTGGGTAAATATGTAGGAATGAAATTTCTGGGCTTAGGCAAGTTGTATGTTTAACTTTTGAATAACTGACAGATCTTTTTGCAAATATGGTGATACTATTGAAGAATTTTTGCCATAATGATATAAGATCTCTGGGTTATTTTATATTTAATTTCAGTCATTCTGGTGGATGGATATTTTATTGCAATTTTTTTGATTGTTTCCTTTGCTATATAGAAGCTTTTTAGTTTGATATAGTCCCATTTGCCTATTTTTGCTTTTAATGTGTGTGCTTTTTCCAAGAAAGTGTTGCCAAGATTGAGGTCGGGAAGCTTTCCCCTATGTTCTATTTTGGAGTTTTACAGTTTCAGGTCTTATGTTTAAGTCTTTAATCCACTTTGAGTTAATTTTTGTGTACAGTGTAAGATAAGGGACCAATTTCATTCTTTTGAATGTGGATATCTAGTTTTCCCAACACTATTTGTTGAAGAAACTATCCTTTTCCCATTGTGTTTTTGGCACATTTGTTGAAGATCAGTTGCCCATGTATGTTTCTTGGTTGTATGTTAGCTCAGGTGCCAATCTTTAAAAAAAAAAAAAGAATAAAATATTTAGGAATAAACTTAACTAAGAAGGTAAAATACTTATGCACTGAAAACTATAAAACACTGATGAAATTTATTAAAGTAGACTTAAAAAAATGGAAAGGCATCCCATGTTTACAGATTGGAAGAATTAATATTGTTATAATGCCTATGCATTTTCTTAATGGTATCTTTTGATGGCTAGAAGTTTTAATTTTGATGTAGTCTAATTTGTTAAGTTTAATGTGGTCTAATTTTACTTTTATAGTTATTGCTTTCTGTGGCCTAATAGAAACCATTCTCTTATATTTTCTTATAAAACCCTTAGGGTTTTAGCTTTTGCATTTAGGCCCCTGATCCATCTTACATTAAATTTTATGAAGCAGAGATGAAATTTCTTTCTTTTTTCTGTGAGTGTTCACTTGCTGTAGTACCATTAGATGAAAAGACTTTCCTTTTTGCATTGGTTCATTGTGCTTTTGTTGAAAATTAGTCGTATAAGATATTTAAGTCACATAAATGACTGGGCTCCATGTTCTGAAGTCTAGGCTCTGTATTCTGTTTTATTGATCTACTTTATTTTTTTTCCTTACACTGGTTCCATACTATACTAGTTGTTGCAGTCTTATAGTAATTCTCGAAGTCAAGAAATTAAAACCCTTCAACTTGCTTCCTCTTTTTTAGGATTGCACTGAGTATTCTAGGTTCTTTGCATTCCTATATAAATTTTAGAATCAATTCATCAATTTTTACCAAAGAAACTATGATGGTATTATGATTGACATTATATTGAATCAATAGATCAGTTTGAAGACAACTGACATTTTTACAAAATTGAGTCTTCCAATCTTGAACGTGGTATTTCTATTTGTTTAGTCTTCTTTTTCTCAGCAATGTTTTATAGTTTTCAGTGTACAGATCCTGTGCATAATTTTTAAATTTATTCCTAAGTATTCTATGGCTTTTGATGCTTTTGCAAATAAAATTAATTAAAATTTTTCAATTTCATATGCTAATATAAAAAATACATTTGATTTTTGTATATAGACTCTACTAAAGTCACTCATTAGTCCTTTTTTTTTTAAAGTTATGCTTTTTGGTGAGGAAGATTGGCCCTGAGCTAACACCTGTTGCCAATCTTCCTCTTTTTTTTTTCTCCCAAAGCCTGAGTACATAGTTGTATATCCTAGTTGCAGCTGGTGCTTATTCTTCTGTGTGAGATGCTGCCTCAGTGTGGCTTGACAAGAAGTGCTAGGTCTGTGCCCAGGATCTTAACCAGCAAACCCTTGGTGGCCAAAGTGGAGCAGGTGAACTTAACCCCTATGCCACTGGGCTAGCCCCTACTCATTAGTTCTAATAGTTAACTTATAAATTCCTTAGGATTTTTCGTGTAAATGTTATATCATCTAGTAATAGTGACAATCATACTTCTTTTTTAATATATACCTATGCATTTTACTTCTGTTTTCTTTCCTTTTGTCCTGGCTAGGACTTCCAATATGAGATTGAACAAAAGTAATTAGTGTGAATTTTCCTGCCTTGCTATCTTAAAAGAAAATAATTAGTCTCACAAATAAGTAAGATGTTAGCTCTAGGTTTCTCATAGGGACCTTATTTTTCTAACTGAGTATTTGATTCTTAATTTGCTGATATTTTTGAAAAGAATGAATCAGTGTTGACTTTTGTCAAGTTGTTGTTCTGCATCTGTTGAAATTATTATGTCTTTTTTCCTTCTTTACTGCCTTATCTTTTTAAATATATTCACTAGTCCAGAGAGGTAGATGTGGTATTATTCTCATTTCCAATATGAAAACTGGGGCTCAAGGTAGTGTGATAAATATTTCATACAATTATACATAGAATTAGAGGTAGATTTGAATCCACAGCTCTCACTGTTCACCTCTAGACACTACTTGTCTGGCTTCCCTTATAAAACATTGTAGAATAGAAAAGGCAAAGATGGTGATGAGTGCAAGTTATGTTTGTGGATTTCTTGAGAGAAAGGTGAGAAAGTTCTCTTCTAGTGTCTAATTTCTTTATGAGATTGCAGCCAAATCACCTGTTGAGAATGTTGAAGAAGATAGCAGGAGTGAAGAGTTGTTGATACGATATTTCCAAAGAGGAGAGTGAGAGGTGATTAGAAATACACTCAGTAACATGGATTACCTGTCAATATTGAAAACACAGTTAAGTTTAGAAACAATGGCTTTATATTGACAAGCAGTCCTGGGTTAAGCATGGAGAAGGCAAACTTTCGCTCTATCTGTGGTTGGAAATTGGCCAACTAGGCCATACAAAATGTATAAGAGGGGCAAGGATTCTCAAGATATTCCAAAATGGCAATTAAAGTGAAGGGCAAGGGAGTGAAACTGGGATACTATAAATATGAAAAGGAGTTGAGAGATGTTGAGCAGAGTTCAATGGAATAAGTTCCTCAGTGAGACCGATGAGTCAACATGAATGGAAGAGAAGGGCAGACCAGATAGAATTTGTGAAATGGTAGTGAGATCTTTGTATAAAATTTTACCATTTTGTGTAAAGTGGTTCTGAGGCATGACAAAATCCAGTATATAGTTATGGGAACAGGTCGCGAAGGGGAGAGGAGTACTGAAGCTAGAAACATCCCCAAACTAAAATATTAGGTGTGTGGGTGTTGAAGTCACCTAAGACAATGGAGGAACTTGAAGAGAAAAGAAAAAAGGTGAGTTCAGCGCCAAAATTGTTAATAAAGTTTGGGAGTGCCCAGGTAGTCATAAAACATACACACAATATAAGGAAGTGTGTAGTGTTTCTAGATTTTCTGAGTCTTAAAAACAAGGGGTTTTACACCCAAGTAGAGAAATATTGATATAGACACAGAATTGGTACAAAAATATACAGTGGAATTTCTGTGTAAGATGTTCTATGTAGCATCCTTTTCCAAAGGTATTATCTATAGGAATTCATTACAGTGTTTGTAGTAAAGAAATAGACACATATCCTTTCCCCCTATTCTAATTAAAAATAGTTGCCGTATATTTAGATTGATAAAATCTATGAATGGACACCACTAAGTCTTAGTTTATACAATAAACCTCCAACAAAATAAGTTTATCCTGTTCCTGTATCTGGATGCTTGAATTTATTTTTCTCTTTCCATTTTCATGATCTGATATCATATAGACACAATTCAACATGAGAAAGTACACAGAACATGACTAGGCTGTTACAATAATGAGTTTTCAGTTGGAGTATAAATCTTATATTCTGCTTCTCCAAGATCTCTTGGGAATTTTCATAATATAAATCATTAGCAAGAATAAAACTGGTTAGAATTGGCATTTTTATCTCTAAAATCAACTGGCAGAATGAATTTTATGCTTAAAGCTACAAAGAAAGGAAGACTTTGACAATTTTCTGACTGCTTGAATGAAATGCTTCTAGGTCCTGCACCTACATTAGCAAGACAATTACAGCAAATCTTTATGCCTAAAGGCATTTCTGCTTTCTTTAGCTGCCTGAGTTGAATCATTACCTCTGAGAAAATCCATTTGGTGGCAAGGGAGATTGGCTGTGTTCACTATGTGCTTTGTGTGAAAGCCAAAGTATATTTTCCTTCTCAGTGTAGCAGTCATGGAATCAATTTCTGCTGTATTTATACAATTGAACATATTTTCAGTATGTCTGGTGTTAGTAGACCAAATAGGCCTCTAGGCTCCTGTTTGCTTTCCTGCGAAATCAATAAAATCAGGTAGTGATGAAAATCCCATCTGTATAAATCTTCCAATAAAAGTCTCAAAAAAGCGTTAAAAGAAGTACAGAGTGACAATTACATCTCTGAATGTTATAAAGCAACAAGCATTTGGGGCAACAAATGATGATCTAGAACAGCTAAACTTATGAAAAACTATGATTAGACTGAGGTCAAACATTGAGTGGTAATATCTGGAAAATTTCGCAAGACTGCATGACAGAAATCAAGCATGGGAAAATCTGTGGTAATTCAGATTTTAGATTCTCTTAGGACAGAAAAAAATACTCTACTCTAGAAAATACAAATCCAAACCTTATAACTAATTTAGAAAAGAGGACAAAATGTTGTTGTTGGGTTTTTTTGCTAAGGAAGATTAGCCCTGAGCTAACATCTGTGCCAATCTTCCTCTACTGTATATGTTGGTCTCCATCACAGCATGGCTGATGAGTGGTGTAGGTCTGTGCCTAAGGTTCAAATTCATAAACCCAGTCCACCGAAGTGGAGCATGCTGAACTCAACCACTATGCCACAGGGCCAGCCCCCAAAATTTATTTTTTACTGAAATATTTAGTGTTTATTTCTGGAGTTATGAATAACTGTGATGTAACAAAATCTGATTCAAGTAATACCCTGGTTTTAATAAGAATACAAAAAAGAATGTATTATTATCAAACATTTCCTTGAAGTGTGTTTGTACAATGCATATGAAAACAGATACATTAACTACAGAATAGGTCTGAGGAGTGTATTTACTACTTAATAATTAGAAATACCCATATTTTCCCCTCCCATAATTATTAGCTATTATTATGCTAAACTCATCTCTTTACTGACAAGATTGTCTGAAGTCTCCATCAACATTACTTTTTGAGTTAAGATGTAGTCTTAAAGAGGTAAGTATCAAAATGTAAGATTTCAGGAAAGAAGCATTGTGATGCTTTCATTTATTTCCTATTAGTTTCTCATTTATTTCCTTTTAGTTTCTGACCTATATGGATTAATATATCAGATTGACTCATGTGTCCTTGAAAAGAATCAGTTTATATATAAGATTTTGAGCTATATTGAATAAATTTGACTTAATATAACAAATAGAGAAAGCCACATTCAATAATTGCAAAGTAAGCATTATTTTCACATGCATATAAAACATTTACCAAAATGACTATTATTTTTTCCATAAAGCAAGTCTTAACAAATTTTAAAGGTTTGATATCATATAGAGTATGCCCTTTAACCACTATTGGCTTAATCCAGAACGCAATATTAGACCATAACAGATCCACAAATATTTGGAAATTAAGCAATACAATTCTAAACAGCCGATAGGCTCAATTAAAATGAAAATTAGAAAATACTTGGAACTGAGTGTTTATGAAAATATACTGTAATTTGTGGAATGCAGCTAACTAGGCTCAGAGGAAAATGTTTAGCCTCAAGTGTATATACTAGAAAAGAACAAAAGCTGAGAAATAATTATCTGAGTGTTAACTGCTCGGGAAGTTAGAAAATGAACACTAATTAAACCAAGGAAAACATTAGGAGAGAAGAAATAATAAAGAGCAGAAGTTAATGAAATTAAGGAAAAAATCCAGAAAGGCAATAAAAAAAAGTAAAGACAAAAGTTGACTGCTTGGAATAAATAATAACTGTAATAGAATGATAAAAATTAAATCAGTAATTTAAGTAGATATCATCACAGATGCCACTGGCATTTAAAAAGATAAGAAGGTATTAAAAATTTATGCCACAGAATTTGAACATTTTGATTAGTGCTGTCCAATAGAAATTTCTGCAATGAATAAATGTTTCATAATCTGTTCTGCAATGAATAAATGTTTCATAATCTGTACTATTCAATATAGTAGTCACTGGTTACCTATGGCTGATGAGCACTGGAAATGTGACTGGCACATAACTAAAGAACAAAATTTTTAAATGTATTCATTTTAATTAATTTAAATTTAAGTAGCTAGTCACTTACATAATGGACTGTGAAGATTTAGATGAAATATATACATTTCTAGAAAGAAGTAAATGTACAAGAAGAAATAGAAAATTTGAACAGCTTTATAATTATTAACGAAATCAAATCTATAATTAAAAAATCTCTCCCAAAAGAAATTTCCAAATGCCATTGGTAAATTCTTTCTTAAAGCTAAGAAAAATTAGCACCAGTCTTACCCAAAGTCTTCAAAAATATACATATTTTAAAAATGTTTCTCATTGGGGCTGGCCCAGTGGGTTAGCGGTTAAGTTTGTGTGCTCCACTTTGGCGGCCCGGGGTCTACAGGTTTTGACTGCAGGTGGGGATGTAAACACTGCTCATCAAGCCATGCTATGATGGTGTCCCACGTACAAAATAGAGGAAGATTGGTACAGACGTTAGCTCATGGACAATCTTCCTCAAGCAAAAAGAGGAAGATTCACAACCAATGTTGGCTCAGGGCCAATATTCCTCACCACCACCCCCCTGACCCCTGAATAAAAGAGAATGAAAAATGTTTCTCAGCCTTTTTTATGAAGCCAGCATAATCTTGATAACAAAATTTACAAAGTCACTCCAAGAAGAGAAAATTAAAGCCAATGTCTCTTATGAACAAACATGAAAAATAAATAAAATAAAAGCAAACAGAATACAGTGATATATTAGCAGAATAACACATTATGGCCAAGGAACTTTTCTTACAGAAATGAAAGCTTGATTTAACTTTCAATAATTAATCATTGTAACTCAGCAATTTAAAAGAAAAATCATATAACCATCTCAATAGTCACAGAAAATTATTTACATCTATTCAAAAGCTTAGCAAAAATCTGATAAAAGATGTGCAAAGTTTCTACATAGAAAACCATAAACATTATTGAGACAACTTAAAGAAGACTTAAATAGAGAAATATCTCATGTTGATAGATCAGAATGCTCAATAAGGTAAAGACGTAACGTCTCCTTAACTTCATGTAAGGCTTCATTTCAATCTCATTAAAAATCCCAACAGAACTGAAAGGAGTCTAGGCCACGTTCTATAGACTACAGGCTGTGGGCCAAATTTGGGCGTACTGCCTGTTTTGTAAATAAATTTTTATTGGAACATAGCCACAACTATCCTTTGACGTGTTGTCTCTGGCTGCTTTTGAGTTACAACAGCAGAGTTGAGTAGTTATGACAGACACTATGTGGCCCACAAAGTGGGAAATAATTACTATCTGTTCCTTTATAGAAAAACTTGATCAACTCTTGGTCCAGACAAGTTTAAAGGAGAACAAATTTGGGGGACTTATACTACTGAATATCGAGACATTATAAAGTGGTTAAGTAGTTAACTACCCTTATTATAAGAGTAGTTTAGCATCATGTGATAGACAAATAAAACAACTATAGAGTTCAAAAATAAACCCACACTTCTATAGGCCCTTGATTTAAGACCGGAGCAGTGGGAACAGAATGGTGTTTCAACTAAGATACCAAGTCAACTATATAGCCTATGGAAAAAAATTAATCTTGATCCTATCTCATGCACAGGGGCATTGTAGATCTAAATGTGAAAAGACAAACAATGTAGCTTGTAGAAGAAATCACAGGAGAATATCTTTACAACTTTTAGCCATATTAGACTAATTTATTACAAAATATTCTCAGAGCTTCCTCCATAACAAAAGCCTATTGTAAAGGGAAAAGTACTTTTCTGAGCCTTATCCTAGCTGGGGGAAGGGAATTCCTCCCAATCCATTTCCCTCTAGCACTCCTGCTTCTCCAAAGGGAGAGAGGGAACAACAAAATATAGTCACAGGCGTTTGGGCTTCGAAGAAATAGATTGAGAATGCTGTAGCTGGAGAAGGGAGTAGAGAAGAGGGAGGAAAAAATACATCACTGGAGAAAGAATTTGCAGTCACAGCCTGGAGACACAGGTCTATGAAAAGGATTAAGACTTAATTGGAAGATTATAGAATGTTCCACTCACTCACACCTCTCCATTTATAGAATACTCCATCACATTTATAGAATACTCCATCCAACAACAGCAGAATAGACATTCTTCTCAAGCTCATATGGAACATTCGCTCATATAGACCATAAAACATACCTTAACAAATTTAAAAGAGCAGAAATCACACAAATTATGTTCTTGGACCACAATGGAATAAAACTACAAATCAATGACTGAAAAACCCTAAATATTTGGAAATTAAACAACATCCTTCTAAATAACCCATGGGTCAAAGTAGTCTCAAGAGTAATTAAAGAATCTTGATGAAGAAATAAAAAGCAAAGACAAGTAGAATTTGATAAAGTGGGGGAAAAGCCTTGACCAGGCAGATCACAAGAAAAGATTTCAAAATAGCTGATAAAAATGTGAAAAATTGCTTAACGTAGTCAACAGAGAAATGCAAATTGAAATTATAAAGTTTAAAAAATGCAGTTCTAGGTGGTAAGAATGACAGGAGTCACCTGCAATGCTTATGAGAGTATAAACTGGTACAATAACTTCAGAAAACTGTTTGGCGGTGTCTGACTACATGTATATGCTATGACCCAAGACAGTCTCTTAGAGGAATATAACAACCAGTAATGTACTGTAGGAATGGGAAAATTTTCACAGAATTATTCATAATAGTCAAACCAGGACATAATCTAAATATTCCTCAATAGTAGAAATCATGAATTGTGGCACAATAATACCATAAGTACTCAGCATAGAAAACAAACAAACATGCTACATGCAACCACATGAATGGATCTCACAATCAAAAACCTGAACAAAAGACTCAACCCCCAAATAATCCAAACTGTATGATTCCTTTCATATAAAGTTCAAAAAGAGGTTAATAGGATTTTTGGTGTTCGAAGGCAGAATAGTGCTAACCTCTGGGGAGGAAGGATAGAGTATGAGGTGGGTGGTGCATGGAGAGCATTTCTGAGATGCTGGCGATATTTGATTTCTTTACTTTGCTGGTAGTTTCATGGATATGTTCTTTTTTGCGACAATTTGCCACTTTGAATTTTACGGATTTATGTATGCTTTTATGTATTCTTCATAGCATGTTTCATTTAAATAAAAAAGTTTATTCAAAAAATTGGAGATAAAATTTCAAATTTCGTGGCGTGAAGTATGGTTCTTCTTGTTCCAGCATTTGTAGCTCCATACCACCCAAGTACTCTTCTTCTCTCCATCTAAGATATTAATATGGTCTTAAGATACTCAAAGAGCTGTTTTAGCAAACTCTTACTCTTTAGTAGATAAAAATAAAGTTGTTCATTTTGAAAGTTGGACTTACATTCCAAGACGTTATGTAATTTCCTGTCTGGTAGAGGAAAGTTCCTTGTTTCAGTAATAAATGACCTCTCTGTGTCCTCTACAGTATCAGAAAAACATCATTCTGTAAAATTCTTTTCAGGTTTTCAGTTTCTTTTCATGGCTATTGATGTTCCACCCAATGTCAGAGAAGGGAGCTAAAATTCCTGTCCTTGGGTTCCGTGGTTGACTGTCAGCTCAGGCCTATGGCCCTCACAGTTGCTAGCCTAACTGCTTTAGTTTTCTGCTTACAGGTGTACCTCATTCACCTTAATGCATTAACAGAGCTTGACAGTTCTTCATCCTTATGATAACGTTCTGTTTTTTGTCCATAAAGCAAATAAGAAAGTACAGAGTTTTAAGTCAAATTGCAATTTGATGATGGTACCTGATCTTTGATGGTTAGAACATTAAAGATGGCAAATGTACAAATTTATTTTAATTAAAGGATTTTCTTTAGATAACCACACAACAAATTCCTTCTTGCATTAATATGTAGTTACCCGAAGTCTAATTCAAATTGTGAATTCTAAGAGAATATTTTTCATTATTTTTGAGACATAGTGATCCAAGATTTATTATTATTATTATTATTTTGTCCTATTTTAGTTACCTAACAACTGTCAAGTCCATCTTTAAAATACTAAAAGGAAATAACAGTTATGTGCATTGAATGTATTGATTTATCAAGATATTTTATTCCTCTAAAAAAATAAATTAATACAAAGCAAATGCTGTAAAAAGCACCAGTCGTATATCTTGTATTTTCAAACTAAAATGAGAGGTGGGAACTGTGTTTTATGTTTAGGAGAGGTGGAAGGCTATTAGAAATGCCTCATGCTAGTATAGTTTTTGGGCATCAGAGTATATACGGCTATTTTTAGCAAAAGATGAATTATTGCAGTCTCTTGGGCTGCAAACTGTACATTGAAGAGTGTTAATTGTATTAGTCTTTGCCAAGTTTCTTCCACTCAGTCAGTCCTAAGCATTAGATAATTTACATATTGAGGAGCCAAGTGCTACCTCATTATATAATGGTCCACACTAGTTTTTACTTTTATTTTTTCTTCTTTCAATGTTAAAGCCATTTCTCAAATATTTATCTTTCTCTTTTCCTTTCAAATTAAAAATAAGCCTGAATGGCTCCTGTAAGATGGAGAGGTAACACTGAGTTATGGAAAAATGAATAAACCTGGAATTTGGAAGCTTGGCTTCTGGTCCTGGCATTACCCCTCAGCATTTTTTTGGGCACACCAGTCTTTCTGAGTCTCAGTTTCCTCATTTGTAAAATGTGGATAATAACTCTTGTTCCACTTACCTCACTGGTTGTTGTGAACGACTGAGATAAATGTGAAAGCTCTGTGAAAACTTATTACATAAACGTAAGGTGTTATTATTACTACTAGTATTTTTATACATTTATTGGGTCTAGATCTCTAAGACGGTGTCCCTGTGCCTGACTTAGTCACTTGATGTACATTGAATTTGTTTTTTGTTAGGCCTGGAAACTTCTGGAATCTATCCAATATCATAACCTGTGGGGAATATTCAAAGCTTTAGAAACGAAGGAAAGCGTCTGCCTTATTTGAGTGAAAGTGGCTTGCAAAGCCTACCAAATCTCTTACATGGTTGTAGAATTAAAGAGAAAAAGACAACAGAGAGAGGCACCGCCTACAAATCTGAATCACTGGCAATCTCTGTGTCTTCAAATGTATTCGACTAGAGCTGAGGGGCTATCCCTTGCGAATGTGCTACCAGGGGCACCCAAGGCCATTTGCTGAAAGCTATTGGCTCTAGTTCAGCTACTTCTAAGTAACTTCCAGCTCTTTTTCCCTGTGACCTTACAATTGGCTCCCCTTGCTATTCAGCACCACTCTTCCAGGCTCTCCCTTTTCCAGACTGTAGCAGGGCTCCCCACCCTTCTTTGCTGGCCTCTAAAGCCAAAGCTTTGAGGTTTTCCAAAGACAAACACAGCCTGATCCTTCTTCCAGTGGCTGCTTTTGAGTGTCTCAAACCATTTGTTCCATTTACTGGACTTGGAGACACGAGGATAAAGAAAACTTATGGGAAGGCTCCCAGAGTTTTAAAGTGAGCTGACTCATGCGCCCTAGGTCACACTGACCTTTTGGAGTCCTCACAACTTTCTCAATGCACCCTCAGACCTCTCTGACCAGTTGCCAGCAGGCTTTCAGAGAAGTGGCAATCTATAGTACCCAGAAGACTAGTGCAGCCCCTAACCACAGTTCAGAAGTAGAGGCTGAATGATAGCAGAAGCACCCTGCCTCATGTGTGGCTGTATGTGGCAGGACAATAGTTTGATCTAGTCACTCTACTTAAGGATTTCCTAAACTAGTCCAGAGGATTTATGTTGTGAAATGGAACACCACTAGCCTTTTTTCTCAATCATTTGTACGTTATGCATTTATTATTATGCTAGACTTCATATACTTCTAAATTATATCTTCAATGCTAACATCAGGTGATTCCTAATTGAATTTCAGAGAATAGTGCTGGATTTGCATGTGAAATATTGGCAATAAGGAGAAAGGAGGGCTGCAGAACGGTTGCCCAGAACATCACTAGCAACACGTTGGGCATGATTTTCCCTCTTCTCCTCGGGAGGGTGTGATAATCTACTCAGCCAATAGGAAAATAGCTCAATAATCCTGCAGCTGGGGATCTCTCCATTTCTGCAGAAATGCTTTCAATTCCCTACATTGGTTTTAGCAATAACATTTCTATATCAATACCAATTTCCATTAATTCACAACATTTACTGGTGCGGAAACACAAAAATTTGTCAGGTTGCACATATCAATCAGCACATGGGCTTATTTTGGCTATTGACTATTTTATAATGTTATCCAGATTTTAGCTTTATAATCTCTCAAAATATTATAAGTATTTTCTTGTTCCAATTTCATGGTCTAGAATTTCATGGTCGCTACGTAACCGTATCTGGTCTCCCTGGGAGAGCTGATTTCCAAAATACATTTTTTCTAAATATTTTTTTGTAAATAATAGTTTGGCCTTCAGCATGTTTTATTTAGATGCACTAATCTGAGAAAATAACCTCCCTTACTCCCAAAGCCAGTGCTTAAGCCAAACACTTTCACTTTCCACTCTTGGCCCTTCCTTGTCTGGCTGATTTTTATTCATCTTTCAGACCTTAAATGAAATAAATGTCCCTTCTCTCACAAATCCTAGGACTAATTTAGGTCCTCAAGTAATATACACACATGGTTTCCAGTACTTTACCTTCATGTCAAATTATACAATTCTTAGTAAATATCAATTTGTATAATTGTGTGTTTACATTTAATGGCTTTATTTCTGGACTTTTAGCTCCAAGAGGGCAGGTATCGTTCTTGTCTTGAACACTGATGGATTTCCTTTGTCTCCCTGGCACTTAGTAATAGCTCAAAGATATTTTCATATAAGTGAGAACGAATAAACCAATATATATCTGGCACACAATTCCTGGTGAACCTAAAATATGTGATCCTGCTGAACCTGAAGAAAATTCAGGAACATTTATTCCTATCAGTTGACCAGGTATAGAAGTAAAGGAGGCAGGATTCTGCTCTCTGAGTCTTGCATCAGTTCACAAAGTTTTCATGATGTGTTTTTTCTCTCAACATTTTCAAGATAATTGCAGAATCAGAGGCTATGTAGAGAGGATCTGAGTCTTATACTTTTGACACCCTTTGATGGACCATCTGCCAGCTTTCAGTCAAACATCTTCAGAATCTAGCCCTACGACGTGGTGGTATTCTCAGCACTCAGTCACTTCAACCACCACAAAGCCTATTTGATTCAGTGGTTCTTATGTACAGGCTGCAGAAGCAGAGATTTGGAATTACTGCTGCCATTGCTTAGAAGTTATCGATAAATGGCTGAAAATATAAAGGATGGGACATTTCTTTAATTCTCCTTTTCACCAGTTTGGTTAAAGAGATTACCAACAACCCTGCTTTTTGAGGTCCCATTGAGCATATGAAGAATTTGTCATCCTTTCTGATTACTCAATTACACTAAGGAAGCCGTCAACTGAATCTACTTGCCAAACATAGGGAAATAACCAACAAAAAAAGCACAAGCCAAAGAAGAGGACAGCAAAGACAGCAAATCCTTTGAATCTTTGCATTAGACATTAAAGAGCCATTTTGATGGCAATGTTCCTTTGCATTAGTGGAAACAGACTAAAAACAAACTCCCTCTTGATTTCTCAATTAAGTAGCTTCTGCTTATTATACACCCACAAAGAGCTATTCTTATACACCCCCTTCTATAAAGACATGATACAAGAGGCTTACAGGCCCCAACGGTTAGCATGCAATCTTTCCGGTTCAGTGAGATGGAACAATCCATCCACTCAGCTTCTGGAGTGGGACTAAGGTGAGACTGTAGGGGAGTAGAATTTGCCACACCAAAATGCATCTCTTTGGCTTGAGAATTATTTTGGCTGATTATTTTTAAGCACAAAAGACTCAGGAAGAAACTTTGACCTTCACCCTAAGTGCCTAAAAGAATTTAAGACAGAAGGCCTGTTCCAGGAAGGCACTATCACCATAGATAACTAGTATGATATGAACTAGTTGTGTAGACAGGGAGGAACCAAGCAAGGTTTGTTTGATCAAAGTCCCCTCCGTGTCCCATTGTCTGTAGATGGCACAGCAAACGTTTGTTTACCAAACATTAACTCCTTTTAACTTCCTAGAAATTGCCTTCTTTACCTTTGAAGGCCCAAACCCCTGCCTGCTTCCCCTTGGTCCAGAATGACATGCACGCCTCATTTTGCCTGACTGTCTTTGGAATTCTCGTGCTTGTATGAATTCCCTGTGTGCACGTATTAAACTTTGACTTTCTTCTATTAATCTGCTTCATGTCATTTTAGTTATTCAACTAGCCACAAGAACCAGCAGGGGAAAGGGAGGGAATTCTCCCCTTCCCCACATAGGTAACATTAGAACTTTGACCTTTAATTTTTCTCTAAACAAATTAAACAACTCCAGGTCACTTTGTTTATTTCAAATGTCATTGTTATTTGTTTTGAATATGCTTTTGGAAGGTATGCTTTGAGCACAATATGGACATTCAACGTCGTTAATCAACAAATAATTGTAACCATCATAGTCTTTATACTTCATTTAAAAATGTGGGGCTTGAATGTTGATTGGAAATGTTCGGTAATCTTGTTTCCCTTCACCACAGTGCTTGTGCTATCAAAATGAACATGTGGCAGAACTTTAAGGACAAATGCCAAACATATGGTATCCACAACCAGTCAGCATAACCTTTGGAACGCTAATTGCAAAGACGAGCCAAATGAAAATGCTTAATAGCACACATACGGCCAGTTGAGGATTTCTTAACAGACTGATTTCTCTAAGGCCTGTAAATATCTTTGCCATGTAGAACAAATTTTAATGTTGCAAGAAAGACCATGATTAAATATAGCCTTTAAAATTTTGTGTATTTTTTAAAATATGAAAGTAAAATGTAATTTTTACATCTTTATTAAATCTGTAAAGTGCCTTTTACAAAACTGTATACACTCTAGAAGTGCCTGCTAATTACCCTACTTATTTTTAGCCTGAGGCTAACAGAACTAAAGATGCAGTAATTTTCCTTGAACTAAATACATAGTAATTCCATGAAAACAACTGCCACAGCAGCGTAAATCTAATATCTAGCTAATGCTGCCTTTATTTTGAGCACTAAACATGGCATCAAAATTTTTCAGCTCAAAGGATGCTAGAGATCACCTAGTTTAAATGCTTCATTTGATACTCGAGGAAATTGTGATACATGGAAGTTATATGACTTGCCCAACACACATAGCTTAGATGTGGCTGAGCCCAAACTGAACCCGTGATTTCATTAGCAAATCCCAGTGTTCTTTTCATTATGTTACTCTGTCGTACAAAACATACTATCTTATAAAAAGAATTTGAGTGGCTCCTTAAGACTTTGTCAAAGTGATCATTTGCTCAGGAACAAAGTGAATGTAATTTTGGCCTTTCATTCAAAGGTCTTTTGGGGGTTGTTTCTAGGGTCTTGTCTCAATAGACTCCATCTTGCCGCTTTATATGAAGCTGGTCCTTCCAGGTACTATACTACCTCAACATGTAAAAACCATCTAATGAATCAGCACCAGTCTCAGACTTGCTTCTCCTACCCATTCTCTCAAATCATTGTTTCTAATCTCATCACAAAGCTGGAGCCTCAGTGAGTTAAGGTTGGCCCCAGAGTCTATGGCCAAATTTAAAAAGTGTAATTTGTTACTCTGCAATTTACCTCATTTAGGTCGTAAATTCATAAAAGTTCATCCACAAAGTATGCATTTGGAAATTTCTAGTTGTCTCATCAAGATGCATATTTCTAAAATACTCCTCCTAGAACATAGCAAGATTTTAAAATTTCAATTATTTTGTTTTCTTTTTGCTAAGACTAAATACTGATTTTACAAATCCCTTTGTAACAGCTATCTATTGATGCATTACAAATTACTCCCAAACTTAATGTTTTAGAGCAATGACTATTCATCGGTTTATGATAATAGAAATTGGTCACAGTTCAGTGAGTATGGCTGTTCTGGGCTCCATGTGGTGGTATGGTGGTGGAGGGGAAATTGGCTGGGGCTGAAAGTTCTAAGATGGCCTCATTCATGTGTCTAGTGCCTCAGCTGGAGTGGCTAGAATGGCTGGGGCCTGGCTGGGATGGCTGGACGTTTCTATTCCAGTGGTGGTGTCTCGGATCATTCATATGTCTGTCTAGCTCTTCGATTTTCCTCCATATGAATAGCCTGGACTTCTTTTCATGTAGCTGGGAAACTTCCGGGACTTGCAGATGAGTGAAAGTAGGAGCTGCTAGGTCTACTAAGTCCTAGGCCTAGGACTGACAAAGGGTTACTTCCACTGCATTGTATTGATCAACACAAGTCGTAAAGCTATGGAGATTCAAGGAAGGGATACAGGTTTCACATCTTTTTTTTTTTTTTTTTTTTTTTGCTGGGGAAGATTCACTCTGAGCTAACATCCATTGCCAATCTTCCTCCTTTTTTCTTTTTGTATGTGAGACGCTGCCACAGCATGACCACTAACAGACAAGTGGTGTCAGTCTGCACCAGGAACCGAATCCTGGCCACCGAAGTGGAGCATGCTGAACTTAACTACTAGGGAACCAGGGCTGGCACAGATTTCCCATCTTGAAGAAAGAAATCACATTTAGGAATGGGAGCAACTGTTGGTGACTATTTTTGCAAGCAATCACTTGTGTGAGTAAATGGTTTATATTTACGTAAAACAAATAAGAATGAGAGTGTGGCTCTATCTTGAACCACCAATCCTCTTTCAGTACAGCATTGGTAAAAACCCTTAATCACAAAAGAACAAAGATATTCATGATTATCTTGTTCTATCTGCTTCCTTTCTTTTTTGTCACCTTCACTGTTTGTCACCTTCTGCCCTACTTCTGCATTTCATGTTGGTTTGCACACATACTTGTGGAATCCTTGGGTTGAGGCTAACATATTAACTATCTTGATAGGCTAAATTGCTCAAACCTTAGTCTTTACTGTGCAAAATGTACCTGCATTTTAAAAAAGGCCTTATTTTTGTAGAGCAGTTTTAGGTTCACAGCAACATTGAGAGGAAGATACAGAGATTTTCCTTATATTCCCTGTCCCCATACACACATGGCCTCCTCATCAACATTCCCCACCACAGGGGTACACTTGTCACAATTGATAAACCTGCAGTGATACGTTGTAATCATCCAAAGCCTGTTGTTTACCTTAGGGTTCATTTTTGGTGTTGTACATTCTATGGGTTTTGACAAATGTGTAAGGACATGTTTCTATCATTATAGTATCATACAGAGTATTTTCACTGCCCCGAAAATCCTCTGTGCTCCATCTACTTATCCCTTTCCCTACCCTGACCCCTGGCAAATACTGATCTTTTTACTATCTCCATAGCTCTGCCTTCTCCAGAATGTCATATAGTTGGAATCATACAGTATGTAGCCTTTTCATATTGCTTTCTTTCACTTAGTAATATGCATTTAAGGTTCCTACATGTCTTTTCATGGTTTCATAGCTCATTTCTTTTTAGCAGTGAATAATATTCCACTTTCTGGATGTACCACAGTTTATTCATCCATTCACTTACTGAAGGACATTTTGGTTGCTTCCAAATTTTGACAATTATGAATAAAGCTGCTATAAACCTCTGTGTACAGTTTTTGTGTTGACAGAAGTTTTCAGCTTGTTTGGTTAAATACTAAGGAGCATGAGGGTTGGATCAAATGCTAGGAGTATGTTTAGTTTTGTAAGAAACTGCCAGACTGTCTTCCAGAATGGCTGTATCATTTAGCATTCCCATCAGGAATGAGAGTTTTTGTTGCTCCACATCCCTGCCAGCATTTAGTGTCGTCAAGTGTTCCAGATTTTGGCCATTCTAACGGGTGTGCAGCGGTATCTCATTGTTTTAATTTACTTTTCCTTGATGACATAGGATGTGAAGCATCTTTTCACATGCTCCTTTGCTATCGGCATATCTTCTTTGGTGAGGTGTTTCATAAAGTCTTTGGCTCATTTTTTTTTAAATCAGGTTGTTTGTTTTCTTACTGTTGAGATTTAACAGTTTTTTGTGTATTCTGGATAACAACCCTTGTTCAGATGTGTCTTTTGTAAATACTTTTCTAAGTCTGTGGCTTGACTTCTCCTTCTCTTGGCATTGTCTTTCACAGATAGGAAGTTTTTAATTTTAATGAAGTCTAGCTTATCAACTATTTCTTTCATAGATCCTGCCTTTGGTGTTGTATCTAAATAGTCATCAACATACCCAGGTCATTTAGGTTTTCTGCTATGCTATCTTCTAAAAGTTTTATAGTTTTGTGTTTTAAATGCTGGTCTGTGATTCATTTTGAGTTAATTTTTGTGAAGGATATAACGTTTGTGTCTAGATTCATTTTTTTTGCATGCAGATGTTCAACTGTTCCAGCACCATTTGTTGAAAAGAGAATCTTTGCTCCATTGTAAAGCCTTTGCTTCTTTGTCAAAGATCTTTTGACTATATTTATGGAGGTCTATTTCTGGGCTCTTTATTCTGTTCCATTGATCTATTTGTCTATTCTTTCACCAATACTACACTGTCTTGTTTACTGTAGCTTTACAGTAAGTCTTGGGTAGCATCAGTTCTCCAATTTTATCCTTCTTCAATATCGTGTTGGCTATTCTAGGTTTTTGCCTCTCTGCATAAACTTTAGAATAACTTGCTGGACATTTGATTGGGATTGCATTGAATCTATGGATAAGGTTGAGAATAACTGACATCTTGATAACATCGATTGTTTCTATCCATGAACACAGAATATCTCTCCATTTATTTAGTTCTTCTTTGATTTTGTTCATCAGAGTTGTGTAGTTTTCTTCATAAAGGTCTTGTACATATTTTGTTAGATTTATACCTATTTCATTTTGGGGGTGCTAAGGTAAATGGTATTGTGTCTTTAATTTCAAATTCCACTCTTTCATTGTTGGTATCTAAGAAAGCAATTGATTTTTGCATATTAACCTTGTATCCTGTAAGCTTGCCATAAATTAGTTTTAGGAGATTTTTGGTGATGCTTTCAGATTTTCTGCATAGACAATCATGTCATCTGTGAAGAAAGACAGTTTTATTTCTTCCTTCCTAATCTGTATACCTTTTGTTTTATTTTCTTGCCTTATTGCATTAACAAGGACTTCCAGCATTGTGTTGAAAAGGAGTGGTGAGAGGGGACATCCTTGTTTTGTACGTGATCTTGGTGAGAAAGCTTTGAGGTTCTCACCATTAAGTATGTTGTTAGCTGTAGGTTTTTTGTAAATATTCTTTATCAAGTTGAGAAAGTTCCCATCTATTCCTAGTTTTCTGAGAATTTTTATCATGAATGAGTGCTGATATATCTTCTTTATTAACCACAGTTGAATTACCTAAACTTCTATTGCTTTAAATTTTCTCTCCCTAATTTCATTGGCACAAATCCATCATATATAAGAACTCTGGAAGCTGTTACCTTCCTCTAATGCAAAACTGTTCTACCACTTTCTCTGCAAAATGATGATAAATCCAGACTGTGAAATATCTTTGAATAATGGATTACCCCTGAAAAATGGTCTTAAAGTAAAAGGTTTAATATATCTGTCTGACTTTAATTTAAGTGAAAAAAATATGGAGAGAGAGGGACTGATTTTAATCCGGAAGGCTAGACCTTATTTTCAAATTTTATTTACTCTGCGATTATTTCGTCACCTCTGTTATCAACCTCCCTCTCTGTCTCTACTGTTCACACATTCCCCAAGATGTAAGCATGTGTTTTTTTGTTTTTTTGCTGAGAACTTGATCTTCAGTTATTTCATGTTTATTATCTATATGACGCTCTTTAATTTATATACCAAGTAAAGCCTTAACTATTCATGCTGACTGAAGGATCAGGGATGTCTTCCCTGAAGAAAAAAATGAGGAAAGACATTCCAGACTGAGGAAACAATATGAATGTATGTATGAGTCAGGAACTCACAGGAAATGTTCAGGAAATGGTGAGTGATCCTGCATGACTAAAACAGGCCTAAACATGCAGCTTGAAGATCAGATCTAGTTTACAATATGTTTGTTTAGGCCGAGTAAGTGTTTTTAAAATGTTTGAATTATTTGTCAATATTTAATAACTGGGAGACTTTACATTATACTTCAGATTTCTGGTTTGTCTTAAAACACTGAGATGGAAACTCTGAGCTTGTTTTCAGCATGAGAATATAAATTAATCAGGCTAGCCTGAATTCTGTAATAAACTACAGCAAATTTTCAGTAGCTTACAACAATAAATATTTACTTCTTCCCAAAGCAATGGTTCAACAAAGTTCTCCTGATCTGGCACCTTTTCTGGATGGCCCTCTACCAAACGATATATCAAAGACACAAGCTCATTTTATTTTGTGATTACATCCTCTTCTAGGTCTTTGGAGATCTTTCTATTCAGCAGGAGAAAGAAGAAAGAGAATAGAGAATTATGCATGGGTATGTTTTATGGTCCAGGCCTAGATATGGTGTTTGTCAATCTCACTCATGTTTCATGAGCCAGAAGTCAATCACATGCCTCCCTTGGCAATGAAGGCTGGGAAATATATTTTAGCTGTGTGCTCAGGAGGAAAAGAAAATGACTTGTGAACAATTAGCCAATTTCTACTACATGACAACTGGTTGGAGGTGAGTAGTCTCTACCATCTTTATCAGGGTGTGTGTCTACTGTTTCACTACAGTCTGCACCGAGCCTGCTGAACTCATCTGTGTTGCCTTTCTGACCACTGTAGGCATTTGAGTGTGTAACCCTCAGGATAGAAAATGGAAAAATGTGGGCTGGCCCAGTGGCTGAGTGGTTAAGTTTGTGTGCTCTGCTTTGGCAGCCCAGGGTTTCGCTGGTTCGGATCCTGGGCGCAGACTTAGCACGACTCATCAAGCCGTGCTGGGGCAGCATCCCACATAGCACAGGTAGAAGGACCTACAACTAGAATACACAGCTATGTACTGGGTGCCTTTGGGAAGAAGTAAAAAAAAATGAGAAAGATTCGCAACAGATGTTAGCTCAGGGTCAACCTTTAAACAAAAAAAGAAAAGAAAATAGAAAAATGCATGTCTGGAAGTAGTGAAAAAGATTCTATGAAAAAGGAACAGACTTAGTAGACCTCACATTTAACAGAAATTTTGTTATGCTTTTTTTTTTTAATTGAGAGCACAATTCTCTCTTTGAGTTAATGGGCCATATGAAGATGTATGGGGGGAAAAAATTATATGGGCTTTCAGTCAGTTACTAAATATTTCATAACTTTGAGCATTGCTTTTTCTGTACTTCTAAATGAAATGAAATATTTGTGGCATTTTTATGGGGTCAATATTTTTCTCATAGTCAGAGAACTCTGATTTATAGGCTGTGACTTTGGATGATGGAGAAATATTTAATGCATGGTTTAGTTGTCTGATATTTTTCTCTTTAAACCTGTCAACTCCTTGATTACTCAGACTAAGTTTACAAACGTCAGGATGAAGATAGCATTTTTAAAAAATCTTGCTTCTGCAGGTATAATTCTTTTAAAAGTTGTATCTCTCAAGCCTGGGAACATGTTAGGAATTTCAATTGTAATTTCCTTGCACTTGCTAAAGGGAGGTGAATATATAGTAAACATTCACATGGAATTTTAGTGATAGAAAGAAACTTTGGCACACTGAATCTAGCCTCATTTCCCGATGAAGTCAATGAGGTCACAGGAAGTAAACTGCATAGTCTAAGTACTCAGAGCCATTCAAGTTTCAGGGAACTCCTAGATTGTTTTGCAACACAGTCCTTTCATTTATGCCCAAAGCATCACTAAATTTAACAAACACCTTTGAGTTGATGGTTTAGGGGGCATCCTGGTTGTATCAGCAAAGAAAGGAGAAGCTGAAGGTGGGGCACAGAGAGACATAGACTGGGAGGTATAGCATGGAGCTGAATTAGAGTGACTATTGTATAAGATGCTTTTCCAAAGTACACTAGAGGTAGATGATCCCTGAAAAGACTTTGTAAGATGTTGGAGCCTCCAAATACATGTAAAACTAATGATACTGTCTCCTACTATTGTCCCTTCATTCACCAGTAGTGATCTAGCCACTTTTGTCCTCACTGTTTGGTCCAAGCTCATTCAGTCAGCTACCATCCTGACCCAGGGCAGAAAGAATACAAGTAGGCATACTCTTGGTGCTGGATCATAAACAAGTTCCACTTGCTCTACTTTTGCTATTTTTCTAGGAAAGAAAATACCTTTTCTGGATTCTGATCTCATGTTGTCCAGATTTGCTAGTTTAGTATTCGGACTCTTTATTGCAGGCATCATCTTTGTTTCCCCACTTTCCTTCCCTGGGATGGAGGTCCTTCTATACCTGTTTATTCTCCATATTATATAGCCCAACATCTAGCCCTGGATGCTCTTTTTCTTACCTGTTCTGATCGTCCTAATCCCACATTAATTGATTTATTTGCTCTTCATATGGCTCCAAACTGTACTAAACAGGCTAAGCTTGTACCATATATTGAAGATAAAAATGATCTGGCACCAAATACATGACTTTCAGTGACTTTTCCTGTGTGCATAAGGTTACCTGGTTCCAGGAAAATGTATTGCCAATTACTATTTCATTTCTTCATTTTGTTATTATAACAGAGATGGTTAATAACACTGATTTGGGGCAGCTACCTTTCCTAACTATGAGTTCAATAGAGTTCCTCTATACACCTACTAAAAGCTTTTTTCCCTAACTTATGTTAACAAGAGTAATTAGTACTTGGCCAGGCAACATTGAAGTATAGTGAGAGATCTAGTCTTGGTTAAATTGGTTCCATTTGATTTCCAAGGATACTTCGGAGCATAATTCTCAGAATTTAACTGCATCTGTGCTTAAAGTTTTAACAAACTCATTCTGACAAAAACTTCAGCAGGAGAGTTAGGTAAGGTAATGAAGTTTTAGAGACCTAAAATTTGACTTAAAAAAGTGTCAGACAATCTAGTATAAGCTTTGGACTAACATATTATACAGAAAATATATAAAGTGACTTTCCAAAAAATAAAAAATAATCTTCCTAAGATTCATGACGAATACCACAAAATCTCTCTTCCAATCCCTAAAAATGGTCTCCCTAATCTTTAATTATAAGTTCCTTGTTATGTTAAAGTCACTGACTGATAATTCTAACATTTTGGCAGTGTTTGTTACATTTCTTAATTATTTTCTTGCTTAACTCTTTTCTTTCTTGATTATTGGTCATATTTTCCTCCATTTTCATGTGTCTTGTGATATTTTTGTATTGTGTACTAGACATTTCATTTAAGAATAAACTAGAAAATAGAAGAGGAGGGAACACTTCCCAACTCACTTAATAAGGCCAGTATTACCCTGACACCACAACCAGACAAAGACATCACATGTCAAAAGAAACTGCTGAACAATATCTCTTATTAATATTGATGAAAAAAGATCTTTAACAAAATACTATCAAACTGAATCCATCAATATATAAAAAGAATTATACATCATGATGAAAAGGAATTTATCCCAGGGATGCAAGATTAGTTTAACAGTCAAAAATCAAATAACATAATACATTATATTTGTAGAATAAAAAATAAAAATCACACGACCATTTCAATAGACACAGAAAAAGTATTTGATAAAACGGAATACCCTTTTATGATAAAACCACTCAACAACTTAAGAACAGAAGTGGGACTTCTTCAACCTGATAAAAGGCATCTACAAAAAACCCACAGATAACATCACACCTAATGTTGAAAGACTAACTACTTTCACCGTAAGATCAGGAACAAGACAAGGATTTCCATTCTTACCAATCCTATTAAACACTCTACTAGGGATTCCAGCCAGAGCAAATAGGCAAGAGAAAGAAATAAAATGCATCACATTGGAAAGGAAAAAGTAAAACTGTCTTTATTTGCAGATGACATGATCTTATATATAAAATACCCTAAGGAATCAGCTAAAAAGCAATTAGAACTAATAAACCAGTTCAGCAAGGTTAGAGGATACAAGATAAATATACAAAAATTAACTGTATTTGTATACACTTGCAATGTGCAATCTGAAAATGAAGTTAATAAAATAATTCCATTTACAATAGCACCAAAAACAAGAAAAAACTTAGGAACAAACTTTCTAAAAGAAGTGCAAAGCATATACTCTGAATATTGCATTGCTGAAAAACCTTAAGGAAGACCTAAGTTACTAGAAAAAACATTTCTTGTTCATGGATTGGAAGACAACCTTGTCAGGGTGGCAAGACTCCCCAAACTGATCTACAGATTCAGTGCAATCGCTATGAGATTCCCAGATTAATTTTTTGTAAAAATTGACAAGCTAATTCTAAAATTTATATAGAATTACAAGGGACCTAGAATAGTCAAATCTATCTTGAAAAAAAAGGACAAAGTAGGAAAACTCACACTTTCTGGTTGCAAAACACACTACAAAACAACACTAATCAAGACTGTGGTACTAGTACAAGGATAGACATATAGATCAATGGAACAGAATTGAGAGTCCAGAAATAAATGCATATGTCTATGGCCAAGTAATTTTGATGACGTTGCCAAGACCAACTAATGAGGAAAGAAATAATCAACATTCAGAGCCAAGACAACTCGATACCCATATTCAAAAGAATGAAGTTTGACCCTTATCTCATACCATATAAAAATTAACTCAAAATGAATCAAAGGCCTAAATGTAAGAGCTAAAACTGTTAAACTCTTAGAAAAGAACAGAAGGATAAATCTTCATGATCTTGGATTTGGCAAAGATTTCTTTAAAAATGACATCAAAAGTAAAAGCAATAAAAGAAAAAATAGATAAATTGAACTTGATCAAAATTAAAAATTTTTGTGCTTCAAAGGACATTAACCAGAAAGTAAAAAGACAATCCATAGATTGGGAGAAAATATTTTAAAATCATATATTTGATAAGGAACTTGTAGCCAAAATATATAAATAATCTTACAACTCAATAATAAAAAGATTAATAACTTGATTTTAAAAATGGGCAAAGGAACTCAATAGATATTTCTCCAAGAAAGATAAATGACCAATAAATGTATGAAAAGATGTTTGATTATTGCATGGAAAGGCAAATCAAAATCACAATAGATATCTCTTCGTATCCATGAGTATGGCTAGAATCAAAAAGTCAGATAACAGTAAGTGTTGG
This sequence comes from Equus przewalskii, assembly GCF_037783145.1. NCBI lineage: Eukaryota > Metazoa > Chordata > Mammalia > Perissodactyla > Equidae > Equus > Equus przewalskii. The sequence continues at coordinate 64,955,775 of NC_091847.1, forward strand.
CAAGGATGTCGAGAAATTATACTCTTACACACTGCTAGTAGAATTGTACAATGGTACAGACACTTTGAAAAATAATTTGGCAGTTCCTTAAACTATTAAACATAGAGTTACCATGTGACACAGCAATTCCTCTAGTAGATATATAACTAAGAGTAATGAAAATATATCCAAACAAAGACATGAATGTTCATAACAATGGCATTATTCACAATAGCCAAACAATTCAAATGTTCATCAGCTGATAAATGGATTAAAAAAAATGTGGTATATCAATACAATGGAGAATCATTGTTCCATAAAAAGGAATGAAGTACCAATGCATGCTACAATAGGGATGAACCTTGAAAACATGCTAAGTAGAAGAAGACAGTCACAAAAGACATACTGTATGGTTCCATTCATATGAAATATCTATAACAGAGACAGAAAGTAGATTAGTGGTTGCCTAGTGCTGGGAGGGCGTATGGGGGGCAGAGGTAATAGCTACAGCATCGAGTTTCTTTCTAAGGTGATGAAAATGTTCTGAAATAGACTGTGGTGAAGGTTGTATATATCAGTGATTATCTCAAACCACTGTACGCTTTTAATGGGTGATTTGCACAATATATGAATTAAACCTCAATAAAACTGTTAAAAATACAGTACAGACTAAAGTAAAGTATTGTTATCTCCATAAAGGAGCATGCCCCTTCTTGTCAGGCCTCCCTCTGGAGTGAAAGTTGAGTCAATATGCTATTTGTTGACCTGGGTCTGAGTTTGTTAAAGCTTTAGTTTAATTCAGTTCACTACTGGATTCAATTGTTTTGATGGCACTATTGAGGCTGTGTCTTCACCAGGGTCTTCAGTGTAAGCACGATGAGCTTCCAAAACTGCTTGTTCATCATGTCTGGACAGCTTGTTTTCTAAACTGTGAGAGATCTCTCCTTGCTTTACAGCCTAGAGCCAAATTTTTCTGGTGCCGAGAAATTCTCTTTGCTCTCCAGTTCTGCCCTCGGCCTGCGGAAATCTCTTTTCTCTCTTCCGCCCTGCCCTTGGTCTTTGGAAATCAGCTGAGAGCTCTCTACACCATGTGAAGACAGAGACTGTCTTGGAGGAGTTCACTCTGTTCTTTCACTCCACCACAAGACTTCTGAGTTAAGCTTAGAGTGCCAGGGAGAAAGGGTGGTTCTCTCAGCGATGCCATCCCTCCTCCAATGTTCCTTAGCTGAAAGACTGTCATTTCTGGGAGTTTCCCTCAACTTTCTTTTTCCATCCCTATTTTCAGCACTCAGTAAAGATCAGAGGGACAGAGCTGGCAGTAGTGCAGTTTTGTTCCATGTCTCAGGCTCTGGTGGAATTTAACCTGTCGTGCCAGCCCACATACAGCCATTAGAAATGTCAAGTCAGGCTGGTATCCCCTTATTCCCATCTGTGGACGGTTCCTCTTTCTCCCTCTGTGTCAGTTATAAGGGATCTCTCTTCTTTCTTATGAGGGGCTTGTTACTTTCTGGATTTTAGGTCATTTAGGTTGCTTTGGGTTCTCTGCTCCTTGATAGTTTTTTTTTTTTTTTTTTTTTTTTTTTTTGAGTAATTCAATGTTTACTACACATATGGCATTGGGCCGAAAGATAAATGTGTGCTCACCATACTCACACAGATTGTATTCCATTTCACACAGACGTAGGCAAATGGGGATTAACAAAATCATGCCTTCTGGAAGGTCTCATGTCATTTCCAGCACAATCAGTAAGTAAAGTGGCCTATTGTGAAAAGCTAATCCATTCTCCAGGCCCAGCCAGACCCCAAAATACACCTCTATGATGATCAGATTCAGGGCACTTGGAACACATTAAAAACAGCATACATTTTATTTCAAGCACCCAATAAACATCAGACCTCCAGCGCGCCCTCTCCCTCTGTGAATTCTGCTCATGCAGAAGTGGGTCTCCTGGAAGGAAGTCGTGTCTGCTGAAGGCTCTGTCAGTCAAGAGTCAAGACACAGCAGCCTCAAAGGTACAGAGTTTTGTATCTGACATCATTAACACCAAGACATGGGACATTTTACTTTCAAAGTGAAGGGTGCGTGCTCCACCCTAGCTGTCAATCCAGAAGGAACGCATGTGGAAGGATCCACGTGGACTCGGCACTGATCTTCTCGTACATGATCTACTTCGAGTGAGATGAGAGTCTAACTACAAAACATGCCATTTTCAAAGCACTGGGCATTATTTGAAGTGTGTGAGGATGAAAAGTAGAACTCTACAACTTATCTTAAATGAAAGAGCAAGTTCCGGGAGTTTTTATTGTGTAACAGAACGCGCAAACCCAGGCAGAGAAGTCCCCAAGGAATGACGGGCATGTTTCCCTGTTGTCTGCCCTACGGTCCTTCACCTCTTAAGCACTTACTATATTTCCTTTTAAAGATAGGAGACATTTACTTTGCTCACAAATGCAATCCAAGTGTGAATAAATAAATGTATTATCTCTTAACACCCCCTTCCATGTTCCTTTATATAGAAAAATGTGCTAAATGTCTCTTCACAGCCTGCTGGGCCACAGCTGTCCCACCTATGGTTTTAAAAACAGACTGTAAGTCGATCTTCTGAGATCCTTGCTTGAACTGCAGCTCATTCTGTTGAAGAAATCCTGGGAAGGAAGTCCTATTGATATTGTCGGTAGTCTCCAAAAGGTGAGGACGGTAACTGGGCGGCAGGCAACTGGGAGGGGTCTTCAGCAAACTGAGGACCATTGGGAAACTGTGCAGAGGCAAATCTTGTCAACAAGATACCAGCTCCTTCAATTAAAGCTAGGAGAATGCCACCCACTGCGGCTGACCCGACCATGGCCACTGGTCCATTTCTCGCGGCCAGGATGGCTCCTGTTAAGGCACCACTTGTGATGGAGTTCCAGGGGTCCTCCTTCCCTCTGACCTGAACCATACTGCAGTCGATCATGGAAAACAGACCTCCCCAAACTGCAAAGCTACCTCCCAGCTGGGGAGCTCTGGTTTTAATAGCTGTCAAACTCCCGCGCAGTCTGTGGTTCACTCCCACCGGAGAATTGCGAAAGCCTTTGATTGCTTGAAAGATACCACCACCTATGGTGCCCATCGTAAAGGCCCCACCACAGTCATCCACAATTCGCCAGGGGCACGGCTCCCGAGCGTACTCCTCCATCTTGCCTCCGGCGGCGCAAAGCTCCTTGATAGTTTTTTTAAAAAATCTATGATTATGTAGTTTTTCCAACATTTTGGTTGAAAGGGTGAGAGTAATGGTCTTGCAGCTTCCAACGTCTTAACTGGAAGTAAGACTCCTAGTAAAAGTTGGAAGGAGAAAAGCAAGTTACAAAAAAGTTTTTGAGTCTATACTGAGCATTTTCCAAGCTTTGGCTCCCATAAATGGGCCCTAAATTTCCAAAACCACAAACAAGCAACAAAGTACCTAAGCCTCAGATTTTCCTCATCTCAGGTACTTCTGTCTCCAAAATAGGTTCTCATAATTCCAGCATAATCCTTACCTTAATATATCAGGGCAAGCTATAAATAGGAATGTGGCCATAGCCAAAGGAGGCCCTCAGAATCATGAGTCAACTTATCCAGTCTTCTGCAGTCTCATTGCATCTGTTCAGGACGTATACAAGTGACTTACCTCTGCCAAGAAGTATTCAATAAAGTAGAGATTGAGTCACCTCTCTTGGTTACTGTGGTAAAAGATGATCAGGCCCAACGATGCAATTATAAATAGATCATGGAAGTATGCAACTTTACTTGAGCAAGAAATTCCTTATACACCAAAAGGATAAAATCTTAGGTACCACACAACTCTTTCTATAGCATTCATATAAAATGCTCAACCCATAGACTGAAATCCTCTCATGTAGAAGATTCCTCACGTCTCATTGTCTAAAATGGACTAATAAACATCAGATATTCCTCTATGAACAACAAAAGATCAAACAAGGAACTGAGGTGCCCACTTGTATCCTCACTATGGTGTGTATCCCAAGTATAGGGAGCTCAACTTAATTGTTAGATCGTTAGTAAATCAAAGTGAAAATAACAGTATCCAAGGAATCAATGTGCATTAGAACTAATGACTACTACTACTACTGCTAATGTAACATTTAAGTAATAGTGTGTTCCAGGTACTATTCTAGTTCTTTATGCTTAAGGCTTACCAAAACAAAACAAAACACTGAGTCAGGTACAACTGTTATCCCCATTTTGCAGATGAACAGATTGAGGCAAAATGTGGTCAAGGACTTTGCTCAAGCCACAGATAATGATTTGTTGTATACAGAGTTTGTAGGGAAGAAAATTGAATTATGTTACTATCCAATTGCAATTTAGAGTGATTAACTATACTAATTATTAGACATTATTTATTGTTATAATGCTGATCAAGATCAAGGGTGGCTATCCTGACTATGTACTAAATAGAATCATTTTTTTAACTATTGACTTATATTATGAAACATTCATTCCTTTAGTCTTCCTTCTTCCACATTTATCCATATTCTGAAGCGAAAGAAAAGATGTTGTTTATGGAATATAGACAACCAAAGTAACATAGGTTAAAGCCAAATTGCGCAAACCTTTAAATTTATAATTATCACTCTTAAAGAGAAAAATGCTTGGATTATGCAATATTGCTTTCCTCCTTCTACAATTGTGCTCTTCAAACAATAAAAGAGCCATAAACTAAACAAATCTTTTCCAGTACTGTTTTACATCCATAAACTACATATTGAGAGCCACTTTAATGATGCATAATACTCTATCAACTTGCACTATGCTTGTCAGTGAAAAACACTAGCCCAAATCAGGACTTCCCTAAAGATATGTTCCAATTGACAGAATGCTCCCACTCCCAATCCCTTTGTTGAAAAATATGAATTCCTTTTGGTTGAGACCAGACATGGGTGTGGTGAAAGTAAGGCTGAGAAAAAGCCTTTGGAGAGAAAAGCATTGAGAGATAACTTTAGGTGATTGTTCACAAAGAGCAAACAGATTTACATTTCATATGAAAGATGTTTGAAATAAAAGGGCTGTGATAAGACAAAATAAGATAAAATTTTTAAAAACTATGATCATGTATGTGCATTCCTCTTAATGCAGAGTATTTGCCAATCATTTTAATATCAATCAAGCCTATTTGGAAAATAATACATTTGATTCCATACTGCAAAACCAATTTATTCTAAGGTAAACACTGGGTCAAACATATAATCAAGAATAACAAACAAAAACGTGAGCGCAAACAACAAAACATCCTCCTTTCTAAGCTTCAGTGAATTATATCTTTACCAAAAATCTTCGCAACATATTTACGCAATGATAGGACACAATGAACCACTGGTGAAACTGGATATAAGGCATTAGTCTAAGAAATTGTAGATTTTTCTAAAATGTCTCAACTATAGGCTTCTATTTCTATATTAAGTTTCATAAAATCCAACTCTGAAGGTAGTGTAGTGTCTTAAATCTATATTTATTTCTTGCATGTATTCATTGTATAAGTCTGAGTAATAAAGAGTCTAAAGTAATTATATTTGTGAATATGTTTTCTATGCTCTAGAGCTCAAAATAATTTGTAAATCAACAGTAAGGTTGAATCAAAATCACTCAAACTTGGGTACTTTCTTACTAACTCCTTTGTCTTCCTATACTTTGTTGCTTTTTTCTTTTTTGGTCAACTCATCTTAATTTTAGCATTTTTCATATTACATTGAAATTGTATAGAGATGCTCATGTCCAGCCTCCATTCAATCTGCTGCAGGGATTAGCTTGTACTCTTGAGTTTCTATATAAAAATGGAGTACTTGAGGCTGGTGGGTGACTCTCATATTAATGTGTACTGATCTTAAGTAAAATCATAATCTAAAATGTAGCTTTCATTGAAAAAATTAAATGCACAATAAATCATTTACTAAGGTATATCCAATCATGAATTTGACAAATCTCTCATAAAGCATTTAATCATGTAAAGAAATACTATATAGCAAAAAAAAAAAAAAAAAAAAATGGTGGCTTCATCCTTCATTCAACTACCATTCATTCATTAAGCATAACTACATGTGGAAGACTCTGCAAGTCAGTTTTTTCACTAACTGTTAATTAAATGAGTCTTACTTTCTCCACTTGGTTTTCAGGCCGTTTAAAAAACTATATGATAAACAATTATATATAATTTGTATTAGTCTGTTTCTGGGATCTTTTAAAATTACATCCTTAGTGTATCTGGTCTCGAGATTAGTATCACTATGTGTACACATTTTCTTTTCAAAGACACAAAAAAATAGAATTCATCTTGGAAAAGGAAATGTCCCTAAATGCAGGCAGCTGCACGTAAGCCTTTCAATGCAAGGAATGATAATTTTGAAAATATTAGTGTTCTTTTCTCTCCTGTATTTTTGCGTACTTAATCTTATCCCTTGAAATATTTAAGATTTTTAAAGCAAGAATGTAAAAGTGTTAATATATTGCTTCTTACATTTGAAGTAGGAATTTTGCAGCAAAACATTGCTGACAGAGAAAGGATTTTCTAAGTTCCTTCTCCATCTATGCCCCCTCCTTCTCATACCTTCCCTTGGAATATCGAGAGTAAACTTGTTGATTAAATCATAGAGTTGTGCATAAGGAAGTTTCTGACAGGAAGAGAAATGGGAGAAATCCATTTCTTACCTGCCCTAGAGAATTGTGGGGAGAGAACGGAGACAGGAAAAGAGAGAGCAGATGCAAAGGTCACATTTGGTCTTTCCCTCTCTCAAGTTGACCCCAGGATTGATGGATGTTTAGGAATATTAAGATAAATTAGAAGAAATGAAGGATAGAATGCTTTTGCTGTGTTCCATGCAAAGGACTCTGGAGTAAAATTGCTTCCTGTGCAGCTCATGTCAGATCAAAATAAACTTGTTGGTGATTTGTACAGTCAGACAGAAAGTGCCTGATATTTCCCCTTCCTGAATGGAGTGGATGAGAGCAAGAAGCAGATGACTGTCAAGAAGGGCAAATTACAACAAGAGGCCTCCAGCAAGGAGGAGACAGAGGTCCTGGGGGATCACCCGAGCCAAAGTCAAATGGATGTCACAGCCAAACTTAACAAGTTCTGCAGTAACGCTGAATCATCCAGGGAGAACTTTGTGCCTCTGGCTAAGGCAAGAGAGACCAAGACACAATTCACGCCAGACATTGTCTTGGTCAGGTAAATGTCAGGCAGGCCACAGCCATTTGGAAGATCCAGAGGACACAGCTCAGATCTGAAGACTCCCCCCGCCGGCACCCCGCATCAATGCCAAAAGTTTCCATAAGTCTCCTGCCCCAACACCAAAATTCTATCTTAAAGAAGAGCAGGGTTGGCATTGGGGGTATGAAGGAAATGGTTTAAAATAACTAAAGGGATTGAGTTTGCCGATGGGACTAAAAATTAGATAGTCAGTTTTGTTTATTTGCCTCTTGTCCACCAACGGGTATGTAGACACATGAGGAAGACCATATCCATCATAGGCCAAATAAAGATGCTAAAGCTTTTTTTGTATATCTGAGTGATATTGTGTGTAAATTATGTCCTCAGTATATTGATTTGGAAATACGGATTGCATGTCTTTAAATTTTAATCTACTGTTACATTACATTTATTGGTTCTTTATCCTTACATAAAAAATGAATAATAATGAAAATAACAAATAGCTAACATTACTGTGTGCTACGTATGGTTCAAATTTATTTCCATGAGATATTTCATTTAGTTGTCACAAAAGTCTGTTGAGGGTACGCTTATTATTTCCATTTTTCAGATGAATAAACCAAAGCAGAGAATGGTTCAGTCATTTCCCAAAGGTACAGAACTAGGATTCCAACAGAGGCATTCTCACTAAAAGCTTGCTTTTTAAATCACTGGTTGTGAGACTCTGATTGCATTACACTGTTCACTTTGATCTGAAACTGTGTCAAGTAGGTTGCTTGGCAGCAAGTAGGAAAAACATCTTGATGAATAAAAAAGTTTTTTAGTGAGTTGATCCTGTCTACAATTTAACACAGCAAATACATTTTGGGTTGTTTCTACTTGACCTTAAGGAAATATTGCATTTTTTAAAACTATATGAGTTTAAAAATTCCCCTATTGAGATTTCAGTGCCTCTATTGGCCTGTTTGTAGTTCCATGTTTTGACTGAGAGGATGCATTCAAATCATGATGTAGAAACTCTTGAACACAATGATTAAGCTCAACTACTCTACTATTTCCCCTACTCTATATACTACTTTTGTATTTTCTATCTTCTTTCATCAACTCCTTCAACTCATTCATTGTGATCTTCTCTATTCTCTTCATGTTTATCTCATTCTTTCCACTCAGATTCTTTAATCAGTTTCTTTAGGGGAGGTCCATTTCTCTTCATTAATCCTCTGTCCTATCAGTATGATCAGCAACACTGAGGCAGAAAGAATACTAAAATAAGAGAGAGAGATTCTAAATCATTTGGTGTTGGCAAGGCATTTAATTTTTCTAGATCTCCGTTTCCTCACCTATAAAATAAAGAGATTAAACTAGAAAGTCTCCAAAATTGACTCTAGTTCAAGGATTCTTGATTAGGCTAGTTGAGTTTGCTATTTACATTTTACAGAGAACGTGACTACTTGAGGATATGTCTGTACAACGCCAAACATTAACCAGTTTAGCCAGTCATCCACGTGTTTTGTCTCCTTGACACCAAACATCTGGGAGAACGGCATTTTGGACTTATTTGACCTGGCACTTAAGCACTACTGCATAGGCCTGGCCAATCAATATATTAGCCAAACTGATAATTTGTATCTTGTTCCCAATAAGCATTTCTATATGTAAATTAGGTTCTTCTGTCTAATATCTGTGTTCGAATTGCAACTATTTTATAACTTCTCAAGAGCTGGTTGAAATTTGAATGAAACACTAGAGTCATGGGGCTAGCCCAGTGGTGCAGTGGTTAAGTTCTCATGTTCCACTTCAGTGGCCTGGGGATCACTGCTTTGGGTCCTTGGAGTGGACAAACACACCGCTTGTGAAGCCATTCTGTGGCAGGCGTCCCACATATAAAGTAAAAGAAGATGGGCACGGATGTTAGTTCAGGGCCAGTCTTCCTCAACAAAAAGAGGAAGATTGGTGGCAGATGTTAGCTCAGGGTTAATCTTCCTCAAAAAAACAAAAACAAAAAACCACTAGAGTCTTGGTGAATCTAGTTTACACGAAGATTCATCTCACTAACTGATCCTAGTGGAATATCCTAGCTGAATTTGAGGATGAGACAGCCAACCTGGTTTCCTGTGGAAGTTTTGATTTCGATTTTGGGATGCTTGGAAGAGTCCATTTCAATGGTACCAATAATTCCAGCTGGTATTTAACAGTTCATAGGGCTGTCTTCCTCATACAAGCATATCTACCTTCTTCCTTAGAGCCACAGCTTGCTCATTCCTCTTGATCATTCCTTAGTGATGATAAAGTACATTTGGTCACCGTTCTCCCTGTAAAAATAACTGAAGTACTTGAAGATGCTCCTTCCAGGATATCATCTTCCAGATGTATTGTGTAGAGAATCTGTTTTAGTTTTCGACTTAAAACTTATTTTGCCATTGTCAAAGTATGGAGTATGTTTGAGCAGATGCACAGGATAAAGTGAGTAATTGTGATTATATGTTCACCTTGTTTTAGGATTATTGGAAGAAGAAGCTTGGATGAAAATAATTAAATATTGGAGACTGGAAATGGGAAGAAAGTTTAGTTTAGTTACGGTGAGTCATGGTAATAAAAACTGCTATTTATTGATGATTATTAATTATTACTAATTATTATTAATTACTTATATTAAAGATATTAAAAAAGCACCATAATGTTTTCACTTCCAAAATTAGGACGTAAAGTTTCAAAAGGGCTAAAAGAATTATCCAGCTATACAAGAAACTGTCTGCACCAGAATTCGAACTCTGGTCTTTCTTTCTCCCAAATCCATGTGTTTTCCAATACACAATGTTGTCACTACACCAAAAAGTTCAAAGGGACCATTATTTCACATAAAACCTACAGATTTATTTAAACTGTTTTGCAAAGTTTTAAAAGATAATTTAAAATTTGGGTATTTCACATAAGATCCAGATTTCTAACTTCTCCAGAGAAAGTCAGAAGGTCTAGCAACACCAAGCCCACAATTAGGGAGTTAAAAATAAATAGCATCTCCTTCCCTTTATTTTGTATTTATTTATTTATTTTTTTGAGGAAGATTAGCCCTGAGCTAACTACTGCCAGTCCTCCTCTTTTTGCTGAGGAAACCTGGCCCTGAGCTAACATCGTGCCCATCTTCCTCTACTTTATACGTGGGATGCCTACCACAGCATGGCGTGCCAAGCAGTGCCAGGTCCACACCCGGGATCCAAACCGGCGAACCCTGGGCCACCGAGAAGCGGAATGTGGAAACTTAACCGCTGTGCCACCGGGCCGGCCCCTCCTTCCCTTTAAAATAGGCGTATACTACTAGAAATCAACTACAAGAACAAAGCTGGAAAGGGGCAAAAACATGGATACTAAACAACATGCTACTGAACAAACAATGGATTATTGAAGAAATTAAAGAAGAAATCAAATATTATCTGGAGACAAATGAAAATGAAAACACGCCATACCAACTCATTTAGGACATAGCAAAAGTGGTCCTAAGAGGGAAATTCATTGCAATACAGGCTCACCTCAATAAACAAGAAAAATCTCAGATAAGCAATCTCAAACGACACCTAACAGAATTAGGAAAAGAAGAACAAACAAAGCCCAAAGTGAGTAGAAGGAGGGAAATAATAAAAATTAGAGCAGAAATAAATGATATTGAAACAAAAAAGACAGTAGAAAGGATCAATGAAACTAAGAGTTGGTTCTTTGAAAAAATAAACAAAACTGACAAACCCTTAGACAGACTCACTAAGAAAAAAGAGAGAAGACTCAAATAAATAAAGTTAGAAATAAGAGAGGAGAAATCACAATGGATACCACAGAAATACAAAGGATCATAAGAGATACTATGAAAAACTATATGCCAACAAATTGGACAACCTAGAAGAAATGGATAAATTCTTAGACTCATACAACCTCCCAAAACTGAAACAGGAAGAAATAGAGAATCTGAATAGACCAATCACAAGTAAAGAAATAGAAACAGTAATCAACAACCTCACCAAAAATAAAAGTCCAGGACCAGACGGCTTCTCTGGAGAATTCTACCAAACATTCAAAGAAGATTTAATACCTATCGTTCTCAAACTATTCCAGAAAATTGAGGAAGATGGAGCACTTCCTAACACATTCTATGAAGCCAACATCACCCTGATCCCCAAACCTGACAAGGACAACACAAAGAAGGAAAACTACAGGCCAATATCACTGATGAACATAGATGCAAAAATCCTCAACAAAATTTTGGCAAACCGAATACAGCAATACATTAAAAAGATTATACACCATGATCAAGTGGGATTTATACCAGGGACCCAGGGATGGTTCAACATCCGCAAGTCAATCAACGTGATGCTGATCATCTCAACAGATGCAGAGCTAGCATTTGACAAGATCCAACGTCCACTTATGATAAAAACTCTCAATAAAATGGGTATAGAAGGAAACTACCTCAACATAATAAAGTCCATGTATGACAAACCCACAGCCAACATCATACTCAATGGGCAAAAACTGAAAGCCATCCCTCTGAGAACAGGAAAAAGACAAGTGTGTCCACTCTCACCACTCTTATTCAACATAGTACTGGAGGTTTTGCCCAGAGCAATTCGGCAGGAGAAAGAAATAAAATAGGCATACACTCTCCAGTTTGCCCCTATCCCCACCATCCCCTATTACCTCCCTATCAGTGTGTGTGAATGTCTATTGCTGTATGAATATATTATGTATTAAACATTATGCCATTAGATTGTTAGAATAATGTCCTAATTAATTTATTTAAATAAATTACATTACTCATTTATATGCATATGAAAATAAGTAAATATTAAAACATATATAGGAGAAGAAGCCAGAATTGAAAAATAGACACAATTAAATGAAGTTTTCATTTAACTAACATCAAGTTAATGAATGTGGTGAGAATCTCCCTTTAGTCTTGAATTAAGATTTACCTATAATTTTAATCTGCTGGAGGTAGAACTGTCCGAATTCAGGTTCACATGAATGGTAAAAAAAAAAAAAATGGATCAAAGACATTGATTGATTTGCACACACAGAAAAAAGTGACACATAGGCAGTGTTGGTTTGCCATAACATCCACATGGAGCACATGACGCTATCTAATGTACGAAAATCTTTCCACTCAAAACTATGTGAGCACAGAGCCAACATGCTCTTGGTCTCCTATGAGACTATGACACATATACATCTGTCACCCAGCTGTGTAATGCAGATTTGCTAAAAATAAGAGGTGCTATATTCAAATAAAGAAGTCTTAACAACATTAATTTTTTGGCTAAAGGTTTTGAGCAAGGCAAATTCCATATCAGATGCCAAGTCTTATCCTTTCAGTCCATTATGATTTTACCATGAATCCAGAGGGGCTAAATGGCACATTAATGAAGAAATGTTGTTTTACGTAGTCTTTTCCTAATAGACCTTGGAAAAAACGTAACTTAGTCTTGTGAATACTTGGCAAAAGAGTCTGGTTGTAGGAGATAGCAGTGTCATACAACTTTGAACTTGCATAGTTCCGAGAAGCAAAGTTGTTGGCTGGAGGACCCACAAAAAAGCAAAAGGAATAACAAATGGTATTTGACATTTTGTTTGTTTGCTTAACAACTTTTACTGTGCCTACTATGTTCTAGACACTGGGTCAGGCATGGTAGATAGCATGGTAAGGAAAACCAGACAGACTCCTTGCTCTCACGCCATTTGCACTCTAGTGGAAGGGAAAGGCATTAATCACAAATCACATGTAAAAACGTTCTCTGGAAAATGCTATAAGAGAGATTTGATCTGTGGAGAGGTGGCCTCTTTGAGGAAATGAGGTTTTTCCCTGAGATCTGAAGGAGGAGTAGGTGTTAACTATGTGAGAAAAAGATTGACGAACATGTTAGGCAGAGGAAATAGCATATCTAACGGGCCTGCATGGATGCAGTGTAGTGAGTACAA